>NC_046317.1:49839860-50496372 GCF_009819535.1 Lacerta agilis
TTAAGGAAATCAGCAGGGGCGTCGCAGGGGGGGCGGAGGGGGCGGGGGGCCCCGGGCAGCACCCCTGCTGGGGGTGACACAAGGGGGGCGGCCCCGCCCACTGGGCTTCCCCCCCCCCTTTTTAAAAAAATTCTTTTTAGGCTATTTTCGGCACTGCCGGGGTGGAGCCGCAGGGGCCGCCAGCGAGTCGGGGTGTCACCCCCCTCGCTGGCTGCCCCTGCAGCTCTGCCCCGGCAGCGCCGAAAATAGCCCCCGCCCTCCAGCGGCTTTTCGCGCCGCTGGCTGGCTTGCGGAGCCAGGGCAAGGAGAGGAGACCCGCCCCTCTCCCTGCCCCACTTGCGCCCCCCCCGAGGGGGCCCGGGCGGCGGCTTCGGGAGTCTCTGCAGCCCGCAGAGGCTCCCAAAGCCCCCGCCCGGCATCCCCCGGGGGCGGGGCGTCGCCGCGTGTGCGTGCGTCATGACGCACACAACGCGATGGCCCGCCCCCGGGGGTGCCGGCCCCGCTGCTTCGGAAGCCTCTGCGAGCTGCAGATAGTCCCGAAGCCCCCGCCCGGCATCCCCCGGGGGCGGGGCATTGCAGCGTGTTCGTGCGTCATGACGCACACGCGTGCCGCGATGCCCCCGCCCTCAGGGGTGCCTCTTGGCTTCCCGCCCCGGGCAGCCAAGGGGCTAGGAACGCCCCTGGAAATCAGCCCTGAGTGTTCACTGGAAGGACAGATCCTGAAGTTGAGGCTGCAATACTTTGGCCACCTCATGAGAATAGAAGACTCCCTAGAAAAGACACAAGGAGAAGGGGACGACAGAGGATGAGATGGTTGGACAGTGTTCTCGAAGCTACTAACATGAGTCTGACCAAACTGTGGGAGGCAGTGGAAGACAGGAGTGCCTGGCGTGCTCTGGTCCATGGGGTCAAGATGAGTTGGACACAACTAAACGACTAAACAACAACAATATTGATGGGGGGCAGATTCCTCCCCTGCCCACCCCCATGTTTATTATGACCTCCAAATGAGGGTGAGATGTATAGATACTGGTTTACAGCAACTCTGTTAAAAAGACTTTAAGAAACTGTCCTGTTTTCAGTCTTTACTGATGAAATAAATACAGCTGCTAGTACAAATTTGTGGTACAAGCACACTTTGAAGACTGTAAATTTCTGGTCAGCGCACCTTACGAGGGATACTGAAGAGGTAGAAAAGGTCAGAAGAGTAGTATGCTTCTGAATATCAATTGCTGGAAACTGGATGAAGGAAGAGCGCTGTTGTGCTCAGATCCCACTTATGGGCCTCCCATTCGCATCTGGTTGGCCTCTGTGAAAACAGGATACTGCACTAGATGGGCCATTCGCTTGATCCAGCAGGGCTCTTTGTGTGTCTGTAGCTGCAATCCTATGCACACTTGCACGAACTCAGCATGACTTAGTCGACAACCTGAGTAGACATGCGGAGGATTCTACAGTACTGTCAACCAACCAAAATCGTCCCACGCCTGTGTTAAAACAATGACAGACATGGGGTGCGTTTGTGGATATGCTCTCCTTCACAAAAAACGGTCCCTTCCAATTAGCCTTTAAAAAACCCAGTCGAATGCAGATGTTCACCTCTCGAGGAGCGTAAAATGGAGACTGTAAAACAAAACGGCGGGGCGTCTACTCTTTGCTATCTCTATGTTGCTTATCGCCCTAAACAGCTTAAAATGGTTCCGCCCTCTTAATAAGCTGGGGGCTCCTGTCGCCCAAGGGCGCCCTTGGACTCGTTCCCACTAGGTATTTGCTAGAAAGAAACATGCCTGAGAAGGAACCGGGCGCTTCTGACGCCAGCCTTCTACTATCCCCTCTGCACAATAATGGTATCGTCCAATGGTTACAAAGATAGGGAAATGTAGACTTCCTATGGTTCCATAGCTCCCTAGTTCTCTGCCTCGGGGTGCACTTCGAGCGCCATATCCCTCCCCGCTTTGGGCTGAAATGACGGCTCGAGCAGAAAACAGACACGGAATCTCGGATCCGTGCCTGGGCAAACACGGCAAGCAGCGGCCTCAGAGGCGGATCTTCTGCGTTTTCTAATGCAGACCATGGATCAGACGGATTCCGACTTCCGAGCGTAACTGAGCGTTGAATCGGGGCTTAGCGGGGGTCGCAGGAAGGACCCTCAAACTGCAGACTGCAGTACTGGCAGCGGAAAGCCTCGCTTTCGTAAGGCTCTCTCCCTCCCTGAACTCCAATAGCTTTTTAAGGGTTCGCCACTAAAAATAAAGCTTAAAATCACATTTCTTTCAAATGAAATAACATCTGAAGTAGGAAACGACCCAGAGTTCCTGGATGGATCGCTTCTAACTCAAAAAAAACAACTCCTGAAACTCTTGTTCATTGCTTTCACTGTTCGCTAAGCTTTCACGTCCGACCCAGGATGGGGGGCGGGGCATGAAAATGAACCCGGAAGTTATCATTATCCGTGGTCACTCTACAATTTTCTGAGTCTATGCAAGAAAGCAGCCAGTTCCTTCTCTCTGCCGCAGCCCTTCCCCTTGCGTGATGTTATGACGCAGAAGCCCGGTGACCAAAGGGCTCGGTCATGTGACGAGGGCAAGGAGCTGTACGCGGAAGTGCGTTCCCTTTTTGGATGGGGGCAGAGGGGATGGCGGCTGTAACGGTGGGCCCTAGGGTACCTCCCGCAGCCGCTGGGCCAGGAATGGGGCCAGCACCGGCGGAGGGGGCCGACGCTCTTTTCGTGGCCTTGAGCGCCGGCTTCACGACCTTGAGCCACCCTCTGCTGTATGTGAAGCTGCTGGTGCAGGTGCGGTCGCATCCGAAAGCCGGTTCCGGGACTGTGGGCCTCTGACGGAGCAGGCAACCCCAAGAATTTGGGGGGTTGCTAAGCAGGGCCCGATAATTAATTAGAGTTATTGGTATTTGCTGTTTATATTGGGATGTGCCTCCGGACATCCCTGGGCAAGTAGGTGCAGCCTTCGTCTTAATTATTGGGGCTGCCCCTAATTAGGGCTCAGTTTCCGGGTTTTGTGGTAGGTGTGACCCCTTGCAACAGGTGGAGGAGGGTCAGTACCTCACAAATGAGGTTAATCTCCTTTTTGCAGTTTACCTAGATATTGTAAAGAACGTTGCTGTTCCGTTTGCTGTATAAAATGACACTGTCACAACTAAAAATGGTGTATCTATGAGGATGATTTGGACTGTTTACCCTTCACCGTAAGGGTTCAGAGTGGGTTAGAAAAATGCAAAAAGACAATACTAAAATTAGCTATGAGGCACTGGGCCTGTAAATCTTTTAATTCAGTAAAGGGTTGGTGTTGGTGAAACTGAGTAAGAACTGAGAACAAATGGGGAAATGTACCATCTATATAGGATATTAACTTATGAATGAAGAACACTGGTATGGGGGATTCTTGCAAGAAGCAGATGTTGCCTGATTGGTATCTCTTTTAAAGGTTGGGCATGAACCTCTTCCTCCAACTGTCGGGAGAAACTTGTTGGGAAGAAAAGTACTTTACCTACCTGGCTTTTTTACATATGGTGAGCACACCTTAATAAAAATCCAAGGAAAGTTTGTCAGTAGTTGAGTAAGGATAATACAAAACTTAGAAATGATGGATAAGTCAACAGTAGTATAGTGCTGTGATAAATCAGTTCCTTTTTTTTAAAGCCTTTTCTGTGAACAAAGTTGGTTTTTTATGAGAATATAGATGCTGCAGGAGGAATACTGCTTAGATCATCTTGATTTGCAATGATCACAAAGACAACAAAAAAGTGATAGCTATAATTGTATGGTGCACTAGGTTTTCATAGTTGAAACTAGGAGTACTCTCCAGTAGAACTTATCTTCTGAGTAGGCGTGCTGAATTGCATTATTGCCTTTTAAATCCTGTAGGCAGTGGCCCAGTTGCATGTAATGCTAAGCCATACTGTATCTAAGCATGAATGCATGATTATGAAGGTACTTGCAGTAAAAAATAGCTGCTGCTGCTTCTGCTCTACTTAACGTGAAATCATGGTTTGGCACTACTACAGCTGAACCCAGGCACATAGCTAGTCTCACTCCAGACAAACCATGAGCCTGGGTTCAGATATAATGCTAAGTCAAATCATGTCTTCATTTTGAGTAGCATAGCAGCAGGACTGGGGGAGGAACAAAGTGGCTGTAATTTTTACAGCGAGTACCCACACTTAGCCGTGGTTTGGCTTAGTATTGCATGCAAACCAGTCCAACACTCTTTATCTCATTTATATTGCTAGTCATTTTGTAATAGGAAAAAAGTATTGTCTGTGCCATAGACTGTATGGAATCATAGTTGATCCTTATTGACTTAGAAAGGGTTGCATGTGCTGCAAAAAGTGCAGTTTGGTGTGAATAATATCTACTTATATGAATACTGCTAATAATAATGTAATAACAATAATAATATTTCTTATACCCCACCCATCTGACTCGGTTGCTCCAGCCACTCTGTGTCACTTCCAACAAAATTACAGGCAAAACAACAGCAACATACCTAGTGTTAGGCCAGTAAACCCTTTTTAATTGATTGTACCTTTTTTGAATTTGGGATATCCATTTAGATGGATGAGGATTTCATCCTTTTTGTAAATTACTTTAAGGGTTGGATTGTTTTGCAATCAAGCAGTATATACATTTTATAAAACAATCAAATTATAAAATAAATCATTTGGTTATAACAGAGATTAGCTATAAAAGTGTTACTATGTGTAGTGGTATGATTGTTGAGGATTTAGTTTGCTACTTTCAGCCATACCACTTATGTGCTTCCCTTAGAGAAATGTTTGGCACCTATTAAAACAATATTCATTAGCAAACTGTTTTGCATAAAACAGAATTTTAAAAGACAGACACATTTATAGCATGTAGAGAGGCAAAATGTGTATACATCACTGCATGAATCTATAATACTCCTTGCTTTCTATATATATATAATGGTATAGAGCAACCATACTGTGACTTAGAATCTGGGTTTTTGTTTTGCTAATGAAGCTTTTTAAATGCATTTCTTTGTGATTGTTTTATTGTGTGAGGCATGACAGTCAGCTGTTTAATGAAGATCACTTTGTAGATGTGCTCTTACCGAAACATTTTCTCTCTTGAAAAAAAAATACAGCTAGGAAAAAATACCACTTTACAGTAACCTGAGGGTTGGAAAAGTGGAATTACTCTTATATTTCCACTGTGCAAACAACCACGGCATTATACGTTACTAGGAGCACATTAGAGTTTTTCCTCTCTGCCTTACCATCTGATGCTTGTAATAATTTAGGCTCTATGCAATTCCTTTCAAAACATTTTGCAGATTATAACCTGAACCCTTTGGGGTGGAAGGAGGCAACACAGCTAAGCACGAGTTAAAGGAATCTTCACACTCTGACCTAGCCCAGTAAAATCCAGTGTAACTCTTTAAGGTAGGCAGACCACAGCTGAAAGATTTAGTTGGAAATGTCAGGGTTCTCCTCATTTTACAATGGGATCTTCAGTATCAGTCGATAGTCTAATGCCCTGAGACATGTTATTCCAAGTAGATGTTTAGTCAGCTGCAAGTTGGAGCTTCTGAGGACTGACGACGACGATGATGTGACACCACAATCGTTTATTTCCTAGCCAGACACATTGTGGAAGTGGATGGGAAAAGGGGCCTTTTCCGTGGCCTTGCTCCTCGAATCCTCTCTAGCACTTTATCCACCATAAGCAGAGGGAGAGTAAAGAAGGTAAGGTTCAAGTTTGCTCTCTGCACTCGGTGTACTGAAAGCTAGTTGTGAATGGCTTTTAAAAGTCAGGTCAGCATTTCATTATAACTGAAGTCTCAGCTGACACCTCTATGGAGTGAGAAGGAATGAGCTTCAGGAGCAACCACCACTGCCACTGCTCTGGTTGTAGCAAACAGCCCCTTTCATTCAACCAGAGGCAGTAAATCCTTTGCGAGATCCTGAGTTGCTGAGCTGAAAGAGCAGCAGCAGCTGCTGGCCTTATGCTGAACGGAGGCCCTCTGAGCATGTCTTTTAACTTTCCCCCTTTTTCATTCTGTGAACGATTTCCTGAATCCTCAGCATTATTATTTTTATTACGGTCCTACACTGATGGCCCTCTTGGACCATATTTTAAATTAATTGATTATTAAGTCACCATCAGGCTGCTTTAGGAATGTCTTGAGTGCCTTCAGCCTGCCTAAAATAATGATGTGCTGATCCTCTCTTAGTGACCTTTTATTTCCTGTGAAAGCCTGTTAGTCTGACACTTCTTGGCCTGCTCAGTCTTTGACAGTGGGGCTGTTGATTTCACTTTTCTAATCGTCAGTGACAGCTCCTCATTAAGGATGGGAGGAGTGCTGCGCTGTCTCCTGCCAAGTTGAGTTGGCTGCCTTCCACTCCGTCCCCTCCTGCTGTGCACAGGAAAGCTCCGAAAGCTCAACACTGCCTGATTCAGCTCTATGGTTCGGGAGCCTGCGCCGGCTGCCACTCCCTCCCGTCTGTGCATTGCTTGGAAGCGGGAAGAGAGGCTCATTCATGCTCCTTCAGTGCTTTCGAGTCTGGCCTCCTCATGCTGATTCTCTTCCTGCTAATGATGTTTTAGACACAGGGTGATGAGCAGGAGGCAAATGCATGCTTCCAAGCTGGGCGTTTTCAAAGTGGAGAGCAACTTCCTTCTCCATTTCTGCGAGGCAGAAAAAGTTGTGCACAAACACACCCTACCTGGCTTCCTTGCAGCAAGAGCGTAGGGAGAAGGGAAGGAAGTTGGGGAAGGACCATAGCTTGGTGACAGAGCACGTAGTTTGCATCCAAAAGGTCATAGGTTTGATTCTTGGCATCTCCAGGTGGGACAGGAAAAGCACTGGACAGCTGTGGCCAATCCATGTAGACACTTATCTAGGTTGGCTAATGAACTGACATGGTTCCTACTTCCTTAAGAAGGGGGAAGCAAAGATGGGCAAGTCACTATCTTTCAACCTAATCTGTGTCACATGGTGATTCCCCCCCCCCTCATGTATGGTCCCCTGAGCTCCTCTCCCATTTCCCCCTGGCTATATTATTTATTAGAATTGGGGAATAGGGAGCCTTGGGAACACCCCTAATAGCAGATGCATCAAGTGCCATTGCTCATCATAGCAAAGTCTCTGAAGGGAGGTAAGCTTAATGTCTGTCCATTTTGTATTTTAGGCCTTTCCTTTGGAGGATATAGAACATGTTTCTAACAAGGATGATGTGAAAACGTCCCTCCTGAAAGTGGCAAAAGAGGTGGGATCCATTATTGAGCTATCTTTCTTTACTTAATCTTTTACCTAGTGTTTGGGGAAAAGCAACACTCTTTTGCAACTTTGCATTCTAATAAATCTAGGAACGTTAACATGATTCATTTCTCCCCAACTTCCTGTAAAGCTAAACCTAGTTTGGAAAACTGCCTTTGGCTAACGCTCTGAGAAGATTGGAAAGGTTGAAAATGCAAACGTGGAGTCAGACTGATTTCTTTAGATTTTGGCTCTTCTGCCATTCAAGAAATTAAAAATTAAAATGAATGGATTTAATCTAACTAAATAATTGCAGAACAATTTCTGTGAGCACAATAGAATTCTCCCAACACCCCTAAATCTTCTTCAGAGGGTATAGAGAACCTGCAGAGGACATTCAGCAGATGAGTGGGGAGAGGGAAGGGAAGTTCTGTTGCCATTGTAGAATTTGTTCTGCACTTGCACAACCAATAGGTTGCACAATACACTCATGGAAGGGACTTCCCCTTCCTCCCCTTGTGCAATGCAAAATCTGCTCCAGAAGGTCCCCCAATGCTCTGGAAGAGATTTTGAGATGGAGGGGTTGCAGAGGAGAGAAGGGAGAAATTCTATTGTTCAAGTAGGAGCCTGCTGCACAAGTTTTGTGGCAGCATTAGATACCATCAAATGATTTTTGAAAAATGGCATAATGAGAATATAAAACACCTGAAAGTGGTCTTCCAACATATGTAATGTTGTGAGGCTTGAAAAGTTTCAAACAAAGCAGAAATTTGCCTTCAGACATGGGTATACCTCTGAGGTCAAGTTGTTTGTGTTACCGAAGCTTCACAATCTCTCCTCTCTGAATTATCTCGTATGCAGTTACATCAGAATAAAGATATGTGGGAGACAGGTCGTGGCTTGAGGTAGTGAGACTGGGAATTGCTGCCTTCAGTGTAGTTCCCCCAGATTTGTCTTTCAAAACACAAAACTAAAATACTTAAAAGCAATCAGTTTCCCAACATAGTCCTAATGACAGTGTGATCAGTTGCAGTCATGCCATTTCTCAGAAGGTGGTTCATACTGCACTCTGCTTAACCTTGTTTCTCAGACCTCCCATGAGATGATGATGCAGTGTGTATCCCGGGTTATCTCTCATCCACTGCATGGTGAGTTGTGTGGTCTGCTGTCTTTCAATCTCTTTCTAACCTTGTAGATAAACCACTTTGAGGGTTGTTGGGTTTTTGTTTTGTTTTTTACAATCGAGTGGTATAAAGATTTTGATAAAAAAAAGTTAGACTAGCTTTTAGTTTGTCTCTTGAAGCAATTGTTTTAAACAAAATTGGGAAAGATATTCGTAGCCGTGACAGGAGCCTGACCTTGAGTCAGACTCATTTGAGATGTTAAAACCTATAGAGATGGAGGTTTGCTGTCTCTAATGATTGCTGAAGTAAATTTGACTCTGCATAGAAATACAAGAGACTGGGACTTGTTCCATTTCATGACATTTTGGTCCTACAGCTTACATAATAATAGATGCATGTGCTGAAGTGTAAGAGGGGTATTCACTCTACAACTGAAGAAAATATTTCATACATCTGACAGGGTGGATTCTGATGCAGGGATGAATAACCTGTGGCCCTCAAGACATTGATGAACTACAGTTCCAATCAGTCACAGCCAGCAAAGACAGTGATCAGGGATGCTGGGTTGTTGTGTGGCAGCATCAGGTGGGCCACAGGTTCCCCATAATCAGTGAAATCTTACGCAACTTGCTAATGTTTAAGAAGCCACAAGGCACTCCTGGGGTTTTTGCTGCTAGGGAGGTATGCATTTATATCTCTGTTAAGCATCATGAGCTAAGAACTGTGACTGATGGAATGCTGCATTTTGGGGGGTGGATTCCGTGCCTCATTGACTGCTTGATAGATCCTGATGAAGTGATGAAATGGTTTGCAACTGCAGTTGCTTAAATGCCTCTGTTTCCCTGCAGTAATTTCAATGCGCTGTATGGTCCAGTTCGTAGGACGGGAAGTGAAGTACAGGTGAGATTGTTCTGCCCTTTGAGAGAATAATAGTCTTGGATAAACTATTTGCTCAATGTGAACCAAGGAGCATCAGCAAGAACAGCTCCCTATCCTTCCTCATACTCCACTCTGTTTTTGATGCTACATATCCATTGTCCCACTAGAATTTTATGTGTTTCAGCATCTTCCATGTCAGACAAAAAGGAGGTGAAACACCAGTACAATTTCATAATTGTCTCCTTGTGCAGAAATTTAAGATAGTGCAACTATGCAGTCGCAATTTTAAGTACCGGTATTTATTTCCTTCCTATAAAAACATGCATATGATGCTTTGGGAGACATACTCCACCTAAGAAAGCTCACAATATGGTAAAAACACAATAAATACAACACTAAACTAATCATAACTAGCTGCCTTTTGCAATTTTTAATTTATTTCCAGAATTGGTACATACTATAGTGTTCTTTAGTTGTCTTTATTAGTCTCTGTAACTGTTTTAAATGGTCTTTTTAATAACTATTAAGGCTGCTGCCTTTGCTTGTAAATGATGGCTTTTAAGGCTTCATTTAAAAATCTGCAGCACGGAGGCCATGCACACTTCTTAGGAAAGAGAGTTCCACCTGAATAGAGATAGTTTGGTTGCCAGCTACCCATCTCTCGGTAACCTCATGCTTAGTTTACTGCAATGCAGCATATACACAGCAGCCTTCAAAAATAATCCAGAAACTGCAGTTGGTCCAAAGTAGGACTACAAGATTCCTAGATTCCTTCAGCGACTCTACTGAAGAAGGTGTCTACACTAAGCAAAGTGAAGTGGGGGGCTACTAAGGAGAGAGGGCCTTCTGTGTGGTGGCACCCCAGTTGTAGAATGCCCATCTGAGAGAGGCTGCCTCGGTGCCTCTTTAGGGTTCTTTTGTCCCCAGGTCAGGATTAAAAAAAAAAAATCACAGGCCAATTAGGTATCTGTGAGTAGGAGTATTCTGAATTGCACATATGTGCTATTAATATGGACATTTTTATGCTGCAAACTGTTATTTTATTATGGTGATGGGAAACTTTTTTGAGAGAGAGACGGGGGGTGGTGGAGAAAGATGCATTCTGAAGAGAGGGTATTTGGTTGGAGGCTGCATGAGTGGGACTGAAGGTGGCTGTGGGCAGGACCAGAGCCTTCCCTTCCTCCCAACCCTCTTTCTCGCTCCCTTTTCCTCCCTGGCCAAGGACAGATTACTCTTGGCCAGAGGTATGAACTGCTGCTTGCTGAGGGCTTTGAAATCAGGCCAAGGGCCGCTGGTTGTCTACCCCTGTGCTAGAATCATAACGCTAATTTAGCAGTTGGTTTGTTCCAAGGGAGAGGAAGACGATTCTTCTTTCCCCTGCTGAAGCATACCAGTAGCAGCTGCATAAATGTGCTGCTGACTGCAGAGGCGTGTGAGAGTTGCTTCCCCGAGTCTTAACCATTTCCTTTCTCAACAGGGGCGTGTTCAGCTCCATTGGGACAATTTGGAAGGAAGAGGGGCTGCTGGGATTCTTTGTGTACGTGAGTCTGTCTGAATTCCTAGCAAACCTTACTCCATCTGAAACTTTTGTTTTTGATCAGTTGCCACACCCTGGGCCAGCTCTTATTCCAAACAGCCATCTGCCAGCAGAACGGGAGGCTGCTCTTCCCACTCCTTAGGATTCAGTTCTGCACTCAACATTTTTTTATCACACAGTACATAGGATGCTGCTCTAAATAGGATACTCCTTTGGAATTCTAAAACTCTGCAGGTACATAGCAGAGATAAATTGCTGCCCATTGTGACCAGGCAGTAGTGTCTCCTGCGCAACACATAAAACCGACAGAAGCAAATGACTTGGGGCTTCATAGGCAGCACCTCAGCCTTGGAGCTCCTCCCTGCATTAAGTCAGAGCCTAAGGCATTTTTTGGAAGGAGTCCCAGACTTAAGCAACAATAATTACTAGGAATGGCTCGGTCAAAACAGCAATAAGGAGATCAACAAATCTTATTCTATCTGTGATTACTTTTTAATCAGCACTGAGGTTTCTAAAAGGCATCTGTGCTGTAGAATGCCATGTAGAATGAGTTAGTGATTTCCTTTTGAATTAACAGAACTGGAGAATTGGAATCTCTGTATCAGGGTAGGAGTTAACCACATTTTCTGGTCACTCTTGATGAGATTTTTGTCTAAATTGCATCTTCTTCTTCTTTTAAAAGGCAACGGTTCCATTTTAAATAGCCACAAAACTCTTGTAGTTTAACTCAAGTCTTTGTTATCAATTTTCCTTCTTGGTTTTTCAGCGGTTTAGTTCCTCATATCCTAGGTGATGTCATCTTTCTATGGTGTTGCAACCTTCTGGCTCACTTGATCAACACCTACGCAGTGGATGACAATGTGAGTGGTGGGGTATCTCATCTTGTTGAGTTGCTTGTTGGTTTAGTGCAACAATGGATCTTTGGGTGATTTGCCCTGAATCAGCACACACACACGCGCACACACACACACACACACACACGTAACTTGTGAAAAAGAATGCTTGGGGAAAAACCAGGAGTGGGTTTTTGTATGGAAGGACTTCTAAACTTGGTTTTGATACTATCCTTGAATTTCTGGACTTCTTAGTGTATGTCCACCTGACTGAGCTACTGTTTTGCACCTGGCATTCATGGTTTAACTCACCCCTGCTTTAGGGACTAGTAGTTAATACTGATATCACAGAAACATATGGGTCGGAAGAACTTAGCAGACTTGCTAATAGCTGAAATAAAACATGCTAGGTTTTTATAGCAAAAGTGTGAAGAGAGAGAGAAGCAGGAAATTTTCAATGACTCATTCGGACCTAGGTTGAAGCCTTGATTTGCAGAATGTTCTAAACTGAAGGGGGAGGGGGGTCATCTGTTAGTGAGGCCTCTCTCTGCTTTGTTTCCACAGCTCAAATTGAGCATAGTTTTAAGTAGCTGACGAATCTCAGCAGAGAACATGAACCTTCCCCCCACCCTGCAATACTGTTCTGCTCATCTGTACAAGCTCAAGCCATCACCATATAGCAGCCAGGAAGTGCCTTTGCCACATTCTAGCCAACTTTTTCTGTTCAGTGCACATGGTTTCTCTTAAGCATCATTGATTCCCCATATTCAGTTTTTGCCTAGTTTGCAGCATGCTAATTTGGGCTAAGAAAATACCAAAACTCTCAGACCTGTTTGCTGGGAGCTGCTTGTTAATACAGCTCATGAAATCTTTCCCCCTTGGGGACATGGGATCAAATATTAAGACAGGTAGAGTGTAACTATGGAAAAGTTATTTCCATAGAAGAGCAATCCGAATTGCCTATACTTATGTAACAACTCAGCAGCCTTTGTGGAGTTGTGTTTACACTGTCTTCAGTTTGGTGCAGGTATGGGGAACCTTTGGCCCTCGACCTGTTGCTGAACTACAATTTCCATCAGCCCCAGCAAGCATGGTCAGTGACCAAGGTTGGTGGGACTTGTAGTTCAGTGACATCTGGAGGACCAGACGTTCCCCACACCTGGTTTAGTAGGTGCCTCTTGTCAGTTTAAAGCTGTTGCTGCCTGCGTTAGCTCAGATCTGGTTTAGATTGTATCTGGAACTATGCCAATCTCGTTGCATATTCCATGTAGCCTTATTGATAACCAATGATCTGCTTGTATTCGCTAAGTGTGTGTGATGGTCTGAGCCTGAAGACACCTCTGATCTCTTTTTGTTTCAGTTCAGCCAAGCCTCTGTGATACGAAGCTACACCAAGTTTGTGATGGGGGTATGTAAGCGATTGTGCCTGTTGGGGGAATTGGTAAACATATGACTTGTTCTCCTTCTCTCTTCCATTGTTCTAGGGAAATAGTGCACACCCATGTATGACTTTGTATAAGTACTGAGTCCCAGCAACTGGGAACTTCAGATCTCAGGGTTTGAACAGTTGATTTATGATCCTGACTTAAAGCAATAACTGGCAAGCTTTTTTGGCAAGTGTGCCTCAAGTGTGGTCCAAAGTATGAAACAGTGCCGCTACAGGCATTATTGCACACTGTAGTAGCTGTAACCCACCCCAGGCCTCTGCTCCTGGCCTCTTCTCATCAGCATAGCTTTGCAGAGGGAGGCAGGCTGTGTAGACTTGGCTCACTCCCATATACAGTCAAACATCTTGTTACGGACTTTCAGCTTACGAACGCGGCAAACCTGGAAGTGTTTACTTCCGGCTTCGCCGCATGCGCAAAAGTGATCTACGCGCACCCGCAAAAGCACTCGATCGTGCCATGCACATGTGCAGAAGAGGCGGTCTAGTTGCTGACTTTTCAGGGTGCAAATGGCACCCCGAAACGGATTAAGTCTGCAACTAGAGGTACCACTGTACTGTCTCCCACAGTCACTGCCTCTTGCTCCACTAACGATAGTGCTTATGCCACAGGTCGGCAACTTTAATAAATCTGGTCTGCTTGAGGCGAGGTGAGTTAGATGAAACACCCAAGTCTCCTACCTGTATAAGTCCTATGAAACTGCAACTGTCGAGTGGCCAAAAAATTGTTGGTCAACCCATATTCTCCTTGGGCTCGAGAAACTGCCATGCTGCCAAACCAGACTCGAATAAACCCACAATTAATAAAGTGCAAGATGTGGGTGGGGAAAACCAGCTGTCATCATAACTTATCCTTAATGCACATGGATCTCTTTCCACGTGTAATTTTTAACAGGCATGTGCAGCTCTGTTGTTAAGCATCTTTCAGCTGAAGTACTTCCTGCCAGTTGATGTATATCTGGGGCCTGTTATGCTGCTTTTCTACATAACTGACAGTTAAGCTGCCTCGGGTGAAAAAGTTTCTCTCTCTGCATACTCAAAATATGCTGGTCCTGTCTTGTTGCATGAGGCTTCTTGCGCATTGTTTTTTTGGGGGAGAGGCGGGGGAGAGTGTCTCGCTTTGCCGTATGGAAGGGAATGCCTTAGATACGTCTTTGTTTCAGATTGCTGTGAGCATGCTGACGTACCCCTTTCTTCTGGTGGGAGATCTCATGGCGGTGAACAATTGTGGGTATGTGATTTCACTCTCCCCACCCCCAATCCAGCATCATTAATGAAAACTTAATAAGTTGGCAGAACTACTTATTCTAGTCATATTTTCCTATACTAAACAGCTTAGCCTGGACATATGCACACACAGCATGAAAAATTGCGCCCTCGCATCCCTGCACGCACCTAAAAAAGTGATTTGGGACAGACAGACTTCAGGCTGATGTGTTTGGAGATGATGCGCGCTGAAGGAACCAGGAGGAAGAGAAGACCTTGGCTGTGTGTATATGTGGAAATAGCCCACAGTTATTTTTGCTAGCCAGCCAGCATTTTTAGGTCAATAAACATGAAGTGAACAGCCTCTGTGTCTCTTTCAAGTTTGTGAATGTTCATTGAGGGAGATGGAGTTAAGTCAGTGGCTTTTTGCACTAGCCTTTGTAAAGTTTCTGCAGCTTGTAGAACAATGAGAGGGTTTGGCTTTCTGTTGTGTATTGCCCCCTTTCTAGAGCAGGGACTGTATATATTTGTGTCTGTTGTAACTGAATAAATGAGAGCATCTGGAGGCAGTAATGATGTTGGTTCCTGTTTACACCTTGATTGCTTGCTTCTCTCGCCCTCAGTTTGTTCTCTTCCTTGACTGCTCTCCTTGCTGTATAGGTTACTTGCTGGCCTCCCTCCACGCAGCCCTGTGTTTTCCTCTTGGATTCAGTGCTGGAGACACCTCAGTGCTCAGGTGAGCAGCCGTGTTTACTCTTGAGATGAGTTTAGCCAGAGAAAGTAAAGCTTTGGTTCCTGACCAGTTCCTCTGTACAGATGGATGGCAGAAGCTTGCTTCCTTTCTTGTCCTGAACAGAAGTGGATGATCCTTAACTTTTTGCAAATCTGCCTATGCAAATTTAACCACAGAAGAAGCAAAATATCACCCCCAAATCCCCTGCCGTTTTTACTCTTTAGTGTTTTCATAATCTTTAAAATCTTGTTCAGACTAACATCAATAAGGATAATATTCCCAGTAAAGTCTATTCCTGTGAGATTTGGTGTTTGTCCTTTTACACCACGGTAATATTATGCAGGGTTTTCCTAGACATGTCTAAAATACAGTGGTACCTTGGTTCTCGAACTTAATCCATTCCGGGAATCCGTTTGACCCCCATAACCGTTCGAAAACGAAGGCGTGGCTTCCGATTGGCTGCAGGAGCTTCCTGCACTCAGTTGGAAACCGCATCAGAGATTCAGCTTCCAGAAAACATTCGCAAACCAGAGCACTTATTTCTGGGTTTGCGGCGTTCGGGAGCTGGTTTTTTCGACGACTAAGCTGTTCGGGAACCAAAGTACCACTGTAAGAGGAAAAAAATGAATGCATATGGGGGATTACTAATTGTATTTTGCTCCTGGTTTACTGTTGCTGCATCCAGCACCCTTATTTTACTATACAATTTTTTAAAAATGGCAGCTCTTTTAAATGTTGGTTTCCAACGCTTCTCCTGTCTTCTTCTCCCTAGGGGCAGCTCTTCAGAGGCTCCAGCCTACTTTTTCGTAGAGCATCTGCACCAGCAGCATATCTTATTGATTAATCTCATCTGGGAGAAAGAGGTCAACCTAGACTCTTGTAGAAGAAACCTTAAATGCTTGCTTTGACATTTTCCTTTTAATTTTGAAGTCAAAGGTGAAAGAGCAAGAGCATCTTCTCCCCAGCAAATTGGACTGGCTTCCTAACTGCACCATGTTGACTTAAGTTGGCAACTGATCTTGCCAGTCAGGGTGGGGCGGGGGCAGTTTTCAGTGCCAGCCAAGCCTAATGTCCAAAGGGACAGTCTTACTGGAGAACGGTTATAGCTTCTGAAGGCTTGGCATGCACATGGCTCTCTGGAGTGAGCGACACAATGAGAAGTTTGTTTACATCATTCTTTGCACTGCCTAAACCAGCCGAGACTTCAGTTGGTTGCAGTCTCTCCTCGGTGCCATCATTAGACAAGTAAAATAGAATAGCCATTATTGCATTAGTCGGTGGACCAGCAAAACATTAGACAAATTGGAGAAGCTAAACTTAGCTCTGTCAGCTTTGGCCTCTGCCTCATTGGCTAGCCTACATGTTAAAATCCCAATTGGTGTTAGAATATTTTTCATACTTAGGATTCAGGAGAGCCACAGAAAACGTAAGGGGCAGTATTATTCATTTCCTAACACTAACATGCATAAATCTGAATCTTGGTTTAACATAGCATCTCTCAGGTCTTCCACCACCCAGATTTTTCATGGGGTTCTTCTCTTAAGCTGGCACATAAGAGTAATCCATTTTATCTGGGTTTTGAACAACCTGTGTGCCTGAGCATGGGAAGGGGGTGTTGAACACTAAGAGGGAAGATACATTTCCTAAGGGGACATAACTACAAGCACCTTAAGACTGAGCTGAGTGTTGCTCACTAATGAGATGTTTAAGCCAGAATTAGTATAGCCATTGCTATTTTTCTAGAAAAAGAGGTGCTGGAACTCACCATGAATGCCTCCTTTGTTCTCTCAGAATGGCAACAGTGCCCACCTGATTAGTGGGTATAGCATTTGGTGAAGAAACAGGTAGCACTAATAGTGTCTGGGATCCACAGGGGCACATGTGGATACCACATGTATACACTAGGGCTCTTCTGCCACTCGTGAAGCCAGGGGAACTTCTGGGGTGGGATTCAGTGGCACACAAGGGGATGCAGCTGGGGGATGAATCATGGCCAAACTGAGGTAGCATGTAAGCAAAGAAAGGAAATGTTTTCTCTGGGACAAAAAAAATATGTGCTGACCTGTATGCGAATAAGCTTGTCAGACTTGCTGTTCTAGGCCTATTTCCCCAGTTCAGCAGTGCTCCCCACTGTGAGATGACACTAGGCAAGAAAGGCTGCCGTGTTAAGGACTTGTAGCTTTGTTGTGTAGAACAGAATGTTTTTTGCACATTGGTTGTCATAGCTAAGGCTGCCTTCTGATCATGTGAATTTGGGCCATGATTAGTTTTTTTTTTCTAATTTCTGCTTTAGAAGTTCATGTGAGTTGACTCTGGTCAACATGAAGACTTTCATTAGATCAGTTCCACAGTCAAGGGAGTGTCGTGTGGCTACTTCACCACAAGCATGGCTGACAGTTCAGTCCACAGCTGACTGCTTCCCCCACTTTCGCATCTTTGCAGTAGCATGGCAAATGTTGGGAAATTATCTTCCTGGCAAAGCATCGGCTTTACCAACAATTTTAAGACTTCTCTTCTAAACTCATATTCTCACCACACTTTAGTTCTGTGAATTGGTGCTGAGCTTGAGACAAAGGCCGAGCCAGCTCTTGTCAGTTAATGTGGTTGTCCAGCTAGCTTTGGTTTGCAACTTTTAAACTACTAGATCTTGTATGCCACAACAGTATATAAGAAAGGTCCGTTTATTTGTGAATTGCGCTAAAGTAGTGTTTCATTTCGGCAAGGATGTGGTTGTAGCACGCTGGCTCAACTTAAGTTCAACGATCAGTGTTTGTCTTCAGGAAACTAGGTGATGAGGGAGTGAAAATCCAGCATTGGGATTCTAAAGGCAACTAACTCCTTGTCCAGTAAAAGTGTTAGAGGCGTTCCTTCGTTTGTGATCAGGGCTTATTTGTACACACAAAAAAATGGCTTTATTCCCATCCGATGCTGCTGTACATAGGCTTTCCCCGTTCCATTTGCTGTGTTGTTAGTTCTTTGTTGTATGTGCATGAGTGGTGTATGTGTTACTTAGTAATTCCAAATGCATCTGTGCTGACTTCTGAAGTGCCTGGGAATTCTTTCTGGGTCAGAAGGAAGGGCATGAATTTTGTAATGTCATACAGTGAAACATGATATGGGTGTCTTGTGATTCCCCCCCTCTAAATCCTTGGGGAGCCCAGGAAGAGCCTGGTCTTGCTTCTTGCATCCAAGGAACCCCAACAATTCCTCAGAGGAGGAATAGGGTCATTTGTTTTCCAGATAGGTGTCCCAAATCCTTTACTTTCCACACAATGTCATTTGAACAGATACTTGTCTTGATGCTTTGGAGATCTTGTCCTGTATAGCATATTTGTACATGTATTATTAGTACATGTGGGAGGCTCTTGTGGTACCTAAAAAATCTGCTACCTTATCCCTTTGACCCAACCCGTCACTTCAATGCTTTTACCTTTACCATAAAACTGCATGATATTGTTTTTATAACTGTTAATTGAATTCACTTTGAAATAAAACTGTGGAAAATGACTTCCCTTGAGCTTCTTTAATTTTATGCATGAACCCAAGGGCTGTAAATCTCAGCCGTCTAGTCTGTTTGTTTTTAAATCTAAAATGTTCACACACAAAAAACACCCATTGTGGTTATATGCTATGTCCATCCTGCTCAAATGAGACTGTATAAGTCAGACCCAATCAGAATAATGAAACTAGAATGAAATGTTCACTCTGCACCACAGTGTTTCTGTGCAAAGACATCAAAATACAGTTGTACCTCAGTTCTCGAACATCTCCATTGACAAACGTTTCGTAACTCAAACGCCGAAAACCTGGAAGTAAATGCTTCTGTTTTTGAACACACCTCGGAAGTCGAATGGCTTCCGCTGCTTGTTTTTCAATTTACTTAATTGAATTTGCAGACAGTCCTTTGCACCTCGGTTTTTGAACGTTTCAGAACTCGAACGGTCTTCCAGAATGGATTACGTTCAAGAACTGAGGTACCACTGTACTGGTATGTTTTTCAGTAAGTCAGTTTTTGCATACTGACTTACTTATTTATGCCCTATTAAGACTATTGGCCATGTTGGCTGGATTTGATGGGAATAATAGTCCAGCAACCTCTGGAGATCACCTCTGATTTATAGGAACATGGGTATCAGGGTTGGGAAGGACTCCTTTCAGAGACCTTAAAAGAGTTGCTGCCAGCCAGAGTAGACAATATGGGACTATGTTCCATGGTCTGACTTGGCATAAGTCACTTTCATATCACCTGGCCTAAAGATTTTTACACATCTCTCCTAGATCAGTGGTTCTCCATCAACCACTTCAAAATTGCTTAGGGTCTTGGTCAACCACTTAATTACTTTTTTTGACTGTTGTAGGAATTTGAATTGTAATATATAGTATACGAAATAAAAGGCTCAATAAAAATACAATTAATATTCAGTGTGATGGATGTGCCAACTCCCATCTTCAGCTACAAATCCTCAGATGCACCTCAGGTCACCCGAACGAAGTCTACAGACCACAGTTTGCCATCCCCTATCCTAGACAATAACATCAATAGAATGTATTGGACTCCAGTCTGTCTTCCTTGCTGAAACATTCTCTTTTCACTAGATCCCAGGCTTTGGCAACACATAAACATAATTCAGTTTGTTTGGAGATCTGGTAAAGAATGTATATTAGATTAGGTGGACATTTGGCTTCTGGCAGTGGTTTTACTGTATAACTGACTACTAAATTATTATTAATAAAAAGTAAGATCTCAACAGCAGTGACAGGGTCAGGGTCACTTTCCAACCTTTAGTAAAGGTGCTAATTTATATATGTAGTTGTATATGAAGCACACTTTGCTTTCCCCAGTTACATGCAGGTTTTGTTTATGAGCTTTCCAATAGCACTGGCGATCGTGCTTGGGGTACTTTGTTTGAGGATCATATCTTCTGAGGCATAATAAGCTTCTATGCTCCTCTTGTCACACTGCAGTGCACCATCAAGAATTTGGAGAAATAGCCTGGGAAAGACCCCTTTCTCTCTGGGCCAGCACTACATTGGTTCACTGTAGAAATCCAGCTGTGCATTGGTGGGCAGACAAGCACAAGCTTTTCTGGTTTGAGGGGGTTGGAAGTACTAAAACAATACATTGGCTCCTCTGAAAGAGGGCACACAGAGTCGGCTTTAAAAATTTGGTACCTCTGGCCAGTACGTAGCGTGCCAACCATCTCCTATTTTTAACTTGAAGTGGTTCAGTTCTGAGTGTTCAAAGGGATTTCTTCTTATGAAACTGCTCAGTATGTTCCCTTTTTAAAATTCATTCACTGGAGAGGAAGGGGAGTGTGGATCAGCCCTTCCCAGTTAAAAAGTCTGCCTTGCAGGGGCTTGTGTAGGTGAATGTTCCTACTATACAAATTTCTTGTCTTCCCTTTTCTCTGTTCCCATCCATTTTCACGTCCTTCCACAGTCTACCCCCAGGGACAGCCCCTCCTCTCCTCCCCTTTTGCATCTGCTTCCTTCCCCTTTTATATCTGGTTCTGGCAGCTACTTCCGTCTGGTGCCTCTGAGTGCATGGCATATTGTCCTGAACAGCCAATGGCTTTCTCTCTCTCTCTCTCTCTGTGTGTGTGTGTGTGTGTTTCACCCCCAAGCATGATGCAGAGCTGCTGTTTTGCAGGAAGCTGCAGCTAAGAACATTTGTGGCACGTGCGGGTGACTTGCAGCTCATTCGCTTACAACAATCAGGGTCCAAGGAAAGGAGATTCCTGGGTCCTCTCCAGCCCGTACGCTGACCTTTAAAGAAAGCTATGGTTTTAATTGGCATAGATAAATATAGTTGCAAAAAAAAAGGAATCCGTCTACAGGGAAATGTTATTTGCTTTTAAAAAGTCAAGCAGATTGACTCGCTTAGCTATCCCAAGGCGCATGGGCATCCATATCCTCAGAGCCCCTTCTTTAGATGACCCATTAGTGGAGCATTTGCATTGATAAGCTTATCAGCAACGGATTTTTCTCCCATTGAGCTTCTGTTGCCACATGGTGGAAAGACTGCTGAAGATCAGAGCCTATTGTCTATTTCAAGTGAGCAGCTTTCTTAATTCTGAGAACCATGCAAAAAGACAGATCTGGGTGGATTTGTCATGAAACCTTAGTTCTCAGATAAAAGCTGAAATGTCTGAAGTTTGCCCAAATTTCAAATGTTGATGCTCTTTAATTTGGATCTGAAATGTTTATCCTAAAAATCAAGTACTTTACAATGAGAAGGTGGCAGAATGTTATGTATGCTGCGGTTTGTTTTGTTTTTTGGCAGGTGTGAACCACAAAACAGCTCTCCAGCTGTCTCCATTGCCAGCTATTGCCAAATATTGTCGGTTACCAGATACCATGGCAAGGCTGTTCTAAGTGCAATGCAGGGAGTAAAACGGAAGATAGCCTCTGGTCACAGGCTCACGATTAGAACCAGTTGGACTTGCCTTGCTTCACAGGCGTCGGGTGCAAGTAACTACATGTGCAAACTGTAGGGTCAGGCTGATAGCTTTACTTTCTGATTATAGCTATCATAGCTATGGGTTTTTGGGACGCTAAAAGAGCTTATGTTGTGTAGCTCCTGTTGTGAAGATATTCTAGCTCATCTTTCCTTAAACTCATCTACTGTAGTAGTTATCAAATACCTTCATACCTACTGGGAAACTCATATGAATGCCAGCCTTCATGTGGTCAACGTGCACAAGAGGAAAGAAGTAGTAGGCTTGGGGAGCCAAGGGAACCCTACAAAACTTTTAGGAAGAAAGTGTAACAGGGCCCCCAAAGCTGAATGACCACAGAACACTACTGGAAAAATCTGGGCGGGGGGAACCATGGAGGAGGGAAAATATTATGGACTACCCTGGAAGACGGTGTGGCTGATTGGCTGGTAAGACATCCATGCTGCAACCTTTTGTTGCAGGTCCCACTTGCTAATTACTGTTTGACACTGTCAAGCGACTGAAATCAAATGTCATTAGAGGTCAAGCCGTGCTTTCAAATGTTTTGACGAACACTTGAATATGCAGAGAATTTCTGGTTTGTTATTCAGCACCGGCATTAAACAGGAATCTTTTTGGGAAGCAAACAGCTTTCAGCTGAAGCTTGGATTCCTTTGCTCTGAAGCCATCCTGTAAGCAGGGGCTGCCAACCTGCTGCCCTCCAGAGGGTGCTGGAACTGTTACTCTCACCAGCTCCAGCCAGCCCATGCTGACTGGGACTGAAGAGAGCCATAGCCCGAACCGTGTGGAGGGCACCAAGTTGAGAAAAGCTGCTCTAAGCAAACAGAGGGGAAAACGAGGCCTTTTGGGGGCCTCAGGCTTCATCAAGGTGTGCTGGAGCTGCCACCGCCTACCTGTGCTCCAGGATTATGGAGGCTGCTCTACACGCAGAACTAGTGTGTGGAGATGACGCGCTGGCCCATGCTAAACAGAGGAGCCATTCTTGAAGCTGTGGAGCACACCCTTGGCCCAGAGCGATAGGAATGTTTGCTTTTCTCTGCTCCTGTTGTACTGTGCCAGAGCAGGCAGCACGTAGACAAGAAGACAGCAGAGCCCAGCTAGAGGGGGTGGGGTCAGGCCTCACATTCCCACTGAGCAGCTTGAAGGGCATGGCTGGCTTTGGAAGGGAAGAGAGTGTGCAGGGCAGACAGCTAGCTAAGCTGCAGTCCTAGAGGTTCTCCTTTCCTTGGAGCAGAGAATTAGAAGGCAAGGAATTCGTATTCCAGGTCAATGTGAATGTCAAGTAGGGATGGGTTAATCTGCCTATTTTTTGTTTCTCTCAGTTTCTTCTTTTTCCAGCCTTAAATTCAGATGTCCATATTCCTGCTTCAGTTTTTTAAAAAACTTTTAAAAACAAGTTATGAAATTCATCAACATCTTAATAGATTTTACTGCAAATTTCTCCTAGTTTCTTATTCTGTTTTACTGAAAGTGTATTTCTGTATGTCACTTTCACTAACATGCACATTTAAATGCACACTTTGTCTCAATATATGCATTTTTGTGCACATTGCTTGGATGAAAAACTGCACTGCAAAATTCAGAGAAATGCAAATTTTGAAAGATGGCTGTGTTTTGGTTTGGGAATTGCTTCAGGAAGTGCAGATTAGGTAGGCTTGCCATTACTAGTGAATTGAATCAAAATCCTCCCCATCCCTAATGTGAAATTATCAGTAAATGGAAGTCTGGGCCAAAGGCAGACTTGTGCTGCTGTTGATTTTTCTCCCAAAGGAAAATTTATATTTTTCTCTCTGTAAAAAATATGTATCTATCCTTTAACATATTGACACAAATAATATCTATCTATCTATCTATCATCTATCTATCTTATCATCTATCTATCTATCTATCTATCTAAATATATACTTTAAAATGCTTCCAAAATTTATCCAGGCATTGCTAGATTAGTGTGATGATATTTGTCTTGAATATATTGCCATAATATGAGCCATACTGCTGGGGGTATTTGAAGCTTTTCCCTAGGTACTTTCTGAAGTGTCAAGAAAACCTAAGACAATATTTGATCAGAGATCATGGTGGCCCACAGAACATGATTGTGCGTACTATGGGGCAATAAGAGCTTTGGATCTATATTATCTGCATTCAGCTCTGCTGGTTTCTTCTTTTTCTTTCCTGCCCAAGATTGATGTGGAAGGTTTGAAGTGCTAATTTGTAATCATTAGCACCTCATTCTCCCAGTACCCCTTCTCTTTGAGAACAGTAGCCTTACTGTCTGTCAGGAGATGTTCCTAACTCATGCTCTTAAATTGTATTTTATTGTACATCTGTTGTTTGGCTTGTAAATGCCTCTAGGGACATGTTTTCTTTCTTGAATAGCTATATACAAATTTATTAAACAGATACATTTAAATGGATGCTCCATCTCTGTGTGCCTCATGAACTTGCTGCAAGCCAAGACTCAAGTTACGTAAATGAGCGAATGTTCAGACAAAAAATTAATGACCATCTTGGTTCCCCCACTGTTCAGTTCCAATATCATATGGTGCCTTGCAAGACTGAGGGTTGTTAGAATTTCATCGTAATGAAATCTGCAGTAAGGAATCGAAACAGGGTTTGGGCAGCATTTGCAGGGCTCACTTTTGCACTGGTAGTTTGAATGCTTGAAAAATTCGTTCTCTGCGAATTTAGACGATGAACAGTCCCAATCTATACCTCCCACACTAATGTGAGAACTGGAACCCAGATGTCTTTGGATTTTGCACTTTTCCAAAATTTCTGATGTGATTCCTAGGCTCAAGATGCATTTTCAAACTGCATATTCAGTGAAAGATGCGTTGAAATGTGTGGTTTGAGAGGAAATGCATTCCAAAAGGTGTGTTTCGTGAGACAATATGTTCAAAATGCATATTCCTTTTGATACCTATTTAAATACATTTTTTGAGAAAATTAAATAGAAAACTATAAATAGATAGCTATTTCTTTAATAGGCTGATGTCGAAACAGGACAGAACAGCCTTCTGAATAAACAAACCAGAAAGAGGCATGGGCCAGAAACAGACTGATCCATCCATTCATTGACCTAATGAAATCTTATAGAAGAACATGAGAAATGCTACTGTGCCTGTGTCCCACCAGTAGGCATCTGATTGGCCTCTGTGGGAACAGAATACTGGACTAGAGAAGTCTTTGGTTTGATCCAGCAGGGCAACTCTTGTGTTCTAAAAGCGTACTATTTCCTTTGTTAATAAAGATAAGCCTGTTTATTTATATACTGCATTCCTGCCAACATACTCAAGTTGGCTTTACGGTTTAGAATAAATCTCATTTTCAATATATGTTTCAACTAGATTCTTTTTAGCCCCAGATATATACTCCTACCTTCAGAGGCCTCCACTTGAGCCTAGACTTGCAGCCTGAAATGGCAGCCGTTACTCGAGCACAAGAAGGGACATCACTGGAATTAAAACGACTTCAGTCGGAACCCACCCAGGGAGGTTGCTCTTAAGCTCAGCTGCTTTCCTTCCAGCAGCTGGAAAAATCCAGTTCCAAACAGTTTGGATAGGATTCAAGAGGCGAAAACTAGGGGGCGGAGGGGGAAGAGAGAGGAAGGAAAGCTCGGGGTGTTGTTTGCGGGGGTTAAAAGCACCTTGCTTGAGAATGCCGTCGCCCATTATTGATCGGAGAGTCCTTCCTGGTAGGAGGGAATACGTCGCTATAATACTGAGGTAAAAAGGAAGCAGCTGGATTCCTCCCAGTTGGGTGCAGTGGAAAGGTGGCCATGTTGGGCAAGGGGTCTTCTGTGTGGTAGGAAATAATCTTTCTCCACAACTACAAAAGCACAAGAGTCTTTTCTGAGCGTGCTGTAGGATCCCGCAGCAGTATACAAAGGCCTTGCCATCATGGCGTCTCTTCGTCTACTTCAGGCGGCGGCCCACAGAGTTCATGTGGTGTGTGGGGAGAAAGAAAAGGGGGGAGGAAAAGAGGGAGACTGTAAATGCTGGATTCCTGCTTCTGAGTTCATCTCTTTCCCTCTCCCCCCCCACTGCCCTCCCCAATTCCAAATTGCTGCTGCAAGCCTTTAGAGGGCCACTTATGTTGATCCAGATGTAAGGGAAAGCCTCCCACTCATCCTCTTGCTCTCCCTTGATTAAAACATTATAATTCTTTAATCTCTCTGAATTGAGTTTCTTCCTTAAAAGCTGCCTGTTCTCTTTGATACACCAAAGCAGTTCTTGTCACGCTGCCAAAGGAGGCCGAGTAGAGTGTCACACAGCTCAAACTTTTACAAGCTGAGTGAGCAGGAAAACAAGCAAAGGCACACAGGCAAGCAGAGAGAAAGGGAGATACAGAAAGAGAGAAAGAGGGCTGATATCTTCCATTTTATTTTAAAAAAAATTGGGTTCCTTGCCGAAGAGAAAGAAGAGCGTGCTTTTTGTTTTTTGTTTTGTTTTTTTGTTTGAAGCTCAGCCATAAATATAATTAACTTTTCCAGCAAACGTGATGGCCAACCTCTGAGAAACTTGGACGAGGAGAAAAGGGGGGGGGGAAATGACGTCACCACGATCTGGGGGTGCCTTTCGCGCTGCCTGTCGGAGCCAAAAGAAAAGAACAGGGCAATAAAACAACGGCTGCCTCTGTCTCCTTCGTTAAACACGGCACTAATTGGATGTTAATTTCTCTTTGCTCTTCTCGCTGTTTGATTGTAAGAACTCTCCTCCTCTTTCTCTCCCCCCCCCCTTGCAAGACTCTTGCCAGTCGCAGGGAGTCTATACTGTACATTCCCTCTCAATTGTGGGCTCAAACAATTCAGAAGCCCGGGCAGTATTAAAAGAGGAGGGGGAAGGGGGGGATTGGATTTAGGAGTTTCACGAAGCTCAACATTTTCCTTTCATTGCCCTGTACAGAGTTCGGAGTTTTTTTTTCCCCTCCCTTGCGTTCTGTCCAGTCTCCTTGGCAGCATGAGGTGGGGGGGAATTAACCCAACCACTGCCCAACTTCATGTGTTGAAACAGGCATTTAGGGGAGCCAGTGCAGGCAGGAAGCTGTTGCCGTCTTTGCTGCCCAGGTCACCCTTAAAGGGTGTTTGTGTTTCTTAGCTTGGATGCTGGAGGGTGCTGAGTGCATCTGATCGATCCATAATGTACCCACGCGCACACACACACACAGACTGGTGCAGTGGAAAAAGAGGTAAGTTAAGAACAGGCTTTGAGGGAGAGCAGGGGGGGGGGGGGATTTACCAAGGGAGATGGTGGGTGGGTGGAGAGAAAGAAGGAGAAGGGGAGGGGAAGGAGAGGAAGGAGGTGGAGGGTAGAAATGTGGGAGTAAAGTCCTACCTGGGATCGGTGCCAACTTCCTGCACAGGGCTGCAGACCCGCAGCTTTGAGCAACCCACCAGAGGCGACTTTTCTCTCTTGTCACGAATCCAAAAGGCAAGGAAGGCAACAGGAACAGGTACAACAGATGCAAAGCAGCCTTCTTTGCCAGGGTGCTGGTGGGTAAATCCTTCTCTCACCCCCCCTTCTCCCTCCCTCCTTTCTCCAATCCTTATTGCAGCTAGCTGTATATTTTCTGTTTTAAGGATCCTTTCAAGCAGGCTTGATAGAGGCTTTTTTGTTTTTCATGACTATATATCTATATAGAGATAGATATTGAGGGGTTGAATTCTCACGTCAGTTTCTCCTCTCCGTTTGGATTAACATGCAGAAGATGTGCCTGTCACTTTGCTTACTGTCAGTGCCTGTTCAGGGATGGGAGAGGGCTTTGTTCCGCGCTGCCTGGGAAGCTGTGCCAACTCTGACTTGGCAGCCGAGCCAGAGTGGGCAGGGAGGACGCAAAGAGAGAGAGCGAGAGAATGAGGCTTCCAAAGTGGGAAGTGGCTGTAGGCCCATTTCCGAACGAGGCAGCTATTCACTCTGCCCCCTTCTTCTTCTCCTTTCTCTGTCTCTTTCTAAGACTGGCACAGACAAAATGGAAAATGTGGGGGCCTGTCTGTTCTCCTCTGGCATGTCCCGGTGGGTTGGTTTTCTTTCTGTCTTTTCTTTTTCTCTCTCAAAACCATCCTCACCTGCCTCCGTTTTTGTTTTGTTTTTTTGTCTCTTAGCTCCATTTTTTAATCGGCAAATGAGGCATTTCACAAAAGCGAAAATGCTTCTTGCATAACTAAGATGATGTGGGGGGTGGGTGGGTCTTTTGTTTTTGTTTTCCCGCCCTCTATCTCTTTTTGGCTGGGCTAAAGAACTGTGCCGCCACCAGCATCCCGAGTTCAGGACAGTAGGAGCCAAGATTTATTTTACGTGCGTACATTGGGGAGACCGGGGAAAGCTTGCTGGGAAAGCAAGAGGGTGGTTTATGGTGCTGGTGTGCTGAGGTTGGGGTTTGTTTGTTTGTTTGTTTGTTCTTCATTTTGGAGGGTGTTCCCACAAAAAGCTGCAAAACTTTCCATGCACTAGCTCCTGAAAAGTCACTGGAGTGTTCGGCCAGGTTTTTTTTGTGGGTTATTTAATTTTTTATTTTTAAAACAGTATGTTTAAAGACCATGTTAATAATGGGAGACCGTCCCAGGGGCATGCTAACCAACGGTTCCAAGTTCTGGAATTCCTGCCAGTCTTCCTTTGTGCCAGCCTCTTGTCGGCCTTGGCGTCTCATTCGGATGAAGCCTGGCATGCAGGCACCGCCCATTTCTTGGCGCTGAGCTGCTATGAGAAGGAAAAGGGAACGCAGGGTGGGGGCTGTCTCACTCAAACTGGCCTTGCTCGGGGGGGGGGGGGGAGAAAACCATTCCTGATGATTGTCCAGATAATCGGAACTAAAGAGAGCGACTACCGAGCAACAAAACCTTTCTCCTCCATGGCACGTCTCTTTCGGGTACGAAATCAAATGTAGCTCTTTTAGAAATGTTTGAAAATGCCGTGTTTTTTTAAAAAATTATTTGTCCAAATGTTCTGGCGCGTGCTTACTGCTACATCCTCCTTTCCCTGCCGCAACCTTCCCGCTTTTCGTGGGGCTAAAACATACAAGGTTTTTCAAAAACAAAAAACAAAAATCAGACAAACTGATGGTGGGTTTTTTTCCCCCCTACTGCCCATAGATCAGGGCTCTTTTCTTTATTCTGGTTCTGAAAAAATACTTTGATTATGGGTACCGGGAAGAGGGGGGCTGGGTGATTGGGTTTCCCCCCCCCCTAGATTTTTGCCACACTACGCAGCAGAGAGGAAAGTGTTGAATCATGTCAGAACTGCAATTCAACATGGCAGCCTTAGCTGAGAAAGTATGGCATTACAATGTCGAAAGAAATGTCTTTCGTGGCAAGAAGTGTCTGTTTCTGAAGGCATGGAATTTGGCAGAGCTGGGTTGACCAAGAATTGGGGCATAAATATCCCCTTGGATTTTTTATATTTTTTTTCAGGGAGGGGGGTTTTATGTATAGCCTTCAAGAAGAAAAGTTCGGCCATGTTATTCCTCATCTTGGTATTTTGCAAAATGTTAACCATTTACGAGCTGTTCTGTGTCTACCATTTAGATACCGTTTTTTATATTTTTCTTTGTTTTGGCTTAGCTGGCATAGACTTTGGACTTGGGGAGGGCAGGAAGAGCAATTTGGTGCACGTTTGGTAGATTTCTGGCATCCTTCAGGGTTGAAGGATGACATCATTACTTGGTCTTTATTGGGAGAAATCTCGATGTAGCATGGAGGCAACTCGAAAGAGTAAAATGGGATGCTTTTCCACAGTGCCCACCTCACTTCATGTTTGAAGGTTTGTCCTTTCGTAGGGGTAGCTCCACCCTTCCGTTGCCACTGGTGTAAACTTTGATGGACTCCACCACAGCAAACAGAACCCCTCCTGACGTACACTGAAGGAATGGAGCTCAGGGGCTGTGCTTAGGGTCTGTAAATCTGGCCTCTTTATGTCAAGCTTAATTTAGGCCCCTGTTGTCTAAAACAAAAGAATATTGTTTCCCCAAGAGTAACAGATTCCTCTTACAGACAACTGCTTCCTTCTAAATGTTTTGTGATTAACAAAGCTCCCAAAATGGGGGACAAACCCTTGGAACAATAAACAGAAATTTCAGCACGGGCTTCTAAATGCTAGTGTTGAATGCAAAGGAACAAATGCTCTGTGACCCAGGAGTGCCGCAGCTAGAGCTCTCATTGAATGCCGGACATGACTTCTCAAACTCTCTGAAAACCGGGCCTTGTACAAAATCTTAGTTTCTCTAAATACCCTGCTCCCCGTTGCCAGAGAGAAAGAGAGATTTCCGACACTGAGGATAGACTTGTCCCCTTGCAAAAAAGGACTTACTACCTAGTCTGAAGAGAAATCCCACTTCATAACCTGTGGAACTATCTCCTCCTCTCTGGCTTGCCAGTAACTCATGTACAAGAAAATCACTGGTCCTCTGCACATAGCGTTTATAACCTAGTGGGTTGTGTTTAAGGACCCAGAATGAGGTGATTGAAAGTTAGGATGCTTAAAATTCTCTCTGTGTATTATTTGTTAGGATTTTTGGTTGTGTTTATTGCTTCAGAGTGCTTTTTTGAGCATGGAGTTAAATAAATCTGGATTGGGATATTGAGATCAAAATACTATATTTTGAAAACCTGTATTCCTGTTGCAGGAGCATAGCTTGCACGTTTGCTATGAACCCATAATTTTGGGCCTGGATTGCCTTTTGCTTCTCAGCAGAAGCAAGAGCTAGCTTGTATTTTGATGTCCTCAACTCTAAATTGGCCAGAGGATACAATGCACTACTCTTGCCATGATTAAGTGTTAACACAAGCCCACCTGTTCCAATGTAAATGTGATCTCACCAATAACAAACTTAGTTGGTCTCTAAGGTGCTACTGGAAGGATTTTTTAAATTTTGTTTTGACTACGGCAGACCAACACGGCTACCTACCTGTAACTGTTATTCAGCTGTTTGAATGTATATCCTGTCCTATCAAGTAGGCCAAGGGTAGCATGCAATAGTTTAAATCATCCCTTTCCAACTGGTACCCTCCATATGTTATGGTCTACAACTCACATCAGCCCCAGCTCCCTTACAATGCACACACCCATCTCAATGCCATCCAACTCTAACTCTCTTTAAGGCCTGGAGTGTACTTTTATGAAAGCTTTAGAATCATGCTGAAAAAATGTAAGTCATACTTAAAACAGTCTGTGTGGATGCATTAAAAATGCTGCATGGTGACCTTTACAGGCAAAAGTAATGAATGTGCACACAACAGCTGGAAGCAAGGTGCATGATGGGAATGCTCAGCATCACCAGGAAGGATAAATTCAAACATCTGTATCTCACTGAGTCATATTTTTTCAGTTACTCACCACTGAATATATTCCATAGTGGTGTACAAGACCATTCCAACTCTCCCCAGTAATCAGTCGGACTTTACAAGCACTCTCTTCAAATGCCCCCAAAGGCTCAAAGTTTTTCCACCTGTGCATTCAGTAGCAACACTATAAAAAAAGCCCATTTGATCAAATTGCTTGGTAATGATGGGGCAGGCTGATAGGAAGATCAGAGCAGCAAGATATCAACCCCATTTCTAGTTGGGAGTGGCTCAGAAGGAACAGGACCCAGTTCAAAATAGAAGAGTTCATATTTCGAGCTCCTTCGAAGTTTCGCACGATCTTTAATATTCATCTGTACAGATGTGACACCTTTGCTAAGTTTAAAACTTGGGTTGCATGTAATTTTCTGGAAGGTTTTGCATGCAGCTTAAAAACTGGGTCTAGCGACTGGCACCAGGCTTGCCAAGGTAGGGCAGGGATCTTGTTCATACTCCTCTGAAGTTGGCTGCTGTACATAGCACTTGGCTGTTGTCATTGCCACCTCCTTTTCCATCTTTCCCCAACACATTTCTCTCCATTGCCATTCCCCCCCCCTCTATTACTTCTAGGAAGAAATCACCATAGCTCCATAGATCAGTGGTTGGTGATTATATTCTCATTGACTACTTTCCTTTGAGTCCAATTTCCTGTATGGGAAGCAAAATTCAACATAGCTAACATCTTTGCTCCATTTTCTTCCCCATCTAGTCTTATGGCCACACGAAGCATCTCCATTGACTTCAGTGAACTTCTCCTAGAATTTCCTCTGTGATAAATGAATGCAGCATAGCCCACAAGACTGTAAAGCTTAATGCAGAACTATGCCATATCTTTATAAAGGCATGCTAGGCTAACATAAGCCCTTTTCCACCTTGTGACTATTGAGCAACATTGTTGCTGATGAACACCTTTTAGTTGGCAACATTAGTAGGTCCTTTCTTTTTCTACGCAGAAATCCATTTTGTGGGTCCATGAATTTATTACTACCAAATGTTGTTGTTGTTGTTGTTGTTGTTATATGCCACCCATCTAACTGGGTTACCCCAGCCACTCTGGGCAGATTCCAGCAAATTAAAACACAATACAACATATAACATTAAAAATTCCCCAAACTTCCCTGAAGAAATACAGACGTTTTATCCAGCAAAACCTCAAAGTTTCCATTTATTTTGTCTTTTGTCACACTTTCCAACAGGTGACATTTCAGCACCCTTAATGAACCACAGTTTGTGGGCTTCTTTGATTTAAATGTATGGTGTGATCTTAATGTACAAGCGTTATGATAGCACTCAAGCCATTTAGCCTGGTGGCGTACCCCTTTAATTTTTTGCGTGTGGAAATTTAACTTCAAAGTCTGCATTTCCTTCCACCCCAGAATGCACAATTTAGCATTTAGATGCCAAAAATGTGTATGTCTTGTTGTCACTGTACATCTAATTAACTTGGACTTCCTTTTTTACATAGATTATCCTCCACATGCACACCTTTACCAGATCTCCTTACACATCTGATGAGCTCCTGTCTTTAAAAGCTTGTGCCATAGCCAACCAGTTAATATCCAATATGCTGCTGCTCTTGTTGTCTTATTCCAGCTATACTCTGAGTACTCTAAGCTGTACATCAGGGGAGGAGGAGAACGCAGGTATGACCGGAGCATATTTGTGGGTATGTGCATTTGTTTCAGAATGGAAGAAAATGTGGGCTTGTTCGGTTCAATTCCCATTCATTCTGAAATCAACACAAAGAATGAATGGGTATACATGAGAGTCCCATTCATTCAATTTGCACCCATCTGTGCCACTTGGGGAAAGGGCTTACACCTCTCTCTCATGGTGGCAGCAGAGCCCCTTTGGGCTGCTGCCATTTCATTTACTCAAATGTCCCTGGTGTGTGATCCCAAAGCATTCTGTGGGGATAGCAACTGTCAGTGGGAGAAGCAAGTTTTTGGAGCAAAAATTGCCATCTTCTAGGAACATAGGAAGCTGCGTTACACCAAGTCATTAATCCATCTAGTTCAGTATTGTCTACAATGACTGGCAGTGGATCTTCAGAGTTTCAGGCAGGGGGTCTCTGGAGATGCCAGGGGTTGAACCTGGGATCTTCTGCTTGCAAGTCAGATGTTCTACCACTGAGCTACAGCTGTTATCCCAATAATGTCCCAGAGCAACGAAACACCCAGAGGATTCTGGGTAAATAAGAGTGCACTCACCCCTCCGGAAAAGCCTTAGAAATTATTATTATTATTATTATTATTATTATTATTATTATTATTATTATTTTAAAGGAAAACAATATAAGGAAAACAAACAGAACAATGAACCAAATGTGGGTGCAATGAATACATTATAAAAGATTGTGATTTCAACAAATGAAATAAAAGCATGGTTTAATAATATGAATGAAGTAAGAAAAAGGTTTTATTGCACACCACTAATTTTCAACTGTGAAGAGATCTTGCATTATTTCTGCACAATTTTGTTATTCTTTGCTCCACTCTAAATAAGTGTGGGCCTTCTTTTTAATCATAGGTGTGCAAAGCACCATCTCTTTAGCCTTTGGCATTGAGACAGGAAATTGTATAGCTGAAGCATCCTTGGCTGTGCTTAGCCAGCCTAGTCCTATTACTTCACATTAGCTGGGCATGAGTGCAAATATTGGCTTGAACCATCCACCACAACTAAAGTGCAATGCTATGCTGAGCAAGAGAAGCAGGGTTATCTGGTTCATTCTCATCTACCAGACAAATCTAGTACAATAAAATTAATTTGGTGTTTGTGTCAAGGACTGAGCACCTAGGATGCTCAAACTGTCTTTAGGATGCAGAGGAAGGAAGTTGTTAATTGTTCCTACACCTTCCAGTTCCTGCCCACCTAGCAGTTCGAAAGCACGTCAAAATGCAAGTAGATAAATAGGTACTGCTCCGGTGGGAAGGTAAACGCCGTTTCCATGCGCTGCTCTGGTTCGCTAGAAGCGGCTTAGTCATGCTGGCCACATGACCTGGAAGCTGTATGCCGGCTCCCTTGGCCTATAGAGTGATATGAGTGCCGCAACCCCAGAGTCATCCGTGACTGGACCTAATGGTCAGGGGTCCCTTTACCTTTACACCTTCCAGTGCTGTGAAACCCCTTTTGTGTACATCTTCAATGCCACATCAGGGGGCAACTGTTGGAACAAAGGAATCATAGCTTGTCATTGAGAGAAGAGGTAGGTTTCAGTACCATTCAAGACCACCTCTGTGCCAGACCCAGGATTCTTAAGCCCAGTTTAGAAATGTCAGCAATAAATTGGTAGATGACACCACTGGACCATTTGCTTCCCACATCTATTAATGAGATGGGGTAGCTATCTGCTGTAATGCTGAAATGGACTTGTGAATAGGGTGGAGGATAAATTTGGTTCAGGTCTTATTTGAAGCCAAATCTATCAAATATGCACTTTCCAAAACAATGCAAACAAAGAACACAGCTATCCTGAAAAATTCACACTTACCCAATTTTTGCTTTGCAGTTCAGTAACCAATGCTTAAATGCATATATTAGGGGTAGGTTGCGTAAAAATTAATATATTGGTTAAAATAACACAAAAATGCATTATATTGGAGAAAATTGCTTGCAAGAAATCTATATGTTAGTCAAAACTACATATAAAAATGTTTATTGGGGAAATTTGCACAAAAGTGCTGGTGAATTTTCATAAGAATTAAAAATATATATAATCAACCACAACATGTGGAGAACAGCATTTAAGATTGGAAAAATAAGAAAGTGAGATAACTAAAATTGGCAGATCATTCCATTCCTATTTGTGAACACAAGGGAGTCAGGCTGCGCATTAAAGACAATATGATGAGTGGAGTATTGTATGTAATGCATTATCTTCAGCCTGTACTTTTGTCACAAATATATTTAGCTTACCATCATTGTTTCACTGTATTTAATGTACCATATTATCACAAGGGTGCCCTGTCTTTTATTTGGTTTTTCATGTGCCCTTTGTGGCACAATTTAAAGTAAATGTGATAAACTGAATATTTCACTGGAGTACAAAGTGCTGGTTATGCGCTGAATCCCCATATCTTACCTTAAACTTGCCATAATAAGTAAGGATCAGGTCCTTGATTGAAAACCTCACTTATCAAAGCAGGTGGGAGCATTTCTACGTGGTTTATCTCACTGATGCTTGACTGTTCCCTTTTGTTTGTGCATCCTTATGTACATATTTATTTCTGCCTATTCCCATGTCTCTAATACTAACAGGTCTATGTAAACAGCCTCTTAAATCAACTGCTTTGGTTTCTCAAAATGTGCTTGGAAGAAGAGATACTATGACAAAGTTTGTCCTTCTCTCAAGCGACCATAATCTCCTCTCATGCCCTAGCTGGACTTCTAGTGTGCTGCCCATGTGGTCTATAACCCAAGTAGGGCCCTATCCTGTTAAGATTTTGATAATATTTCATTTCATTTCATTTCTGATATACCTAGAGGACTTGTTTAGTTTGAAATGATGCATAGATGTATATTTCCCATGTGCATTTATGTGGGGAAAGGAAATGGAGAGTGTTGCCTTGCAATCTGTCAATCTATCCCATGCTATGCAGTTCACACAGTTAAGGTTCACAAATTTAATATGTCCAAGATATATATACAGGAATGACTTACACATCATGATGCCCAGTCATGTCTTGCTTCTTTAACTGAGGTGTCTCGAATGGTCATTTATACCTGGGAGAAGTCTAGCTACAGAGGCCCTGCACCTCCAACTCCCTTTATTATCTTTTGAAATTTGCCCTTTTCCTTAAAGAGGAGTGGGCCACCTCTAGCTTCAATTGAAGGAAATGGAATTTGGGACGCAGTAAAGTCCTTGGAATCAGAGCAGCTGCTTTGTGATTTGGTTGTGTTATGCATGTGTTCTGCACAGAGAATAATAGTCGTTCCTAAAGTATGCAGCAAGCATGGCATTCTACCACTGATGCCCCACCTATGCCAGTCTTCAAACTAGGCCCACCATCCACCTGGTGGTTAATGTACTTGCAGCAGGAAAAAAATACTATTAAGTGTGCAGCTTACAGATTATTCTTTCGGTGGGAAATTGAAAATAGGAAGAGGCTCCACGGGGCATGTCCTGATCTAGTATATAACCTTTAGAGACTAACTGAATTAAACAAGACAGATATGCCTTGAATCTCTTTTTCCATGGTCTTCCTAATGTACCTGGCTGGGAACTAAGTTCCCTTCAGTGCTTTGTGTAGCTTTTACACAATGCCCTGCCCTGATCCTTGCTATTAACTGAACAGACTTTGGCTTATGAGGTTGGATTTCAGCAAATTTCCTTGGGATGTGCTGAGAAAGCAGTTCAGCTAATCGTCTCTTGACCGTTGCTTGTAAGGCTTGACTCACTGCTGTATGCTAGATGAACCCTATTAACTGATGCCACCAACTAAGTCTAACTGGTTTCCCCAAAAAAGAGACCAATATCACTTGATCGTCTCTGGAGAAGGGTGTGCGGCTGAATTATGAATCCCTGTCACCTGCCATCCCCCCGTTTATTTCTGCTTTGGCACATTCCATGGAGAGGTATTGTAGACTGTGTTCCCAGTCCCTTGCTTCCAGGGTAACATTTGAACCCACATTTGATCCCAAACATTTTCACTAGATATTTGGCCCTAGAGTGCCACCCTACCCCATTCTGCCAAGCACCAAGCTTTGAAACATTTCTAACTCTGGACCATTATATCTTATGTCTGGCATCTGGCCCTACGGAATAACTCTCACTAAGAGTTAATCTGTGCTCTGCTGTCACACCACTATGATAAAAAAAGGAGATTACTCCCAGAGCAAGCACCTCTTCATTTATAATAAATCTGCCATTAACTATACAAGGATGTCTCTGGCCTTAGCAGCAGAAGTAAATAACTAAATAAATAATACAGCTAAATAAGGTGGTTTGAAAGAACTGCCTTCCAGAGAACTAACAGAACATGCCTTCATTTTTGCATTTGATAAAAGCATCATGTGAAATATTGCAAATGTTGCTACACTATTCTCAAATTACTGTCAAAGCATTCTTATCAGCTCTAATGGCATGCCAAACAATAAAAGGGTCATCACCAGTCCATTTATGAGATTGCTATGTGGTTTGTTCCTTCCTATAAACATTTTAAATATGTCCACTTGTTCATTAACATAACCTGCTATACAGCCTGTCTTTGTTTCACTATTGTTGGCAAAAGCTCCCACAGCTTTCAATATTTTGCCAGCAAAATCCAGGCTATACATTTCTCACCAAAACTGTATGCTTTTTCATGACATATAGCTCCAGCCCTGATGGTAACTTATATACAACAATATCTTTAGTTTTTAAAACAATATTTGTCCAAAAATCCACCGCTTATTTGAAGTTCAACTGGATATGCATAAAATATAGATCTGTGTGATTTCACTTCCAATTTCTACCAAATGATTTTAGTTTTCAATAGTCTGTAATACCTTTAACATAACAGAGAGCAAACATTTTTTATCTGAGTTTGCATTCAGTTATATCACAGCCTTTTCTTACAGATATATATTCAGTGAGCATTCAGAATTGCAACTTGTAGGCCTTTTCCTATCTGAAAGCAGTCAAATTCCAAGAAGGAGATCAGCATGTAGAAGGATCTTCCATATGTGGATATATTTCTTTGGATTGTGAACCAGATGCATAAATTGGATGTGCAGCTAGATGCAGATGCCGTCAACCTACATTACACGGGTTTCAACGGGAAGCACATCTTCCTTTTTTTTTTTTTTATAAGATTTTATTGTTTTCTATTAAGACAAAGGGAAAACATAACATAAACAACAACATTCACAATATAAAAATACAAAATACCATACATAAACACAGCACAAAAACATAATCAAACAATCACAATAAAAAGAAACATATACAAACCTTTAAACTAACATTTATCCTCTTACTTTTCTTGTTACTATCTTCTCTATTTTGAGGGACTTCCCCCATTCCCTCCACTGTCTTCAAAATCATATATATCTTCAAGGTAGCTTTGTATCTTGTTCTATTCACATTAACTCAATTTTTAATACACTTTACTTTGCTTAATCATATCTTAACTTTAACACCAAATCTTAACACAATTCCTAACAATTAAATTTTTCACACAAAAATATCTTACCAACAATTTTATCTAACATATATCTACTAAAGCCGCTATTCTATTTAATTCTGCTCAAATATTCAATTTTACTGTTTTGACTAAATAATCCTTAAATTTCTTCCAATCCCTTGACACCTTCTCCTCCCTCTGGTCCCGGATTCTGGCGGTCAGCTCTGCGAGTTCCATATATTCCATCATCTTCATCTGCCATTCTTCCACCGTTGGTATCTCTTCGCCTTTCCATGTTCTTGCCAATAAGATTCTAGCTGCTGTTGTGGCATACATAAAAAACACTCTATCCTGACTGGGTATCTCTTCATTGGTTATGCTCAGGAGAAATGCCTCTGGTTTCTTACAAAAGGTAACCTTCATTACCTTCTTGAGTTCATTATAAATCTTATCCCAGAAAGCATTTACCGCTGGGCACAACCACCACATATGAAAAAAGGTACCTTTCGCATGTTTACATTTCCAACATACATCTGACATTTTGGTATTCATCCTGGCTATCTTAACTGGTGTCAAATACCATCTATAAACCATTTTCATTATGTTTTCTCTTAAACTATGACAAGCAGTAAATTTAAAACCTTTCTGCCACAATCCCTCCCAGTCATCCATCATAATATTGTGTCCTATATCTTTCGCCCAATTTATCATTGACGATTTAACCAATTCATCTTTCGTATGCCACTCTAGCAAAAGATTATACATTTTGGAAAGGTTTTTAAAGTTCGATTCTATCAGTTCTGTTTCCAGTTTTGATTTTTCTACTTGAAAACCAACTTTTTTGTCCATTTTGAATGTTTCATATACCTGATGATAATGCAGCCAGTCGGGGACCTGACTTTTCACTTGATCGTAGCTTTTTAGCTTAAAAGAGTCCCCTTCCTGCTGCAATATGTCCATATATCTTAACCAGTTTGCAGACATGTTCGGTCTCTTGTAGGCCTTGGCCTCCACTGGAGAGATCCATCTAGGGGTCTTTCTCTCTAACAAGTCTTTATATCTAGACCAAACCTGGTATAAGGATTTTCTAACTATATGAGACTTAAAAGTTCTGTGGATCTTAGCCTTGTCATACCAAAGGTATGCATGCCAACCGAACATATTATCATACCCTTCCAAGTCCAATACATCAACATTCTCTAGTTTAAACCAGTCCTTTAACCAGCAAAAGGCCGCTGCTTCGAAGTAAAGTCTTAAGTCCGGCAGGGCAAAGCCTCCTCTCTCTTTAGAGTCTGTTAAGATCTTAAACTTAATTCTTGGCTTTTTGCCCTGCCATATGAACTTTGATAAGTCCTTTTGCCATTTCTTAAAGCAATCCAGTTTGTCCAAAATTGGTATGGCTTGGAATAAAAACAGCATCCTTGGTAGGACATTCATTTTTATCACGGCAATTCTTCCCATTAACGACAGTTTCAATCTTGTCCATATTTCCATGTCTTTCTTTATTTCCATCCACAGTTTTTCGTAATTGTCCTTATACAGGTTCAAATTCTTGGTTGTGAGGTTGATACCTAGATATTTTACTGTTTTGACAAAATTGAGGCCAGTGCCTTCCTGTATTCTTTGAATTTGTTCTGCACTCATATTTTTTCCTAAAACTTTGGTTTTCTGCTTGTTTAACTTGAAACCAGCTACAAGTCCAAATTGTTCGATTATTCCCAAAGCTCTGGGGACACTGCTTTCCGGTTCTTGCAGGGATAACATCAAATCGTCTGCGAAGGCGCGTAGTTTGTATTCCTTCTCTCCCACACGAATTCCTTTTATCTGTTTGTCCTTTCGTATCATATTTAGGAGGACTTCCAGGACCGTAATGAAAAGTAAAGGGGAGATAGGGCACCCTTGTCTTGTTCCCTTTTCAACTTCAAACTCCTCCGATATCACACTGTTTACTATTACTTTAGCTCTTTGCTCTGTATAGATGGCATTAATGCCATTCAAAAATTTTTGACCAACTCCCATCCTTTCCAAATTCTTTTTCATAAATGTCCAAGAGACTTTATCAAATGCTTTCTCTGCGTCAACAAACAATAGTGCCGCATCTGTATTTATGTTTCTCTCCAGTTTTTCTAAGATGTCCACAATAATTCTCGTATTATTACTAATTTGTCTTCCTGGCAAGAAACCTGCTTGGTCTCTATGTATATAGTCTTTCAACACTCTTTTCAGCCTTGTAGCCAATATATTTGCAAAAATTTTATAATCCACATTCAAAAGGGATATTGGGCGATAGTTTTTCATTTGAGTCTTATCAGTATCTGGTTTTGGAATCAGTGTGATAAAGGCTTCCTTCCACGTCTCTGGTGCCCTATCTCCTTCTAGTATCTTGTTGCATACTTCTCTTAGTGGCTGCGATAGCCAGTCTTTCAATGTCTTATAATATTTTGCTGTTAGTCCGTCCGGTCCTGGAGCCTTCCCCAATTGCATGTTATTTATTGCATCTTCTATCTCCTGTGTCGTTATTGGGTGGTTGAGAATAACTAGTTTTTCCTCTGGGACCTTTTGCAATCCATTCTTTTCCAGAAATCGGTCAATTTCTGCTTCATCTATCTTCTCCTCCTTGTACAGTTGCTTGTAAAATCTTTGAAAACACCATCTGATTTCCTCAGGTTTCTCCACGTTTTTTCCGTTTACTACCAAGGTATTGATGACATTTACCTTTTGTCTTTTCTTCAATTGCCAAGCTAGTAATTTTCCACATTTATTAGCCGATTCAAATGTTCTTTGCTTCATCATTTTCACTTTCCATTCGATGTCCTGATTCATTATATTAGCATATTGGGATTGCAAGTATTTGATTTCTTTTTGGATTTTGACACATCTGGGATGTCCTCTTAATTCTTTTTCCTTTTCTTTGATTGATTTCAACAATCTCTCCATCTCTGCATTTTGGTGTCTCTTCTTTTTTGCTTTTTCACTAATGAGAAATCCTCTCATTACAGCTTTACTTGCATCCCAAGCAATTCTTTTCTCCACTTCGGAGCTCCAATTTATCTGAAAATATTCTTTCATCTTTTTCACCGCTCTTTCCACTAGCTTGGTGTCTCTCATCAAAGCGTCATCCATTCTCCATCTAAAAGAGTCCTTGGAAATCATTTTTAAATTTAACTGTACAGGGTTATGGTCTGAAAGAGTTTTAGGGCCAATTTCTGCCTTTTGTATTTTTGGAGCCAATTCATTCGAAATCCAAATATAATCTATCCTCGACCATGACTGCTGAGGTTCGCTGAAGTATGTTGCCTCTGTATCTGTGGGATTTTTTAATCTCCAAGAGTCCACCAAATTCAGATTGTCCACCATTTCAAAAAAAGTCTTTGGGAGTTTCCCATCGTTCGTTAATTTAGTTCTTTGAGATCTGTCCATTAATGTGGAAACTGCACCATTAAAATCTCCAAGGCAAACTAATTTATAATCCAAATAATCCAACAGCAAATCATGTATTTTCTTATAAAAAATTGACTTTCCATCATTTGGTGCATAGAGTCCCAGAATCAAGAATTTTTCGCCTTGTATGTTAATTTCAATTGCGATGTATCTCCCTTCTTCATCTTTAAAAAGCTGTCTTGGGCTATATTTCTCCTTTGCGTATATCACTACTCCTCTCTTCTTGGCCTTATCCGATGATATAAACTCTTGGCCTAGTTTTTTGTTCTGTAGTAATCTTCTGTGACGTCGGGCTATGTGGGTTTCCTGTAAGCATATTATATCCAAATTCTTCTTTTCTATGCTGTAGAACACTCTGCGTCTCTTTGGTCTCTGATTCAATCCCCGGACATTCCATGTCATTAACTTGAGCGCCATTTTCCTTTCTCTAGTCTTCTCCTCCAGTTGCTTCTCCTTTCTTGTCTTCCTCTGGATCCTTGCCTGGGCTGGGTAGGCTTGGTGGTGGTCCCGGCGGTGGTGGAAATACCTCTGGAAACCTGTAGAATTGTGCTGGGTCAAGTGGTGTGCCTTTAAATTGTTCCAGGTGCTTGTCCAAAAACTTCTGCTTCTCCGCCAGGGACCTTATTCTTATCTTTTTTCCTTCAAACGTAAATGCCAGGCCTTCTGGAAATTCCCAACTGAAGGGGATTTTCCTTTTTCTAAGCTCAGTTGCCAAATCGTTGTAGGGAACTCTTTTGTCAAGGAAAAATCTGGGGATATCCTTATAAAAAATTACTTTATTCTGCTCAACCACCAGGTTGTTTCTATAATGCAAGTCCAGAAAATAGTCTCTGTCGTGTCGATCGTGTAGCACAATCAAACAGTCACTGACTGTTTTGCTACTTTTCTTTCCTCTGGAGCCTCTTGGACCAAATCTGAAGGCCTTCACTATGCGCGCTGAGACGTTGATTTCTTCTATCTCCCAAAATCCTGAGAATAACTTCACTATGTAGTCTTTTAGGTCTTCCCCTTCCAATTCTGGAAGATTTCTTAGGCGGATGTTGCCCTCTCTTTGATGTAGTTGCAGAAACGCGAGAGACTCTTCAACCGACCTCTGTCGTGATCCAATACTCTCTATCTGTTCCAAATCTAAATTATCCAATTTTTCCTCCACCTTTTTTATTTTTTCCTTGACCACTTTAATTTCCTCTGAGTCCTTTTTCAAGGTGGTCACCTCTTGCCCAATCCTATTAATCTCTTCTCTGTTCTTCCTTACGTTCTCCTCAATTTGTCCAATGGATTTTTCTAGGGTCTGCGTAGAATTTTTAATGTCAGCTTTTATATCAGCTTGTAATTTTTCTATTGCTGAATTCACTGCTGTATTTCCTGATGAAACTTGATCTTGTGTTTGCTTCAACCCGTCAGTCACGCTTTTCAATCCTGCTGCAATTTCTGCAACACTAACAACTAATTTCTCCATTTGTTCCTGTAGAGTTAGGGAAACAGAGCCTTTTCTTTTTTCAGAGCCAGTTCCTTTAGATCTAGTTTCCATTCCCTGTGGGCTCTGCAGCTGTAATCTCAAGGTCACTCCAGTTTCTGTAGTAACAATCTCAGACATTCACAGCAGAAGGCCAACAGTCCCAAAAGTAAACACCAGGTGGCCAGCAGCTCAGTCCTGAGAACAAAGAGGCTGCTGAGCCAGGAGCCCACACCAGTCCCGAAAATCCAACTTTTAGGCAAAGGGTTTTAATTTTCCAAAATATAAGTTCCTTAAAGCCAAGAAGGGCCCATTTTCATGTAGCCCAAGTCAGTCACAGTTCCTAACTTGCAGTTACCACCAAAGTCCACAAAGTAACTTGTATCTGGTTACAAAAAAGTCAGAATGTCTCCACTGGTAAACAGTCACTGAAACACCAACAAAGGAAAAAAAAATGGCAACAATGTATCACAGCCCGCTACTGACCCGGAATCCTAATCCAGAGGGTGAGGGGCATCTTCTTTTGCCATATCAACTGTTTTTAAGTCTTTAAACATCCTTTAAACAACTTTTAATCAACTTTTAAAAAGTTCGCAAAACTTTTCCGTTAGTCGCGGCTTTGATCTTTTAGCGCTACCAAGCTCGCGCAAACAGTTTAAAGGGAACAGGCTTCCTTTTGCAGTTCCTCTGCAAGCAGTGCTCTTAAAACTTGTAAAAATAATCCAATTCTTTAACTTACAGAGTTTCTTTGGAAGTTTCTATGCAGGAAGTGCCGGGTGCTCGAGTCTGGCGGGATCGCTGCTTTGATCCTCCGCAGGCAGACGCTTCTTCAGTCCCGTGCCGGCGCTCCGCTCGCCCGATTTTCCCCCTTACGAGGGTCAATCGGGAACGGAGACGGCACGTCTGGGACCCACGAAGCTCAGGTCCACGGGACGCTCTTCCCGTGGCTTTAAGGGACCCGTGGCGCAGGCACAGAAGTCCCTAAAGCCTGGCGGAGGACGGAGCCGTCGGACTCCCGTCCGCCATTGACCGGCACCTAACCGGAAGTCGGGAAGCACATCTTCCTTCCATACTCTGGTGCAACTAGTCTTGTGTAACAATGTGACTAGAACTGCAGAGGAATAAGGATTCTTTGGCTCAATTCCCATTAGTATTTCATATATCTTGGATGAGAAATAGCCTCTCAGATACCTTATGAGGTCAAAATTTCTATTAATTCCATTATTTAGCCTATAATTTGCAAATATTGGCAACAAACAAGAATGGTTCTGAATTTTGCCCTTCAGTTCATTGTAAATTACAATATTGAGCTCTTCTAGGGGAACTATAAGCTGTTCATGAAACATCTTTCTCCTTGTCAGTTCTTCTTCATTCTTTTTCTGTTGTGATGGAAAATCACGTCTTACGCAATCATCAGAACTTGGTTATTGGCTTCTTTCACGAATATTTCTGAAGGATTCCTTAGCCATAACAACATAGGCTTTATATTGATTACCACCTTCATACTGATCTCTACGCCTTCCTTCCTGGTTCTCAAGACTCTCCAAAGGCAACACCCTTCACATCCTTCTTGAATGCTTTTGCCTGGCTGGAATGTGTCCTTGAACTTTGACAACACCTCTTGCTAGTCTGGATGGAGGATGGAGAAATGTGGAAGTGGGAGGGAGTGTCTGTAGAACCTCTGACGGTTGTGTGGCTGGAATGTAGTCTATTGTACAAAGATAAGAGTCCCATCCATTGCCCTGCCCACTCTGGACCCATTCACTGCAGGCCCACTACCCTTTGAAAGTTGCCCACGAGGGAATGCAATCCTCAGGATAAAAAAGGCTTCTAATTCTGCCCCATGATCTGGATTTGGAGTGGACAATTAGAGGACTTAACACGCACAGTGGCAATTATATTCTATATAAAGCTTTGAGCTTTTTCAGATAGCTGGTTTGTCTGGTGATGCTAGTAGTAAAATGTAGTGGGAATGAAACATTTCATGGAAAGGGTCCTAACTAAGCTTGAGAGGTTGGCACTGTCCTCACTGGTTTTGTTCCATCTCACTGATCTTATCCATCCATTTGGGCGTAATGAGATCAGCATGGGGAATTCAACAGTAGGGATTATAACTCTCTACATTGAAACTCCTTTCAATATTATTATAGAATTGTAGATACTTTGAATGGCATGCTGAAGACCGTAGCACCAGAATATGCTAGCAGTTAAGATATGGTGTTCACATTCAAGCTACAATTCAGTTATGGTCAACTATTAATTACTACTGCTACAGGTATTGATGAAAGATGATGTGGTCCTAAAAAGAAACTGCATTTTCCCTTGCAAGCCCTCTTCCAGGTGGCATGAGGAGCCATCTAGAATCAGTGCTGTCCATCTGGCCAAAGATCTTCTGCTGAGGGAACCCTAACTGTGCTTTTATTGAAATATTTGCGGAGCTTCCCACTGGTCAGGAAAGTTTGACACTGCCAGGTGGTTTCCATTACCCTGCTTTCTTCCCATTGGGAATTTTCCTGAATAATTCCTGCCCTCCCCCCGTGTGTCCCTTTTTGGCTAAGATGTATAAGCTGAGTCATGTTTCTACTTGTGCCAGGAGTAGGCTAGTCCTAGGAAAGGCGTGTTTCTCCTTTAAGATCAGCAGATTCAAACTTCAGGAGCAATAGCATGTTAGAAGCCTCAGAAGCTGGTCTTTTTAGGCTTAGGTCTTCTGTTCAAATAGCAGGAAAGGAAGGTGTGTCTCTGTGGAGCTTTGATGTTCCCTGTTTTTTAAACTCAAAACACACACTCATATCCTGGCCTCCCTCTCCTCTCCTCTCCCCTCCCTTTCGTTTTTTTGTCTCCCTCTTTTGAGGCATGCAAAATGGCTGCCGCCTGGCCAACGTATCTTCCGTCAGGAAGGGGAAGCGAAGAGGCTGGGACGTGGCTCTCTGGCTATCTTCGGCCATGTTAGGACCTAGCTCTCTCATCTCTGCATGGCACCATCTGTAACAAAACCGAGAAAGCCAGTTTGGAATAAAACCAGAGTTGGAGGCACATGTGGGTAGTTTTGGCGTGTGCCGAGTGTTGCAAATAGGCTGGGTTGCCAAAATGAGCTATTGTGTTATCGGTGTAACAGTACTCGGTACAGCCAGGAATGTGTGACTGTGCCTAGAACCAGCTGGAAAGGTTTGTTCACAGTATGAAAGGGAAACGGTCAGTCTTGTATGTTTCTTGTATCAGTTGTTGTTATGTGCTAGGATTGTAAAATATGTGGTTGGGCAATGTACTTATCTATTCTACAGGGTAGGGTTTAACTTATTTCATTTCTTGTATTTCATTTCTGAAAATGGAATTCAGTATTTTTTGGGGGGTGCTGATGGTTGTTCTATTGTTGGTCTGTATCTATCAATTTATCTATATCTACTCTTTCTCAAAAATGTTGTTATTATTATTTATTTATTTTAAAGCACTGTGGTGGTTTCTCAGGACCCATGATTTCTTGGTTGTTTATAGGAAAAGTAGAGCTAGCAACGTAAGGAAAAAAATCTTGTAGAAATAGGTGTGTGTGCCGAAATAAATTGTTGGAATCCATGACGTGTCATGAGAGGAGAATCTGAAGAAGAGTTGGAAAGACTTTGGTCTCATTTTGAAGCATCTCTCTACAATTCCATGCAGAGAGTCTGTTAGTTGAGTCTGTTAAGGAATGTATATCTGTTCAATAGTAGCAAAGAGCAGGTACTAGAGAAGAAAGTGGTCCATGACTATTTTATGAATGCCTACTATAAAGGTTTTAAACTTTAAAGGACTGGATAACTTGAGACTAGCAGAAGCAATGTATTTATATCTATATGTTTCCATCTATCTATCTACAGTATATAATTTCCCTCTCTTTAAGCAAATTTAAAAGATCACAATGGATTCGTAAAAAAATGGCAATAACTACAATTCTGTTATTAGACAGTCGTTTTTGAAATGCTTAACAGTGAATAGAGAAAATGCCTTTCCCCTTTTATATATGGACAATGAATTTCTAAACAATAGATGAGTAACTACAAACATGGCAGGAAATAGACTAGAACAGTCCTCCTCAGCCTGGTTCCCTCCAGAAGTTTTGGACTACAACTCCCATTACCCTATGGCTGTTCTGGCTGGGATTGATGGGAATTGTAGTCCGAAATATATGGAGGTTGGGAAAAGTTGGAGTCGTAGATAACAGTCACAGTACAATATGGTTTTCCATATAAGAGCAGCTTTGAATTATGAGGTGCAGGTACACAGTGCATGCTTAACAAAAAGTACCGTTGCTCAACTTTTCAGTTTGCCAGAAATATTCCAAAATGTGATACAATGTATACAAAGTTACTTTATGAGCTACTCTTTCAATCAAGATTGCCAGTTGTAGTTTAAAAAGAGTGTGTGTGTGTGTGTGTGTGTATCACTATATCACTATATAGTATCTAGCATGCTGAAAACATATTAGTGCCATGAAGTTACATTCTAAAGACTCTCTTGAAAGGGAAACTACTTAATAAAGTAAATTATGGATGATATGTGGTATATAGAGTGGATCTAATTTGCAGCTATGATGTGTGTTGTGTTTACATTTGTAAATATTTTGTACATGACTGATGAAGAGTTAGCAAAAATCATAAGCACGATGCAGGAACAGTTAAAGTGATATGGAAATTTGTAATCATAGTGAAAACCGTTGAAGGTAATAAAGGAAGTTGTGACAATATATTTAGAGCTGCAGACCTATAACCAGGGCCGGATTTAGGTTTGATGAGGCCCTAAGCTACTGAAAGTAATGGGACCCTTTATATGTTCAGCTGTCCTTTGTCAACAACAAATCGTTGCTTTTTTTGTGTTGAATATATACTATATGGTAATTTATGGACCTAATAGGTATCTAAAGCCATTTGCACGTAACAAAATATGTATTTTATAAAAGTAATTGTTGAACTGAAATATAATTAAGAAGAAGTATATTAATAGTGAAATACAATTAAGAAGTATATTAATAGTGAAATAATTATTAAGCTCTTACTGTATGTAGGCTTTATTTTATTTGTTTTTTATCTTATATTTTGGAAATGTACATCCAGGTTTTTTCACTTTAATTTTTTAGAGGGCCCCCAAGAGAGTGGGGCCCTAAGCTATAGCTTGTTTAGCTTATACCTAAATCCAACACTGCCTATAACCACTTATCTGAAGCAAGCAGCATTAAACTGAATAGACACATACAGGATTTCACTGTAAATCAGTAAACTCAACTGCTATATTTCTTAATACAGTGATTGTTTCTGATATGAGTCATTTTTACAAACGTCACATTAATCTCCAATTTGAATTACAGCTGAAGCAAAAGAAGGGGGAATTTCTCACTTGTGCTGTTTCTATTTTTAAAACATAGCATGAGTTGCATAGTTTGTCTAAAGAATTGAGGTGTCAAGCCATTGAATAATCTGTTGAGCTGCTTGCAGAGTTAGGAAAATATTTTCCCTCCCAGAAGTGTGAATGGCAACGGGCCATTCTAAGGGAATTTCCAAGTTTCATTTATTAGTGCAATATGGATTGTAGCCAACTAAAGTTTACTAAGAGTAGATCCATTGAAATTAATGAAGTTGGCCATGCTCATTAATTTCAGTGGGTCTGCTCTGAGCAGGACCAGCCTCGGTTTCAACTCTACAGGTATATGTGCAATCGTTACCTGCTTATTGTTGTGAACCAGAAGTCTTCCCTCCTGGTAGTGCTTCTGTTGCAGTGATACTGGGTGGTATCAAATTCGGAGATGGCCTGTTGAATTAAATGGGCTTAAGTCAGTCTTATAACTAACTTGTCCACTGATTTCAATGGATCTGCTCTGAGTAAGATGTCACTCATTGCATTTTCCCGGATTGCAAAAGTTTGTTGCTGGGGAACTGCTGTTCTTCCCCTGACGCTATCCTCATTTCTCATGCTATTGCCATATGGAATGTGCCTGTGGCATCACTGGCGCTGAGTGAAATGAATGAGAACCTTAGCATGTTGCGCACTTCCTATAAAGGCTTGGTTTAGTTTAATTCAATATGTATCTCCTTCTAGCCCAGGAATACTCATGAAGCCTTTCTAAAAGTGGAAGATGGACACCCATATAGGAAGACCACCCCTTCTGCTTCAAAAATGCTATTAAGGCAGCTGATAACCATGTTAAATAAATGCATGCAAGCAAGCAAACACATGCAAGGCTGTGGGTGGCCAGGTCTTCATTTTTATTTCCTCCCCTGCTGAAAATTCTTTTTTTTTTTTTAAAGTCATCAGCATAGAAATAGGTAAATCTGTTAGTATTGGTATCTTTCCGTTTCGGATTTTTTTCAAGCTTAACCTGAGTTCTTCACATTTCCACATCAGTTTGTTGCTGTTGTTTTTCAAAAATCCTCATGAAAAGTCACCAGCATTTTAGTGTAAAAGTCTCCTAATTTTCATATGCAATTTTGTGTGGTATGCACAATTTGGCAAATGGATATATTCCCTCTAATGTAATGCATTTTTGCATGCAGTTTTCACTGATGTGTGCATTTTTTTAATGCACACTTTACCACAGTATATGAATTTGTGCACACATTACTTGGCTAGAGTATTGCATTGCAAAATTCGGAGAAGAGCGAATTTCAAAGGATGCTTGTTTTGGATTGCATATTGTTTCATAAAGTGCAAATTAGGTAGATTCACTATTAAATGCAAATTGAATTGAATTTCTCCTCCATCCCTATAACGCACTGTAAGGCCAGTACTCACCCCAGTCCATTTTCCATTGCTCAGATGATGATGATGATGATGATAATAATAATAATAATAATAATAATAATAATAATAATAATAATAATAATAATTTTATTTATATCCCACCCTCCCTGGCCAAAGCCAGGCTCAGAGCAGCTAACAAGTAAAAATAGCACAGTGTACATAAAATCACACAGTCAATTAATTAAAGTACATTCTAAAATCAATTCAGAATCAAATTAATGGCAACCATTGGGCTAGAGTTCTATGAGGATTACAGAAGAAGAGAGGGGGTCAGACTGTGCCTTGGCCAAAGGCCTGGTGGAACAGCTCCGTCTTGCAGGCCCTGCGGAAAGATGTCAAGTCCCACAGGGCCATAGTCTCTTGTGACAGAGCGTTCCACCAGATCGGGGCCACGGCTGAAAAAGCCCTGGCTCTGGCCAAAGCCAGCCTAACCTCCCTGTGGCCTGGGATCTCCAAGATGTTTTTATTTGAAGACCGTAAGGTCCTCCGTGGGACATACCAGGAGAGGCGGTCCTGTAGGTACAAGTGTCCTAGGCCGTATAGGGCTTTAAAGGTTAAAACCAGCACCTTAAACCTGATCCTGTATTCCACGGGAGCCAGTGCAGCTGGTATAGCACCGGGTGAATGTGATCCCACTGCGAGGACCCCATAAGGAGTCTCGCCGCAGCATTCTGCACCCGCTGGAGTTTCTGTGTCAGTCTCAAGGGCAGCCCCACGTAGAGTGAGTTACAATAATCAAGCCTGGAGGTGGCCGTCGTGTGGATCACAGTGGCTAGGTCAGGGCAAGAGAGGTAAGGAGCCAACTGCTTAGATTGGCGGAGATGAAAAAATGCCGCCTTTGTTATAGCTGCAACTTGTACCTACATAAAAAGGTAGGTGTTGAAGATTACACTCAAACTCTTAACGGACGGCACTGGAACTAATTGCACCCCTGCAAGAGATGGGAGTTGGCCCCCCCCAACCCCATATTGTCCCAACAAAATATTGCTTTGCCACTTCTAGACTAGAATCTGCTATCCTATGGCACCTAGAACTTATTTTACAGCTCTATGCATTGTGTGTTGATCTTTGCTGCATTTCTGCTTGTGGATTAATGACTGCCGGGTTTGTTTATCTGTATGCATTTTGCGATCATTTCAGTTTTCAGATTATGGCTGTCAGCTGCTTTTAAACAAGGCATAAAGTGGATGCAAATTTTAAGTAAAGTTTTTATATATATAAAAATTGGGTTTTGTTTTGTTTTGTTTTGTTCACTAGAAAGTTCCTGAATGTTTTACAGATGCTTCGTTGCTTCCCTGTCATTTGGACTTTCATTCTTGCCATAAAGGATTGAGCTTGGCATTTGGCAAACTAATTGAAAGCGATTTTTAAAAAAAATAATCCAGGTACTTCAACTGGGCACACACAAAAGAAAGTCCATGACGGCTAAGATGCTACTGTGTGCTTTAAATAAAATTGTTCCAAGTCTAGATTAGAAAGTACTCTGGATGCAAATAGTAATACTGCAATGTTTTGAAAGTTTGGATGACTTTTAAAAATATCCATTCCTTTTCATTTTCCTGCTCTCTAAAAAAATCAGTTACACAAATTGGATATCAAATCGCTGCAGCCTTCCATAGGCAAATCTAAATGACAAAATGGCTGACTGTCAGCCATTTTGTAGGAATGCAGACAGCTGACTTAATGCAGTTCTTTTCTTTCAGGTTGGTTGTCTCCCAATTTAGCTATCACTGTGCGGGACTGAAAAGATTTTAGGAGAGACTGGCACAAATTTTCTCTCTGGGAAATGTCCCTGGATCGTTTTGGCAGCGCCTCTCCGGACTGTGACTACACAAAAGCTGAAATGAGCGTCCTCTTTTAAAAGAGCTATTTTGTTCTTTGTTTTTGTTTTTTCCCCCCAGTTTGACAGACTCTCTTAATAAACCAGATCAGCACCTGAAGCTTTTAGAAACATCTCCTAAAACCTTTTTTCGGTTTTGAAGTGAGCTTAGGATTTCACAATGGCTCAAGTTTGTTTGCATTCTAAATTGCTGCCTTAACTACTTTCAGACTTTCACTTTCTGGCATTGTGAACGCTCAAATTCTAAGACATTTGATCAGATATGCTGGTCATGGACAATGCTGCTTTGATACCAAGCCATAGGGAAAGCACAGCTGTGGCATCTTTCCCGCCCCCTGCCCCCCCCATCCCCCAGAAATGTGCATGAAACCAGCATTCAAAGCACCTGATTTCTTGCTATGGGTGATTTTTTTTAAAAAGAAAACCATGACATTTTGAGAACCATCCCAGTCTGTACAATGAATAGTCTTTGCAAACCGTATTGCTTCCCCCCTCACTGCTGTGTTATACTGCTTGAACTTTTTAGCTGTGACCGTGGGGAGGGTGGGGGGGCAGAAAAGAACATTCTGTTTTGGTCTATGCTCTTTCTGGAGATTGGAACAGATATTTCCTCTAAAATCTACACAGAGAGGGCGGCGTTGATACCAGCACGCCGAGGAGCTCTATTTCTGTGCAGAATGTTAAACTTTACCAAATAAATACGTTATTTGGGTATTAGGGGTGGGGTTTAAAATTTCCCTTGTTCATACCATGAATTTCTTTCCTGCCAGATGTTCACTATTTTTATCACAACACGCGCACACACAATGTTGGGATTATTCTTGCATTTGCTCTCCTGGATCCCTTCCTCCCTCAGCTAGTTATGTGTGCCTAAAACAACTAAACAAGTAGGAAATAATAATTTTAGAAGGGTGGGCAGGGGACCAGCCTTACTGCCTGCTTTTCTGGCAATTGCCCTGAAAGCAAAACAAAATCGCTTTCTTTTAGCTGCTGGATTTGCCTCTCCTCTCCCCCCCCCCCGGCCCGCAACCAGTTGCTACCCATCCTGTACTGTACAATGTAGCAGCCATCAGAGGAATGGAAATGGATCTTTTATGTCATAATTTCAAGGTTATAGCAGGTCCATTGCTATAAGGAGGGCAAGGCAGGGTTGTGGAAGGACAGTCTTTCTCAAGAATATTGCAGGGCTGTTCCTGAACATTCACCTTTCATCATTTTTATGTTTCTTTTATTCAACTATGCATACTGTTTACTGGAGCACAAGTCCTCTAAGTGGTTTGCAAGACGTTCTAAGAAGTTTGTTTAAAATGCTGATTTAAAAAAAAACATTAAAAAGAAGTTACATTTAAAAATAATAACAAAAGCAGTCATTTTAAAACACTGAAACCATATGTCAGAAAGGTCGGCTTGGTGGAACAATAAAGTTTTTTTCCCATGCTCCGAAAACTTTTTTTTTGTGTGTAAGTCTCTAGCCCTTTTGGAGATCTCATTTAAATAACAACAATGTGGACAGTATATTCTGTTCACTAGCACAATACTAAGTAAATGCAGTTTTGACTTCCAGTGTTCTGTCCAAGGAGTGTAAAGGCATGGAGATAATAAATGCCAAGTACGTATTAATTATTTAATTTTACTGGGGCTTTAAAAAATGGTTCGCATTATTTAATTAAATACTGTACACACATTACATTACTTATATTTATGCTTCTGCAGTTTTATGTTGACTTATTTATGTTCCCTACCTGCCACCGCAAAGCGTCTGGCTCTGATCGCAGGTTCAATGCCCTCTTGTGTGTCTTTCTGATGGTCTCATTTAGTTATTTTGTGTTTTCTTCCTCATAACAGCTCTTTTCAACTGCGCTTGCACAGTTTCAATTAAGGTGGGGTACTTGTTACAGTTGGCGCCTCTGTCCCCTATTGTAATACTAAAAATAGAAAACCCAAGTTTCCTGGATCAGCTCCTAGCTGTTGCTATGAGGGGCGATGCAAGTTATTGTGAGACACTGCTTCCCATGTTGCTCCTTGCTTTATATAACGTCGTCGACTGAGAACTGTAGTCTCCTGGAGTGCTTGCTGGGAGTGGTAGTCTCACAGCTCCAAAATAAAGGGATTATAATTCTCTAGAATATTAATCCATATAAATATATAACATATATAAAATTGACCTAGTATTGAGGTTAAGCTTTAAAAATGAGAATGAACAGATGGCAACCCTAAAGAGGATTTGCGCAGCCATTGCTAAAGGTAGATTTGCGCTGCTCTTGTGTCGTGTTTAATGAATCATACTTCTTTTTTGAAAGAAAGGGAGGAAAAAAGCTCTTCATCACACACAACTTTTTCTCATCCGCAAAACAGGCTACCTTGAATTTGTCTGACAGCAGTGTTACATGAGCCCTACTTCTTGAAGTGGTGAGACCCAGCACAAAGGCCATTCTGCCTGCAGAAAATTTTCTGCCTTTCTTTAAAAACAAACAGACAAACAAAAAACAAACCTAAGAGCTTCACACATACTAATGCTCAGTGAAGACTAATCCCCGTGGTAACATTTTGGCCAGAAGACAAGTTAATAGAGAAACTTTGTTGTTTTTAGACAATGATTGGCTGGTGGGATGGAAGAGATTGGTGTATCTAGAATAAAAAAACTAACAGGATACCAATATATTGCATGCTCCGAAGCAGGGCGGCTGTGGCCCCCTCACAGGTTTTTGGACTCCCCTCAGTCTCAGCCAGCATGACCAATGTTCAGAGATGATCGGAGTCGTAATGCAGCAACATATGGAAAACCACAGGTTCCCATCCATATTAGACTGATACCAAAATGGCCCCTAACTTTGGAATGACTTCCCTCAGGAAGCTAGTGTGGGGTCTTCATTGCTCGCTTTTCAGCAAGCAGCAAAGACCTATCTCTTTAGGTTTCATTCATTATGAGATTTATTAGCTGTTGTCATGTTTTAAATTATGTCTGTATCTCCTTTTGCCTAGGAATTCATATTGTTTTTGTTGTGAGCAGTCTTGAATGTTTTGCTTTTTAAAGATTTCATTAGCTGCCTTATGGTTCTGTTCCAGTGGTTTTTTTCTTTTAAAAAAATGTTTAGGGGTACTCTCATTTTGACTCAAGAAGAATCACCATTTTATAGTTCAAATCGGGGGAAATAAAAACAGTAAATGGACAAAAGTACGAAGATTCACATAATGTTTAGGGGTATGTGTACACCTGCGTACCCCCAGAAAAAGGCACTGGTCTGTTCCAACTGTAGAAGTATTTTAATTCATAAATAAATGAGGATGAGGATTATAGTCCAGTCTGCACAGTGATTTTAAATGTACTATTGTTATTTTCATTATATAACACCTGTCAGTAGCTGCCCAGAGTGGCGGGGGAAACCCAGCCAGATAGGTGGGGTATAAATAAATTTGTTGTTGTTGTTGGTGGTGGTGGTGGTGGTGGTGTTACCATAGATTCATGCATGTTATGTCTTTTGCTGCATATTGGGTAGTGGGTTTTACATGTGCTTCAAACTACACATCCAATGTTTTTGCCAAACATAGCCGAACTGAGGGAAGGCAAGCAAAGGAGGAACAGCCTCAAAGTGGTTGCAAGAGGCCCTCACATTGCGCTTATGTTTCTTTGTCTCTTCTTTCTGCAGGCTGCACTTCACCAGCTCCTTCTTCCTGAAGCCTCCAGACCATCGCCGTTCTCCTCTGCCATTGCTTCGCCATCAAGTTCGCCATTCAGGACCATCAACAAAATGATGCTGTCCTTGAGGCTGAGGTAGTAGATTGAATAGTTGTGGAGCCATATTCTCCCTCTGAGCTAACTATACAATCTACTGTCTTTCCTAAGGAGACAGTCAGGTCATCTCATCCTTTCGGATCACCCATCCTCATCTGCCATGAAGAATATCGCTTTTGCCCCCTTTGGCACCAGACCCACGCTCCCATGGCTGCTGGAAATTCTGGGACATCCTCTGTCCTGCCCCGTGGAGGTGAGGTAGTAGGTTGTATAGTTTGTGGGAGGGATTACATCCCAGTTCAGGTGATAACTATACAGTCTATTGCCTTCCTTAAGGAGCAGCAAATCTGCCTTAGGAACAGTTTGATGCACTTAACTTCAGAATGGTTTCTCCTTTCATGACATGGGGCCCTCATTATGTTCAGGAACTTGTTTCTTACAAAGCACACCATGAGTTTTCCTTTTGATGGTCCTTCACGTGCTACTTTCCCTCCTTCCCTTTTCCACAGGAGTGAGTGGGGAACTTTCTTCTGCCCAAAGGTCACATTTCCTTCCGAGGGCCACAAGCCTATAGTGGAATGATGTTAAGACAATTGAGGGTCAGTAATTCCTGGATGATCAACTGCAAATCACCAGTAGATCCTGAACTAACTTTCCCTCATTCCTGTCCTACCTTCATGGAAGATGGACAATTCTGGCAGTTTCAATTTCTCTTTTTTCTGGTCTCAAATTCAGTTTCCACATTAGCTAGTATCCTGGCAGTTGTGCTTTGTACTAACTGCAGTTTACCAGATCATTGGTAACTGTAGCAAAACTATAACTCTCCAGGAGGGATCATGACTGGCACCCCAATCTTAGCTGATGAAAACTGTTCCATGCCTCTTGGGCCTCTGACCATAGAGCTTTTCCTCACATCAAGCAGGACACAAGCAAAAGTATATTGTATTTGTCTTACATTTTATGTTATGTTTTAAAATAGGTGAGTTGTGAATTATGGAACTCTTAAAGATTGTTTATTGTTCTATGCCTTCATTTTTTGATTCCCAGATGATGTCAAAGGGCTAACTAATAGGAAACCAGTATCTTCTGGATGGGCCTCTGGAATGACTGTGGTGGGAGACTAGAGAGACTGAGCAGGCCAGGAAGCACTGTAGTTGGTCAGGGCACAGACAAGTGCCCAGAACCAAGACAGAGGCACACAAATAGAGCACAAGAAACTCTGGCCAACTCTTGTTACATATCACTGTGACTCCTGATTAAAACCTCCTGCTTCAAGTTGCTCTTGAAACAGAGACCTAGGGAGAAGGATTGTGTGGGTCTCCTAATGTTTCTGATCTACAGCTCCCATCATCCCTGATGATTGGTCATGCAGGCTGGGGCTGATGGGAGTTGGAGTCAAATGATACCATGAAGACCACATGTTCACCACAGGCTCAATGCATGGGCAGGTTTGCATGGAAGCAAGCAGCCCTTGTTCAAGAACCAGTAGCTTGAAGTTTTTCTGGAAACACATTCATAGCTAATGAAGGTCTTTGAACATTGGAGAAAAACAGACAAATCTATGGATCCCAGTTATTAATTGTGCTGCCCTATTTTGTACCAACTGAGGTTTTTAAATTTTTCCTTCCGAGACAGCACCACAATTAATGCACTGCAACAATCCAGTTAAGTGTGGTAAAATCAGGTTGGCTGACAGCAATTGCTATGGCTGCCTTTTGCTGATACAAATGTCCTCACACATCCAGATCTTGCTGGTGCCACAGACAAGACGCTGGGCAGGATGGTCTCTTGGTCAGACCCAGCCAGGCCAATCCGGTTTAAATACAGCCACCCACAAGACAATAAATTTCTAGGACAAATGCCAAGTGTAATATAAACCCTTACATTTTTGCATCGCTTGGGGGAGAGGAGGAGGAGGAAGTGAGAGATGCAGGAATTCAGAATGGAGCCTTTTTGAACTTCTCATTGGTTTTGCTGCCGTTGGAGTGCATGGCTGGCTTTGTGTGTTGTCTGTGGCTAGATCAACACTCGCCTCAGACTTTCTGTAGATACCCAGCACCTTATGCCAACAGTTCAGCTCTTATCACAGTGACAGAGAGCTTGCAGAAGCTGTTTCGTGAGTCATGAAAATCCATAAAGTGACTCTGAGCTTCAGCAGCGGTGACCTACGAACATAGCTCCCTCTCCTGCTAAATGCATGCAAATGGGTAATTCACTGGTGCCGGGCTGCATTCAAGCACCTCACCATTGGTGGTCACCATAGCGAGGGGGGCTGAAACCCCAGCTGCACGCAATCCTGCCTCCCTGGAGCTTCACCCTTCCTATGTGCAGAATGTGTAATTCAGAGACTTGTGAAGCCTCTGACAGCGAAGGGAGGGGTAGCTTGGAGCTGGTCCATGAATTACTAACAAAAGGGCTTGTGTTTGACAGCTTCAGCTGCTATAGCAACATGGCTGCAGATAAAGAGTGTTAGCTGTCCCATCCTGCAACTCTCGGGAGAGGCAAGTTTAGGCAAAAAGGGAGTCATCAATGCCCACGGCCAGCAGGGCAAGCGAGGGTGGGACTGCCAGCTCCCTCTCATTTGCCTGCAATCCGCGGTTGTAGGAGGGGTTTGCAGCTTGTGCTTGATCTATATAACCTTGCTAGATTTTTTTTTAAGCAGCTTTTATCACCATCAACAATGAGCCCAGAGGAGACGTTTGAGCGCCTGTTGTGCCTTACAGAGGCATTGTAGCAACGTAAGTTTAAGGGTTTTGTCCCTTAACTTAATGTTTTTATTTAAATAAAAATGTCAAAAGTTCCTCTCTCTGCGTTTTGGCAGGTTATTGAGTAAACTTTTGGTTTTGGCATCGCCATTTGACATCCAGAAGCAGGTAGTGCAGTGGATACTTAAAACAATCCAATGAAGTGGTGGGAAAATTTGAAACGTGCAGAGGGGAAAAGTTGAAATACAGTGGTGCCTCACAAGACGAAATTAATTTGTTCCGCGAGTCGTTTCGTATTGCGCAAAATTCATCTTGCGAAGCACGGTTTCCCATAGGAATGCATTGAAATTTAATTCCCATAGGAATGCATTGAAATTTTCGTCTTGCGAAGCATGACCATACAAAAATTCGCCTTGCGAGTCACCTAAAAAAATCGCAAAACCCTTTCGTCTAGCGAGTTTTTCGTTGTGCGGGGCATTCGTCTTGTGAGCTACCACTGTACATATTTGGATTTCAAAATCTGACATCAGCATCTAAGATCTGCATTTATAAATCAAGATTTGGCATGGACGATTTGGCGTTCGAAACATGAATATTTTGAAATGCATCAGACTTCACATTTTTTCCTCAAAATTTCCCCAACTTCCTCTAGGCCAAAGCTGAGGAATTTGTAGCCCTCCAGAAGCTTTAGGATCACCTGTGATCACTGGTCATGCTTGCTGGGGCTGAACCAACAACCTTAGGTTCCCATCCCTGCTCTAGGTCATGGAGGATTATCGCAATTCAAGACAAGAAGTTAGATGATCTTGAGATGGACCTAATAAAAATGTTCTTCTAGGATGACTCCACAGTTTTGGTTATAGGTACGTAGCCGTGTTGGTCTGCCATATAGTCAAAACAAAAAAAACAAAAACAAAATTCCTTCCAGTAGCATCTTAGAGACCAACTAAGTTCTGAAGAAGTGTGTATGCACACGAAATCTCATACCAAGAAGAAACTTAGTTGGTCTCTAAGGTGCTACTGGAAGGGAATTTTTTATTTTTTATTTTGTTTCCACAGTTTTGTTTTGTTTTCTTTTATTTGTTTTTAATCTAAGTCAGGGCTAAGCAAGAATGGCCTTGCTCAAGAAGCCGGGATCAGCTGTCCCTGCATTGGGGAGCATGATAAGACTCATGGCTCCATCTGAAACAAACAATGTTGCACCTGCTTTTCACATTGTCAATCTCAAGTGTTTCAAAATCTTGAAAAGAGCAATGATCTAAACCCCCCCCCCTCTGGACGTTTTGGACTATAACTCCCATCATGTTGTCTGGGACTGATGGGAGTTGTAGTGAGAAAGCCAACATTCATCAGTAGAATCTTTGCATGCTAAAGTTCCTGGGCTCAACCCCTGACGCAGGGGTTGGCAACCTAAGGCCTGGGGGCCAGATGCTGCTCAATTGCCTTCTCAATCCGGCCCACGGACAGTTTGAATCAAAATCCAGGTTCCTTTGGAAAATCTCTTACGCATTGTTGCCTGGGCCCTTGCAAGCTGCACCAGGACTGTACACTCTAGTATGATTCTCCAGCACTTTTTTTGTATTGTAAACAAAACAACAACAACCCTGAAGAAATTGTTTTCCACTTTTAACATTTAAAAAAAATGCAAACAGCACCTCTTACAGCAGATTACTCAATCACACTTATGCTGCAACCCTGCACCCTCTTAACTGTGTGACTACTTCTGAGTAGACATGTAAATGCATATACTGTACTCTAGAGCAGACTCAAAGAACTGCTTTTTGCCAGACATAGTTGACAGTCCTGGCAGCCCAAATCAACTGAAATTTCATCCTTTGCCAGCAGCCGTTGTCTCAGTGTTCACAAGCAGAATGTGGGAACTTATTTATAGGTGTTAAGCATGGGTAGGCAAACTAAGGCCCAGGGGACGGATCTGGCCCAATCGCCTTCTAAATCCAGCCCGCGGATGGTCCGGGAAACAGCGTGTTTTTACATGAGTAGAATGTGTGCTTTTATTTAAAATGCATCTCTGGGTTATTTGTGGGGCATAGGAATTCGTTCATTATTTTTTTTCAAAATATAGTCCGGCCCACCACCCTTGTGACTCTTCCAGTGAAAAAAGAACCTCAGGTGGAAGTGCTGAAAAATACCTTGCCCCCAGGGTCTTTGAGAGTAAGCCACTGTCAGGCTGAGCTGGCTGTACTGAACCAGACAGGGTGATGTTGTGATTAAAGCAGCTTTAATATGCTTCTCTGCTTCAACCCTCTCAGCCTGCGTTGGCTAGTGTTCTGGTGGTAGAAAATATACAGTGGTACCTCTGGTTATGTACTTAATTCGTTCTGGAGGTCCGTTCTTAACCTGAAATCGTTCTTAACATGAAGCACCACTTTAGCTAATGGGGCCTCCCGCTGCCACCGCTGCCTGATTTCTGTTCTCATCCTGAAGCAAAGTTCTTAACCCGAGGTACTATTTCTGGGTTAGCGGAGTCTGTAACCTGAAGCGTCTGTAACCCGAGGTACCACTGTATATATAAGGGCCTGGGGTTTCCTTTCAAAATGTTGCAGCACCCTTCCCCAACCTGGTGCCCTCTAGAGGTTGCTGGCCTACATCTCCAGCACCAGCCACCACGGCCAATGAGTTGAGGTTGACAATATATAAAGGGCCACAGGTTCCCTACCCTTGTTAAAGTAGATGCAAAAACATCCAAAATTCGCCTTTTGGCCACATTAGTGGATGATTCAGGGCAGATATATGCCCAAGGCTCACCTAGTCTTATTTCTGAAGCAATGAACTGTTATAAATGGTAATAATGATGATTTATTGTTACACCCAAATATGGTGTATATATTGAATGGGAAGAGAAAAGCAAAAGGTATTTGAGATATCTTTTAAAAGCCATTAGCTTATGCCTGATATCTCTTTGGATGTTGTTGTGTAGCGTTGCCATATTTCAAACAGTGAAAATCCGGACAGAAAAGTTCTTGAGCTTTTTAAAGTTTCACTCAAAGTTGTTGAGCTTTGTGGGCAAAATCGCAAATAAATAAATAAATAAATAAATAAATAATGCTGTTTTTGAGCTATTTTTATGGGGAAACAGCAAAAAAAAGCACTGCCAACATGGGCTGCCATACGGATTTCACCAGACACTTTCCTGATTTCTGCCCGGACACTGCTGCTGACTGCAGCATTCCAGATATGTCCAGGAAAAATCTGGATGTATGGCAACCCTATTGCTTTGACTCCAGTTCCCATCATCCCTGGCCACTGGCCATGCCTGGGGCTGATGGAAGTTGGAGTCCAACACATATAGTGGACCACAAATTCCCCACAGTGGCAGAGATTCATGAGCAGGCCGGGGTGGGGCTGGCACGCATTCCGGGAGTGGGGCGCACCGTCCGTGGGGGCATGGCACACACCCTGGGGCGTGGGACGCTGCCCACAGGGGCAGAGCGCACATTCTGCGGGCCGGGCGCTCCACCTGCAGGGGCGGGGCGCCCAACACGGGCGGGGAGGCAGCCGCGATGGAACCCCACCGGGATCGTGTTGCCGGGGGTGGTGTGCTGCCACCCCCCTCTTCCTCCGCCAGTGATTCCCCACCCCTGTTTTAGTCACCGTATTGGTGATGCCTAGCAGACCATTAACCAGTCATCACCAGCATCCACCAGCAGCAGCCATGCTAGTGTACAATAGCTCTACAAAGAAAAAAAAGGGGGGAAGGCAAAGGTATGTATTTGTAATCCACGTTTCCCAATTTGCATGTTGAACGCATCTGTTCAGCATTCAACTTAAGCACACATGGCAGTCAGATCATTTCAGCACATGCCATACAGCACAACCCACTTTTAGGGTGTGTGTGTGTGTGTGTGTGTGTGTGTGTGTGTGTGTGTGTGTTGTTTAATGGTTATTACAAGAGAGAAGGATCAGTAGGTCTTAAATCCTATTATCCCAACAGTTTGAATTAACCATCAAGATTACGCTCCTTTCAGCTTGCGGGAGCACAAGTGTGAGATGGCATTACTTTCGATTTGATGCTTAAATACAAGTGAGTTTCCTGATTAATTAAAGAAGTTAAAGTCTCTGTAGATCTGTGCCAGAAACAGGCTTGCTGTCTGTTCGGTGCTGCTCAAGGGTGTGTGTTGCTTTTCCTCTTCCTTTTAAAAATGCTCAGCCGTTTAAAAATACAGTCAGCCTTCATCAGTGCCATCTGCTGGCTAGAAGTTAGAACAGCTGGTGGGAATACGTGACCTCAAAAAACCTCAGCTCGTCATTATGCAACTGCTGCATTACTGCACAGATATTAGTGAAAGAAGCACTCTGCATACTTTCATGCAAAATTAACCAGACTCTAAATTCAGGAAATGCCCATTTTGGGCATGGTTTTGCTGAAATGCCATGCAAACCATAATGACACAAGAGTGCACAAGTTATGTTAGCATTCAACACCGTTGTTCGATGCAATTTAAAGTGCGCCGAAGCCACAGTTTCACTATTGTTTAAGCATTATAATAACCTCTTAAATTTCCCTAACTTTGTAGCTTTTGCACTTCTGCAACAGTAATTACTTCTCGTGTAAAGAAGAAGAAGAGTTTGGATTTGATATCCCGCTTTTCACTACCCGAAGGAGTCTCAAAGCGGCTAACATCAGGGGCGTCGCTAGGGGGGTGCGGTGGGGGCGGCACGCCCCCGGGCGACAGGGGCGAGAAGCGGCGGGTGGGGGCGACAAGCGGCGGGTGGGGGCGACAAGCGGCGCCCCTCCCGCCACTCCCCAGGCAACGGCGGTCACCCCGGGAGCAGCAGCGCTGCACGGACGGGGTGCTCCCTCGGCCGTGCGCTGTTGCTCCCGGGGCGACCGGAGCGAGCGGCGGCGCATGGGGGTGACAAGCGGCAGCCCCTCCCGCCATTCCCAAGCGCTGCCGCTCCTTCCGTCACCCCAGGAGCAACAGCGCACGGCCGAGGGAGCACCCCGTCCGTGCAGCGCTGCTGCTCCCGGGGTGACCGGCAGCGTGGGGAGTGGTAGGAGGGGCTGGCGCTTGTCAGCCCCACGCGCTGCCGCTGGCTCCGTCCCCCCGGGAGCAGCAGCGCACGGTGTGTGCGGTGCTGCTGCTCCTGGGACAACGGAGCGAACGGCGGCACGTAGGGGGGACAAGAGGCAGCCCCTCCCACCATTCCCACGCGCTGCCGCTCCCTCCGTCACCCTGGGAGCGGCAGCGCACGGCCCGACGACGGAGTGCGCCTGCACGCGCAGGCGCACTCTGTCATCGGATCGCCGCTTCCACAGCCTCCTTTTGAGCCGGAGAGCTTAAAAGCGAGCTCTTCGGCTTAAAAGAGGGCTGCAGAAGCGGCGCCGGCACCCCCGGAAACGCCCTGGGACGGAGCGTCATGACGTCACAATGTGATGTCACGACGCCCCGCCCCCGGGGCGTTTCCTTTGCCGCCCCGGGTACCGCGGAGCCTTACTCCGCCACTGGCTAACATTCTCCTTTCCCTTCCTCCCCCACAACAAACACTCTGTGAGGTGAGTGGGGCTGAGAGACTTCAAAGAAGTGTGACTAGGAGTAGAGACACGAACCCGGTTCCCCAGATTACGAGTCTACCGCTCTTAACCACTACACCACACTGGCTCCAAAACTGAAGTTCAGCCAAAACTGAAAAACACACTTTATAGTTTGAGTGGCAGCACGATCCTCTGCGTGTTTACTAAGAAGCAAGTCCCACTGTGTTTAATGAGACTTATTCCCATATACAGTAAGTGTGAAACAGGATTTCTGCCTTCATTATTCTTCCTTTCTGCTTGGGTGCAGAATAGGATTAAGTGTCCATGCATCCCTTACCTCTCAACTGATCAAATGATGGAAAGATAGCCCCAAGCCTATATTTTTCAGTAAGGAAATCCTGACTATCCCATTTCTCTGAGGCCAGGATGCTAGTTAATGTGGGAAAGGCTACATCGCTTTCCTTGATCTTGCACTAGTAGACAAGCTACTCTCCCCTTCTCGGGTGCCTTCAGCAGGTCAGGCAACTCCACTTGCTACCTAGTTCAAACCATCCTTCTCAAAACAGCTCTAGCAATGTATCCACAAGAGACTCTAGCAACCATCCAGCAAAAACAGTGCATCTTCCAGACCAATGGTTTTTAGAAGAACATTTATTATTAGCAGGATTTTCCAAGTGCATTAAAAGACACAGTGTTACTTTATTGCACCATTTCAAAATTCATCCCGTCTTCACAACTCTTGTTAGAAAAGAACACCACATTTGCTGACCTCCGTTTCAAGTAGCACCTTCAACTGGATCTTAGCTAGGCCAGCTGTGGCTTGTCATGATGAGGTTAGTATAATGCAAGGACCATTCAGCAATACAGAAGGGGGAAAGAATGCCTGGATGTGGCGTGCAATGAACCTAATTGTCCAGCAATTTGGTCTCCGTTCTTCATTGGCTAGAGCCGGTATCATCTGGTTTGGCAAGGTGTGTGGTTGCCACTTCACTTTAAATATATTCCTAATTTGAAAAATCCATCTAAAATACTGCAGCTGCCCCACAAGTTTTTTTTTGGAAACCAACATACCTTGTTTTGCTGGGTGGCATGGAATGTGCCCAACAGGCAAGGCAAAACTGATGAGCTGATCTTTAGAGCTGATCTATGCCAGTAGATAAATAGGTACCGTTCCAGCGGGAAGGTAAATGGCGTTTCCGTGCACTGCTCTGGTTCACCAGAAGTGGCTTAGTCATGCTGGCCACATGACCCGGAAGCTGTACACCGGCTCCCTCGGCCATTAACGCGAAATGAGTGCCGCAACCCCAGAGTCAGACATGACTGGACCTAATGGCCAGGGGTCCCTTTACCTTTACGCCAGACCTGTATGAAAGAACTGGGATGTGCAATGTTTCAGCTATTCCTTCAAACTAGGAGTCAGCCATTGCTAAGAGAAGGGACCTAACCCATGATCCTCCAGATGTCAGTGGACTGCAGCTTCCCACATCTCTGAACATCAGCCATACTGGCTGGGATTGGGGGGAGTTGCGGGACCACGGGTTCCCCAAGCCTGCCTTGCTAGGTCTTCCTTAGATACAACTGGAAAGGGCCAGCTCCACATGGATACTGGAGAACTTTGCCTTATTGCTCTCAGATTGGAGACAGTAGTACAGTTCACTGCCTGTAAAATTACAAGAAAGAAGTGAACTGATGTAGTCTTGGTCCCTTGGTCTCACTCCTATGAACCACATCACTGGCTAACCCGGTGTAAAGGATGAGATATTGAATGACTGCAGGAGCAGCACATGATCACAGATCTTTGGAGGTGGTGTGGCCCCATACTGGGGCGGTATCCAACTGCCTCATTCCATCAGCACTAGAATTTCTACTTGTGCAATGGAGCTTTCCCACTTTTCTCCCCATGCATGTCCCACACCCTCCTCAAAACTGCTGCGGAGGGTCAGGAGAAGCCACAGAACAGGGAGGACACAGGTAGAAGAGGGGGGTGAAATCCCATTATGCAAGTGGAAATCCTTGTGCTAACAGGATGAGGACATTAGCACTATACTGGATTCCACCCAGGGAAGTAGCAAAGATGCAGTAAACTGGGCACAAGTTCTGATGTACAATCCTGCAAATTTGACTATGCTGCCTGGGGCTGATGGGAGTTGGGAGTCCAGCGACATCTGAAAAGTCACAGGTTCACCAGCTCTGCTTTAGGGAGCTGCAAATACTGTGGGCCAGACTAAGCAAAGACTGGCTCCTGTAGCTATGACAGCCTAAGTTGCTCTGTGTACCCTTATGACACCTTTAGGTGGGATGCAGAGTTGCAGTTCTAAGCCCAGTTACTCGGAAAGTGAGCTCAGTTGAAATGAGTTGAGTAGTCATCCAACCAAACAAACATGGATACTACGGCATTCCAGTATTGTCAAGTAGTCTCAGGTTGAACTTGGTGACAAGTTGAAGGCATAGTCACATACCTGGCTGAGATGCTAGTCAGTTATCAAGCAATATACTTTTGCATATTGTACAACAGTCACATGATAAGAAAGCTCGGTCAATTATTAGCTGAGCTCCAAGAGGCATCTCACACCATCGTATTTCATTCAGTTGTAGCAACTGATAAAAATGGCTTTGTGAATCAGACTCATTCAAATGATCTCTCCTCCTTCATTTACACACCCACAAAGAACCATACCATCACACCTGAGGGTAGATGCCAAGAAGTAGGAGCTCTGTTAGAATGGACATCATCACCTGCTTTGCATGCAGAAAATTTCAGGCTCTATCCTGACATCTCCTCTATTTTCCTTTTTTTTAAAGAATCAGTTAGCAGGTGATAGGAAATACTTCTGTCTGCGGACCATTGCCAGTCACAATTCTGGGCTAGGTGACTTGACCTGATAAAGGGCAGCTTCCTATGTTTCTAATCTAACCGGAATGGCCACAGAGGTCAGGGGGAGCAAGGAACAGGGGGAGAGTTTCACCTTTGTCTTTCATGCACCCCGAACAGCAAGATGAAGAAACAAACCACAAGTAGCATAGGAGAATGGGAATCAGGAGCAAATATTCTTATGAGGCAACCATCAAAGGAGAAGGCTTATCAGAAAGGGAGTACTCAGTAATGGAAAATGGAAAACAGAAAAGGCAAAAAAGGGCTGCTGCCTGAAGGTGTGGGCTGCTCAGAATCTTTCCTGGGTGGGTCTTTCAGCAGATCTTCAGTATCTTTGGCACCTGGTTGTGCTTTGAAAACATAACATAAGAGAGGGGTCAGCTGAAGAGAAGAGGAACCTGCCCTGGTTCCATGCAACAGAAACAGGAAGGGATGCAGCATGCTACCAAGACACATGTGCAAAGTTCAAAATACAGCTATTGTGGGGGGGGGGGGGGTCTGGTCTAATACATATCTCTGATATGCAAGCAGGCCTAGTCAAACAAGTCCTCTGAAGTGCAAGGGCCATAGCTCAGTGGTAGAGCATCTGGTTTGCATGCACGAGAAGAAGAAGAAGAAGAAGAAGAAGAAGAAGAAGAAGAAGAAGAAGAAGAAGAAGAAGAAGAAGAAGAAGAGGAGTTTGGATTTGATATCCCGCTTTTCACTACCCTAAGGAGTCTCAAAGCAGCTAACATTCTCCTTTCCCTTCCTCCCCCACAACAAACACTCTGTGAGGTGAGTGGGGCTGAGAGACTTCAGAGAAGTGTGACTAGCCCAAGGTCACCCAGCAGCTGCATGTGGAGGAGTGCAGACACGAACCCGGTTCCCCAGATTACGAGTCTGCCGCTCCTAACCACTACACCAAACTGGCTCTCAAATTCAACCCCAGCACATCTCCAGGTAGGGCTGGGAATGCACCCCAAAATCTGGAGCTCTGGAGAGCTGATGCCAGTCAGTGTAAATGATACTGAGCTAGATGGACCAATAAGCTGATTTGGTTTATAGTTTCCTATGTCCCTGTCAGGTGGTAGGAGGAGTGGAGACAATGGTGGAGAGAGGGGGCTAAAGCTTTAGATACCCACATGGCACAGAAGAGGTGAATGAGCCTTAATAATGTTGCCTGATCAAAATACTGTGGTTTGTAGAGTTCCAATGGAAGAAAGATCTACTGTAATGAACAGAGTTGAAGAACTACAAATGCAAACACTCACAGAGGCACTCGCTTCACTTTCACATGCAAATATTTGGTCCACATGCACTTCATTTATTGATTGCTTAATGTAGCTCTTGTGCACTGAGTTTCTATAGAGACTCACATCACTCTCCCTAATCAGTCATTCATTTTCTCTCCATCCTCCTTACAAACAAGCCATATCAGTTTGCTTTACATTTCAGGTGGGCACAACCAATTCTTTGATCAACACAACTGTTTGTATTCCAAGCCACAAAGCTCCAGAGGCTGTACCAAGGGAGCACAAATTAATGTTTTGGGATCAGCTAAAGGAATTCAGTAGGTTTGCAGGCCTTTGCTTATCTTGCACAATTTGTTCAGCTTTCAAGATACAGGTTTTTTACATTATCTGGGTTTTCAAGATCCAGGTTTTTATCGGCATTTTGGGGTAAAGTATGGGCTGACAGTGGAGAATGCAGACACCTTGTCACCAATTCACAAGCAGAATAGGAAGCCCGGGAATGACTTCCAGGCACAGTCCTGCAAATAAATAGGGCCCCCATTTGTGGTGCACAGAGCACAGACAAGAGGGAGGATGATCACAGGTGAGTCATTGGGTGGAATGAGGTTTCATGACAGTATGACCCTAGCAAAGCTTAAAGAGAAGGAAAGTAGGGGAAAAAATCATGTGTGCTCCACATTCCTGAACGGGTGAAAACAAGGGGTTGTGGAAATAAACTGCAACCTCCCAAGAGCATTATTGCTTGGGCAAGAGTTGTACCACCATCTACAGAATTTTCAGCCACTGGCCATGCTACAGTGCTATTCCCAGCAGACTGGCAAACTCACTAAAAGGGCAGAAAGGAAAATGGCCAGGCATGCTCATGAACAGACATAGGCATGCATGTACAAAAGAGAAGACGGAGGGCTCAGCCTATAAATATGTTGGATCAAATACTGCTATAAACTGTTGAGCCAATAAGGCCTGGCCTTCCTAAGTGTATTGCCCCACTTGCTATGCCTCTGCCACCGGGGAAGCGGGGGGAAACACGGAGCATAGGGGTACCTGGAAGTCAGCTCTTTAAGCGCAGTCTTTATTTCTTCAGGGTGGTTAATCTGTTTGCATCCAAGGCAAGGCAGGCAGACAGAGATTGAAGCTGCCTTACCTGCAGTGTTGTGAACAGGTGCCTTATCTGCAGAGGCCTGAGCAGCATTGCTGTGCTTGTTTATTGCTTTGGAGTAAGCTGACAAGCGGTGGCGTGCGGGTGTTTTAGAGGCGGGAGGCTTCTTTGGGGCGGGTAGCTTGGAGAAGAAGGGATGCTTATGGGCTGAAAGGGGTTTGGGCATGGAGGGAGGTTTAGCTGTCGATGGAGGTTTAGGGGTGGATGCAGGTTTAGGGACCAAGGGTGACTTTCGGGTAGAATGCACTGGTGTGGGGGGAGTTGGAGGTGGCTCAGTTTTTTTAATGGTGGCTTCAGGTGTGGCTAAGCCACCAGACAAAGGAAATTCTGAGGAAGTGGCTTTTTCAGTTCTTGATTCTGGGGAGGCAGGACGAAGAGTTGTAACTCCCATTGTCACCAAAGAGGAAACAGTTGCGTCTGAGTTTGACAAGTCTGAAGTTAGCTCTAGCGAAGAGGTTGGCCCTTCAGCTGTTGGGGATTCAGATTCTGCTCCTGTTTGGGGACTCTCTGGCGTATCAGGTGCTGAATCTGGTGTGGTTTGCAGAGCTGGGCTTGCAGTCAAGACAGCCGTTGGCTCCAGCTTAGGAGATGCGGTGGCATCTCCCATGTCGACACCGGATTCTGGTGGGGGGAAAGAGAGACCAGCAGAACAATCAGCAAACAGATGCACAAAGCCACGCCCTCCTCCCAGAAAACCAGTGGGAACGGAAGGCTGATATTTCACTTTTGCACAGAAGGTGAGCCCTACTTTGAAAGCGAGTGTGGCCAGGGTCACAGGCAGCAGATTATAGATGCCGTTAAAGGGCAGCACATTGCCATCTGTTTCTTCATAACTTGGACTAGAATGTCATTTGAATTTTCTCCCAAAGATGCAAAAACATCTTGGACAAAACTTAGTGAAATGGCATAATATAGCATAGCACTCAAGACATAAGACACCCCAAGCGGAGGCAGAATGCATGAAAGGAATGTCATGGCTTCCAGTGCCGTCCCTACTATTAGGGTGAGGAGGTCTGTTTCAGATGGAGCAGCATCAGGGGGCAGCCAATGGTCAATTCGTAAACTACAATGCCCAGAATTATTTGAGGGAAATAATCTGTTCCAAATGTGCTTTAAAGGTGTAGTGTGTACATGGCCTGTATTTGCATGGAGTGGCATAGCCATCCATCTGGGGACCAATAAGGGCTAAGACCTCTAGCGTGCATAGACTCAAGGTGTGTGTGCTGCATGAATTCATATAAGCCAAAGTGCCACTTCCTGGTGCTATGGTAAGGAAAAGAGAAGCTAGCATGTTTTAAACACACTGTCATCACCCTGGGAGAGGAAGGGGATTGATGCTGGCAGGTCCTTGTGTATAATGGTGGTGCACTGAAGGCAGGAGACAGGTGTTTGCAGCTGAAAGGGAAACTGTTCCTTCCAAGCATTTTTGCCCATCCTTGGCAAAGCGGCAAAACAAGAAGGAAGAAGGAATTAACTTCTCCTGTTGGAGAACAGTTTTGACAAGGATAATCATTGGGTGAAGGCAGCCAAGGAAATCACTACACTCCTAGGCGGCTGGATAATCTGCACCTGTCAGCCAGTGGAAATTTATTTCACGGTAATCCTGAGTGGCATTAATTTGGGGTACAGATAAGGAGCTCTCCGCCTTATCTGCTGGATCCTCTAGTTCCACTCACTTACCACAGAGAGAGTCCTTACAGGAATAGCCATCTGGGCACATGGAACATGGAGCCCCTTCCTTGTACGGTTTGCGGCCCTTTATGTTCCCCCTGGAAGTGAAAAGACCCAGGCGTTACTCAAAAAAGGACTAGGCAATTCCCTAAGGAAGGAGAGCGTTGACACAATAGAAATAAGAATTTCATAACATTTTGTTGCTCCCCCACATTGACAGCTGCACCTAAGAACACTCTATGATCACCATTGATGGCTTTTGCAAAGAGTTCATCTCTCCAGCATGTAACTACCTTCCCAGCTTCACTCGGAAGATGGAAGGTGGCCAGCTCAGCTAAAGAGGGTGCTTTGAGGGACTGCCAAAAGGCATCAACTATTTGGTGACTGTTTGTGGCTCTTTTGTCCCGGATTCTACAGCCAGTAGACCTTATGAAGATGATTGCAAGTTGCCATTTTAAAATGAGGTAAAGGAAGGCAGAGAGAGGACAAAGATCATCGGGAACATACTGACCAATTTGACCCCATTTTCAGAAACAGCAGCATCACAGCTCTGTAAATCCTGGAATTAATACAAAAACCTTATGCCAAGAGTAACTACAGTTTAACTAAGGTTGACTCCTGAAGTGGATCTTCATTATCTTGTATATTTACAGTACCTGTTAACTCCTTTCAGAAGTACACATACAATGAAATCCAAGTAACTGTTCGCTACCTTGATCGGTAACTATTGCTATTATGGTGCCCACTTACCCAGATAATGATGGGCAGCAGCCCTCATCATCTCTTACCATGCTGCCTGGTCCTGATGGGAGTGGAATATCTGCAAGGCTCCACTTGGACTATCCTTGCTATAGTTCCTTGTTCACAATAAATACTATGACCCCCCCCCACACACACACAAATGATGAGAGAACAGCAAAATTCTGCAGCCAAGCTGCCAAGAACATAATGCAACAGTTCTGAAGGAGTTGTACTGACTGTCAATATGCTACTGTGCTTTGGGTCGAGTGGGGAACAGATGAATCTGTCAGTTTCAGCTTTTCTCAGTTTCTCTTTTTCCTCCTCATCAGTCCTTCACACTTCCATATCAGCTTGTGATCCCACCCCCCACCAAAAAAAAAACACAAGTCCTCATGAGCATTTCTCCTAATGTACATATTAAATTTGCTTAATGTACACATTTTTGTAAACCAACTTTCCTTTCTATAATATGCTATTTTCACTAAAATATGCATTGTTATGTACACTTACCCTCAGTATGTGCATTACTTGGCTATAAACTGCATTGCAAAATTAGGAGAACTGCAAATTGCAAAAGGCATCTGGGTTTAGGCTAGGGAGATTCACTTGTAAATGTAAACTGGATTGAATTTCTCCCCCCACCCATAGTGCTTGTAGTGATATTTAAAAGCCTACATGGCTTAGGATCTGGACACTTGGTGAAATGCCTTGTCCCATAACAGACCTCCCTATCTGCTAAGACCAAGGGGGGCACACTCTTGCCACTGTCATAGTTTTGGGAAATTTGGTACTATGCATCATTATTAGTATTACCACCCACTCACCCACCCTTCACCAGAAGAGCTCAGGGCGGCTCACAGCAATGTAGAATAAAACATCAAAAACGGCTGAAAATAAATTGCAGCAACTGCACAAGCAGGAAGAATCAACATGGTTCAAATCACATATTCCAGCCAGGCAAAAAACACTCAGGGAAAAACACCCCAGCCCCAACAAAATGAAACTTACGGTGGCTCATAGTTGCAGACTACCAAATGCATGTCGGTGTCATTCAGGAATTCCAGGGTTTTGCAGAACACCGTCCCACAGCCCACACGCTCACTACTTGCCCAGACCACCTACAGCAGTAAGGAAGAGCAAGTTCTGTTTGCTATTACAGTCAGAAAAAAGAATTGACAAATATTGCCACCCTAGTCTTTAAGCATTTGTATTGAAGCCACTGGTTCCCTGGGACTACGTGGGTGAACATCTTTATCGCTATCTCAGCCACAAATTAAAACTGAAGCCAAGACACCCTCCACCTTTTGGACCCAAACAATAGAGCCCCATCACAATAGAGTCTGTTCATTTTAGTAATGATATGGGGATGTACACGAGAAGAGCCTGCTGGACCAGGCCAAAAGCCCATTTACATCAGCATCCTGTTCTCACAGCGGCCAGCCAGATGCCTGTGGGAGGAGCTGAGTGCAGCAGCACTGTTTCTGCTTGTGACCCCCAGCAACTGGCAGAGACACATCGCCTCCGACAGAGGAGGTAGAACACAGCCATTGTGGCTAATACCCTCAGCTTTACCCTCAGCTCTATCCAGGATGAAATAATAATAATAAAATAATAATAATCATTCATTCATTCATTCCCCAGCCACTCTGGGTGGCTTCTAACAGAATGTTAAAATATAATAGTCTATTAAACATTAAAAGCTTCCCTAAACAGGGCTGCCTTCAGATGTCTTCTAAAAGTCTGGTAGTTGTTTTTCTCTTTGACATCTGGTGGGAGGGCGTTCCACAGGGCAGGTGCCACTACCTAGAAGGCCCTCCGCCTGGTTCCCTGTAACTTGGCTTCTTGCAGCAAGGGAACCGCCAGAAGGCCCTCGGCACTGGACCTCAGAGGTGTTCATCCTTTTTGAGTCCATGAAGGGCCGTCTCGTCATAGGGGCTGGGTGGCGCGGCGCACCAGGGCGCCGGGCCCCCAGGGGCGCCCCCACGAGCCCGCCGGCATACCGGGCGCCCCCTCCCCAACCCGACCCCACGGGCGGGTGGGCGGGCAGGTGCTCGCGCGCCGGCGGCACAGCCGCTGCCGCCCATGCTGCTTCCCGGCGGGCTGCTCCCCGGCCGCCCAGCCCCGTCTTCGAGCGCAGTGAGTGGGGGGGAGCCGCACGGCCCCGGCGGCGGCCTCCCCCCACCCCCATGGGCGGCCGGGTGCTTGCGCCGCCCGCGCTCTCCCCCGGACGCCCTGCCATGCCGCGAGCCTCCCCCTGCCGGAGGAGTGCCCTCCAGCCCTGCCGGCAGCGCTGCCCTCACCCGTTTCCTCCAAGGCAAGGCGGCCGTGCTAAGCTTTCAGCTGCCCAAGCAGCCGGCCAGGGAGGTCAGCCCGTTTTTCCTGTCTGTCACCATCGATGCCAACTTAGCCATGGATGTGTGTGGGATCTTGCCCGCTGCGCCTTACGAGAAGGCTGTTTACCAATGGGGGAAAGCTGCACCTGGTGAGCTGCTGCCTGCTTTGCAGCGGATGAAGATGTAGAAGCTCAGTGCAGGGTCCGTGAGTGAAAATGGAAGTCCCAAGCTGACAGGGGCGCGGGGGGGCGCCAGAGGGATCTTTGAACCAGGGCGCCGGATAGGCTTAAGACGGCCCTGAGTCCATGGCTCCTTTGACCAACTACATTCTTTCTGCGGCACCCCTGCGGGGCTCAGGAACCCAGTTATGTCACCCCTTGCCAGCAGAGCTGGCAGCCTCTCACCCTTTTTGGAACACCTTCCCTTGTGGAGTGTTCCCTCAGCCTCCTCTCCTTGGGAGTCCTCTAGGCAGACGCTGCTGCTGCCACCCCTGGTTTCTGAGCTGCCCCCACCCCAAAGAGAGCTGCCCCCATCCTCACAATGCACCACACGGGCCTGTGACTTGTCTCCCCACCCCACCCCACCCCGCAATGATCTTTATTGATTTTATTAAATATTACAGCTATCCAATTCATTATTCAAAATAAAATAAAATACAAAAAAGAAAAACACACTGCCCCACAGAGGCCTGGGACTTGTCTGTCCATTCCCAACAGCAAGGGCTGGAGGACTGGCTGGCTGGTCTCCCTCGTCAGCTTGCTTGCTTGCTTGCTCGCTCCAAGGCTGCCTAAGCTCCTGGCATCCAGCACCCCCTGGCCAGCCCCGGAGGCATTATTTGCCTCCAGAGCTTGTAGCCAGGGCTGCTGCAACAAACAGCTGTGCAAGCTTTTGGGAGGGCATCAGAGGAGGGAGGGAAGGAAAGAGGGACAGAGGCACCCCTGACCATCATTCAAGGCACCCCAGGGTGCTATGGCACACTGCTTGAAAACCACTGATATAATCAGATACCTGTGTATAGTGACCACACATCTGCCCTTCTTGGCAGGTTAATGTTGTCATATTATAAAAGGTGTACTCGTTGTACCACTCATCCACCGCCATCTTCACATCCAGGTCGCCAGACATGGCAAAGAGGTTCTCGCCTCGCCGTCCACGCTCCGCATTGTGTTCCCAGATGCATTTTGTTGCGTAGTCCTTGGCAAAGGCTTCCAGCTCTGGATCCCAGCTCTGAAATTAGGACAAAGCAGGACGTCACCATCGCGCAGAACGGCTTCTCATACAGGCCAACCGCAGGAGTGCTTCCCGCTGGAATTTGGTCAGCGTGCCTGGCCGGCCTAGCAAAATAGGAAGGCCTGGAGCTCAGCCCAAGGAGAGGGAGCTGTTGTCATCAGAAGGAAAAATGGGAGTCAGTCCTCAAGGCAGCTTTTCCAGCTTCAGTTATAAATGGTTTTCACATGTACCCTTCCTAATTAGCTAGTGTATCCAGCAGCAGCACACTTGTTTAGAGACATCTGAGTGGTTCGAGGCATCTGTAAGGCACAATCGCAATCATTTCTGGCTATTTGGAGAACACTGGACCTCTTCAGGTGCCTTTGCAAATACCAGTCCAAGCCAAATCTGTCTGCAATATGCACAGATAGTGAAAATATTGCAGCCACTCTAGACTGCAAGTTGGAGATTACATTTTTTTTAAGGCTCCAACTCTTGGTTTGCAAAAAAAAAAACTAGTACACCAGCAAAACAGAATTAGTGCTGTCCTCACTCTGATGAGCTAGCTTACTACAAAAAAAATTGGTTTTAAAAAAATTACTTATTATTTATTAACTGCATTTATAGCCTGTTCTTCAGCCAGAAATGCTCCCAGAGTGGTTTATGTCAACAAAAATGACACCGTCTCTGCCTTCATGACACAAAAGGAAAGGGGGATGAGGAGGGAAGAGGAAAAACAAGCAAATTAAGGTACAACATTCTTAATGTTACAAAATACAAGATAACAGCCAGCTAGGATGAAAAAAGGCTTCTCAGAGTTCAAAAGGCAGGCCTGTCAGACCCCAGAGAAATAGTCTGGTGATTCCTGGTCAGCCAGAATTTGCTGACTTCATTGGGTGAGGCATTGGCCTTCTGGGTGGCCAGATGGAATCTGCCAGCTTCTTATCACTCCTGTCACTAGAGGTAGACCTGGTGTGGTGGTCGGCTGACTCCACTACTCCCCACTCCCTGAGCAGATTGTTTGCTGAGGAATCACAGGGCAGTTGTTTCTGAAATCTTCCTTGAGGATTTTATGTGGAGGAGCGTTAAAAAATGATTCCCAGATGTCGTAATCTAGCACGTCAGGGAGAGGGCCGCCATCCAGGACTCTCACAGCCTACCACCTCATTTGGCATAAGGTGCAGGATGGGTTCGGAGGCCAGTAGCAGAGCTGAGGTACAAAGCCCCCTCTCTCCCTTACAACCCTGCTAAGAGGAAGGTACAGTAAATATGCAGAACTCCTCCCTACTGTGAGGATAAAGTCATGCCCAGTTTAACAGCTGTGCTTGGCCAGAGCCAATGCAAACATCTGGAAAGCTTACTTAACAGAGACCAACAGCTGCTTGCCAACAAATCCCTCTAGTGCCGTGATAGACAGTCCCTTCTTATCCAGCTGAGCTCCACAGGCTACTTTAGCAGCAGCAGTTGCTAAGCAGGAAGAGCAGAGAGCATTTATGTACAAGAGAGTGCGGTTAGGGAAGGTTACAGTACAAAACTGAGGCAATGTTTTCTTCTTCTTCAAAGGAGCTGCCAGCGCTTCTGCGCTGCCATCCAAAACAGTCAAGCAAAAGCAACAGACAGCCTTGACTAACAAATTCTGAGGCCCACCCCTCTAAGACATCTTGGAGCGAGCCATTTGCCACAAGAAATGGTGTGTCATCTATTTGGTCAGGAGGAGAGAAAAGAAATGGTCCTGGTTCCACTTTGCTTCCAAGCGTGAAGCTATTCCTGACACGGAATCCAGCATCCCTATGGTGAATTTCCCACCCTGTTCTGGCCACATGTTTCGTTGAACTCAACACACTGAGTTTCCTCTCGGCTTTCCAATGTGACAGCAGGCAGGATTGGGGAGTTCCACAAAACAATGCAGACTGAAGGGTGGGAATCTCAGCACAGAGCTGGAACAATGCACAATGGAATTGTATGACTATGACCATGTTGAACAAAGCCCTGCTGAGTCAGACCAAGGGCCTACCTAGCCCAGCATCCTGTTACCCAAAATGACCAACCAGATTGTTCTGCAAAGTCCACAAACAGGACGTGCAGACAATAGCCTTGCATGAATTGATACACCTCTAAGTTGTCCCCACTTTTCTCTAAACTAAATTGCGCCAAAAATTGTAACGTTTCCTTGCAGGAGAGCTGCTCCAGCCCCTGGATCGCTTTGGCTGCTGTCATGTATACCTTTACCTGTCCTACAATATCCTTTTTTGGAGGGGCAACAGGTTGAAATGTGCAAAATATTCCAACCATTTGGCGAAATGGGCAAGCGGTGCAGATCTCTGAGCAGAGGCGATATATGCAGAAAGGGTCACACTCCTGTGAGCAACTGCCCTGCCCTGTCCTAACTGCAGCTTCAGGATCAAGTATAAGGGAAGCCCCAGATAAAGTGCATTACAGTAACCTCAACGTGAATTTTGGAGAAGGAAAGCTCTTATCCTAAACATCTGCTGCCTTGCGGGATATCTCTGGGAGAAGAAAAGACTAAGGAGTAAATCCTGCACAAATCTGGAGCAGAGTCCCTAAGATGGTTGGATGGCGGTTTGTGTGCCTCCTTCTGGCAACTCCTGCAGCCAAGCTGGTGCCAAACGTATTGCTCTGCTTTCCCTTTGGACCTCCATACACCCCCAGGCAGTCACTCCAGTGCGGCTATGATTTTTCAGTGGTTTGACTTCACCCCTGGAAGTGCATTCCATTGTCTCTCGAGACAGATGGATGACAACAACAACAACAACAACAACAACATTTTAATGCTCTCTATGTTAATACTGGTTTTCCCAGTAGTAATGTACGGAAGTGAGAGCTGGACCATCAAGAAGGCTGATCGCCGAAGAATTGATGCTTTTGAATTATGGTGCTGGAGGAGACTCTTGAGAGTCCCATGGACTGCAAGAAGATCAAACCTATCCATTCTCAAGGAAATCGGCCCTGAGTGCTCACTAGAAGGACAGATCCTGAAGTTGAGGCTCCAGTACTTTGGCCACCTCATGAGAAGAGAAGACTCCCTAGAAAAGACCCTGATGTTGGGAAAGATGGAGGGCACAAGGAGAAGGCGACGACAGAGGACGAGATGGTTGGACAGTGTTCTTGAAGCTACTAACATGAGTTTGGCCAAACTGTGAGAGGCAGTGGAGGATAGGCGTGCCTGGCGTGCTCTGGTCCATGGGGTCACGAAGAGTCGGACACGACTGAACGACTGAACAACAACAAATGTTAATATTTCATTTGGCGGGTGTCAAAGCGAGATTTAAGTTCTCCATAGTTATTCTATTGTAACATTTGGTGGAGTTTTAAGGAGGAAGGTCTGAGTAAATCAAAGCATTTAAGAGAAGGGGTCTCCTGTGGTTTTTAAATAAACAGCTGGAACTTTATTCAGCCCAAGTGGGATCCAGAAGTAGGTCAGGGAACTTCTCTTGAAGGTCACTTTGAGGGTAGCTAGTCTTTTTATTTATAATTATTATTGTTGTTATTTTATTATTATAATTTATTGCCCAGCCTTCACCCAAATGTCCCAGGGTATGTTACAATAATTGAAAACAGCTTGAAATAGCTTACAAGCACAGAAATAAGGTGGGTCCTAAAAATATGCATCTCAAGGGTCAAAAGCCGGGATAAAGGGGTGTGTTGTCAGCATTTGCCAAAACATGTGTAATGAAGATGCCAGACACACCTCTGTGGGGAGGTTTTTGTTGCATGACTTTTGAGGATGCCAAGGAGCACCTACAGAAGCAGAACAGGAATCTTCACAGTCCTGCATTGCAGATGTGAATTTTCAAACTCCCATAGGAATACATGGAGACTTAGCATATAAATACAACAGAACGGTAGGAATCTGAACTGCTAGAATGGACTCTCCCACTCCAACCCTATCCACTTCATGGAAAGTACCATTTTTGAATGCATCAACATGTGGAAGTTTTTTTTAAAAAAAAATCTTTTTGCCAATAAAAAGGTAGCCTATCAGGGTAAAAGTTCAAGTTCCTTTATGTGCTACTTTTCTATTTGTAGGGAGTAGATTATGCAAAGATCTGTTGTAAAAAGTGATTCTTCCACCTGTAGTCTGGAGTGACATAACCCATTTTCAGAACCATCTTCATCAGCCTGGTGCCTTCGAGATGTTCTGAACAGAGCCGTCTCGTCATAGGGGCTGGGTGGCGCGCCGCGTCAGGGCGCCACGCTCCCCAGTGGTGCCCCTGCGAGCCTGCCGGCATACCGGGCGCCCCCTCCCCAACCCGCCCCCACCCCTACGGGCGGGTGGGCAATCGCACGCCGGCAGGCAAGCTGCAAGCCGCCCGCCCTCCGGAGCCCCAGCTGGAGCGCTGGGAAGGGCACGCAAAGCCCCGTGCCACTCCAGCGCCATGCCCCTCATCCCCCGCTCGCCCACCCCCCCTCCCGAGGGGCGGCCAGCGTGGGAGGGAGGCGGGCGGAGAGGCGACACACCGGGGGCACCGAGGGATCGTTGCGCCACGGCGGCCAATCCCTTTAAGACGGCCCTGGTTCTGAACTAGCGCCTTCATCAAGCTTAGCCACCAGAACCATATTGGCTGTGGCTGTTGGAAGATAGAGTCAAAAATATCTGGAGGGCACCAGGCTGTCAAAGACTGCTTTAGAACTTGCCACTTCATTCTGCTACAAGGATGGAAGGCACTCTCAATTATGGTTCTCTCTGTTTCTCATTTCCCTAGTCTTAAATCCAGTTCTCCACATATTGCAGCAATTGAGGATTTTTAAAATAAAAAATCTTCAGCATTTTGGTGCAAATATTTCCTAATATACACATTTTTGCAAGCATTTTTTCCTAACCTCATGCATTCTTGTGTGCTATTTTCATCAATATATTCATTTTTACACACACTTTCCCCTAATATATGCATTTTTATTTTTTTTAAAAACTGTTTGGTTGGTGACCTGCTAGCAAAATTCAGATACATGCAAATTTCAAAGGCTTGCTGCATTTCGGTTCACAGGTTGTTTCTGAAAGTGCAAACCTAGATAGATTTGACTTCAAATGGGACCTGATGTCATATATGATAAGTCAGCTTCCTTAATTAGGCCCACAGTCCCCACCCCCATTGCCTTATGTTAGGCATAGGCACACTCCAGCCCTCCAGTTGTTTGGGACTACAACTCCCATCATCTCTGACCACTGGTCCTGTTAGCTAGGGATGATGGGAATTGTAGTCCCAAACATCTGGAGGGCCGGAGTTTGCCTATGCCTGCCTTATGTTGCTGTTTTGGCTGCTGCATCCAGAATGCAGGTTAACTCTGTGTACCAGTGCTGGTAGCAGCACCTGGCACCTATGAGCCTTTCCAAGACCACCACAGATGCCTGCCATGTCCTCACTTCCTGCCTGCTATAATACGGTAGGACAGAGTATTGCAGAACGTGTAGTTTTTTTGCTGGCTATTACAACTGCCCTGGTCCTGAAAGCACATTGGTAGGCAACCTAAGGCCCGGGGGCCAGATACAGCCCAATCACCTTCTCAATCAGTCCAGTAATCAGCGTGTTTTTACATGAATGGAATGTGTGCTTTTATTTAAAATGCATCTCTGGGTTATTTGTGGGGCATCAGAATTCATCCCCCCCCCAAAAAAAATATAGTCCAGCCCCCCACAAGGTCTGAGGGACAGTAGACCGGCCCCCTGCTGAAAAAAATTGCTGACCCCTATGAAAGCACTCCCCTCCCATAGTACAACATATCCCTTCACTTAAACAATATTATGATGCCCCTCCCCTTTTGATCCTGGAGAAAGTTTTGGCACACTGCAGGAGGCAGTTAAGTTAGGTGGACATCACACTTGGGTTTTGATCTGTGCTGGCAGAGGAAGCTGGGGATTTGGGAGGCTGGTCGCACATTTTGAGAAGGGTCTTCCAAACTACCAAAATTGTCTCCAAACCTAATTCCTTCAATTTACTGGACTCTATGGTAACAAACATGGTGTCTGGGTCAAGAGGGAAGGTCTGCTGCCGCCATCTGTGGTGGTGGTGGGGGGGAATTCGGAAAGGAATGAAACATCCTACTGTTACCACTAAAAGATAAGCCCAGCCCAGAATGCTGAAGGCAACACCAACTGGCCATTTGCAAGCAAGGCTGTCAGATTTGGGGGCCTTGGCGAGAATAGCCTACTCAGTGGTTCCCAATTGGGGGTCTGTGGACCCCAGAGGGGTCCACATAATCCACCCAGGGGGTCTATGGCTCCAGTCACATAACAAAAACATTTTCAAAAGTAGGGGATCCATGGCTTGGCTTTTGAAAAACAAGGGGCCCACAGTACTTCGATAATTGGGAACCACTGGTCTAGCTCATAGTTTTCTGGGGAGAAGGAGTTACCATTAAAACTATTAGGTCTGTGGTGCAATCATTCCCATTTTTCTTGATCAAAATAGCTTTGAAAGGTTGGAAGAACAGGAGGTCAGTTCCTGGGACACTAATTCCTCCCCCTCTGGGGCAGCCCTCTGTATAATTTTTGGGAGGGGCTGAAATGGCAGGTCCAGCTTGAGTTTATTATTCCCTTTTTTGTGAACCAGAGCCAGACTCCATATATAAGGATCCAACAGCTGGTTTTCTTGTTCCATTAGAATATAGTTTGGCAGACATAGCTTAATGTATATATAAAAATTTCCAAGGCAACCAGTTCTGCTGATCCAAACAAAATTGAAAAGTGTGACTTCAGAGAAGGGGGGGAGATTGGGAACAGAAGAAACTGACCACAAGTTCTGATGTTAAAGAGGGGTGGAAAGCATAGGGAGAAGCCTGAAGCAAATGGAGGTAACTTTTAGCATCCACATTTTGAACAGAGAGAAGGAGCATTTTCAGAAGTAGTACTAGTACTAGTACTAGTAGCATTTTCAGAAGTAGTACTAGTACTAGTACTAGCACACAGGATACATCTAGGAAGTATAGCATAGGGGCTGACATAACTGAAATTGTTTAAGCCCCACGGTTGCCATGTCACCTGAGCAGATCCCGATCAGTTCATTTTTTGGACTAGCAACCATCAGCACCATTCCCATCTGTATTGCAAGTATAATCAAACACAAGACTCCTGAGACACACCTGATAATCTCAAAAGCCTTCAGCCTGAAAGCAGCCTCACAACACCAGCAGGTCTTTCCCACTCTTCAGGCCAGAAGTGAAACAAAATACATACACATAGCACTTTTTGTTCCACTAAAAAGCCAAAGGGTCCATCCAGACTAGTAGTTTTCCCACATTTTCACAACGTCCTGCTGAAGGCCAGATGGAGCATATTGTTCTGGTAGTTGTTGATCTGCAGCTGCTTCCAGTTTTAAAGCTACTACTTCTTACCTTAAGGCTTACAAGGCCTAGGTACTGCAGAGCTGCCTTTCTCTGCGTGCTCCCTCCAGTGTTCTCTGGTCAACATCAGAAGCCACAACTGAGATGGGGTGGGTGGGTACAAGCAGGGTCTTTTCAGTCATGGCACCAATGGGTTGAAATGTCTTTGCTGAGATCTGTCCAGTCCCATCTTTATATGCATTTCACCAGCTAGTTAAATGTGGGGTTTTTTTAGGAGAAGACAGATGTTTTTCTAGCAAACCTTCTGCCAAGATTATTATACATTGCTGTCTGATTATGGGTCTGGTTTATTGACAGGGTTTTATTTTAATTGTCTTGTTTGTTTGTTTGTTTTTAAAGTATTTTTTATTAAAGATTTTCTTGATTTACAAAGGTAGTGCAATGTCTCTCTCGTATTTTTTCCATGTAACGTTTTTATAAGTCAATTTCGTTTGTTGAGACATTAGGAAGAAAAGGGTTTAAGAGGTGGGTGGGATGGGGGAATGGGTGGGGTGGGGTGATGATGTTTCTATTTTACTTAATATATGTAGGGTTTGGTGTCAGCGTTGTTTGTGCAGGTTCTCTGTTGTTCACTTATGCTCCTTTGGTGGTGAGAGAGGTTGGGATTGGCGTAGGGTGTGATTGATCATTTGTAGTTGGCTGTGGTGGTCTTTGGTTTCTTGTGTGAGTGGGGTGGGTGAGTGTTTTTGATCAGGTTAGCCATATTGATTTGTATGCTGTCGGTAGATTTTTGTCATTGTCTTGTTGGGCTGTGTGTGTGATGAAGGGGAGCCATAGTGGGGTGAAAGCGTCTTCTTCTATTTGTCCCCGTGTCAGTTTCAGCTTACTGGTTAGTTTTTCTAGTAGGGCTGTTTCCCATACTACTAGGTACCATTGGTCCATGCATACTCCTGATAGGTCTCTCCAGTGTCTGGTTATGATGTTTCTGGCTTTTAAATGTCTTGTTGTTAGCTGATCTGAGCTCAAGAACGGAGGGAAAGTGGGCTATCATTAAAAATAAATAAATCCATGACCTGCTACAGGAAATCACTTAAGGAAAAAGCACACCACATTCCATGCTCCATTACTGTTTGTGCTCCACTTACTGAGAACCCCATACCCACACACCAACTGCAGAAGCCACATTCCTAATTAAAGGGCTATGAATGGTTCTTGGCAGAAGTCCTACAGCAGGGATGGGTAACCTGAGACCCACCTGATGTTGCATGATTCCACTCCCATCAGCCCCAGACAGCATGGCCAGTGGTTGGGGATGATGGGGGTTGCAGTCCATTAACACTTGGAAGAGCACCAGGTTAGAAAACCTCTAAAAAGTTTTAGCCTCTTACTAGTTATCCTCTTCAATCAGAGCTGTTCTTTTTGTGTTTTGGTTGCACCCTTACAGTCACACACCACAGACACCTGGTGGAGCTCATCTGCTGGCTTCTTTTGGGAAAAGCTAAACCCACCGCCAGAAGGTTGGTGAAAACATAGGACAGGGCCTTGTTGGTGGCAGCACCTGGTTATGGATCTCCTTCCCTAGGGAGGCCCCCATTTCTGGTGAGTTTTGTTTGGCACGGGGGTAAAAACATTTTTTATTCTGGCTGGATTTTGACATTATTTTAATGTTGGTTTTAAAAGTTTGGCCTAATTCTGTTATTGCTTTGAATTGTTTTCTTTTCTTCTAAAGCCACCCAAAAGTGATGTAGAATATTTTAATTACTTTCAAAATAAAGTATTATTGGCATCCTGCATCAGGCAACTTACACAATCGTGTCTCGAGCTCCAACCTCCTTAAAGTATCAAACGTATCAGGATGTGTATGGCTACGCTTGTACAATTGCAATATTTCAGAAAGAAATGCATATGTACAAGAACCGTGCAAAGATTAATACAGGTACAGTGGAGGTATAAAAGTGAAATAAAATTAAATCCATCTGTATCGGCCTAGAAATACCCAAGACGTACAATGCACATGAAATGTCTTTTAAAAAGTGGTTTTTATGCTGAATAAAGCCAGCATATTTCACAATTCAACAGCATTTAGCTAAAATTTGATTTTTTCTGAATAGTACAGTATTTATTGAACTTCTAACTCATATTGTAACTATACATTCGTGCTTAAAAGAAGGCGTCCGAGTATTTTGCAATGACAGGAGACAGTTCATATATTCAGCTATGAGTCACCATGTGGGGGGTGGGGAAAACGTGCAGTAAAATTTTAGCCTGTGTGTGAATCTGCCCCAAGCAAATATGGTCCACTAAGCAACAACAACAAAGTAACTAAGGGTCAGTTTATTCTCGAAGGTATTTTTGTTGGCTGTATGTTCAAGTGTGTGTGCTGGAGCTTGCTTGTCCCTCCTCCCCATCAATCCTTTTTCCTTGTCTGTCATGCCTTTCTAGAAATTGTGAGCCCGAGGGCAGGCTCTGTCTTAGTACTGATTTTTGTAAACAGCTCTGAGAACTTTTTTTTTTTTTTTTTTTGGCTAAATGGCAGGGTACAAATGCCGTAAATAAAATAAACACGATCGTTGCATATCTTGCTTAGCTAACACGAATCTAAGGACCTGCTTTCCGTTGTATGATTAATCTCATCACAGAGAAGCTGAGAAAAGTGATAAAACCAATTATGGCTGGTGATCATTTGCCATCCCGTCACTTACCACTCTCATTGAATGTGAGTCTAGCTTTGGGTTAATTTTTATATTTGAAAAAAAATGGTTTGTCATCTGTACACAAAACTGTATCATAATTGGGGCAGCCGCTGCTGTCAAAAAGAGATCTTGTTCCAAGTCATCCCCCACTCACCTTGCTAAGCCATTCCCATCACCTTGGTTCCTCCAAAGCTTCTCCTACCTGCTCCACTCATGGGAGCATCACCTGACTGCTATGCTAGCTAAATGGGATAGCTAAGTTCAGAGGCAGCATACAGTTATGTGCTCTTTCCCCCACGTCCTCTCTGAAAACATCACAGGCACATTTGGCCAGCCACTGCAGGAGCCATCCTAGATGTGATGTGGGAGATCCCAATGGGTCAACACTTAAATCCAGGCACCAGGGATGCCTATATCCACCCCCAGCGGCAGGAAAACAGTTTAGATTTAGGCATCTATTACAGGCATAGGAGCAAAGTTTAACCTGCCTCCCAAGCGTTGCGGCTCTTATCTCCTCTCCTCCCCACAGTTGCTTTGTAAATGTCGAAAAGAGTCAATATTCGGGAAATCACTTGACAGACCTCCCATATTCCATCTACTTTGACTTTTAAGAGGTCTGGGTTACATGCAAATGAGTTACTTACTGAAGACCACAAAAAGTACAAGGCAGAGGTGCAATTCTAGCCCCAAACATTAATTCTCTGGATCATCCCCCCCCCCAATTTCCACCACATTTCCCACTGGCATATCCCCCCCCCCAAAAAAACCCCAATTTACTCCCAAAGACTCACTTCTCCTGCCCCCAAAGACGGGGAAACCCCTTTTTCCTCTCACCTCACTTGTGCTTGCCCAGCCTTCCCTCAGTACAGCCTGACTTCTTGTCCTTCCCTCGGCCTCCAGTTTAAAGAGGCGGGACTCAGATTTAAAATGTCCAATCAGTGGGTCCTCGACATCCCAGGCAGGCCAGCCTACCTCCAATAAATCGCATTCGCCATCAAAACATTTTGCAGGTGCCGGTCCTTCAGCTTTAACTGTAAATCAGGTAAGGCAGTGAGTTCTCCCACCCCTTTCCTGAACCTAAACAAACCTGAATCACCATCATAGGAGGGGAAGCAGAAGCAATAAGCCCAGCAATCAATAAATAAATTTAAAACAAAACCTTTTTGCAGTGGAGGGGGGGGGAAATGGGTAGAAGTAGGTGTCAGGGTGTTAGGGATCTTGTCAACAATGATGGCACAGGCACTATCCAATAGATTCCTGTTGAAGCTAGATGACCCTGTTAACACACAGGGTCTCATTAGTAATGGTGCTACCATCAGCTGGGCTGGAGGAAGGAGAATCATTTGTAATCAGCCATGCCAGAGTGATGTTTGAGTGCCGAGTTTCTGGCAACAGTAGCACAACCAAAAAGGAAGAGGTCTGTTTTGTGTACCCTGAAACTAATGAGTTACAAATGTGCAACCTTATCTTTTTTATTTTCTTTTTTCTTTCAGTATCTATAGAAGTCCAAATGATGCTCTGGTAGAATTGTGATCCAAGTAGCTATGCACTCTCAGTACAAACAACAAGGGTGGGAGGGAACAGAGGAAAAGGAACTTGCCCCAAAATGACCAAGCTGTTTGATATCATAACCAGGCACAGAATTCTGGTGGCTGGGTCCAAGCTGCCTTCTTTAACTTATACTAATTCATCACAGGAAGCTGACAAAATGCAGGTGAACCTTCCATTTGAAAAGCTCCAGTGAAATGCTTAGTGCTAACTAAATAAGCTAAATGAGCTCAAACTCATTAAGGAAACAGACTTCTGAAGTTAACAGAACACCTTACACACAAATAGATCACAGTGATTATAACAAATATTTGGCATGTGAAACTACACCATGAAGATCTACAGAGAAAATCAATCTAGGAGCTCATTTCACTTAGAACTGAAAAGCTTTGCACTTACTTGCCTCATTCACCAGTTAGATGCACTCACAAAAGAAAGAGAAACTCTAAACAATCATTTTATTAAACAAACAAACAAACAAACAAAAAGTTGCTATTTCCAGAGAAATATTCTGAGCAAGAAGACAGAAAGTCTCTGAATCCCCACATTACAGCAAAGTCCAGGGCTGCCCACAGCTCACTTACCATTTTCAGCATATCTGCAGCTGGAGGGGAAACCTTAGCACGATACTGATTGTGCAGGTCCACGAGTAACTTCTTGTCCTCATCTGTAAAAGAGCAGCTGAGCTCCATCGCTGTGAGCAACAGGAGGAGGAGGAGGAGGAGGAAGAGGGGGGGAATTTGCAGGCCTGAGCTCAGCATTGTGGCACTGTCTTGTTTTAACAGCCCACGGGTCTGGCAGACAGCTTTAAATCCCTTCCCAGAATAAGGAACACCCAAAGCCCAAGATCGCAAGGAGGAAATTTATCTTTTTATTAGAATGCCTTTCGGAGCCATAGAGGGGACACACCCATCTCACGGAGTATCATTGATGGAAGAAGAATAATGGTCCTTAAGGGACGGTCAGATGAGCCATGCCCATTCGATGAAATCAATTGTGTGCATGAAAATGATGCATCAACTATTCCTCCAGTAAGAGGAACCTGGCTTGCAGGGTCATGGTGCTGTAACCTGATGCTGAAGCATACCAGTAACCCTAAGCATGATCCAGCCCATTTGTGCACATAACCCACCCCTCCCCTCACTTTCCAAATATTTTACAAGTCAACCAAACTCAAAAACTACCCTCAAGGTTGTCTTCACTCATCAGCAAAATTATGCCAGACACAGTGACTGCATCCAATGGTGCTGCCAGTAACACTGAGTTAATTATGTATAATAATAATAATAATAATAATAATAATAATAATAATAATAATAATAATAATAATATCAGGACCAAAGCCATTATCAGACTTGGATCAACCCTGTGGTCCTTCCAGACCATTGTCTATCTACACGGCTCAGGCTGGGGGAAATGGGCAAGGATAAGCTATATGTCTGAGCAGCAATGAGCCCCTTGTGTGTTGTAGCGCACTGCAAATTACAAATAATGCAGAATACTGCCTTCATATTCAACAGAGGGAAAGACTTTTGGCAGTTTTGCACTGACAGCAATGGTAGAGGACAGCAACAGCAAAATAGATGGTGAAAGGCATATGGTGTTTTAATACTCTGATGGTATCATCTGGAAGTTGAACCAGATATGGCAAGATCTGCATGTCCACAAGAGGTTAGGGGAACTCGACATGAGGATCCATGACCCAAGAGGCTGTTAATCTACATGGAAGATCAGGCTTGGGTGGAAAGACATGCCATCTACAGAGCTGAACCTGCAGTTTTTAGAAAATATCTAGTGAGAGAGAAGCAGTCCGTATAGCTTCATGGTGCATCCAAATGGCGTTTTCCAATTGATGCATATTAATTGTGAAGTTGTTACTTCTGGATCCTGTGCAACATGTATTTCCACAAGATAAAACTTGGTGTGAAATACAGTTTTACTTCTGGGAAAAGTGGTAATTGCTTACTGTAGCAAAATTAAACTTTTTTCCCATGAGAACCTAACTGCAATTTTGAATGCTCCGTAGAATGTGGCTGCATGCCGGGGACACTTGTTAGATATGCCTGGGATATCACATGAAATGAGGAACAGTTGTGCAACACCACCACCATCATTAATAATAATATCATCCTTTAATAAAGGCTTCCTGGGCTATGCTTCTCACTACACCTTCAAACGGGATAGCAGTGCTAACCTCTTCCCTCAGAACTGCACCCAGGTTGTGACTCCTCCATCTCTCTCTCCCTTTCTCTCTTTTTTTCCTCTTGAGTTCTTTGAAGGCTGTGTGCTGCTCCCCACTCTCTCCTAAAGGAATGCACATCTGTACTAATCATTTTTGTAAACTTGCAAACATGGGAAATGGGACAAGGTTATTCCTCTGCAGCAAGGCTTCTCCTTTTTATGCAACTTTGTTTAGGGCAAGTTTAGTGTACAGTACAGTGCTAAGATCTGGGTGGGTGATTTGTTTGTTTGTTTGTTTGTTTGTTTGTTTGTTTGATTGATTTAATCAGTCTTTCATGGTTAAACAACCATCTGGAAAGACCCTAATCATGGATTAGATAGTTAGATAGATAGATAGATAGATAGATAGATAGATAGATAGACAGACAGATTTGTAGCTTTATACCATGCATCCCCAAACCTGGCCCTCCAGATGTTTTGGGACTACAATTCCCATCATCCCTGACAACTGGTCCTGTTAGCTAGGAATGATGGGAGTTGTAGTCCCAAAACATCTGGAGGGCTGAGTTTGGGGGTGCCTGCTTTATACCATGAAGGTTTCAAGGTGACCTAAAAATTAAATACAATAAAAAGTGATGTACAGCAAAGAAAAATGTTGGAAGTAGCCCCAGGGTGTTGATTATAACCACCCCAGCAAATCATATCCAAAACCCTCCAACTATTCATTCACATCAGTTCCATTCTGGGTAAAGGGATAATCCACCAAACAATATATGGACTGCCTTTTTACAGGCTATTTGTTGTAATGCTATATGAAGACAACCTGGCCATTCCTATCCTTCTGAAGGTCACTGCGTTGTATATAAAATCCTAATGGGTTTTCAAACCATCTGACTCCTATACATGAATTAGAAATAGGTAAGCCCAGTCCCTGTCTATAGCTGAAAAATACACCTGTCTTTTTATAACGATTGATAGAATATGCAGGGTAGCTTGAAATCTTGTCCAGTAAAGGCACCTTCTTCACATTAATATAAAGCTATTTGAAGCTGAAATACAAGAGCTAATAGAGGAGATTGAGAGCTTATCGGAGGTACAGTTAAAGGGAAGCAAACTGTGCACAGGCATCGCTGGTCAAGATAAGCTCTGTTTCATATAATATTTAATAAGAAAGTTCATTAACTAAGGGAATGGAATCACTTTAGTTTCAATGCAGTCTATGTAGTGAGATTGTTTTAATTAGTTTATTTTTAACACATTGTAAGTTTTATGGGAAGCCTAAATGCCCATGGTATATAATCTGCAGCTATTGCAAGTAATTAAAAAACGAGTGGTTTCTCTCCACTGAAAGAACCATAACCTCATCTAATCTTTTCTTACCTGCATCTAATTATTTGAGTGGTCACCTGTGCTGTCCCATATATAGTTTAATGGGTGTTTTTCAAAAAACAAAGATAATAACTTTGGAAGTAAACTTCCCTTTGACTGGCACAACCATTTTGCCTGTGGGAGGAACATAAAACTCATGTTTGCAATATTAAGAAATCCACCAAACACAAGCAACGTAATAGATTGGCAAATCAACTCTGTGAAAGTGGGCGGCCCCCATCCGGCATCTCATGCTTTCATGCTTATCTGACACAAAAGTCTTCAATGTGAGCTTCTTGGACATGCTCCTAGTGGTCTCAAACCCAAGGGGGAAGTATTCCACACAACCTACTTGCTACATGAGTACTATAGACTGCAGTCGACATGAAAGACATTTGAGTAAGTACCAAAAACCAGTGGAAGCAAGAGGGCTCACTGTGTAGCCAACGAGAGCTGTCACAGTAACTGAAACTGACTGAAGAGACAATAGCAAGGGCAAACGGGGTGAAACTGAACTTGGTGTCATAGTGGCCCTGGCCAAAGAATTAACTGCAGAGATGGCCTGCTCCCACAGAGTTGCTCAAGAGTCTGTTATGACATGCATTCTTTGTCAATTTCTGACAGTGGGCGGCAAGAGCCTATAACATGGGCAAGAGTCTATAAGACGTTTCTCACCCAGGCAAACCAGCTGTGTCCAGAGGGAGCTTGCTCCCACAGCCATGACATTCTTTTTTTAAAAAAACCGCCTGATGTGCTATATGTGGAACTGCACAGAGACCATTAAGAAAGACTTAAGATTTATCTGTGCTTCAAGATCAGCTACCATGACCAAACATGAGTGCAGTTCAGGCTACAGTTTCCTAGAAAAACACCCAAGTGCTTCCTCCGCAGATCTTGCATCAGCTTTTGATTTCATTGACCATGGTATCTTTCTGGGTCATCTACGGAAGAGGGGGACAGTGTTTTAACAGTCTCTCCCAGCTGCATAAAAGTGTCCGCTTGTTAAGGTTTCACACTTAAAAAAAAAAAAAAAGCTTTTGTGTTTTTATCTGCTTTTAATTATCTTACACGCAAACCACATTGAAACAGCAGTTTAGAAAGCAATTCGTAAATTGTAATCATCATCATAACCATACCAACTCACTTTACCAACATGTATACACACATGGCTTCTGCTCCATTATGTTCCAGACCAATTTCACTATAATGAGTACAGGGATTAAAACTCAGAACATCAGGAATTTTAACAGAGTATTTTAACAACCAGTCAGTTGGCACCTGTCTGTCTCGGGAGGCAATGGAAGAGTGCGTGTTCAAGGGTGAAGTCAAACCGATGGAGAGTTACAGTACCAATATAGTACTACTAACAAATTGCACCAAGTTTATTGGCCAATATAACCTAGAAGGAAATATTCAGAGTGAAAACAGCTCAGGAAACATTTTGAAAACTCATTAGCAGCAGAAAAGAAACTGGAGAACCAAAAAGAGCCACTTAAATCCTTGCTTGCAGCACTTCATCAGGACACTGTAATGCATAGCTATCAACCCTCCCTGCTGTTTACCAATGCTATAATAAGGGAATTTCCTGCAAAAAAAGGGAAAGGTTGACAGCTATGCATGTGAGTGAATGTACCAAAGGGGATTAAGAAAAAAAAAAGGAAGACAGACGAGGACGCCTGAGAGATTTTGCACTATCACTTTACAGTATATAAATATTGCACATTGAACTCTGCACCTTCAGAGCTGATCATTTGGATAATAAGCCATAGATCATGCCTTCGAGTAGATACTTGTTTACATGTTTTATGTGATTTCAGTCTATTTGTTGATATAAATAATTTCTAGTTTAAATGTTTTCATAATATTCTCGTAGTTCATATTGTAGTGTCTTTCACGGTTTTGTGTATTTTATATTGGGCTTTCATTACCGTATTTGTCTGTTGGCTTTTGCATATAAAGGGGATAAACAAGCAGGTGAACAAGCATTCCAGTCGCGATGGAGAGAAAAAAGAGGGATGCAGAAAAACAACTTAGGTGACTTCAGTCAGAGCAGAGGTGACACTCTGAAAAGCCTAGTTTGAAATTTAATTTAATTTAAGTTTATTATTATTATTATTATTATTATTAAATTTCTATATCGCCCTTCATCTGAGGCTCACAGGGTGGGTTACAATATAAAAACACAAAACTACCTAACATAGTAAGAAACTAAAACAATACCCACACAAACACAGTTTAAAGGCCATAGGTTGCTTAATTAGCCAAAGGTCTGGGAAAAGAGCAATGCTTTTGCCTGGCACCTAAAGATATATAATGAAGGCACCAGGTGTGCCTGCCAGGGGAGAGCATTCCACAAATGGGGAGCCACTGCAGAAAAGGCCCATTCTCACCTTGCCACCCTCTGGACTCCTCGCTGAGGAGGCACACAAAGAAGGGCCTCAGATGATGATCGAAGGGTCTGGGTTGGTTCATATGTGCAGAGGCAGTCCTTGAGGCATTGCAGTCTCAAATTGTTTAAGGCTTTATAAGTCATATAGACTTTGAATTGGGCCCAGAAACTAACTGGCAACCAGTGCAGTCAGGTCAGAACTGGTGTTATGTGCTCAAACCATCTTGCTTCCAGGCTGCCATCCTCTCCTCTATTTCATCCCACAACCTTGGCATCCAATAGCCCGGCAGCACCTGCACTTGACCCATTTCTCTTGAGGCTGCAGAGTCCCAAAGTATCATTTATTGGATTTATATCCCACCTTCTTCCATAGAACAGTCATAGAGCAGATCACAAAAAACATAGTGCATCAACTCAGCACAATATTACATCTGACAGTGGTTTAATTGTAACATTTCTATGCATCTGGATAATATTAACGCTGCCTATGCTATTGTGCTGAACAATAATGAAAAGTGGTTTGGGAAGGTTGGGTTGGTCCCCCCCCCCCCGGCCATTTCAGGGTCCTATCCAGAACTGTTTGTTTTGGAACTGATATTTGTTACACCAAATTCTAGAAGACAGATCGACTTCCCACCCACAGACTGACGAACTTGTCTTCTACGGAGCCTGCTAGACAAATATTAGGTAAGCGCATGAAAATGTGGCTCTCATTATTATTAAGTGCTTTAGCATAGAAATGTATGGTCCAACTATAACAAGCCCGGTTGTAACTGGGGAAAAACAAATGTGGCTACGTAACAGCTGCATGTGCTTCACATTTTGACACATTGTAGACTAGGAGCCAAGATGACAGGCATGCAGTGAGGCCCTGTATTTCTGCACATAAAACGTTAGGAACATATGAAGTGTCCTACTGGCTCAATGCTGGGATGCAGCTATCGTATCTCCTCAAAGGACAACCAAAGCCAGATGTTTCAGAAGAATGCCAAGAACTCACAGTGGGCAGATGTGGGCTAGTCCAGATGCATGGTGGCTTCATCCAATAGCTTGATATTGCATCAAGGCAAAAAATAATAATAATAATGCTGTTTGGGATGCATTAAATGCCCAAGCTCTAAACATTATTTTGATTGCCATCTAAATAACACATTGCTCTCTTTATCTTTCTACACTACGTATTCTAATATATTGCTCCGTGTACAAGTTGTGTGCAACAATCTGTGAAGATGCCCGAGTCTCACTGGAGCTTCAGAATTGCAAGGATAACCTGCACGTGGGATAGTTCAACATACCCTGATCACTGGAGTACCATAAAAAGTCAGACATTTGTCCATTTCCCTCTCCCCCTCCCTCCTTCATGCAAAATGGGTCATTCAAAGCCTGGCCAAAACAAGGTAGTTAAAAGCATTTGCAAGCAAATATGGGAGAGATGACACACATGGTCAATGCACAGTGCCCCAGTTACTACAATACCGGTAAGCAAGAGGACTCCCTAGCAATTGGATGGGAGCTTTTTTTCAGAGGTGGGGAAGCAGTATATTAAAAAGTGGTATGAGCTTTCAGTGTACATAGAAATTTGCAGCACCCATAGCCCTATGCACAGTCAAAACCTGGGACGGGAAAAGTTTACCTAATGCTGGAGATCAGCATTGTAGCCCCGAGGAAACCAAACACGGCATAGGGAGAGAATGCTGGACGGTGGGGGTTCTGCTGCTCCTTCACAGTTGGATCCAAAGGAGAGGGTGCTTCCAGGAGGAGCCTGTGCAATATGTTTAAGTTCCTTTTACTAACAAGTGAATGTGTTCTAGGTTTTCCAAGTTTGATCTCTAAAACAGAGAAGATTCAGGCTGCAGTAAAGTTCCAGCATGCTGTTCACATGAAGCCTGTAATAATGTACGTCTGATTCAACTTAGTGATGACCATAATTAATATTTTCATAATGCTCAAGCTTAGTATGCTGCGGAAGCATATCTTTGTTGGTAGGTTAGGAGCTTGAGTTGGTGCATCATAAGACAATATGCCTCTTGACTTCTGTGGACCAACAAGAACACCCTAGATTTTGTATCTTATTGTCTTGCAGCACAATTCAATGTCATGTTTTATGTCTATAAAACATCTAAATAGTTGGGGTTCTATCCTCTTAGTTTGCATTTCCTACACAAGCATCTCTCCTATTGGATGCCATGACAACTAAAATTCCATTACATCAACCAGGGGAACTGGGTGGGCTCTGCTACCCCTGCAGGCCATTGTGACAAGTGGGTCGAAATGCCCACCTATCTATCCTCTGACAGGCACCCTGACATCAAGTGGCTTAAGAGATCTGGACTGGTTGCGGGATTGCCTTACCCCATATATGCTCACTCAACCACTTCAATTTGTGGAAATGGCACTGTTACCGCTACCACGCTATACTCATTCTGCAGTTGTAAGAAATCAATCTGTTAGTGGCACAATCTACACTGTGGAACTCCCTGCCTATTGACATCATTTTTAGCACCTGCTTAAAACATTCGTTTAAGCAAGCTTATCCAGGCCCATAGATGCTGATATGCTTCATTTTTTTATTTTATTTTTGCTGTTAAAAACATTTAAAGATTATTAAAATTAACTGTTTTTACTGATAACCTGAATATTTCCCATAAACTGCTTAGAGGATTTATTAGAATCAAGCAGCATTTAAAGTTTGTTAAATAAATAAAAAATGCAGGAGGACGGGGAACTTCAAAGGAAACGAATCCAGATTGCGCCCCTGAGTCTTTCTTTTATTCCTTTATAGGAGCAGCTTGGATTCAAGCCATGTCTGCAAAAGACAATCCCTGCCACAGGGATGGGCTCCACCTGGGAGGTCCGGAGTGGAGTCGATCCTAACAGAGCTTGCACCTGGTACCATATATTAAAGGCACTGAAGGCAAGCCCCACTTGAAGTAGAACTCTTGCGAGTGCTAGGGGGAAATGATCTTGTGAATCAAACAAGTTCTCCTGGTGACCCTATCTTGGCCAGCGGTTCCTCATGCCTGACATAAACAAGTGTGTCTCATTTTTCCAGAAAACCAACCGAAATAACACAACTAGTCCTTTCCTGCACCTTATCCAATAGCTTGCTCATTTCAGCTATATCTAAAACTTTAAATCAGCTGTTCTTTAACAGCAACAATTTCCAGATGGTTACTGGAGGCCATTCTTGATCTGAAGAACTGCCATTATAAAACCACTGAATTATGACTTATCAAGAAGGTCAGTTCTAACACCCATGGCCTGATGGTAGCAGGTCTTATCCCACAATGGCAGGATGTCTGTATCACTACCAGAATGGTCAGTCTAATAATTTTATATCCATTTGCACTGTAGCATAATTGTAAAGCTCTGTATTATTTTTGCATTTTGTTTCCCTCTGATCACTCTGTTTACAGCTGACCATTCCCCTTTCACCTTCAAATCATGTGCACATGTACTTGTCAACTAAGGATAACATTTCATGCATCTGGTGAAGTGAACGCAAGTCCCTGAAACCTTATATGCCATTTTAAAATGTGTTAGTCTTAAAGGCAGGTGGCTAACCTCTGGAATTCCAGGTGCTGTTCAACTACAAATCCCATTATCCCTGTCCAATGGCAATGCTGTTGGGGCTGATGGAAATTAAGAGTCTCAGCAACATCTGGTGGTTTAGCCACCCCTGCTTTAAGATGTCGCAGGACTTTATTGTTACCCCTTAACAGTGGGTACTGAGGCCACTTTCTAATTTTTACCATAAACATATTTTGCAACAATTTAGACGCCATTTGTCAGCCATCCTAACAAAGGCTCAAAAGAAAAAACATCAAATGCAAGTCAAATACTTGTTCTTTGAAGGACACCACCCAAGGATCAACCTGAGGTAAATTTGGTGTAATCATTATAACATTTCCAACATTTGAAAGCTTTTGGTTTTGTTTTTTTTAAATGCATTTACCTTCGCTGAGGTCACATACCATTGATATATTATTTTCCTCCTCTCTATGGATATTCCCTCAGATCTGAAACTGAAATTGAAGAAATTCCTTCCATCATTTCTCATGCTCTGTTCAGTTTTTCAAAATGGTACAAAAGCAAGTCATACAAAAGTAGCACACAAATAGGAAATCAAAATCTTAACAACTAAATGATATCAGAATGGTACTCACCCCTGTGGTGTCAAGCTGTCTCTTCACAGAGGGCCCCTGCTTTGGAAACCATCTTTTCCCCTTGTGTTCAACTCTAATATTCAAATGTGTCTGTCTTCACTATATCACCTGCACTTCTCCCCCTTTCCTTCTTTTTGACCCCAAACTTTAACAACAAAATCCCCAAGTTCTACGGAGCCAAACACTACAATCAAAATTAGGCAAGCTAATGTAACTTGGCATTGTTTTCCAGATTTATGTTTCCTTGGAAAATAAATTGCATATTTATTTATTGGCAGAAATGCTGTCTTTTCAGAACTGCACGGAAGGGTGTACTTGAGATTCCTAAAAAACATATTCCCACACACAGATTTCATTAATCTATGAAGGAGGACAAAGAAAACAGTGGCTTTTAGTGGCACTGTGTCTTTAATAAACAAAAAAGAGCCATATGGGGGGAAAGTGCATCAACAGCTGTATTTAATTGCAAAAAGTAGAAATTGACCCCACCCACAAACATACAAATCTGACATATTTACATTATTTACAGGCATTTCCCAAGTACTGTATTTACAAATGGTTGCAATATATTAATCTATAATAGTTCATAAAATTGCATATTTACATTCTTTTATTAGAAACAGAGTTCCATAATTTGGTGTTTACGCTTGTCCAAAACTGTATGTGTACATACAGTTACTTTCCCAGTTGCCCCTGAGCCATTATAATGTATAACAGTGAGCCATTTTACCCATATTCCCTGAACAGACAAAAAACATTAATAAAAAATAAAAGTCATTTGTTCAAGTCTCAAATACAACAGGAAAGCCCAGCATTTCCCACATTCAATGAAAGAGCAAATTACATAGTTTCCTTTTTAAAAGCCATCATTTTCAGGCTTCCTCAAACTATACATTTCCCTACATAAGATAAACAAAGAAAAAGAGCCCAAGACTCTGAGATGCTAATGCCTTCTATTCACTGGTTACAAAGCAGCTGAATTTCTTGACACTTGTGATTTGGTCTTTGTGGGCCCAGTGTAGCTAATGAATCCTAAGGATGCTCATCATCTGGCAGAACAGTGGTTCAAGGAAGGCCTGACCCTGCAAGCCCAATTCATAACAAGTCTTAATGAAATGGGCTTGCCCCTTCCTTTTCAAATCTAAAACTCTCCAGATACCTTAAACACACACACACACACACACACACACACACACACACTATCTTCTCCCATTCTGCATCAGGAAGGGTTCTGATCTATCATTGTTGAAAAAGACTTAAGAATGCTCCAAACTCTACTTTGCGTCAGAAAAATTGCACAAGGCTTTTTGAAACTAAGTCTGAAGGTTGCCGAGGGGTGGGGTGGGGGGAGGGAATCATGCCAATTTAAACAACAGATGTCCATGGAAATAGGTGTTCCTAGGCAACTGGGAAAGCCATTATTTGAATGCCTTATGACCAATAAGCTTCTCTTCACCCCATTCACTTCTTCCTGCCATTACTTGGATAAAGGTATTGAGGGGATGCTCATCAAATCTGCAGATGACACCACCAATGGGTAGCCAATGGTGCTGAAGACAGAACTGGGATTCAATGTCACCTTAACAGATTGGGGAATGGGACCTAAACTGACAAAATGAATTTCAATAGGGACACATGTAAGGCAGGACAAGCACCAGCTGCACAAATATGAGATGAGGGACACTTGGATTGCCAGTAGTACATGTGAAAAGGATCTAGGGATCTTCGTAGACCACAAGCTTAACATGAGTCAACAGTCTGACGCAGCAGCGAAAAAGCTAATGCTATTCTAGGCTGCATCAACAGAAGCAGAGTGTCCCAATCGAGGGAAGTAATAGTCCTGCTCTATTCTGCTTTGGTCAGACCACACCTGGAGTACTGTGTCCAGTTCTGAGCACAACATAAGGAGGATACTGACATTCTGGAATGTGTGCACGGGGGGAGGGGGGACCAAGATGATCAAGGGTCTGGAAACCAAGCCTTATGCAGAATGGTTGAGAGAGTTGGGCATGTAGAGGAGGGGCATGTTGGACAAAGGAGGAGACTGAGAGGAGATTTGATAGCCATCTTCCAATTTCTGAAGGGTTGTCACATGGGAGATAGAGCAAGCTTGTTTCCTCCTGCTCCAGAGAGTAGGACCCGAACCAATGACTTCAAGTTACAGGAAAAGAGATTCTGACCAAACAGCAGGAAGAACTTTCTAATAGTAAGAGCTGTTCAACAGTGGAGCAGACTCCCACAAGAGGTGGTGAACACTCCTTCCTTGGAGGTTTTTTAGCAGAGGTTGGATGGCCATCTGCCATGTATTATCTAGTTGAGACTGCTGCATTGCAGAGGGTTGGACTAGATGACCCTTGGGGTGCCTTCCAGCTCTAAAATTCTATGATTCTATGTCACGTCACTTCAGTTCACCAAGGCAATCTGATTTGCTCATAAGGAAAAATCTTTATTACTAAGAAACTGGCAAATGATCTTCATATCTTGGCTTGTCAACATTAACAACTAAACCTGCCAACCCACGGCGCCATGGCAAGCCCCTCCTTAGGATTTTAGTCACAGGATTTAGGAATGTGCTGTAATTTCAGACAGTCATTGATCTCTGTAAATATTGCAGCACAGCAGATGAGACAGTTTGCTTCTTCAGAAGATGAAAAGAGCAAAGCAGGCCAAGGTACACTGCTAAAATCACAGAAGGAACCAAAAACATTTTCTTGAGGAAAGAATTAATGGCATGCAACAGAAGCAATACATAGGATTCAAGGGGTGTGAAAAAAAGTGAGAGCCAATATTTGCATTTATTCCTTGCTGAGCTTCTCTTTTTAAAAAGTGTGTCACCAGAACATTTCATCACAAATAGCAACAGTGGTTGGAATTTGTCCAACTTCCAAGGGTTCTCAGCACATGCTTCTTGCAGACTTTTGGAAACTATTCCATTCTGATTGTACATCACAAACACCAATGACTTTGAGAGTTTTGCTTTGTTGAGGCTGACTTGTCTCCACAATAGGTTTCCTATGCTTAATATTTGCATCATTAGACAATTAGTCACAAGTGCTAAGTTCTAGTTCGCAATGAACCTGATCTAGGCAAAGTTTATTTTCTATGTTCTCCAACCATAAATGCAAAAAGGTGCCGACACAACTTCTCTGGCCATTGCCGAAAAGGATGGTAACAGGTGCTTTTAAAAAAACGCTTCAGAATGGTAGCTTGAACTCCAAAAATCAGACAAGAGAAACTCTGATCTAACTGAATGCTCTTAATCAGTTGAAAATCAGAGAACTTGGAGCTCTGATTCTTGTTGGGCAATTACTTATTTTAATTCCTTGCAGCTTGTGAAAGAGAAGGAGAAAATGTACTGGAAGTTTGAAAACAAATGATGTAAACTCCAGAGGGAATGAGGCTTGGACATGTGCATAGCACCTCCTAGACAAAGATCTGGAAACCTATGCAAAGACCAAGAGCACGTGGAAAGCCAGTCCGTATGCAGGACAAATTCATTATCTTCGGCCAAGAGACTATTTCCTGACTGGCATTTGAGGTTGGGAAAGAGAAAGCATTTTTATGGGAACACTTGTGCAGCACATGTATAAACTGGCCTTTAAAACTATTCCTCTCTAGAGACCCCGAGTTGACTGAAAAACTGATTCTTCCCCACCCCCTGCCAACTATTAAGCAGTTAGCATCACTAACACAATTCCCTAAAATACAGGCATTTCACTATCAAAGCTTTGTTCATGTAAGTGTTGATCAATCTCTGTATCTTCCATCATGTAAAATTCTGCTTCGGATTTGTTGCTATTTGCATTACTTGCAAGGAGGAAAAAAGGATGCCAACACACCACAGTTCAGGGCAAACTGTACTCTGCGTAAATCTACAATAATCCTTGGTTAAAAGCTGGTACATAAGAATTTCGATACCTGCTAGCTTCAGTGTGTAAATCTCTGCAGCAGAGGTGCCAGGAGAGTAAAATGATGATGTCACAAAACTTCTATTAATTTATGTGGAATGTGGTCCTTTTAAAATTATATGAACATGTTGTTCTGTAATTGCTCAATTAAATCCCTCTGCTTTATCATTAGAATTAAACAAAGTACGTTTTTCCTACTGAACTTGCTATTATCACAAACCTGCTTAAAATGATACTTGGGCTCTAATGTAGAGTTGTTGTTTTTCTTTATGGACTTCAAGCTGGTTAATAAAAAGTGTGTGAATTTCCTCTACAAAGAAAAGGAAGGTGGGGGGAAGGTTCACCATCTGGTTAAGGGAAACGCTAAAGAATCAGGCAGATTAAATGCCAACCCTCCAAAAACCCAAGTCTCTATAGTGCTGCCTCTTATTTATATACTGATCTTTTAAACGCACATACAGCTAAGTCCACTGTCATATGCATCTCTCACTTAAGACTGCAAATCAGTTTATGGATGTTTCCAAAATAGAATATATACAGAAAAAAGGTGGGGAAGATGCAATCTACATATTTGCAGAGAATCAAGTAGAATGAGACCAAGTTAGGGGCCATTAATTGCTATTATCATAAAATTAATATATCCCACCTTATCTTCTAGCAAAGATAGAGAAATTGCTTGAATCTCTTCCTTAAAATTGACCTATATTTACAAATGAACTTTTTTTTTTTTTACTTTTCACATGGAAAGTTGCATTGTTAACTTGGTTGAAACAAAATAATCCCCAATAGCACATAAAACATGCTAAATTGTACACCCCAGCCCTCATTACTGGGATCCGACTTCAACCTGACACATCTGCAAATTGTCTTAACACAGCAGGAACCTAAAAGATTCACTCATGGGAAGCACTACTACAAATGTAGACAGCACATGCTTGAAACTGATCCTCTCTAAAGGCACAGATGAGCCCATGAGCAGCAAGGGGAAACGCACAAAGCTTGGAAGGAGTTCAAGAATAATCAACATGTATTCAAAAACATGGATTAAGACATGAGAAAACACTAACAAAACATAGGGGGAAAGAAGAGGGCAGGATTATTCACGGCACAAGCCTTAAGAATCTGTTTGTTCCAATCCTGCCCACAAAAGCATCCACCCATCAGCATCTTTGAAACAAGAGCTGGACAGTGTTCAAGCAAAATATGCACAAAAAGTTTTAATTTCCTAGGCAGTGATTAAATGAGACCAAAGTAGTCCAACCTAGACAGCTCAAAAAGATCTAGTTTTCAGAAGAGTAGTGCTTGGCATGTTCTGAAATGTTAAAAAGAAGAAGAAGAAGAAGAAGAAGAAGAAGAAGAAGAAGAAGAAGAAGAAGAAGAAGAAGAAGAAGAAACCCTCTAGCAAATTTGGCTGCTTGATGCAACTATTAGTCATTTTGGAAAAAAAATCTTGGATCTGACATTAAACTGACCCAGGCCAAGAAAGCAGCAAGAATGTGTATCTCAACACTAGGGAAGAGGTGGGGAAAGAAACTTGTAGAGTGCATTGCACACTTGTAGAGTGTGTCAAAAGAGCAATTCCACCCTCACCCCACACCAGAACACAACTGCTTTCAAGAAGAAATCTACACAAAGAAAGGGGGGGCACCTCCAACTCCTACCCAGACGTTTGAAGGAAAGGCCAAAGTTATCTTGAAGGTCAAGAGAAGATACCCTTCTAAAGTGTATTCCTTCCTTCACTGCAGGTGCACACAACGGGGTAAAGATACATCCTTGGAAATGGTGGCTAACCATCCTTAAATCTTTTGTATTCCATTTCCTTCGCCTTGGATCCCGAGTGTTCTTATTCTGCAAAAGGCACCTCTCGACAGTTTTTAACTGGCAGATCCATCACAAACAACAGTAGGTTCTGATCCCCTGGAGTTAAAGCCTGTTGTCCAATAATCCACATTTGCAAAGCCTTTAGGGAGAAAAATGAGAAAACATTGGAAAAGTGATCTGCATTACTATACTTTTTAAAGACAATGCTATTGACAGTCTTCTCTATGAACTGAGCTTACCTTTCAAAACGTACTTATACTGTTAGGATTGTATCCAATGCTGTGTGTGTGGAGTTCTACTCACAATAAAGGATGCCCTTCCTCTCCGCTTCCCACGTACCTCCAAAATCTGCTCCTGGGGGTTCCTCTGAAGCAGATTTGGAGGATGTGGGACGGCAGGGAGGAAGAGTGGGAAGTTCCATGTCACAAATGCAATGGCAATGTTGGGTGCAACCCTTAGACTTGAAGGCTTCACTTCATCCCATATAAATTAAATTAGAAACAGAATTTCCCTTTATAAAAAAAAATCCTCTCTGACTGTTCCTTAGGCCTAACAGTGAAGAAAGGCATTCTACTATTTCTCCTGCCCTGCACTATTGATAACAGAGCACCTTAAAGATTAAACACATTTACTATGTCAAGTCATACAGGTCAGTTCTTCTCTTTTTTCAGAACCCTAAAGTTTTACAGAGACTTCCACGGTACCGTAAAAAACTAACGAATGTATTGTGGTACATGCTTTCATAGCCAGAAATCTACTTCACTAGATGCACCCAGTGAAGATGGATCCTGTCCTATCAATTTCCATGACACAATAAGGATTGTATCCAAAGTAGCACTAAGTAATTCGTTCTGTTAGGATAAGGGTTTACACTTGTGCAACAGAATTTCTCCCTTTCCTCCCCTGGTGCTCCCTAAGTCTGTTTCCCCAACCCTCAGCAACTCATTTGGAGAGGGTTCTGTGCATGTGCAGAAGACAGGGGAATGTTCTGCCGTGCTAAAGGAATGAGTGCAAGGGATTCCACCCCACATTTCTAAATCTTTAAGATGTCACAAAACTCCTTCATTTTTACTACAGCAGATCATCATAATTATTATGCTAGCACACCTCTTTACACCTGAGCCCTTCTCTGTTCCTTTCCCACTTCTACACTCTCTTCTTTGAAATGTAGCAAATGTTAAGTCTAGTGTTGTATATCAAGACGGGCTTGCTTAGTGGTGTGGTGACGTTATGCAATATATCATGCCCTTTACCCTAAACCGGGGGTAGGGAACCTGCGGCTCTGGAGCCGCATGCGGCTCTTTTGCGGCCCTGCCGCGGCTCCGGGGCGGCTGCCTGGGGCGCGGAGGTGGCGCGGAGTGGTGGGGGCACTGCGCCTGAGAACTCCTCGGCCGGAGGGAAGACGCGCCAGCCCTGCCTGCGATGGAGGGGCGGTTTGCAGGGGGGAGAGAGAGGGAGGGAGGGGGCAGCCGGGGGGAGGCGCGGGGGGCAGGGCCTGGTGCGACGGCGGCAGCGCAGTTGGCGGAGCGGAGCGGGGCCGTCCCCGCCGTGGCCCGCCACTGTGAGCGCGCAACAGGCGCTCCTCCTTCGGCTCCGGGGCGGCTGCCTGGGGCGCGGAGGTGGCGCGGAGTGGTGGGGGCACTGCACTGCGCTCCTGGCCCGCCTGGGCTGCGCCCGCCGCGCCATCCTCCTGACCCGCCGCGCCTGCCCGCTTCCCTCCTTGGAGTGTCGGGCCCGGCGGGCGGCTGGGGTGTCCTTGTGGGGCTTGGCTCTGTTGCGCCTTCCCCGCTCCCCGGAGAGGTGGGCGGGCGGGGGACCTTCCCGGCGTCGGTCGCCGGATGGTGCTGCTGCCGCCTCCGCCTGGCTTTGCTGCTCCGCCTCGCCGTCCGGCGCCTCTTTGGCAGCGGGATCCGGGGGGCGCCCGGGGGCCCGGCCGGGACTCAGAGCCTTCCTGCGCCGCTGTGCAACAGGAAGGCCGGGCGGCGGCGGCGAAAACGTCCGGGCTGCTTCTGAAACCTCCGCCAACCGGTGCTTCGCCAGCGCTCGCTGCGGGCGGTGTACATGCTCAACGATGGCCCCAAGGGCGGCTCGGGGGCCCGGAGCCCCGAGGCCGGCGCGCTGCAGAGCCTGGCGCGATTCCCTCCCCCAAAAAAACCTGTTTTTTGCTTTTTGGCTTTTTGCCTTGCTCTCCCACCCCCCTCTCTTTTTTTTCCTCCCCTCCTTTTTTAATCCAAGGGGAGAAATCCCATTTTTAAAACAAACAAACAAACGAAAAATAAACAAACACCCCCCACAGCTGCTGCAGCCACTCTATTTGAATTTTTATTATTACCCTTTTCTCCCTCTATCCCCCCTTTTTCTTTTCTCTTCCCCTTTTGTTTTTGTTTTCAAAAAAAGGAAAAAGAAGAAAAAGATTTCCCCCTTTATTTTTATTTTTTAAACTACTACATATTTTTAATAGATATTCTCCCCACCCCACCCCACCCCCAATTTATATTTTTCCACCCCACTTTTCCATTCCCACCCCCCTTTTTCTTTCTTTCTTAGTTCGCTTGCCAACCTATCTTAGAGGGGGAAGCCCTCTCTCCCACCCACCACACCCCCCAAAACAACTTTGAGCTGAACCCCAAAATGGGGGTAGATCACTGCTGAAAGTAGATCACAGTTTCTTGGGAGTTGGCCACCCCTGGTATAAGACATGTAACTAGAATAAAAAATTTTAAAAACCAAGCAAATAATTGTAATAACTACTGTAATAAAGCACTGCTATAATTATATATAATTTCCCTAAAATTTTGGTTTCATTCGCCTTTCCGTGCTGAAATGTCACAACCTGAAGGACCATGGCTTGCCCCCCCCCCCAGTTTTGATCCTGGGTACGCCCCTGAGTCAATGCAAAAAAGTAAGAACTTATTCTTGTTGTTTTTACTAATTATACTTTGCATTGGCTCCTATACGTTATTTATTATTATTGCATTAAGGTAAGAAACAATATATGCAGCGTTATATTTGTTTTAAATGTCGCAATGGTTTTGCGGCTCCCAGGTTTTTTTTTTTTCCTTTGGAAACGGGTCCAAGTGGCTCTTTGTGTCTTAAAGGTTGCAGACCCCTGCCCTAAACAGTTATTTGGCTTTTAACTGCTACAAAGCGCTGATCTCAAGCTTCCCACAATGGCGAGGCATCCTTCCAGGTTGGGAAAAGCCACTTCAGAATACCACATTGTGTATACAGAGTTCACATTTCCCCCCCAATAGACAGGGTGTGGAATACATTTTCTCTACTGCTGCATAATAAAGATTAGAACATTTAGCAGGGCATAATCATGAGCCGCAAGCCGCTTCTTGCCTTTTTCCAGAGTATAAGGTACAATGGGGTGCAATGAGCAGCTCCCAGAATGCAACAGGGAACTCATTTGCTGCAGTGTCACATCATCTGTATTTGTATTTACCAATATCCCCGGCTTCCAGCTCCACTGTCACTGTTTTGCAATGTTCTCTGCACAATGGAGAAGGGATAACATTCAAGGTAAGCTGACCACTTCCAACCACAAAGGTGCTCTGCAGTCTGTATGTCTGAAAAATATGAAGATGAAGAAACTTCAAATTATCCCATGCCCTTTCAGAGCTTTATTGGAAAGCAAGAGAATGAAAGAACATTTCCCTGCAGAATTAACCCAGGTGACACAAAGATGCAGAAGAGCTGACTACCTCAGAGCTGTTCTCCATAACTACTATCTGAAGCACTTTGCCTTTTAAAATGGACTAGGTGCTCAATGCTACTGCCGCAACCTGCATGTGCATTTATACTCTTGGGGAGAAATGTGGACAAGTAGTCATCACCACCACCATTTATCTGAGACTGCCAAGCATAAGGCACATTGGGACAACTGCAGAAAATTGTGCATGCATTTCCCCCAAAGAAAGGGGTCCTTGCCATTGTCTGGGTGAACATTTTCTGCTGATGTTTAGATGCCTGTTTTGTTTTGTTTTTTGTTTTGTGGTTCTTGGTATGTATTTTATTGTGATGTAAACTGCTTTGAACTTTCAGAGAAGCAGCACAAAAATATTTCAAGAAGCATTAAAATGCTCACCTTATCCTGAAGTCTTGAGTTGTGGATGAGAAAACAGCTTTTCAGAGAAATAGTCTTTGGAAGCAGCAGCGAAGAGAAGACGGGGAAAATCTCCTGCAGAATCCGAGTTTTATTCAGAGGATTTTGCCTATGGGGCATTTTAGAGAACCAGGCTGTACTTAGCATCTTACATTGCTGCCAAGTCCCTTCAAAAGATATCCACCTCTGTCCTCCTGAATCACTATTATTGCCTCCATTTTGCAAAAGTGACCAAAAGGGGGGGGGAGCCTAAGAATGTGATTTTCCCAGAGCTTGAACTAGAAACTGGGACTCCTTGGGATGAGTTCAGATCACCTATCCCCTCCCAAGAAAACAATATGCTCAGGGAACAAAGAGGCTGATGCAACGACAATATATATATATATATATTTAAATGTCAAGTTCATTTAATAAAATGCTGATGAAGGGAAATAAAGGAAGGCGTCACCTAGTCAAACATTAACTAAAACCACATGGGAAAGAGTTTGGGAATCCTAGCCTATTCAACATTCCAAGAAAAGGGAGGGCAGGGACGCATTTTAGAAATCCCAGTGTGGGGATCCGTCATGATTCACAGCTTGATATTCTGCACCCAAACTGTCTAGCTGCTAGCACAAGTTCATAAAGTAAGAACAGCACTGAATGATAGACAACACCGTGTCCCACAATTATGAAGTGCCCAAATATGACTCAAAGCCTAAAATCTTTAGGTCCTGTATGTATGCACACATTCGCTTCTGTTTACGATTGTAGCCTTAAGTTGCTGCTGCATGCTACGGTAGTTTCTTTGGCAATCTCAGGAGCAGCAGCCGCTGAAATGAGCAGCTTAAACAAAGTGACTTAGGTGATGTTGTTGCCTTTGAGAATTTATCTCCAAGCAACTGAAGATCCCTTTATTCTCTCTCACACACACACTCAACACTGGAGCAATTCAGTATGGGGCTGTTAGATGACATTTTAAACAGGAATTGGCAAAACCAGCACCTAGCATTCTTTGGAATAAAATACTCAAAATTGCAGGGGTAGGGAGAGATTTCTGCAGAATGGAGTTGAGCAAATTCCAGCCAAATATGGGCTCCCCTGAATCCATTAGTTACCCAAGGCTGTAGTTGGCCTTTTTAAAGGCCTGTGAGTAGTGGCATGTATTGGTGGCATCACTTGTGTGCACTGTAGAGGCTTCTACAAAGTCTGTAACCTGCACAATGTGAATTGGACCTCTGCTGTCCCTGCATTTGGGGGAAGGTTACAGGCCTCTAAGACGCAGAATTTGACCTTTACATTTTGGTGCACCAGTGCTCTGTGAAGAAACAGTGAGGTATTTACTGATAAGGGACGTTCCAGAAACAGGGGAAACCAAAATGGTTTTGTTGAGTTCCACATCCCAACTCCATTGCATTTTTGTGTGTATTCCACTTGGGCAACACACACACCAAACTTTCCGTCAAACCATGTTTGGAAAGAAACCTGCTGGTATTTTTAAATGCTTAAGGAATCCTACCACAAAAGGCCCTCTCAGAATCCCAAGGCACATGTGCCAAAATGCCACATTATAAACTTGATTGCCAGCCTGGTGTAGTGGTTAGTGTCTGACTAGGACCTGTGAGACCAGGGTTCAAATCCCCACTCAGTCATGAAGTTTACTGGGTGACTTTGGCCACTTTCAGCCTAACCTACCTCACAGGGTTGTTGTGATAAAACAGCAAGAAGAACTACATACACTACCTTAAGCTCCTTGGAGGAAATGTGGGGTATAAGTGTAATAAATATATAAAGGAAATAAAATTGAGCGGACCAATTTTCCATTTGGGTTAAGATGACACATTACACATTAGAATAAGACAGCTACAAAAACAGCAGATCCACATCATCCTTTCTAGTGTTCTTCACCCGTCACCCACCCACCTAGCCTTTTGGAAGACGCATCACAGAAAGTTCACTTGGGTCAAGTTCAAGAAAGGGTGTGTGTGTACAACTTCAGCGAATAGCTCAAACTCACCAGAAAATGTGAACTCCTTGCCCTGGATGACTGCTCCATCTCTCAGCTGTTTCTTCCAGTATGATGAAATCTGTCAATCCAGGGTACAGAGACTGAAAATGCTTCATTTCAGCATAAGACCGATACTGTGCTGTCTTGTGAGAAAGAGAGGAGATGGAATGGTATTTTTATGAGTTATGTTTTCTTATACAACTAAGGAATACGCTACATTCTGACAGGCATCCCACACTGTGAAGTTACCTTGATGAAGAGAGGCTGAGTTTGCAGTAGTTTTTCTGATAGCTGCCCTAGGTCAGCAGTAGCCACAAGGTTCTTCACAGAGCAGGAGCAGTTGGCAGTCTGAGACACGTTCTGTCTACAATCCAAGCCCCACCAGTCTTGACACTCTTTGAAGCAAAAGGATATAGGTGGTTTGTGAGCTCCAAGATTTCACTTAAGCAGACAGCAACAGATTCCAAACATTACACTTGTCATTGTTATCTCTGCCGTGGACTATCATGAGATAATTCATTGAAAAGGAAACTTTAAACTTGATATGGGCAACACCTGTCACCCCATTCGAGAGCAAACAAGTGGTGCATCTCACAGTTCTGTCTCAGAATGAGTCCCCCCCCCGAACACCCCCAGATGGCAGCAGATCCAAAATGATATTTTCTAACTGGGTAAACGGGCATTAAAATGGCAAGTGTAAGCAAGTGTAATTGATGCATACTAGTGCAAAAAATCCCTGTCTTCACATATATGCCAGTAGGGTCTGATCTGGTGGTGAATGACCAGAAATGAGACCTCAGTGAAAATGGCAGCTGTGAAAAAAGTAAACTCCATGTTAAAGAGACTGAAAATAAAAATGTTTAAGAGCATTGCAATATTGACAAACCTATGGTGCAGAGGCGTCTGAAATACTGTTATCACAGGGCTGGAAAAGATTCAGAAAAGGGCAACCAGAATTATCATCCAAAGTCCAACATTTAAACTTTTTTAGTTTAGAAAAATGCGAGCAAGGGGATGGTATAATACAACATAAAAGTATGCATAGGTATGAATGAAGTAGATAGAGAAAAAGCCTTTCTGTCTCTCTCATCACACTAGAAGCTGAAGTAATCCAGTGAAGCTGAAAGATGGAAGATTCAGGATAGACAGGAGGAAGAACTTATTCACAAAGCACATAGTTCAGACTCTGAAATTCACTACCAGAAGATACAGTAAAGGCTACCAAATGGATAGCTTAAAAGGTGATTAGACAAATTCAGAGCAAATAAGGCTATCATTGGCCACTAGCTATGATGGCTGTGTACTACCTCCAGTATCCAAGGCTACATGCCTCTGAATACCACCAGTTGCTGGGAATCACAAGCAGATAAAGCACAGTCATGCTAGCAGGCTTCCCATAGGCATCTGGCTCGCCACTGTGGGGGAAAAGGACACTGGCAAGACGGGCCTTTGGTCTGATCCAACAGGGCTCTTCTAGCGTTCTTATGTAACAGGAGCGTGTGATTTAAATTACGGGCAAATTATATCTGAGGATCGGGCATTCTGTTTCTAATTTTAATAGGAAAAGCAGAGCATAAGCAATTTGCCTGGCCTCAATGGAAATCAAATTTCAGCACTCTCTTTGGGGGAATCAATCTCTTTTGATTAGAGAGACTTAGCTTAAATGGTCATTTTACAATACCGTATAATACAACAAAATAAGTAAGGCTTTGTCTTTAGACTTTTTGTTGTTGTAGCTTGGAAGTGATGGTTAACATATGACCCTTTATCGGGGGGAAATGAAGAGATGGTGGCTTATTTCCCACCAGGGTCTCTGCCCTCCTTTTGCAAATTGTTGTTGTTGTTCAGTCGTTCAGTCGTGTCCGACTCTTCGTGACCCCATGGACCAGAGCACGCCAGGCACGCCTATCTTTCACTGCCTCCCACAGTTTGGTCAAACTCAGGCTAGTCGCTTCGAGAACACTGTCCAACCATCTCATCCTCTGTCATCCCCTTCTCCTTGTGCCCTCCGTCTTTCCCAACACCAGGGTCTTTTCTACGGAGTCTTCTCTTCTCATGAGGTGGCCAAAGTACTGGAGCCTCAACTTCAGGATCTGTCCTTCCAGTGAGCACTCAGGGCTGATTTCTTTAAGGATGGAGTCTCCTCCAGCACCATAATTCAAAATAGGTAATTCAAATAGGTAACTGTAATCTTGTTATACAGAACGACATCCTCAAGAGCAGAAAAGAGAGGGTTTTTGTCATCATTACACTTTTGAGAAAGGGATTCTCTCAAGAGACAGAAGAAACCACAGTGGTTAATTCTTTATGGCTTGTTCATTATCATCATTATTTATCAGATTTCTATACTACCCTTCATCCGAGGATCACAGGAAAGCTTGCGATATCTGACTGAATGCTGTGTTTTATGTGCTACCTCTGGGGTGTGTTCTAGAAAGATCACAATATGACTTGTTTGTTACTGGAAAACTTGCATCAGAGCCTTCTTAAAAAGATACTTGATAATGACATTGTATTCCTCTTAAGCACACATACAAATTCTTGATGTTTTAGTAAGCAAGAACAACTGCTTCAATGTGCACCTCCCAACTGCAGAGGCTAAACGAAAGAAAATCTCTTATACACACACAGAGAGATCCAATGGGGCAGAAAGAATAAAGAAAATGAGGTTACAAATGATAGCCCTTCAGGGGGCTGCGTAGTATTGGTGGGTGCGGCCAGAGCAATTAACTTGAATTTTACTTTCGTACAATAGGCTAGGTTCTACACACACTTGCAGACTCTTCTCTATCCTAAAAGCATTATCAGAGTTCAAGAGCACATTCTAGCCAGGTAAATGCACTGAGGAAGGGTACAAATCAGGGTCGGTAATATTATTAGCCAGGGGGACGGCTTCCCAATAGACAGAGAGGCTGGGGAGCTGCTGCATTGGCCCTAGGCCTGGGAATCCCCACCCCTGATCTTAAGGATCACCTTCTGTAAAAAGCGATCAACAATGCTTCCTTTGATTTCCTTCAGTACATCATAACAGAAGACAATACAAAATTCATGGAAAAGGAGGACCGTTAAAATGCTTCTGATGCCTTTAAAGCCTTTGAAGCCATTTCAGGAGGTTTACCCAATTTGAAAGACTGAGATGTTTAGCATCGCAAGATATAGAAGCACAGAGCAATCTGTACGGCTGTGCATTAATCACATCCACCAAACAGAGCCCAATTTATCTTTGCAGCCAATTCTGGGTATTTGCATTCTCAATTGCATGATTCAGGAGGTTTTTGTTTGCCATGAATAACCCACTCAAGTATTCCAAGTGGGCTTAAAAAATTTATTTAATCAATCTGAGATTTATTGTTGAGGGTGTTCCTTTGTACACCAGAAAGTGTGTGACTTGCATAAAAAGTGCAGTGGGAAAAGGGAGGGAGGGCAGCAGGCTAGCCTGGATTTGGAGAGAGACTGAAGGGTGACATGGAAGAATAACAGACTGAGCAAAGAGCAGAGGCAATGCAAACACAGGAGTGTACAAGAGGACTGAACTGGAGCTTGACGCAGTAGTCTTCTCTCCCCTACTACTCTCAGTTATGCTCCTTTGCATTCCTTTCAGATTATCCATCTGTCTGTAGGCATACTCGAGGTGTATTTGGCCTTTATGTGTAGCAGGGCTTCATCAGTTTGTAGCATAGCCAGTTTGTAAATTCTCAAAAACACTGGCATAGGAAGGGTGGGTTCCCGGTAGGGTTCCATCTCGGCTGCCCCCAACCCGTGCTGTGTGCCCTGCCCCCAGAACGCAGCCACGCCCCCAGAACGCACGCCAGCCCTGCCCCCACCTGTTTCCCGCCCCCGGTGCCGGAGCACGAAGCTCCGCCACTGCTCAAAAAAGAATATTCAAGCTGGAATGCTGTAGTTAAAATATGTCTTTTAAGGTAATTGTGCTTGATTACAGGGCCAGCACCCAGTTCTAGATGTGTCCCCACTTTCACAAGTCTGCATGCAGAGAGCAATCCTTTTGCAACTACAAGCAGTGGGCCTACAAATATGCATACAGGCTCTCATCAGTAGGATCGCCTCCCCACCAACAAGCAGCTTAAGATACCACATATCTGGGAAGGCTCTCCTTCTCAACTCTTAAAAAAAGGCATGCTATTTCCAACACTTAATTCGTGTAACTTGCAGTGATGTGTATATCTTCGCCTGCTAGTTTAAAGAGACCAGGCACACACAAGAGATCTGCAAAGCTGAGACTAACATAGAAGTTATTATAAATGAGCTGCTGTTGCCATGACAAAGAGATAGCGAAGCTGAAATAACATAACTCTGCATTTATCTGGCAGAGAATACGGAGACCCACATCATTTAAAATCCACTAAAGGAGGAAGATTCCGTTGTGCTGTTACTAAGCAGTATATTTCTGTGCCAAAACAGCAAGGAGGATATTTTGATCCTCATTAGACAGCAGTGTCCCACTTTGGCCAGGTTCACACGTCACATTAAGCCAAACCCTAGCTCAGCATAAATGTACATGCTCCTGGAGAGGAGCTCACAGCCACTTCGCTCCCTGGTTCTTCTCACTACTGTGCTGAGCATCACAACTGTGTTGCTGCTTTCCCCCTACTGACCAGAAGTGTAGACAGGAGCTGTTTCTGCATCTCTCCTTAGAGGCTCAGCAACTTCATAAGGGAGTCAGCCTGTCACTCGGTCCTGAGGTCAGACAGAGTACTGTATCATTACCAACCGTTTCTCTTGGCTGTCCATACAAACCACCAGGCACTTTTATTTTTTATTTTTTAAAAAAAAACCATATAATCAACATTTTAATCTTTCAGTCACTTCAAATCACTTCACAGGCGGTAACTTTTGGCATGCTAAGAAGCTAATTTGATAGGAAAGATGGACCTCAAAGAGCTAAGGGAGTCAGGAAGTTAAGACACAATGGCCTATATCCAGAGAACTCACAACTGGCCACTGGCTGGGCCGTTTCCTGGAGAAGATAGGCCTATCACACCTCCTAGGTTGGCTGGTTAACTGCAAAACACTCAAAAGTAAGGAGTAACCAACTAGCCCAAACATGTTCTGATTGGGAACAGACTGCTTTTAATTAAAGGGCTGGCGCTGTGCTGTTTTGTAATTATTGGTATGGTTTTAATAGATTTTATATATGTAGCTAGTTTAATTTTATCAAATCTTAAGTACCGTCAGGGGGAAAGGAGGGATATAAATAAATTTGTTGGTGGTGGCTTTTTGGAGCATCCAGTCAGTTTCCAAGCCCCAAAATGTTTCTCATTGCCTTTATAATTTGGGACCAGAATATTTAAAGGATCATCATCTCCTACGTGCTTAGGTCGTCAGTGGAGGTACTGCTCCACCACCACTGACAGACGTGCAGCTGCTGGGTATGCAAGTCAGAGACTTTATAGTTATTGTCCCCAGGCAAGGGAACTTTCTGTCCTGGGAGGCTTCTTTGGTTGACATTTCGAGGCCTAGTTGACTGTTTCATTTCAATGTGCCTTTGGCACACTGAGCTGAAATTGTTGTCACCTCCACCCCTTCCTATTTCCAAGTTGGCTCTAGTCACTGGTTTTCTTTCCTGCTGTAGATGTGGTTTTAAGCTGTGCTCGTCTTGAGTTGCTGCTCTCTTATTGTTGTGTTTTAAAGATTGTTTTCTACCCACCATAGGGGTCCGCCTATGTGTAAATATCTGAAAACCAACCAACTAGCCCAGAGAAGCTAGTCCCTAAAGGGGGTTTTAGACAAACAATGCACAAATAACAGCGACCTGTGGCGCATGCCAAACTGCTTTCGAAATTTAAAGAGAGTTTCAAAAGCAGTTTGAGATATAGCAAAAGTGGCTATGTTTCAAAATGTTCAAAAAATCCTCTGGGCATGTACAGCCCACTGCGTGTACCTAAAGTTGGCCTTTTGATCCTCAAGCATGTGAAGAACTTTCCCCAGAATGATATAGAAACTGGACAGACAAACCAGAACTGTATATTTTGTCCATAAATCTTAGGTGAATAGCGTGTGTGGTTACACTGATATCATACATTCATTTTTTAAAAATATGTATCTTTCATGCCATATAGGCTAAATCATACTACAAATAAACTCAAGTAACATCACGTTTAGAACGTTTTGGCACATCAGGAGCTGAGTAAGCTCGGCAACGCCACATGGTCTCCAAGGGTTGGCTCACACTTTGATTATCCAACCCGCAAAATCTGTAACATGCATCCGCCCTGCATAGCTTTGGTAACAGGCTGCACCATTTCTTGGCATGACTAGGTAGAAGTGTCATGCCTGTACTTGGCTATCCTGTGCCAAATTATTTATTTGATTCAAGACAAGTAAAGTTCTCCACTAACAGATGATATCACTACAGGCAATGCGGCTGCCTCCTTTGGATTTATGCAGGTGCACACGTTCAAAATGATGCTAAGATCCTTTAAAGCATAAACTATGAATAACCTGCACTAGCCAAAAAAAACCCACCAGTTGTACCATGCTCTGCAGCAGCCAACATTACTCCAAGCAGAAGTGATTTTTCCCTGCTTACCAGACATCCTCAATCTCAAAACACGGCCATATAATACTCACAACTGCTACCCTCATTGCTATTGCTGCTCTGGCTTACAACTTAGCACTCTACAAGTAAAGAGAGAAACAGTGGCGGTAAAATATAAAGCTACCCATTGCAACAGACTTGTTTTTTTCTGCAAAGAGAAATATGTATATCGGAACAAAATAGAAAATTCTTTTCAGTAGCACCTTAGAGACCAACTGTGTTTGTTCTTGGTATGAGCTTTTGTGTGCATGCACACTTCTTCAGATACGCTGAAACAGAAGTCACCAGATCCTTAAATATAGTGAGGGAGTGGGGAGGGGTATTACTCAGAGGGGTGGTGGGAATGGGTGATCAGCTGTTTCAGCGTATCTGAAGAAGTGTGCATGCACACGAAAGCTCATACCAAGAACAAACACAGTTGGTCTCTAAGGTGCTACTGAAAAGAATTTTCTATTTTGTTTCGACTATGGCAGACCAACACGGCTACCCACCTGTAACTGGAACTATGTATATTGGAATAAAATTACAAATAGGTATAGTTAGGGAAAGCAAACCATTATTTTGATTCATTTAAAAGTAGGAGCACAGGCTCTGACTTCATTTACATTAAAAAAAACCAAACATAGCTAGACTCAATTTTGCATCTGCAAGTCACCAAAACTAAACTGCAGAGACCTGGACAGTATGAATCCTTCACATTTGAGAGTAAAAGACTGGGGCAATTAAGAAAACAATCTTATGTACACTTCTCTTGGAGTAAGCGTAATTGGACTTAACCTCCAATTAGTAGGGGATTGCGCTTTGAAGCACTGAACTGATACAAGTCTGCCCCCCACCTCCCAGTTTCTAGCTTAGCCACAGTCTTGGTATAACCTGAAGGGGTAGACCTCATCTGTCATCATCCTCCCCTCTTATTTTTATTTGTCACCAGAGGTTCTAAGAATAACATGGCATATCATGACTCAGCAGAAAGGGGTGAAAGGTGCTCCTGTTATGACCACCTCACAGGGATATTCAGTGTTATAGCCATTAATTATCAAAGTCATTTTTATGGCAAGGATTCAAAGCGTCTTGTGCTATGTGTATTCAACAGTGACTTCAAAATCACAACTTCCATTTTTTGTGGGGGACGTTTTAGCTTTTAAGATTGGAGATAAAAGCTTGGAAACTGGGCTTCAGCATGAACAGAAAAACTCAAACATTAGAATTTAATTAAAAAGAAATGCACTTTTTTTTTTCAAAAAACCCCTCAAATTTCAAGCCACAAGAGTTCTAGTGTTGTCACCCTCAGATTACCCCAGCTGGAACAACAGACATGGCTCAGTGGAAACCAGATGTCAAAACTGATTTTTTATGAAATGCACATGCTTGGTAAATGCATGGAGAGAGAAGGCAACACATCACTCTACCATGTTTTACATAATAATAAGCACACCAATCCTGAAGCAAGGATGAAACTGCTTCTTCACAACTTTGCAAAGCTGAACACCACCAAGGTGGAATTACCACCAGGACTATGTGCACTCACATTCAAATATCAACATTTTGTCCAAAATAAATGAACTACTACTTATTTCACTTACTCCATCTCCCAAATCTGCACTTTCTTTGGCCTCCCCTCAATCCCAAAGTTTTCAAAGAAAAGAATGCAAAGAGGGTAAGACAAGGGGATCCTGCACAGTTCTATGCTTTGGGAGAGACAGTGGTAGGAATGGTGATGGAATAGAAGCCCCATTCCTTGATCCCCTGGGAAATCATGTTAATACCTCTTTCAATTTCTTTGGGTTACCAAGAAATATAAGCAAATGTTTTCATAGCTAGTTTCTACACCTAAGAGTTGGAAACAGGTTTTCAAATAGCAGTATGTTAAAATACCCAATTCTGCACGTCTAGTGAACTTGAAAGAATAATTTAACAAGTTATACAATACACTGCTCGAGATATTTTTTTAAAAAAATAGCTAATTCTCTTAGAATATGCTCAACATTAAGCTTTGAATGGCAAGCCTTATTTGCCACTGGGTGAACCCCAACAGTTCACCCCCACAACAAACCCATCTTTTGTGGCCAGATACATATATAACATGCTACCCTAAATGCAAAACAAGGAAAGAGTTTTCCACTTTCCAGATTCCCAAAATAACATGGAACTGGTTTGCTATAAGAAATATCAAACAAACAGTTCAACTACTGAATAGCCAAGATAAAGTCATTGTTTAAAAAGAACTTGCACCACCCATCTGTACAAAGCCAGCCTGGACCTTTAAAAATGTGTACCAACACATGTGCCTGTTATTAGGCCTCAGATTATAATAAAATGAGATGTTTACAATGAGATTCAGAGCCCTGGGGCATCAGTTACAGTTCAGTTCATAATGGTGTAAGGATGCTGCAGCTGGGCTGATGTTAATGGACAACATCCTCTAGAGGCATCAGTATTTTCTAGGGGGAAAGAACACTAATCTGCAAAGGATATCTTTGTGCATGCTCTATAGCAGACTCAACTGCAACTATCCAAGACATGATTTAGCCTGAGAGGGCCCTGAATGTTGGATGGAAGTCAAGCACGTCTCATGCTAAGCTAGAGAGCCAAAAAGATAGATATTGTTGCTGCAAATCTTCCCAAATGAACCATTTTTGCTAACCGCACCCTTTTTCATAATTTACGGCTTGGAGGTAGTGCTCAAGGGTTCTGAAATGTAGAAAGACTCCTCACTGCTTCTTCCAATCATATTATTTCAGACCTTAGTTGCAGTTCATTGCTAACAAGGCAGTTGTGGCTCGTATGCCAGCTTAAAAGTGACCTGCTGGAATTTCGCCCACCACTTTACATCATGCACCTCTGCAAACAGCCAACACTGAGCCCAAGAGTCCTTCCTGTTTTTACAAACAATTTCAGAGAAGCAGAAATGCCTGGCGAAGAACATAATCATTTCTAGTCTTGAATTTGGTATGTCAAAGGAATTTAGAAATGTGGGACGAATGAATGTTGGCCCAGCTCCATACTACCATCATTTTAAAGATACTTCTCTGTGCCAAGAACAAATGGAGGACTTCCCACTGGACCACATCCTAGTGCTAAGAGTAATCATGTCTCCAAATAGCCCTACGTATCTTGGGTTTCACCCAGTACATCATTATATAGTTCATGATTTAAATCTGTGATTGAAGGATAGATCTAGTCTCTTGGAAGTGGGGGAGAAAGGGTTTCTAGAACGCTGAGTTCCAGGTTTGACTGAGACCTTGAACCACACCGACCAAAATTTTCACAAACAAATTTAGACTATAACATTTGTGATTGGTTGTTGCAACTCCATATAATATCCATCTGCAAAGAATGTGGACATAAGAAACTGACAAACCTGCTAATTAAACAGGGCCAAAACAGTCTTGCAGTCTTGTTAATGATCTTGATGACAGATAAAAATGAAAAAGTCAAAGTGCCAAAACCTATATAAGTGTTACTGAGGGAGCATATTATCCCAAATGCACCTCCCCATTGTGTTAAGATCTTTCTGGAATCTCCCTCTGAAGTGAGATTACTGGTACCATAACCTGGATCAGGGGTGGAGAACCTCCAGCCCACAAGCCTAATGGGGCCTTCTAGGCCACCCCGTTTGGCCCACAAGGCCATTTCAGCCAAGCCACACCATGTATGATGCCAGGTGCGAGGCAAGTAAAAACTAAGCTCAGTCAAATTGGGGCTTTGCGGGCACCACCAATCAGAAATGCCTGCAAAGCCCTATGCAAAGCACAGAGAAAGATTGTGCATTGAAAGGGGTTTCCGAAAATCGGCAATCGGTTTTGAATTTTGCTTTGAAAGGGTGTAAAAAATAAGACCCCGTGGGCAAAAAAAGGCCACCTGATGTCATTGTGACGTCAGGGAAGCACCTGCCCACGTCAGCATGCAATGTGAGGAGGAGATAACTATCTGGCGCACCACTGCACTAGATGATGGAATTCTCATCCACTCGTGCGATTCAATGTGACTGATATTGTAACAATGATAAGTAATAAAATAAAATAAATGAAAAACAAAATAAAGAATTATTTTAAACTATTGTTATACCACTTCATATATACAATGTCCAAAGTGGTGTACAATGATAAAATGTAACAAAAATAATAATAAACGAATTAAGTATTATCTGTAATCACATCAGAACAGTGTCTATGATAGCTGGTAGTATGTATAATCAATATCAAGGATTAGGAAACACCTGGGTAAGCAGATAAATATTCAACCTCCATTGGAAACACAATATACAGTAAGTCTGCAACTTACACATGGTTTATATTCCGGGGATTGCGCCCAAACTCAAATTCATGTGTAGGTTCAGTGGCAGGTGGGATTGCCAAAGTAATTTTTTCCCATAACCTTTCCACCTTCTTTTTAATTTTATTTTCTGCCACACATGAAAAACTGAATGTGCAGAAGTTAAACGTGTGTAAGTTGCGGGCTTACTGCAGAAAGCACATGCCACATAACTGTGGGAAGAATGCTACACATGGGAGGTGCTATAATTATAAAGGCCCTTTTTCTGGTGGTTTGGAGGTAGCTTCAAAGAGCTGCTTTATCTCCGGAAGGGTTTCCTCTGCAGGAAGATCTATATGAGAGAAACCTGGTCCAAAGCTGTTTAAAGCTTCATAAACAGACAACAGCACCTTAAACATGACTCAGTAGCAAATACAGTCGTACCTTGGTTCTCAAACAGAATGCGTTCCAGGAGTCCATTAGACTTCCGGAACTGTATGAAAACCAACACGTGGCTTCTGACCGGCTGCAGGATCATCCTGCAGCCCATTGGAAGCTGCAGAAGCCGCACCAGACGTTCAGCTTTCAAAAATCGTCCGAAAACCAGAACACTCACTTCCGGTTTCGATCGCTCGGGAGCTGAAACGTAAAAGTTCCAAGGCGTTCGGCAACCAAGGTACGACTGTACTGAGACCAATGCAGTTCCTTCAAAAAGGTGTTACATGTAACCAGTGAGCAACCATGCTGCTGCACCTAGCACCAGCTCTAGCACCAGCTGTAGCTTCCAAACCAGATTTAGGGGTACTGTGCTGCAGTACTCCAGGCTACACTGTAGCTAAGCTAGCACTATCCAGGGGCAGTTGCAGCAAGCAAGAAGGCACGCCGAGCTATATTTCTAAACAAGAGATGGTCAACTTCTATATTCCTGGGGGTCAGAAACATATTTTGCTATACAAACTGACCTCATAAGTATGTGGACTCTATGATGAAACTGGTACAGTCTAGCAGGAATGACTTTATGGCCATGGAGCACACAAGCGCATGCTTTGCCAAAGGGGTGTAGCTGTAAAAAGCATGGATTTTCACCTATTGTACACGACTTGAGAAGATTATTTCTGTCCCTTGCACATGAAACAGCAGGCAACCTGTGACTATATCCTTAATGAAAATATGATAGGACAACCAGGGTATTGATACAGTCAGTTCCAGGGCTGGATCTGGCCCATGGAATAAAAAATCAAAGTCATCAGTCCTGGGTGCTCCCTTCAGATTGCCACACTAGAATTAACTATCCAGCAAGCAGTTCCTACTTTTGACAGTGGCTGTAACAGGGCTATTATCCTCTCAGGTATCAGCCCCTGTAACTCAAGTGGCTAGTAAGCCCCTTTCTATGGCCATATCTCCTGCCTATCTAGCTACGACTCACTTTAAAAGATCACAATGAAGCAATAATTTGCTAGCAAAGCCACATGGTTATTGGCAGAACACAGTACATGTATAGTCTGTAATCTGTTCCTAGAAAGATGTTATTAGATATGTGTGGGTTTTGCACCAGATAACATAAGCCAAGTGCATGTCCTTCCAGGAGCCAAAGCAGCTTTATATGTCCGTTCTAAATAGATAATATAGTGACCATATCAGTCCAGGCAAAGGAAATATAAAGTGCCCACTACATTTTCCTCTTTCAGGGCACAGCAACAGTGATGAAGAAGTTTTCCATCGCTGTCAATAGCCTTCGCAAACAAGAGCGATTCTCTTCAAAGAGCTCCCTCCTCTTTTCATTTGCCAGCTAATTCAAGCTACCAAAGCAATTCCTTTAATGTCTAATCATTTTCATTATGTACTGAAGCGATATCGCAACAGAAAATATAAACAGCAGCTCTTCAAAGATGCTTGACATCTAGCTTGAGTCAGCCTCTAAACAGGATTCTTCTCCATCCCAGCAAAGCTGCTTAGTTACATTTGCTCTTTGCATTGTACATTATGAAACACACGTTGATATGGCAGCAGCCTTTACTCCCTTTTATCATTTCCCAGCTTAAGAGTTGCAGGGAGTAATTTACAAGGCTGGGCCTAATCAACCAACTAATGCAAGGGCACGACAGTGAGCTAAATTTAAGATGGAGATTTTGCAGAATGTAGGATTCCTGAAACTATGACAGTTCCCAAGCTAGAAAGAATCAAAGAGCGGTACACTAAACAGCTGCGAATACACAATCCATCGTTCTTTTCTTTAAAAATATGTCAGGAGACCCATCAAACTACTACACTTAAAGTTCTCATCTTCCTATGAGGCTTCGAGATACTTAACAAAATGAGGTGGCCATGCTCAATTTGCTTTTGACAGAATGCAAATAGTATCAGATAAGCTATTATACTTGGGAGCTAGAAAAATCATTGCTTTAACATATAGAAGCCCAGTATGAAAATCTGAGCAAAAAAAAAAAGGATCCTCTCTCTTATGTACATGTAAGAATAGTCATGAAACAATTCAGTCTGTAATCCTATGCATGCCTATTAGGGTATAAATCTCATTGTACAAAATTAGAGCTTACTTAGAAGTGATTATGCCCAGGATTAAAATTTGAGAGTGGCAAACTGCACATCACATATAAATTGTGTGTATCCAAACACCAATGTTCTATGTTCGTTTCAACAACCTAATTTAGGTGGAAGGGGTTGCTTTGTTATTGCTATCGCTAAAAATAAATAACTTTGGAGATAGTCTTTGTTAATCCACTGCCAATCAAGTAGAAAACTACCCATTTTAAACTGGTTTTTAATATTGTGCGATGCTGTGTTTTAATATTAATGTTATTATTTTAATTGCAACCCACTCTGGGACCCTAGGGCAGGCTTCCTCAAACTCGGCCCTCCAGATGTTTTGAGACTACAATTCCCATCATCCCTGACCACTAGTCCTGCTAGCTAGGGATCATGGGAGTTGTAGACCAAAAACATCTGGAGGGCCAAGTTTGAGGAAGCCTGCCCTAGGGTGAAGGGCAGGTAATAAATAGTAGTAGTAGTAATACATTCCAATCTATATTCTGCCTTACCCACCCCTTGTTTATTCTCAACTGTCACAAAGAAAAAACAACCATTTGTGTGACAAGCATTCCCAGAAATAAAATTTCCTTCAACTGAGCACTAACAAAACAAAAAAAAAGCAACAAATGTAGACATGATAAGGTTTTTAAACAAATCTGCCCGAGAAGACAGCACAGTTGTGATGACCTTTCAGCTAGCTGCAATTCAGACAGTTCTGCCTGCACCCATGTCTGGTTTATGTTAAGTCTTGGTGGTTTATTATCTCAGAGTTAACTGCTCTGAAACCTTCCTGCAGCAGCTGAATACTAAGTTCAGCTACAAAACACTAGTCTCATTCTGAGTTTCCTTGGAGGGGCTTCCTCATTTCTGTTGACAAAGACCTAGATTGCTACATTTCCTGACGTGTACATTTCAATCACTACAGCAAAAAATAAACAGAAGATATTTGCACCACTACCTTCCACAGCCTACCTGCTGAAATCAGATTTACTGAACTCTGAACCAAAGTTCCATGCAGAACTCAAAGCACCACCTTAAGCACAGAGTAATCCTGTACAAATGCTGCTTTGAATGTTTTAGGGCACTAGTGGAAAGACTCAGAATTATATAGCAAGCAGTTTTTACAGGTAATACCAGAGTTAATGGTCACTTTACCATTAGCAGCATCCTGATCAGGCTCCTTCTATATGCTTGGACATTGTTGAAATACTCCAAATGCAACTAAATGCGTGATTTAAATATTTAGCCAAGTGGGAAAACATACAGCAATTTTTCTAGATTTTAACGTTTTTAAATGCATTAGAATAACAAAAAAATGATAACTGGTGATATCGTTTGTGGATATGTGCTTGATATAGGAGGTGCAAAGGCAGGATCTCTGCATCTTTGAGAGGCAGTAAAGGGTGAAAGTCTGATGCAACTGCTAAAAAAATGAATACAAGCCTTCGGAGTCCAGTTTAAACTGTGGATAAATTTACCAAAGTATTTTTGTTCCTGGCAGCCCTCCAAAAAATGTAAAGCTGTGTGATAAGTAAAGCATGCCAGAAAAAGCTGCACCTGTTAGTTGTGCAGCCAGGGGCCATCCAGGAAAAACAAAAAGCTGGAAACTCCACTCTGCAGCTAGCTGTTCATGCTAGGAGGAGAATTAACAACAGCAGAGAAAAACCTCACCTTGTCCTATTTGGCTCCCCAGAACCTCCCTTTTGCAACACATTATCCTGTACAATCTGTGTGTACGTGCAATCCTGCACCAATTTCATGAGGTGCGAGTTTGTTAAACAAGGGGCCAATGGTAACTGGTTCGTTTTCACTCTCAAAAAATCCAGAACAAACTAAACCGCTCTCCCAACAATAAGCAAACGTCCCTGTGCTTTCTAAACTTTCCTTCACAATGTTAGGCTCTGCCTATCCTCATTTGTGACTGGTTTGGAACCAGTTTTAGAACATTAAAAAAAATGCTAGCAGGTTGCCATGCTGCAGAGTGTAATGTCTCAGAACATGCCCACTGAAGCCAATTTGCTAAGCTTTGTTGTTAACACAAAAACAAAGCCTTTGAGCATGACAATGAGTCAATTAGTGATTACTGCAGGCAGAAGTCATTTAGACCTTAGTAGTAGTTCTCTTTTGCTCCCTGTAAAAAGCAGTATTATTTTGCAATGAAAGGTAGGGGCATCATTACTGAATATTTTTCCCTAGCATTTATTGTCTTAGCATATCATCATGTGTGCTACCACCAATGCACCCCAAATATGTTCTGGTCAAGTAAATATGCAAATAACTTTCTTACTCTCTAGCATATACTTCTTGGTAATTGGTAAAGGCAGCAGTCGGATATGACTAATGAGGGAGCCCCACGCGTGGGTTCTGGAGAGCGTCGCTTCGGGTGGCAAAAGCGTATGCGGCTGGATCATAAAGTACGCAGTTAGTAAAACTAACCCCAGCATAACCAAGCCCTGCAAGAGAAGACAAGCATTAGATTAGCCACAGGCACTTGTTCAGAGTGAGAACTGTCCCTTTCAGGTAATCATGTAGGTTATGATCTGCTGAGCTAAATCACTTTGACACCAAAGCTTGCAACATGAAGTTACAGAGCGAGGATGGGGAACCTGTGGCCCTCCAGACGTGGATGGACTCCAACTCCTATCAGCCCTAACCACTGGCCTTCCCCATCCCTGCTTTAGTGTCAGCTGACAAAAGCTGTTGCAGGAATGTAGGCTCAAATATTCTAGTGAATATGGTTATCAATGAGGGATGTTACTTGCAGTGCATTATTGCTCAGTACATGCTCTTGCCTGTACATCAGTAGCATAATGTGCTCCCTGTGCATTTAATAATACAGTTGTGGCCAAAATGCAAATATGCAACCAGACTTTTAGGAACAAAACTAGGTCAGGCATCCAGGCACCAAAATTTTTACTCTGTGTGCCAGTTCTTTCTAATATTCCTGCCAGACAATAGGCATGGTAACGAAAGGCATTGCTATGATTCAAGCTTTATCTCGCTTGATATATTCTGGCTGTTAGGTTTCACTCCATTAGGTTGCCCTCAAACTGTGGTCCACTTTGTATAAGGACATGGACAAGGATAAGATCATCCTGAAATGCTTTACCTTATAGAGTACCATCAAAAGAGGGTAGCGTGGGGGTCCCCTTTGGGGCTCATTTTTTTCCAAGAGTTGTCTGATGAATTTCTCAATGGCCTTTTCAGACATACCACACTGATAACCGGTCTGCCTCACTAAGTCAATGGTCTCTGAGAGTTTATCATAAATGCTGAGTTCGCTGGCAGAAAGCTCCATGTCCTCTGGTGAAAAATCCTATTAGGGAAAATTCAAAATGTTAAGAAACAAGATATTCCAGTGCCTCAAAGAAGATCATATTAGAGGACAGCAAATTCCTAATCTAAGCAAGGTTTCTTTGTGTTAAAATTGCAAAGCTGGCTGTGAGGTCTCATTAAACTCCACCCAAATCCTGGATTTTAAACGTTCTAAAATAGGGCTAGTTTGTTCATCTAAGTAAAACACATAATGACTACTATAAAAGTATCATCGTTGTTTACATTGAAAATGCACGAGTTGGCACAGAGGGATGAAGTCACTGTGCGAGTGGAATAATGTCACTCATGCAATATAACTTCTCTCTTTCCTCCCCCCCCCCATCTACTGTGGGGGTTCTCTAACCCTCCAGAGCTGATGGAGCTGGGGGTAGGAGGAGAGGAACGTCTATTAAACCAGTGGAAGCTGTTTCACTGTTTCCCTTATGCAATAACTTAGTTAGATGCAACTGTACACAAACATATTATGGGAAAAGCTTTCACGGACATCTAAGGAAGTGGATTGTAGTCCACAAAATCTTGTGGCTTTACAAACATGCTAGGCCAAGGCTCTTTGTCCTACATCTATGAGTACCACCTAATAGGAAGTGGTCGGCTCCATGCCCTGCTTGTGAATTTCCAAGAAAACATGGGTAGCCATAGCAAATGCTGGATTAGACACATTTACAGACAAAAACTACCATGTTTACTCAAATCTAATGCTCACCTTTTGGGCCAAATTACATTGCGAAAACTGAGGTGCGCGTTAGATTCGATGGTGCATTAGACTTGAGTAAATATGGTATACACAATGAAGTTTTATTTTCTCAAGGCAGCACAAAAGCTGTTTCACAAAAGGTCCACTTTTTGCAAATGAAGATCTGACTCACAAAACCTATTTCTGGTCAAGGGAGAGCAAGAACAAATTCAAGCAGACTTACAAGTAAACTTTTGAGCCTTCTTATAGTTTAGCATTTGTTAAGCATCCGTTTTAGCACCAAACTACCATTCAGTTGGAGGAGTGCTGGAGGAGACTCTTGAGTCCCATGGACTGCAAGAAGATCAAACCTATCCATTCTCAAGGAAATCAGCCCTGAGTGCTCACTAGAAGGACAGATCCTGAAGCTGAGGCTCCAGTACTTTGGCCACCTCATGAGAAGAGAAGACTCCCTGGAAAAGACCCTGATGTTGGGAAAGATGGAGGGCACAAGGAGAAGGGGACGACAGAGGATGAGATGGTTGGACAGTATTCTCGAAGCTACTAACATGAGTTTGGCCAAACTGCGGGAGGCAGTGAAGGATAGGCGTGCCTGGCGTGCTCTGGTCCATGGGGTCACGAAGAGTCGGACACGACTGAACAACTGAACAACAACAACAACCATTCAGTTATCAAACCCTTAATTCACGATTTCTTTACTGCAAGGGTACTGTGTTATTTATGAAACTCTCAACAATTTAGTATCAAGGCCAACCCATCCACGTACAACTAAAAATGTGACAAGAAGATACTGAAAGGAGGAAATAACTAGAGGGTCAAGCCATTCCTGAAGTACCCCTCAAGTGTATGATGACTCTATGCAATCATGTACTGGCGGGAGAAATGCTTAATTTCTATGTAAAGAGAGAGAGTCCAAAATGAGCTATGTATCAACAGGAGGAAGCAACGGGTTTACAGCTGTATTATTATTGTTTTTATAGCATTTTCCCAGTAAAAGATGTGCTTTAGAATTCTGACTTCCTTGTGAGATCTAACACTCCACAACAAACAAGCAGCAACAGCAGCTCTGATCTTCACACACACAGTCAGACAGACCTGATTCCTGATCCTGTGTTGGATTCACTGTTCCAGCCCTGGGAACGAAACACCCAGCACAATTCCCCCCAAAATGGGAAGTGTGTGCAGAAGCAGGGCCGGCCCAATACATTTTGGCACCTGAGGCGAACCACAAAAAAACAGTGTGTGTGTGTCCCAACACACACACCCCAAGGAAGAAAGGGCAAGTGAAGATCTACATCAGAAACAATGGGAGAATAAAGATCTACATTGGGAACAAAGGGGGGATCAAATGAACCTTTGAATTTGTTGGAGAGGAGGAAACTGGCATAGAATCAAAGAATCATAGGAAGGGATCCCAATAATCATCTAGTCTAGCCCCCTGCAATGCAGTTGTCCCATACAGGGATTGAACCTGTAACCTTGGCATTATCAGCAATGTAACCATCTGAGCTATCCAGGCATGCTATAAGTCAATTGCCTCCAGATAATGCCTTACAAAGTGGTTTTTTAAATATATGTTCACATAATTGTCTTATATACGGTAGTATATACATTATTTACATCAGTTAATATGTTTTCAACTAGATATTAAATCTAGTACAATTTCATATATTACAGGATTGCAACAATGGGCCTAGTTAGAATCTAGATTTGGGCAACAAACTTTCTCTACGTGAGACTGGTTTGAGAACCTAAGATTTTTCTTGCCCTCTGTAGCAAAGAAAGAAACACTGTAGATCATCTTTGGCTCCCTTGAGCCACCTAGATTTCAGTCACTAGATGTACACATTGCTTTCTGTTGACTTCTTTAATGTACCACGTTCTAGCCTCTACCGTTGTTAATTGAATAAGGAGCTGCATCAATGGAGAGGGATGGACAATATAACCTTCAGATTTGTTCTGGTCTCACATTTTGTAGCCAAGGGATAATTCAGACTTAAAGGGATAACTCAGAAGTAAGAATACACCATAATGGTTAGAACAGTTTTGTTTTGTTTTAACAGCACATTTCTATGCATGTTTACTCAGAAGTAAGGCACACTGTTTGGCTTCCTCCCAACAACACAGGATTGACGCCCGTGATGGGGTGAGCTCCTGTTGCTCGGTCCCTGCTCCTGCCAACCTAGCAGTTCAAAAGCACGTCAAAGTGTAAGTAGATAAATAGGTACCACTGCAGCAGGAAGGTAAAAGGCGTTTCCGTGTGCTGCTGTGGTTTGCCAGAAGCGGCTTAGTCATGCTGGCCACATGACCCGGAAGCTGTCGGCGGACAAACGTCGGACAAACGTTGGCTCCCTCGGCCAGTAAAGCAAGATGAGCGCCACAACCCCAGAGTTGTTCGCAACTGGACTTAGCTGTCAGGGGTCCCTTTACCTTTACTTTTAAGGCACACTGTTTGGCTTCCTCCCAACAACACAGGATTGAAGCCTTGGAAAGACTACTCCAGGACCTGAATTGAAATGGGGCATTTACTTTGCAAATCTATAATGCAGCCCTGTTTTACTTTATGTGCATATGCATGAAGATGTAAAGCCTCATCACTCACTGCAAAAGTCTCATGAAACTGCCGACATTCACAAGATTCAGCATAAATGACACGGGAACTCATTCTAGCATTCATTCATTCACCTATATGAAATCAACAACATACCTGAGATTCTAACCCTATATGCCTTCAGGGATTATGTAACATTGGTAAGATTGTAAACACCAGCTGCAAGAAATCTGAACCTCGATGTGCACAAATGACAAAAGCACAGGCTTATTTATGTCGAACACAAACTTCCAGATTTCTGCTAGGCAGTGGTTCTTCCCAGTTGCTAGTCCGCAGACCCCAGGGAGTCTGTGAAACCCACCCAGGGGATCCGTGGCACCATTCATATAACAAAAACTACCGTGGAGTGATCAATATTTACAAAAGGAGGGGTTCTGTGACTTGGCTTTCGAAAAACAGAGGGTCCAAAGCTAATTGGGAAACACCGTACATGTTAGAACCCGCTTAAGGGAGCGCTGGGCCACAATTTATGTTAGTTACTGCTACCCCTTAAAACACCCCTTTTTTCTCTCTCCCACTGACCGCCACTGACATTCCAAACTGTGGAGCGCGTGGAAAGCACCGGCCACTGACAGCAGCATGGAGGGCTTTGCCCCCCCCCACACCCCGGTCTCTTCCGAAGGGGGCAGCCGGCCTGGGACAGTCCGCCCTGCCTTTGGGGCTGCCCTTCTCCCCTGTCATGCCCAGGCTCCTGACATGACACCCCCCCCCTCATCCCCACCAAACGGCCAAGAGACCCCACCTCACCCGGAGGCTTCTCCCGCCTTCACTTGAAAGCGGCCCTCCCTCGCCCACGCGCCTCCTCACCCCATGAACCGCCGCCCGGGTGGCTCCCACCAGACTGGAGAGGCGGAGCGCAGCGAGCATGGGATCGATGCTCCCCGTGCAGGCGAGGAGGAGGGCTGGGCCTGGGCCTGGCGCTTCCTGCTTCCGGGCTGCGGAACGGGAGCGAGGCCGCAGATTCCCCGCAGCACTTTCGCCTCGCTTGGAGGCGCCTGAACGGCCGCCGCACCTCCCCGGACAGGGGCTCTAGCTCGCCGCTGTTCAAGAACCCACCGCCCATGGTCGCCAGTTGGTGTTCAGCGGCCCTCCGGCTTTGCGGTGCAGCCCCGTCACGTGGGCGTTTACTCGTGAGGAAGGCCGCACCCTGGTGGTCAGCGGGGCTTGCGCCCCGAAGAAGCGGACTCAGCTGAGTCAAAACCCGCCGAGCCCGTTTTGCTCCACACTGACTGGCAGCGGGATGCTGGCTGGCATCCTCTGTCTAGGGCAGTGGTTCCCAACCTTTATTATTCAAAAAGTTAATAACTCATTCTCGAATTGCCCCCCCCCCTTAAAAATCAAATTGCCCCCCTGTGGGAAGCACGGGTCTAGGGTGTGAATGAATGAAGGGGCTTAGTGCCAGATGGATAGGTAGATAGATATCCTATCTGGGAAGAAGTTTCATAGAACTCAGGATAGGGGGGACTTACTTCTGAGCAAACCTATCCATTCTGGAGGAAATCAGCCCTGAGTGCTCACTGGAAGGACAGATCCTGAAGCTGAGGCTCCAATACTTTGGCCACCTCATGAGAAGAGAAGACTCCCTGGAAAAGACCCTGATGTTGGGAAAGATGGAGGGCACAAGGAGAAGGGGACGACAGAGGACGAGATGGTTGGACAGTGTTCTTGAAGCTACTAACATGAGTTTGACCAAACTGCGGGAGGCAGCTGAAGACAGGAGTGCCTGGCGTGCTCTGGTCCATGGGGTCACGAAGAGTCGGACACGACTAAACAACAACTACTTGTATTGTTGAACAGTTGTAAGAATGTCGTCCAGGATGGCTTCTGTGAGATGAAACCTAATGCAAAATACTGTATGTGGAGGTTAAGTCCGCTGAGTTCAGTGGGGCTTACTTCCAAGCAGGCCCTTGCAGAGCCGGTCAGAGGCCCGGGCCAGGTAGATAATGTGCCCCCCTTTTTTTTTACCCTGGGGATCTCCAAAGGCTTATAAATAAGTAAGTATATAAATAATAGTGCATTTTAAAAATACATAGGGAAAAGGATTGTTTTAAGTATTTACATTTAAATAATGGTGAGCGATTGTGAATATGCTGACCGAGGCCCACTTTGGAATCGGAGGCCCGAGCCAAGTGGCCCATATGACACACACCCCCTCTGTTTGGGCCTGCTTCCAAGTAGTAACAGCCACAGAATTGCAGTCTTCATTGCCAGCCTTGAGCTCATAGTGTTGCAGGGTTGGTAGATGACATTTTCAAACAGGTTCCCTGGCAGTTGTCTCAACATTCACTCTGTCATTTCAGGAAAGTAAGGTAAAGGGGCCCCTGACCATTAGGTCCAGTTGCGGACAACTGGGGTTGCGGCACTCATCTCGCTTTATTGGCCGAGGGAGCTGGCATACAGCTTCTAGGTCATTTGGCCAGCTAAGAATCATCATCCTCATTTCCTCCATTAGGTGCTTGGGTACATGTCTATTTGCAAGGAAAACTGAGACACCCAAAAAGAAGGTAGTGATTTCTATATACTCCTGGGAATCCCTAAGTAAGCAAAAATATATATGTTTCTAAAATTAAAATAAAAACCCAAGTACATGTGGTTTCTAGTACTTCTTCACATAGTGCATAGCCCAACTATAGAACTATAGAACTTGCTGCCCCAGGAGGCAGTGATGGCCGCTAACCTGGGTGGCTTTAAAAGACAATTAGACAAATTCATGGAGCCATCAATGGCTACTAGCTATGAAGGCTATGCTCTGCTTTCATGGTCGGGGTGGCAGCAATGCTTCCAAATACCAGCATGACAGATGAGTGCTCTTCTGCTCACATTCTGCTCGCTGGTTTGCCACAGGCATCTAGTTGGTCACTGAGAGAACAGGATGCTGGACAAGATGTGCCATTGACTGTTCTTACGTTCCTGTGCTATACAGAATCTTGAGATTTCCAGAGGGCTTGTGGCATCTTAAAGACTAACGCATTTATTATAGCATACACTTGCATGGGTTACAGTCCATTTTACTGGAAGCTTACATTGTTACCTTGAGTTGCAGGCATGGGGTGGGGTGGGAGGAATTATAAACAGTGAGATCAGAGGGAAATGAAATACGGGGGGGGGGGGAGTACAGTGATAATAATTACACAATTAACAATTAAACCATCAAACAGTTGATAACACAGGAATTGTTAGGCCAGTTAACACAATATGCTAAAGCTCCTGATTTCTTTCAGTTCGCAAGGGATAGCATGTTTCACACTGCATACTCCCTCTGAAGTTCCTTTGCAGTTGAAGTGGAAAAAGTTTGGAAAAACAAAGAGATTCAGTTGGCAGGGAGGGGATGAAGAGTTTAGTGGCCTCTTCAAGCCTCTAACAAGGATTGCCAATGTGGTGCCCTCCAGATATTGCTGGACTAGCTCACATTATCCTTGATTGTTAAATAGGCTGATGGGAGCTGGAGTCTAACAACATCTGGAGGACACCATGCTTGCTACCCCTGCCCTAACATCTTTATCCTGGCCTTGGGGTTGGAGGGTGCATGCCAGGAGACTTTAAAAAAAAAAACATTCCATCCCAGAACAGTACAGGGAGGTTCCAAGGCTGCCCCCTCACATTTCTTTTAATTACTTTATTATTCATTTCCCTTTGTATCCATTTGAGGGCCAGATTTCTGCAGCATTTTCACTTCCCAGTTGGGAATCTAGGATGGCCACAAAAATAGCACCCTTTTCATCAAAAATATTTTAGAGCCACAAAGCTGAATATTTTTTAAGCTGATGTTTCCTGTCAGATGGCATGATATTTTAATCTTTGAGCCTGCAAACTCAAGTCCAAAGCTGTAGCAGAATCGAGAGACAAGTTATTATTATAAGCAAAACAATATTTAAAATGCAGCATTCTTGGCACTATTTATGCTCCAATTATTGTCATTATCTCTGAACAGACACTGAACACAGTGTTTTGTTCTTGTTTACAGGCTGATTTATGATTAGCATGTGGATTTTCTTCATACTTGTGGAATTTGCTTATAAACAGCTGTTTTCATTAGAAAACTAATTTCACCGTTGTTGATTTTTAAGTTGTTTACAGATTTAAAGAAATTCAAATTGGAAGAAATTCAGATTGACCCAACCTTGTTAATACAATGATGAATATTAAATTGTGTTTGCTGCCATCTTACGGAGAAAATCAAGCAATTGTAAGACAGTCACCTTCTGCTATATCTCTTTGGAAAAGAGTAGCTAGAAGCAAGAAAAGCGCCGCCTTCTGTGCATAACTGAAATAGCATTTACAAGAAACCTTTTTTGTCCCAGCTATACCTGTACATGGATGTTGGAAAAACAAAGGGTGGTAGAAAGGAGCAGGGGAGCTTTCCAAACTTTTAATGTTGGTGACACACTTTTTAGACATGCATCATTTCGCGACACAGTAATTCAGTTTTGCTAGCAAACCAGAGGTTGAACTAACCCCTTATAAGTGTTGGTGCAACACACCTACACACTGCAGCCGACACATTAACGTGTTGCTACACACAGTTTGGAAAGCTGTGCATTACAGTTCTCCAGCTGAAAACATTATAGCTTTGCAACTGTTATTGTTTAACTTGAATCCCACATGCTTACATTTTTCTAAATGTGAATCTATACTGATTATCTTATTATTTTAAAATATTTGTAAAACTGTTGAGGACCATGTGCTTTAGTGAGTGCTTTGTCCTATATGAACCTGCCTGTGCCCTCAGATCAGCTGCTAAGGCTTTACTCCAAGTACCACCCCTGCTGTTAACAGCAAAATCATGCTGCACCAAACATTGAGAAAGAATTTACCAACCATGACAGTGTAGGAATTGAAAGTGTATTAATATGCAAAGCTAAGAATGAAAAGAAAAGGAGCAAACAACTAATTTGTTCAGAATCAGAATATGTTTGTTGAGTATTGGCATAATAAGGCACATCTTTCAGGAGATAATTGCTTATAGCAACTAGCTTGGTATTGGGAGGGGGAAATTACTGCTATGAACTAGAGATTCTTCTCTGGCCTGTTGTCAAGAAAGTTTACAGAGCAAAGAACAGATCTGGAGGGATATAAGGTTTGGAAGCTGCCTTGGGACACCAATGTAAAATCTGGCCAATGTGATTGGCAAGGTTCCCATGCTATATAAGGTGGACTGAGCACCAGACTCAAGGGGGAACAAAACATGTCTAACCACATAACAGCCACAAGGATCTGTTGAAAGCCATTAGCTTTATACATCTCATCTTTTGCCTTTTGGTTATGAGCAGCATCCTCTTTTCTTTCCAGATGGTGCTGGAAGCTCCAAAATCTCCTGCCTGAACTTATCTTCATGAGTTTTCAGCAACCTGACATGATAAACATAGAGGGAAACATGTTAAGTATTTTGCTCAAGTCTAGAGGATTTTCAGAAGCTCTCACATTGTGTTCACACAATGCTAAATAAATGGTTTGTGGGAAATTGCAGTCAAACATAACTGCATGAGTGCTAGTTGGTGCAAGAAGGGGTAAAGACCACATTCCTAGAATCAATTAAGTTATACCCCCTTTTCTCAAATGAAGGAGGAAGTGAAGCCTTCTCTTCCTGTTCCCTCTCTCCACACCACATCACTGGGTAAGGAAGATGTGTCTAAGCAAGCTCCAGGCTTACAGCACATATTTGGAACTACCGGTACATATTTGTATTTTCTACCCAAGAGTATTCTGCCTGTGTTCTTCTGCTGCTGCTTGCATAAATGCATTAATTTGACCTTTGGAATGTGTTGTTCATAAAGCATTTAAAATTTACTTAGCAGTGTGTGGTCTGTTCACTGGAAGAGGGGTAGAATCAGAAGAGCACTTTGCAAGCAAACTAGATGAGATATGCAAAAGGTTTAACAGCCTACATTCCTAACACTTCACTGTAAGGCCAATGTTTGGGCTTGTGGAAGCTGAGTCACCCATGTACCTCTAAACTCAGGTTTAGTGTTCTGTGTGAACATAGATACAATTTCAATCACATTCAGGCAATCCTTAAAAACAGCTTACTGAAATTTAGAAGGGCTACTTCATGTGTTACAAAATTCCTATCCGGAAGAAACTTCTGCATAATAATTTACTTCAGCATCCCTTTGTAGAATGTTTGATGTTCTATATTTGGTACCTGGGAAAACACATTTTCCCCTCAAGATGTTCTCATCTATTGCTGTTATAATGACTGTGTGACTACATGAGTGTTATAGGCATTTATAGGTTATTGTCTGTGCTGTTGTTCACAGCAAACAAAACAACCCCCCTCCAGCAGTGGACCTCCATCTGGCTGAGTCTCTGCACCATACCAGGATGAAAGGGAGAAGCAGCATGATTGCAGCATGTTTGGCATGGTGCAAACACACTAGTGGAGCCAATCCGGCACTCCTGCCAGCAGGTTTGCACCATGCCAACCTCAAATCTGCTGCAACCCTCCACCTCTGTGTCCCAGTATGCTGCAGCAACTCAGCTATTCAGAGATCCAGCGAATGCCACAGCCCCACCACACTATCTTCTGCAGCTCCCATGTCATACCAAGTCCATGCTGTTTGCTGAAGAGCCACCAGTTACCCACCTTACCAATTTGACCATGGATTCAGTCACATTCTGACCTAAGGCAGCACTGCATTCATAAAATGAGAGTCCATACTCCTGCCCAAAAATAAATAAATGAGAACAAAACAAACAATGCACATCCTTTACAGCAGTGGTAGTTGACAAACATTATGCCTAATTGGGTAAACGCAACTACTTTCAGCTCCACCACCTGACCTCGTAGCTACACATTTTTACCATGAACATGATCAAATGTGACTCTATTCCTGCTGTAGAGATCCACCCTACCCCTGACATCTCATCTTTGACTAAATTATCTTGGCAAATTTCGCTACTGCATATCCACAGACAGCAAATTATTCATGGCATTTGGGCAAAGGCTTATGTTGAGTGAGCTGTCAGGGGGAGTGGGAAGGATCCATGCCCATAGAGTGCAAGATACTAGTGCAATCTACTTCATCAAAGTTATCCTACCTCTTCATAAAAGAGTCAAGACTCAGACAAAGGTGCATGGTTTAAAAGATATAAGGTAAAGGACCTGTGGACAGCTAAGTCCAAGGCGACTATGGGGTGTGGCACTCAACTCGCTTTTAGGCCGTGGGAACTGGCATTTGTCAGACAGCTTTCTGGTTCATGACTAAACTGCTTCTGGTGCAATGAGACACCGTGACAAGTGCCAGAGCACACAGAAACACTGTTTACCTTCCCACCACAGTGGTACCTATTTACTTTGGTGCACTTTCAAACTGCTAGGTTGGCAGAAGCTGAGACAAAGCAAGGGGAGCTCACCCCATCGAGCGGATTTGAACCGCTGACCTTCCAATCGGCAAGCTCAAGAGGCTCAGTGGTTTAGACCACAGCGCCACCTGCATCCCTTAAAAAAGATATAAAAGGCAGCCTGTCTCTGCCCCTCCATGCCATTGCCTATGGAGAAAAACACGGAATGAGCCCTGCAAACCCCGTGTGTTCACCTACGGTATACCAGAGCATCAGAATCTCTTGATGAGGTCCCAAGACTCCTGACCACCATCTTAATGGCAACTCCACCCACCCAGTAAAAATCCATGCATGTTGGTTTGTTTCTTAACTGTGTGGTGGTTGTTGCCCTCAAAATGTTTTTGTCTGCTACAACTGGTAATCAAGAATCCATGTGATGCTCAGCAACTAAGTTGCTGAGGATCACAAGCTGCACAGTTCTACTAAGCTAATATTCTTGTAATTTTCCTACAGGCACCCGGTTGACCAGTGCTGGAAAGAGGAAGCTGGACTAAACGGGCTTGGGGACTGATCCAGCAGGGCTCTTCCTACATCCTGATGTCGTTTTAAAGCACAATTGGATTTAGTTAAGAGAAGCAAAAAAAGAAAGCAATCAGAGGAAGACAGCGTTACGATTTTGTGATCACTTCCAGGCCATGGGCAAACACATGAGTCATATATGTGCATCTGGTTTTTTCCTTTGCCTCTGGCCTAAATCAATCAACCTCAAAAGCAGCACTACATTATATTACTTTTAATTTATTCTGACTTCATTTTGGTTTGCCAAACTCAGGGGAGAAGTAATTACAAAGATAAGAGGAAAGCTTAAGGGTAGACCTTGGCCAGGTATGCACCGTCCTCTGAAGAGACTCTTCTTTCTGCAGCACGGTCTGTTTTGTTACCAAGCAGAAGGATGACAACTCCATTTTCTGCTCCTTCCTGTGAAGAAACGCACATGCTTCTTCAAATATGAGCTGAAACCAAAATGACAGCGATAAAGGACCGTCTACTGCATTTCTACAGGGACTACAAATAGGATAGGCTGCAAAATAATCCTTCCTAGTTCCTGACAATTAAGGAAACCAAAGTACGTTGAAAATATGAGAGGTCCTCTTCTCTCAACTCATTTTTGCACCCATATTTTAGACACCTGAGTTGCCAAATCTCTTAGAATAGGCAAAATCTTTCCCATATTTCATTAAACATTGGTTTGGAAACTGCAGGTGGTATAGAATTCTGTGGTATAGAATTCTGGGGCAGACAGTCTAAACATATAGCATGAATTCTAGCAGGACTGCACGGGCTACCAATTTGTTTCCAGGATCAACACAAAGTGCTGTTTTTGACCTATAAAGCCTAATGCTGCTCAGGTCTGAAGGATCGCCTCTCCCCACATCCTGGCCTAAACCCAGTTATCATCTGAGCCCTTTTTCATCTGCCCCCTACACAGGAGGTTTGGAGGGTAGCAACATGAGCTTGGGCCTTTTCAGTGGTGGCCCCTACTTGTAGAATGCTCTATTCAGTGCTGTCTTTTTCTTTAGGTGCCAGGCAAAGACTCTTCTCTTTACCCATCTCCTGGCTCTTAATTTTAAGGGTGGTACTGTGGCCTCTTTTTGTGAGATCAGTAAGTCCCGATCTGTTGCATCTGTTTAGGTGTGTTTTTTTTAAAAAAATATTAAATGTTTTCATTGGTTTTAATGTTAAGTCATTTTGGGTCACTCTCTGGTAGAAAAGTGACTAACAAAAACAAATAAATAAAACTTCATAACAGTCTTGTGAAGCTCAGGCTGTCCATGAATGGCCGCCATTTTATGGATGGAGGAATTTTCTTGCCCAGGATTTGATTCAAGGCATTCTAGTTTAACATTCTGTCCCAGGGACAGGAAACCCGTTTCAACCCAAAGGCCACACTTCCTTCTGAGCAACCCTCTGGGAACTGCATGCCCATGGTGGGTGTAGCCAGAGGCAAGAGTGGGCATAGCCACAGATCTGACTCTTACCTTTGTATAGTAGGGTACATTGCAACCATGCAAAAGCCAGACGTTTCTACACACACAAAACTCTCCATCCTTCATCCACACAAGCAAAATAAATAAATAAAGGCATTATTACAGTTCAGGGAGACATTCCAGCCAAGCAAAAGCACTCATGTATGTTCCAGCATCTGTACTTTTCCAGTATCTATTAGTTCTAATGATCACAGACCCTTTGCTATTTTAGTTACCAATCATGTACTTTCTAGCATATATACTAAAAAAAAGCAGTACGGATTTTTTCTAGTTTGCAACTTCCATGACAAGAACGAGTCAGCAAATGTATCTCATGATGACTCAGCAACCATCATGTACTGTTGTTAATCATGTCCGCTGTTGTAGCCACACGGGACATGGGCATAGCCAAGATTTTTGGAGTTTTTTTGTGAGGCAGGCCTTTTATTGGTGGGGCAGAACCTTGGGTAGCTATGTATTTTTACTGATTAGGGAGGGCAGCTGCCCCTCCTTGCCCCAGCCCATGGCATGGGAATAACACCATAGAGAGGTGGATAAGGCTGCAATCCTCAGCACCTTTACTGGAAGAAAACATAACTGAATGCAGTGAGACTTACCTCTCATTAAACACACACAGGACTGCATTGTCCAAACTCAACAATGCAATCACCCAATCACCAAGAGCTAAAGCAGGGAAAACAAAAGCCAACCAATCGTGGAAGAGAGTTGCTCTCCTTACCTGGATACAATTCATCCAGTACCGCACCTCTGCAAAGCTATGTTCTGAGGTGATGTCATACATCAATACAACTCCATCAGCCTTCCGGAAGAACTGCTTGGTGATACTGTGGTATCTGTTTTTTGGGAGAAAATGTGATTTTTTTCCCACAACATTTTTTATAATTTCTTTCTTTCTTTCTTTTTCTAGATGCAGCACCTTACACTACCTTTCTTGGCCGGCTGTGTCCCACAGGCGTAAAGCAAAGCACTTGTTATCCACAAAGAGGTTTTTGATCCGATAGTCCATTCCTAAGGGATACATTGCAGCCATTTACAATCAAGTTCACTTCACATCTCCAACCGCTTCAAAGAGCTGAAAAGCGCAAGCTGGAACCGAACTGATAAGAATAAAACGCAGCAGGGCTCTAGCACTTCCATCCCTGAAGTTTGGGGAGATTAATAAAAGCAAGCGTAGCAGAACACTGAGGAACTTGTTCAGTTTTATTATCTGAATTTTGCAGGTGTCAAACCTGACACGGAGTAATGGATTTGACTTCCTTCCATTTTAGAGTTGACTAACCTTCATACAATTTTTTAGAAAAGGAGAACATTCAAACCGAAAGACCACGCTAGAAGGAAACAAGCTGGAAATGCCCTATAGATTAAAAAAAAACTCTTCCTGTATCTGTGCTGCAGCCCTTTGAATTTCTACATGGCTCAAATTACATTGGGATTAGGACCCCTTGTGGCCATGTGGATAAATTTAACTTACTGACAGGGTGGGGGCCTAGGGTGGGACAGAGGAAGTCAGGCATCAGGAGTAGGCGTAGCTGGGCATCTGCCAAGGCCAAGACTCTTACAGGAGGATCACTGTCACCCCAGAGCCTCCTACTAGCCCTGCTACAATTAGTCCTTGCTGTCGCTCCCCTCTCTGAGCATGCAGGCAGCGACAAGAGTGAGGAGGCAGAGCAGCATCCTTCAGCTGGCTTTGCATTTTCTCTCTGGGCAGTTCTGCCAATGTGAGCCCAGAGGGAGATGGGACGGCAAAGGAGGTAGACCAACTCAGGGAAGAGAGCCCACCAAGGACATCCTGCCCAAGGGCTGTCGAAAAGCTGGGGCTGATTCTTGGTATGACTCAGTGTATTTGCCAGCTTAACAAGGGTTTTGGGGTACAGAAGAAGAAGAAGAAGAAGAAGAAGAAGAAGAAGAAGAAGAAGAAGAAGAAGAAGAAGAAGAAGAATTTGGATTTGATATCCCGCTTTTCACTACCCGAAGAAGTCTCAAAGCAGCCAACATTCTCTTTTCCCTTCCTCCCCCACAACAAACATTCTGTGAGGTGAGTGGGGCTGAGAGACTTCAGAGAAGTGTGACTAGCCCAAGGTCACCCAGCAGCTGGATGTGGGGGAGTGGAGACGCGAACCCGGTTCCCCAGATTACGAGTCTACCGCTCTTAACCACTACACCACAGTAGCTGTTTTAACACAGGGAGAGTGGTTTTTTTAAGCTATTTATTTGTTTCAATTCTGTTACATTTATATCTCACCTGTCTTCACAGAACCCAAGATGGTGGGTGTATTGTTCCCAAGCAATCACCCATCTAGACACTGACCAGACGGATACCTACTTAGCTTAAGCAAAGTGATGACATTGCATGCCTTTAGAATGCACCCTAGGACCAATTATCTTGCATATGCAGACAAACGGTGACCTGGGTGGTGTTCCCCGGCCCCAAATAGGGGAGGAAAACGAATTATGTCTTCTAATTTGCTTTTGGTTATGCAGATGCCTGCAACAGACTTACAAGAGAATCGATCGCTCAACTCTCACTTGGTTCCTCTCATTCTAAAACCATGCTCTTTCCTTCAAGTGAATGTTTTCTATTAAGAAAGCCATGCTCAATTATGTGAAATATCTGATTTGGGGGCATTTTATAGCCTCTCTGGTAATATTCTTTCAAAAGCAAAATAATACTAACAATAGGAATAATGCAGGTCAATCTCTAATATTGGAGTGTTATATTGTATATAGAGTTCAGGGTCACTGCCACTCCTTATGGCAAGCAGGTCCAAGATTGGCCTAATCATACAAAAATATAGGCCAAACTGGGGTATAAATACATAGCAACTAGCTATCTTATTTTTTCTTAATTAAAAATGGGCATCGGGGAGCCCAATTCTTGGTTCAAACGCAGTACATGGGAAGAGGAGGTTTATCTCCACACACAAATGCTCATTGAGATTAGAACAGAGGCAACACACCCCATGGGGCTAGAAGCCTTAGAAATAAAAACACATCTAGCCTAGGGGTGGAGAGAGACCAGGGGTGCCAACTTGAATAAAATATTGGGGGGGGCAGGTAAGCACCGTCCTGCATAATCAGTCACATGATGCAGTGTACACACACCATCTGAATGGCAATCCCCATCAATGTGGGGGGTCCTGGCTCCCTCAAATATCTTATTGGGGGGCGAAGCCCCCTTGGCCCCTAAGAGTTGGCACCTATGGGAGAGACGACCCAGTGTCTCTTGTTACCTGCTAGTGAAAGATGGATTCATACCTACAGTCGCAGTCATATTTGCATTGAAGGAATCATCTTGCAGTCGGTGCAAAAAAGACGTTTTGCCAACATTAGAGTCTCCAACAAAGAGCACGTTATACACATGGTCTGGACAAAAGCAAACAGCTGTGGTGTCTTTAGAAGTTTCTTTGGCATCCACATCCACTGGATAGTCTGCAGCTTCTGCTTTGACATTTGTTTCCTCATCCTTTTCTACCCTGACCTCTTGATTCTTCCTACACCCTGGCAAATCCAAGCATCCTTCTCTTTTGTCTTCCGATAATGATGCTTCTAGACCCTTTGTGGTTTGTGTCTGCAACACCGGTTGGAGCATATTCTCTAACTTGTGGTTTTGGAAAACGGAGATCTCTGGCTCACATCCTTCATCCAACTTGGGTAGGGCTACTCTGGGTGAGGAATGAGCAAGCGGCGTATCTTCCACTGAGGGCTGTTGAGTTTCATGTATCTTTTTCTCTGATGTTTTAATTTCTGGAGATTGCTTTACCACTCTCTGCTCAGAATCGGCAGGTGGCCACTGAGTCCGGCTGATACCACTGCACTTTAAAACTTGCTTGTGAAGTTGGGTCGCCTGTTCTAAAATGAGAGTCTTTCCTTGCATCGAGCCTTTATAGTCACCGGCTGGACTTGTCAACTCTTTATAAACAGAAGACTGCACTTCAGGAACAAGAATACATCCTCTCTGCTTTGACTCTAGAGTTTTGACTTCCCTTCTTGGCTCAGAGATGTTTGCATTCTTCACCTCCAGAGCACAAGTTGTTCTTTCTTTAAGAAGAGCATCTCTTTGCCATGAAGCTCGTCCAGGAAGAGCCTCAACAATTCTCTTCTGAGGATCACATTTTCTGGAGCTTGCATCATATGGAGTTATTTTTTCCTGCATTTTTCTTTGCTGAGAATTTCCATTCTCTCTAATTTGGCCCAAGAACTGAAAACCAGAGTTATCTATTTGTGGATTATTTGATGATTCAGACACCTTGTTTACTGCTGCTACGGCATCATTCAGCTCTCTAAGCAAAGAGCTTTGGTCAACGACTTCCTGTGGAAAATATTTTTCTGGTTCTACAATGGAGTCTACCCAAGGATCCTCTTCAATGGAGATCACTCTAGTAGTTCTAGATTCTGAGTCGGCTTTGGCCATTGATGCCATACCACCAGGTGCCCTATGGGGAAACGATGGATAGAGCAACACTCATTTGGTACAAGATAAGAAAAGTAAGAAACAAGGCTTCAGAAGGGCACAATTCCTGCTGGAGAACATCAAGATCTCATGGGCCTAATAAATAAATAAATAAATAAATAAATAAATAAATAAATAAAATAATTTATTTATATCCTGCCCATCTGGCTGGGTTTCCCCAGCCACTCCGGGCGGCTTCCAACAGAACACTAAAATGCAATAATCCATTAAACATTAAAAGCTTCCCTAAACAGGGCTGCCTTCAGATGTCTTCTAAACGTCTGGTAGTTGTTTTTCTCTTTGACATCTGATGAGAGGGCATTCCACAGGGCAGGTGCCACTACCGAGAAGGCCCTCTGCCTCGTTCCCTGTAACTTGGCTTCTTGTAGTGAGGGAACCACCAGAAGGCCCTCGGCGCTGGACCTCAGTGTCCGGGCAGAATGGTGGGGGTGGAGATGCTCCTTCAGGTATATGAAATGCTAACTTAACCACCAGCAAGACTTCTAGGCTCTTAGGTTTGTTGCTTTCTCAGTGTAAAGACTGAGTATATCTGTTTCTAACATGCATGTTTCTTCTTATAAACACAGTGAGGGATGAAAGCAGTAATGTATATCAAAAGGCCTAAGAGAAACATGTTGGTAAACTGAGTCATTCCACAAAAATGAGGTAACAGGGCATTTATTAAACCGCTAAAGAATACTATAATCTTCAAGATCAACCGTACTCTAAACTCTGCCGGTTTCCACGGCTCTTCTTTACAATCCACTGATAAGCAGTATTTTGATTTTATGGGGGAGAGCTAAAAAGTCTGCCAGAGTTAATTTTGACAAAACAAATGAATGTACTAGGTTCACCTGGGGCTGGCAGCCCTTTAATGGCAATGTCTTGGTAATGTAGTGGGATATTATTATTATTATTATTATTATTATTATTATTATATTGTCTAATGATGGAATGTCAGTGGAGGAAGCCCTGTTTATTGTTCTTGAACCACTCTGAGATCAGCTTTGTCATTGGCAAAGCTGCATACAAATATTAAATCTAATCTAATCTGTTTGGCCCCAGGATACTTTTCAAACATGCATTTGGCTTTCTGGGTGCGGCATATGTGAAAGTACATGAGAATGTCAGGGCTGCAGACAGAAATAACGTAACTGCTTAGGTGCCGGAGCATGGACTCAGCTTCAACGAAAACCACTGCCACCCGCTTACTCAAGTGTATTAAAGGAGTATTTGGTACTTACTTCTGAGCAGAGCTGTCCAGTGTATCCTCACTCGGATTGTATCCAAATCTCATCACCAATTCAGAGGAACTCAACTCATTTGCACTCAGATGACCCTTAGAAGAATCACAGTGGGAGAAAGGCAGAAAAAGAAGTAAGGATCACTTATTACCAATTTCAGTATCCACTTATGGGGGAGGATGCCTGTCGAATCTCTGCATGATCTACTGCACTGGCCTTGCCTATTTCTAATCACATGTACACGTGTGTGTGTGTGTGTGTGTGTGTGTGTGTGACGGGGGGGGAAGGAGACTGGATCAATCCTGATGGAGACATGCAGCTGAATCGCTCACACTTAGGAGAGGCTTCCTGTCGAAACTCATCACAAGTCACTGCTCTGATTTTGCCTCTATCTGCAGTGCACAGAAGGCATGTCCAGAACACCAATTCATGCAGAGATATGGGAGATAGCCTCTAATGAAAACTGGTCTCTTTTCCCTCTGTAAACTCTGACAGTACAATCCCTATGCATGTCTACACACCACTTTGAGGTTTTTTTCCCCTACAATCAAGTGGTATATAAATTTTATAAAATAAAATAAATTGACTTCAGTGGGACTTACTCCCAGGTAAGTGTGCATAGGAGCGTGATCTAAGGCTGCAATCCTCTATACACACCCTTGAACTTAAGGGGCCTTACTTCCCAAGTAAATATGCACAGGGATTGTGTTGCATTAATCATTTTGGATAGTTTGAATGAAGTGTGCCTCCAATTTTGGTTCAGAAATAAAAATGTGCATTGGTTAACAGATGCTTGGGAAAGCCTGATTTAATGTAATCAGATTTCTCTAAGGTGCTACTATACATGTAGGGTGCTAGATAATATCTCCAGGGCCCATGAGAGCTTAGATTCTCCCATAATCCTATCTGCTGGTTGAAAGCACTATGTCAGATGCATTAATATACAGTACTCATAGCTAGGCAGCCTTTCCAGGGCAACACCATGGGGGGGGCAGTACTGAGTGACAAAGGATGCAAGGTGAACAATTAAGAAGTACCTGTTGACTTTGAGCAGTCTTGACAGAGACTTCCTCTGGCGATCTGCCACTGCCAAGGAAAGAAGGGATACATTGTCACTGTCCCTGTATACTAACATGTGCTGCCTCTGCAGGGGCACAAGCCTAGTAGCAGTAATAGTGCCACAATGCATGGAACAGCATATATTGAGGATGGCGGGATGCAAACAAGAAATGCAATGGTGGCAACAGGAAGTGGGACAGAGCAAGCAGGAAGTGCATATTATCTCAAGGGGGCTGTGAGGGACAGCGGAACTGCTGCACTCAATTTATGCTGTAGCTTTTTTGGAAAAGTGACATCTTTTGGGAGGTGTACCTCAGGAAGAGGTATCCCTGCCAGAAGCAATGGCCAAAATAGCCTAACCACCAACAACTTTCCCCAGGGGGCAGAAAACAGTTCGGTCTGCTGAGCTATTCTGCTTTTACCTCATTATCAAATCTGACTAATGGAGCGAATAAACAGATGCCAGGGGCAGTAGGTATTCTGATGATGCAACACTTAGTTCCCAGTGCAAGCGTATCTTAGGGAAGCCACTCTCTTTTCCACCAGATCAAAGCTAGTTCGTTGAAACTTGGAAAGCCTTCTAATGAAATAGCTGCCACAAGTTAGGCTACAAAAGGGGTTCTCTACACCCTCCCAAAAAAAGGTGACACTGTGCTGGTTAGGACTCACCTCTCTTCTTTGTGTAACTGGGATACTCTACCCCTCATGAAATCCAGTTGCCTTTGGGTCTTTTGAAGCTGATTGAGGGTTTTTTGTAGCTGGGCCTCAAGGGCAATGTTGGTTTGTTTGAGCTCCTGGGTTTGGGTACTGGCCATATGCTGCTTTTCTCTAAGACTGAGAAACTGTGTCTCAAGCTAAGAAAGGAATATAGAAGGTGTTCAATGAAGTAAAAGAAGTGTGGTGGTTACAGTGCTGGACTAGTACCTAGAAGAAGAACAGGATTCAAACTCCATCAAAGCTCATGGAGTCAGTCTCTCAGTCTAACTTACATTCATGGGGTTCTTGTGAGGATAAAAATGGGGGAAGAACCTTGCAGGAAATGTGAGACTGACATTTCATTTCATTTCCTTTATTACATTTCTATCTTTTGCACGGGCTAGACCCTTCTGCAAGTAAAATGGTCAAGCCTCTTAGACATGCGGTTCTCAAACTCCTTTCAGGTGGTCAGTAGAAAAGTAATGAAACAGTTGAAAATATCTGCCTTGCATTTGATTCACATTCTCTGTCTTTCTCTCTCACACACACACTGGAGACTGAAGCCATTCTGACCAGAGCCAGAGGCTAACAAGTGCTGCATTCACATCATACATTGAAAGCACATTTCCTCTCCCTTCCAGAAAGGAGAATCCTGGGAACTGTAGTTTGTTAAAGGTGCTAGGAATTGTAGTTCTGTGAAATGTAAACTATCGTTCCCAGGATTCTTCTTCCTTATCTCTGGGTATCAAACATCACACCCTATTGTGCCTGGACAATTTTGTTGTTTAGTCGTTTAGTCGTGTCCGACTCTTTGTGACCCCATGGACCAGAGCACACCAGGCACTCCTGTCTTCCACTGCCTCCTGCAGTTTGGTCAAACTCATGTTGGTAGCTTCGAGAACACTGTCCAACCATCTCGTCCTCTGTCGTCGCCTTCTCCTTGTGCCCTCAATCTTTCCCAACACCAGGGTCTTTTCCAGGGAGTCTTCTCTTCTCATGAGGTGGCCAAAGTACTGGAGCCTCAGCTTCAGGATCTGTCCTTCCAGTGAGCACTCAGGGCTGATTTCCTTCAGAATGGAGAGGTTTGATCTTCTTGCAGCCCATGGGACTCTCAAGAGTCTCCTCCAGCACCATAATTCAAAAGCATCAATTCTTCGGCGACCAGCCTTCTTTATGGTCCAGCTCTCACTTCCATACATCACTACTGGACAATGGTGTGAAAGGTTTTTCAGTGAAACAAGGCCATGGTCCCTGAGTAACTGGAAGCAATGCAGTGTCCCCAAATATGGCTGGACTACAGTTTCCATCCTTTGATGGGATTGGTAGTCCAACAACACCAGGAGGTCATGAGGTTGGCAAATCATGTTGACTATATCAGAAATATTCAGCCACACTGCAAGCAGCTGTGTGTGTAGTGTTGCCATATTTTGAAGAGCAAAAAAGGGGACACGCTTGCCAACTTCAACTTTTAACTTGAATCTATGGAGATTCTCGTCATGAAAAAGAGGATGTGTCCTGGGGAAAGAGGACATATGGCAACCCTGCGTGTGGATGATGGTTTGGTTGGCCTTAAATGCTTTAGCCAGAGGAGATGCTTCCAGTAGATGGCGCTGTTTCCTCATGTCACAGGGATAACCTTACCTCTTTTTGAACATCAAGGAAATGCTGTATTTCCCTTTCCCTGGCATCCAACAGTTCTTTCATCTCTACGCTGAGGAATTGGCTTTGGGTTTTACTCTGCAATAAACAAAGGCGGTGAAGCTATAGCTTTCCAGGGAACGTTCACACATGGGACCTGTTTGCATCTGAGCCAAAGCACAAGTGGAACATGCAACAAAAAGTTGCAGCATGGTTTGCTCTCTTGTTCATGCTTCCAGACAACTGTATCCTTTTTCAGGATACTCCATTCCATTTCCACACTATTCCCCTGGTAAGCCTTCTGCGCCCACTAGGCATGTTCAATCCCCACTGAGCTATTTTGGGGTTCCCCCTCACCCTGAATTTTATTCTACATGTTTTTTGTACTTATCCAAACTTTGGGATATCTCCAAGCCTTCTGATATCTCCCCCTTCGGCATGGATGCTAGTGGTTTTTCTACATAAAGATCCATATTTGGATAATGAGTTTGCTGTTAGTATCTAGATTCTATATATTACATTATAGAATAATGCAGGGAGGAAGGGGAATGAAACCTACTCTGACTACAAAATACATGCAATTTCTGTCTTCACAGATGGAACAAATAGCGTGACATTTTAGTGCCTTGTGTGAAGTGTTATATGGCTGATTGGTTCTTTGAATTTCCCATTGTGCAATGACATCAAGCCCAACCACACTGTGTATAGTCAAATATGAATATTTTTTGCCCTTTTATAAGAAATCGGGAACTCTGAAGGCCCCTGACATTATAAGCATTATAATATCCTTTTAAAAAAAAAATCCTACAAGTGACATTTTCATAATAGAGAAGAGTCACTTTAAGAAAGCCAAATACAAGCAAATATTAGATATATTTTGGGAGGGAGATGTTTGCCAAAGACCTGAGAGCAGTGCTTTTTTCAAGGGGTATTCAAGGGTACACAGTACCAGCACCTCTTTTTTTGGTTGTTGCTAAAAAGTGTGGCACTTACTGCAACAACTTCAAGGTGAGTACCAGCACCTATTTTTTCGGGGGGGGGGGGAGGGAAGCACTGGCTAAGAGTATCATCTTAGTTCCCCATGTATCCGAAGAACAATTCATGTCAACAAGGAGCCATGTCTTGAATGTAGTGGGCCCTACTCAGTGGTGCCCCCTCCCATAAGAAATCAGGCAGGCGGGCATCTATGAACTTTGTCCTAAACTGCTGGAGAATTTTCATGAGGGTTCTTTTTTTTAAAGCACAGGTTGTTGCAAAATATGGCAAACTGAATTTAAGACCCCAAAAAATAATTAAAAAATGAGAAAGTGTGAGAACTGGAATTGACAGATCCTTCCACCCCTAATTGCAGGTGATGCTGGCTCTTTTGGAATTGTTTTCCTCTGCCCACACAAGGGTCCTGAGAACATGCTTTCTAGGAAGAAAGACGATTACAGTACAGTCCTTTACACATCTACTCAGAAACAAGCCCCATTCAATTCGACGGGGCTTACTCCTGCTGTGTGTATACATAGGATTGCAGCCTTATTCCTTCTCCATGTTTTGGATCAGAGTCCTTTTCTGCAGCTCTCTCTCTCCTCCTGACTGTCTTATGATGAGGCATCTGCCCCTGGGGTCATTGTGCAGCACTTAGAACAACAACACCATCATGTGGTGATTTAAATGGTGTGATCCACCCTGAGCTTTTGGGAGAGGGCAGGAACTTGAAAGGAAAACTCAGCACACCCCTTCTCATAAATCTGAGGAATTACACATGATCCAGTTATGCACCAACCTCAAGCTGCAGCCGCCTTGTCTCCTGGTCTATTTGCTGTTCCAACTCCTCATATAACTGCTGCACCTCCTTGTTGTGATCAGCCACTCGCCTAGTGCAGAGGAGCAAACAAGAGAGCTTTAAAGCAGAGTTGTTTAAAGGTGGGTAACATGGCGCCCTCCAAACGTTATGGGCTGCAGCTCACATCAGCACCAGCCAGACTGGACAACGTTCATGGAGGATAGGAGTCAAAGCCCGCAATATCTGGAAAGAACCACAACGCCTACCCATGTACCTTAAGAAAGCAGAATTGGCCCTAGGCCCCTTCATTTGCTGATCTCAACATGGCTCCATGTCAGGCTAGGACTGGAAAATTATGCTGAGATTATGATTCTTTAAAAGGAGATGACAGGAATTGAACCTGTGACCACAGCCATACCTGGACTCCCTTGGCAAGGAGATGTATCGGCATCTCCCACCCAGTTCCAGAAAAAGATTGACATGATTCTATCATTACAAATGATTCTTAAACTGGGTGTTTAACAGCACATTCCTCTAAATGTACACGCAAAAGTAAATCCCGCCAAGTTTAATGCGGCTTACTCCCAGGAAAGTGGGTACACAGGATGGCAGCCTAAATCTGGCAAGCCAGAGGCAGGACCTTCTGACAATACCTTGCTTGCTTTGTCGTTACTTCCAACAAGGCACCAGAAGGAAGGCACTAACTTGGAGGTTGCGCCTGGTGCACACTTTACTCGGAAGTAAGCCACGCTAAAGTCAACGGCCCTTGCTCTCTGGGGTAAACACGCAGAGGTGCATGCACTGGAAGCTGGCCAAGGTGGGAAAGAAACCAGGGGAAAGCGAATCAGCAGTGGTAAATTAAAAGCCTCGCCTGATGTTTCTCAGTCACCACATCCGCTGAAAGGCCTCTCTCAGGGCTAGCCAGGCGAGCAGAGGGCAGGGAACAGCGGCCATGCTGGGGTGGAGGGCCAAGTAGAGGTGTCCTCATGGGGAGCCCCACTGCACAAACTAACTGTCAGCACTGGTGGCTGACTGGGGAGGGCTGCTGCGAAGGTCCATGCCAGTGGCCGGGTTCCCCACTGAGGCACCAAGGCGCAATTTTTGTGCTGCCCCCAGCCTGTGCCCTTGGCTGGGACCAACCTAACTGTCCACTAAGTCTGCCTGTGCCTTTTCACAACAGCCTTTCCCAACCTAGTACCCTTCAGATATGTTGCACTATCAGACTCATCCAGTGAGGCTTTGCTGGCTGTTAGGAGTTACAGTGCAAAACACCTGAAAAGCACCAAGTTGGGGAACACTTTTCTGAAGGAAAGCCACAGCCTCTTCTGTTGAGCTATGTATGCCCCCCTGTTCTCTCTACAAATGCAAACACCCCAACCTTTTCTACCCTTTGGGTTCCAAATTCCCTTTTCCTGGAGTCTTTCTAACCATTCCGGAAAGCTGCACTTACGAAAGCAGTTTCCGCGCTTTACTCGTACATCCGGTGACCTACGTTTTCAGTATTAACTGCAGTGTCTCTTTTGCGCCCCTCGATTCTTTGATCAAGTGTGTCATTTTTGCCAAGAATTCTTTCAGGTTTCCCAGCAGATGTGGTTCATCCTGTCGGAGCTGCACCCAAATCTTCCAGATTTCTGACTGGCTGCAAGAGAGAAGATTGTCTCATTTTTCAGCGAATATACTGTTGATCCACCCGAACCCTCAGGGGACCTCTCAGGTCAGGACAGCCTGCTCTTAGGATCTGAGAGCAGTTTTGTTTCTTCCTAAAAACAAGCATGTGGACCAATAAGGCAACGGGGCTGTAAAGCAGCTATTGCGAAAGCTGAAATACCTCTTATTGCAATGCGTGTCACTTCGAAAATAACTAGTTAGTAGATAAAAGAGGCTCCAGTACTTTGGCCACCTCATGAGAAGAGAAGACTCCCTAGAAAAGACCCTGATGTTGGGAAAGATGGAGGGCACAAGGAGAAGGGGACGACAGAGGATGAGATGGTTGGACAGTGTTCTCGAAGCGACTGGTATGAGTTTGGCCAAACTGCGAGAAGCAGTGAAGGATAGGCGTGCCTGGCGTGCTCTGGTCCATGGGGTCACGAAGAGTCGGACACGACTGAACGACTGAACAACAACAAAGATAAACTAGGAAAGTGTCTAGGCCAGATTAACTGTTGCTGTTGCCTTTTTGTGGTTGTACCTACAGCACTTTTATCACAGCACTTGAGGTGGTTGCCTCCCTTTACCCAATGGTAAAACTAATCCCAGCATTCAAGCCCCAAGAGCTACTTCCTTAACTCAGGGTGTTGAAGCATGATCTTCAAGATCCAGAGTGTCTTCCTACAAGCTTTCCACTTCCACAACCCGCATAGTAACTCAAGCTTAGGTGCAGCATTCAGCACCAAAACTCTTTCACCTGTTCCCTATTCCTCCTCTGCCTGGATCCTGTGCAGAGCCGTCTCGTCATAGGGGCTGGGTGGTGCGGCGCGCCAGGGCGCCGGGCCCCCCCAAGGGAGCCCCCGCGAGTCTGCCGGCATACCGGGTGCCCCCGCCCCTGCCCCCACGGGTGGGCGGGCAGGCACTCGCGTGCCGGCGGGCGAGCTGCAAGCCGGCTGCCCTCCGGAGCCCCAGCTGGAGCACTGGGAAGGGTGCTCAAAGCCCCGCGCCACTCCAGAGCCACGCCCCTCATCCCCCGCTCGCCCGCCCCCCGAGGGGCGGCCAGCGCAGGAGGGAGGCGGGCGGAGAGGCGGCACGCCGGGGGCGCTGGAGGGATCACTGCGCCACAGCGGCCGATCTCCTTAAGACGGCCCTGATCCTGTGTTGTGAGATTCAGTATAAAACTAGCATAAGGTTCGCATGCACTCACTCTTCAAAGATGCTGTCAGCTCCCAGTTGGTTTAGGAAGGCCTTAAAGCACACTTGCTCCTCTGTATCAGCTTCCTCCAGAGACAGGTGGGTAGGAGCCCTTTCGGAAGGCATATTTCTCTTCCGGTGCGCTCTTGCCACCGTCTGTGAGCTCAGAAAATACCCTGCCACATAGACAATGAAAATCACACCTCTGGACAGACATGGTGCAATACAGAACAGTTTCAAAACAGTATTTGGCCCCTGGAACCAAATAACTACCTACGACAAGACATGCTGAATCAGAGCAACTGCCACAAGCAGTCTGCTGATCCTCATGTTGACCTCTAGACCAGGGGTCCCTAAACTAAGGCCCGGGGGCCGGATGCGGCCCAATCACCTTCTAAATGTGGCCTGTGGATGGCCCGGGAAACAGCGTGTTTTAACATGAGTAGAATATGTGCTTTTATTTAAAATGCATCTCTGGGTTATTTGTGGGGCATAGGAATTCGTTCATATTTTTTTCAAAATAAAGTCCAGCCCCCCACAAGGTCTGAGGGAGAGTGGACCTCTGCTGGAAAAGTTTGCTGGCCCCTGCTCTAGACAGACTGTCAGAATCAAGAGGCTTCCAGACAGGGGCTTAATATTGTGGACAGGTCATTGGCAGGCAACAGTGGGCGTTTTCCTTTTCCTGGTTGGATTGTTTTACCCGGAAAGGGTAAATCTGGATTAAATAGGCAATAGAGGCAACAAATACAGGCTGGCATTTTGTATGCCTCCCACAAGGGAGGTGCAGAGGTTGGCAACACAAGAACAGGCCTTCTCCGTGGTGGCTCCTGTTTGTGGAATGCTCTCCCCAGGAAGGCAGGCTTGATGCCATCCCTATCTGTTTTTGGACACCAGATATTTTCGCTGACCCATGCTTTTTGGACGTTAATCTTCTGCTTATCTTTTCAGTGGGTTGGGTTGAGTTGGATTCGCTCTTTTATCGGTGAGCTTTTTAGGTTGTTTTTACTCTTATTTTCCATGTTTGTTTCTGTAACTCACTTTGAATCACTTTTGTGAACAGAGTGACCACTACTAAGAAAATAAATAATAATAATAATAATAATAATAATAATAATAATAATAATAATAATAAGGATGCTGCTGCAATACATTGCAAGCATGAGAAGCAACCATCCTCAGTCAGGGTGGCACAGCAACCATTGCTCCAAACCTCTGCACTTCCCTGCAAATGGGGGCTTCCTGCCAAGTACAGTGTGCATAGGATTGCAGACAAACATTGCACGTTATCAACCCCATCAGTGTAACACACTAAAGCAATGCATACTAAGCCCCTCAATGAACTCTTCTGTGGTTAAGTAGCCCTTGCTGTCAGTATCCAGGCCATCAAACACAAGCTCCAGCTCTTTAGTGCTCCAGGGAAAGTCTGCCTCCAATTTCTGAAAACAATACAAATGTGAAGTTAAGGCCCTGATATCAGTCCCTTTGTTCTCAGACAGCTAGTAAAGAGTTCAGTCTGCCAAAAAGGTGCCCTCCGTGTCATTGTGGGGTCAGAAATGATTAGTGGTCCTGTTTTTATATAAAATAACCAGCTGTATTCGCTTCTGTATAAAATTGTGCTTGCTGTCTCTGTTTCCCTGCTGGAGAACCTATCAAGTGTTATGCTAAACAAAGCTAGTTTGCAGTCCATCAACCTGGTGTTTTTAAGTTGAATCTCTTCCTTTGTCTATTTGTTAGGTAAAGGTAAAGGGACCCCTGGGGTTGCGGCAATGGCAGAGGGAGCCAGAGTATTTGTTAGGGACTCCTTAATTACCTCTTATCAGCTCTTGCTTGGAATGTGTTAAGGAGGCATTTTATTGCTCAAGGCAGGTAGATTAAGGTTACCAGATTTTTTTCAATGAATTGGGGACACTTTTCAACTTCAATGGATTTTGTATGGGGACTGATTTGTAAATCCGGGGACTGTCCTCGGGAAATGGGACGTCTGGTAACCTTACTGTAGATAGCCAAGAGGCGCCTAAGAGTGAAAGATTTACAATCAGGGGCGGAGGAAGCCTCTTGGCCACCCAGGCCGGCACACGGAGGCACCCCCCTGGGGGCAGGGCATCGTGACGCTGCGTCGTGACGTCACGACACACGTCGGATGGGCTGCGCATGCATGGAAGTGCCACGCATGTGCAGTCCATCCGCCCCGGCACTGCTGCTCCTGCGGCAACTGGGCGACCCGCCAAGCGGGTGGCAAATCGTGGGGCTGCCCCGTCCGTGCTGCTTTATGGACAGGGCGGCCCCATGGGCCGCCACTCACTTGGTGGCTCGCTCGGTCGCTACAGGAGCAGCGGCACCGACTCGGATGCACTGCGCATGCCCAGAATTTCCGGGCATGCACAGTGCATCCGGCCCGGAGCTGCTGCTCCCGCAGCGACCAAGCAGGAGGGGCCGCAGAGTGTCGCTCCACCCCCATCGCCCCTCCCTTGCTACGCCACTGTTTACAATCCAAGATAACAAAAAGAAATAACAGGTGCTCTACTTTGGGGACTCTACACATGTTCTGGAGCCTATTGGGATCTCATGAATGTTAGAAGATACACCCAGGGTGGGGCTAGGGCTAATCTAAATGCACATGCGATGTGTGTGCTCCCCTCCTTCACATGCCAAGGAGTAAGACATGTGTTCTTATAACACATGAAATGGGCATTCTGGGAAATCTATAAGCTGTAAGTCTTAACCAATCGGAAAGCAGACAGAAGAAAGGGGGAGAGGGGGGAAATCAATGTTTTAAAAGCCTGACGCAAGAGTCCTCATGGCTGGCATTTTCCTTCCCTTTCTTTGGAGATGTTTGTGCGCTTTATTCAATTGAATAAACAAAAGTATATTGGATCTCCTGTCTACAGGCACTTATTGGCATTAGCAGCGCCTGGGACAATAAAAAGGTCTGATTAGCAGACCCAACATCATAACATCGAGTGGAAAAGAGCCGTAGCGTTTCACTCTATATGCAGGGTCATAGACACCGGAATAATGTTAAGATGATAATTATTTGTCTTAAGGTCACACAGAATGATCCATGATAAGGCAGAGTTGAGATCAGGGGTTTTGCCAAGCCTTTTCTCATTCATCATTAAGGTATTCTACCTCCACCGCCAAGAGGCAGCATGTCTCAAGCTTCCAGCAAGAAAAATCTGGCTCTCAAAAGCAAATGACATAGACGCACCACCAATTTACCTGCATATCAGCTCGTGTGATGAAACCTTCCTTTTTTCCATGTCCCTGGGAGAGGTCCCAAACCTTTTCCATGAGTTCAGAAAGGCATGGCTCTTCCTCTGAGATCGAAGATACCCGTGTGCTTCCCCTGGTCCCTCTTGCTTGCTTCCGGCGGCTCGACCCAAACTTTCTGCCAGGCATCCTCTGCCTATCCATGGCCCTCCCAGAGATTTACATTCAGTTCTTTGGAAAGAGGGAGGAAAGGGAGGGGGCATCATCCTTTTTCATATCCTCCTTTGCCTCATAATTTGACACACTAGAGACACGGAACTTCGTGACTTCTCCTCCTAGTTATCTTGAACCCGCGAAGGCTGGTGGTTGTGCCAGCTGTAAAGCAGTGATGCATTTGCTCATGGATCTGCATGCCTACACTAAACCCGCTTTGCAAGCATCAGGAGCTGCTGAGGTTAGGACCAAAACGCATGAAGTATATGCACTTTTGCCCCAGGTGAGTTACAGATCAGAACATTTCCCTGGTCAGTTAAGATTGCTCAGGCTCTGCCTACCTAGGACGGACATCAGCTCTCCCTGACTTTATTATATGTTTAGGTAAGCTGTTTATGGCACATTGAGGGCCTAAAAGAAAAGAAAAATAACTCCCAGATAATGGAGGGGCTGTAGCTCATAACTTTGCATGCAGAAGGTCAAAGGTCAAATTAAAAGGAGAGCAGGAAAGATCTCTCATTGAGGCAGACCGGCTACTGTTACTGCCAGTCAGAGTATACAATGCAAAAATAGACCACATGTCAGTGAGCTTACTAATTTATAAATATTTCCCAGGCTGTTTGCAGTTGGGAAGTAATTATTTGTCACAGGCAAGCGAGTTTTTTTTACAAGCCTCCACTAATCCTGGCTCCCCCTTTGCACAGTATCCAAAGAGATCTCTTCCACCATTTCCTTCGTTGTTCTAAAGCAAAAGCAGCCAACATGGTTTCCTCAAGATGCTGTGGACTGCAATCCCCATCCCCCCTGACCATTGGCCATGCTGGCTAGAGATGATGGGGATTGTAGTCCATGTAGTCCAACATATCAGGAGGACACTACATTAGCTACCATTGGGCTAAACATACTTTGGCTCCCAGCTTGCCAGTGGATATCAACATTGACCCAGTGTGCGCACGCACATTGCAATCTTAACTTCTGCACCAAACATCCTTATCTAGATCAGGAAAGGAAGTGACAGGATATACCTGATGCCAGCTTCCATATATGTTGTGCTACGTCTCTAGTTTATGGCTGTTTTGGACTTGCATTCGCTCCAATCCTCCCTGTTTGCCAAGGATGCACGCTACTTATTTTCAAGTTAAAATGTGGTTAGCCTGAGTTACTGATGTCATCATGCTTTAGGGCTCAGCTCCCAACCTCAGCTCTCTAGAAGCAGAACATCTGAGTCAGAAATGGATGCACATTGTCTTCAGTGCACACGAAGGTACATATATGTGCACGCAGTCTGAGGCATCACGGAGCACACAACTTGCCATTTCACATGCAACGGCTACTGAGGTTTATGGAAAACATACCATTTATGAAACAATTATGTTTTTTTCTGAAAACAGAAACAATTGTTTCCTGAAACAATTATGTTTTTCTGAAACCAAAACAATAAACACGCTGCTGGCTCTTAAGTGCATGGAGGACAGATTATTGCTGGTCAAATGAACATACAGGAGGTGAACAGTCTTCACTAATATAAAACAGAGGAGACACTGGTTTTCACAAAATGATCCTTAATGTGAGAATAGAGATTATTCAAGCATACCCCTATTATTATTAATTATTATTATTATCATCATCATCATCATCATCATCATCCGTGAAACCTTGCAAGGTTTTGTGATCCCTTGTGTTCCAAGCAACACCTTTTTATTAGGCCAATGGTAGATTAGCATAATAAGCTTTAAAATTGAGAAAGTTCAGCAGTCAAGAAAAGTCTTGTGAAACTCAAAAGCTTGTTACAATATTGGCCCCAGTGCTTTTTTTCTGGGGGCATGCAAGGGGGCGCATACGCCTAAAAAAATTTTGAATCTAAGTTTGGCCTCATTGGGGGGGGCAGCATTTCAATATGAGTGGGAAAATGAGAGTACCCCTAAACATTTTTTTGAAGAAAAAAAAAAAGCACTGATTGGCCCCCTTTTTAAAAGTTATCATCTGAATCATTTTAGAATGATCTTAATCAGCCTTCCTTTGAAACCATCAAGCTAACTGCACTTGTATCTAATTATAGAAATTATGGTACAGGAGCCCACAACTTTCTAGCATTTGTAATTAAACATGTTCGCAGAAAGAAGAAGTACTTACTCTCAAAGAAGATCGAGAACTGCTTGCCTATATTGCTGGTGGTGAGTCAGTAGAATTTCCCAGGTTGAACAGTGCAGTGCGGAACCAAGCAGACTTTGCAGACTTGACAACACACAGCAACAAAAGTTGGTTAACTAGTTTCAACTGGAGCCTTTTCAGGGTATGTGAAACTGAACGTGGAAGTCCAACTCTCAAATGATAACTATGATCTAGAGTGCGCTGTCTGAAGCATCTTGTGATTTTAAAAAACAATTTCCTCTTTTTCTGCTACTTTGTGGGGGAGGCTAGACTTGTATGGTTAGACTCAGCGGTGGAGCAAGCCAATCGGGCGCCTGGGGTGGCACACAAGCCCTACGCCCAGGGGCGGGGCCAGCCAGGGCAGGACGTTCCGCGGGGCCTCCAAGGAATCTGCCTGCCTCCTCCCACTCAGCTGCCCTACAGCTGAGGGGGAGGCAGCAGGCAGACCGTTTGGGGCAGTGCAAACTTGTGGGTGCCCAAGCCATTGCGTCTCTCCCAGGAGAGACGTGTGGCTCAGGCACGCTGCAGGACCACAGTGAATGCTGCCCGGCATTTTGTCACCCCCCTCAGTGGTGACACCCAGGGTAGACCGCACCCCCCTTCCTCCGGCCCTGGTTAGACTTGTATTAACTTTTGAATGAATGGCTTAATATGAGCATAATACTGATATTATTAGTATTGGGTATTGTTCACTGACCTGTTGGTATGTTTTATGCTCCTTTAAATGAACTGCAGTTGTTGAATTGGTAATTGCAATATATTATAATTATGGTTACTGCATTTAAATTGTCTGTCCTATAAACCACTCTGGACACAAAGTATCAGGGGGAAATACAATATACAGATAAATAGGCTATAACTAGCATTACTTCTGTGGGTTTTCTGGATATTTTAGATGACCAAAACTAAGGCCTTAGTCCCTGCCAAAAAGCAGCTCGTGGTTCAAAGTTTACACATGATATAACCAAATGTTGGGTTGGAAATGAGGTTTATTCCACAAGGGTCATCATATAGTTTCCAGTTGCAGGATAGTTTCATGCTTTTGATTCTATATGTTTGGTGACTTCATTGGGCTTTTGCAGCTAGGGTTGCCAGATGTCATGTGTATGAAATAAGAACTTTTCTTGGTAAATTTGTACATGTGTTCTTAATAATATAGCCCAAGTGCCTGCCCAACCTATTCTTCAAGCAGGACATTAATCTTCACAACACCCTTACATAAGACTAAGGTTCCATTAGCAATAGGCATGGATGGATGATGCAACTGGTACAAAGTCAGAAAGCTTTTTTTTTTAAGTCAAGGCAACTCAAGCCCTGCTAGCGCTCCATATCCATGCAACCTCATAACTGGTTGGTTCTCCTTGGTGGGTTCTATATCTGCTGTTGACCATCAGAGAGCCTGCAGTAAAGCTTTGGCAAACTACAAAAAGCCCACTTACATTAGAGACAATGGTTGTGCAGACCATCAGTATGGATTCACACAGCCAGCGCATGTGGTGAGTTTCTACATACTTAACACCTATAAATAAGTTTCCACCTTTTGCTTGTGAATAGTGAGAAAATGGCTCCTAGCAAAGGATGAAATTTCAGTTGATTTGGGCTGTCAGGACTGTCAACTATGTCTGGCAAAAAGCAGTTCTTTGCGTCTGCTCTAGAGCATATGCATTTACATGTCTACTCAGATGTAGTCACACAGTTAAGAGGGTTGCAGCATAAGTGTGATTGAGTAATCTGCTGTAAGAGGTGCTGTTTGCAATTTTTTTTAATGTTAAAAGTGGAAAACAATTTCTTCACATCACTCTTCATGGTTGTTGTTCTTTTGTTTACAATACAAAAAAAGTGCTGGAGAATCATACTACAGTGTACAGTCCTGGTGTTGCTTGCAAGGGCCAAGGCAACAAAGGAACCTGGATTTTGATTCAAACTTGCTGTATGGGCAGATCTATACCATACATTTAAACCGCATGGCTTTCCACCAATAATCCTAGATTGTATGTAAGTCACAGTCTGGAAGCCTTTTCAGTTGACAAGCAGGGTTTCTCAAACTTGGGTCTCTAGATGTTTTTGTAGTCCAAAAAGAGCTGAAGACCCAAGTTTGGGAAACTCTGCTGTAAATAAATAAATAAATATAAGGGAATTGTAGCTCTATGGCTCCAGCTACCAGGAATGTTTGGTGTAAGTCATATGCACTAAATGTGTGCTGAATGTGCTTTAAACATATGGTGTGAATCAGTAGTGGAGGAACCCTCTCCAGCACCCGGGGCAGCGCGTGTGCGCACTCCGTGCAGCGGCCGTACGGGTTGTGGCTTGCACAGCGGCCATATGGGCTGGCGCTTGCATGGCAACCATGTGGGCGGCATCCCGTATGGACATCGCGAGAGAGCAGCAGCCCATACAGACGCCACGCCCTCGGCCTCTCTACAGCTGGGAGGAGGCAGGGGCCATCTTGTCGCCCCTCCCAGAGTGGCACCCGTGGCACTCTGCCCCCTTCCTATGCCCCTGGTGTGAATCAGTCACTAGGGCTATCAACTCTCCCTCCCTCTTTCTTTCTTTCTTTCTTTCTTTCTTTCTTTCTTTCTTTCTTTCTTTCTTTCTTTCTTTCTTTCTTTCTTTCTTGTACTTATATTCCACACTTTCTCCAAGGAGCTCTGGGTGGCGTCCATTTGTCTTTTTGTGCACCATTTTATTCTCACAATCCTGTAAAGTAGGTTAGGCTGAGAGATGGCGACTAGCCCAAGGTCACCCAAGCAAAAGCTTCTTAGCCAAGATGAGCCTGGGTCTCATCCTACTCTGCCACACCAACACAGGTGCAGGGACCCCAAATTGCGTAAGTCCTAGCCAGAATGGCCAACAGTCACACGTACTGGGAGGTGTCATCCAACAACATCTGGAGGACCACAGGCTTCCCACCCTCACTCCAACCACTATTCCACCCCACTGACTCTTAATCAGGGGATCTGTGTTTTTAACAGCTGCACAGCAGGCAGAAATTCAGCAAATGGAAATGCAATACCAAAGGAAAACTGTGTTTGTTTGCTGAATTGCTGCTTGTTATGAGGCTTCTTTGTGGAAGCTCCTAGCACTCAGTATTTCCACCGTTAAAATAAAATCTAACTCCAAAATAAAGAAAAGCCTCCATGTGTTTGTTCTTTAATACGTTGACTCAAGATGTCACTCCCTAAAACACTAGCCAGACCATAAAAAGCACTTACCATTCGCCAGCATCTGCAAGGTTCTCACTCACTGCAAAGAGCAGGACACCTCCTCTTAAATGAAACTGTTCCTTTATTTTGCAGGCGGAAGTTGGCATGCACAACCACAGAGGAGGGAGAAGGTGGCCGATTTCACCAGCATAACTGAGACATTTGTCTTGTCACTTTCCTTCTTGCTCAACTCATCTTTCTGTTGTGGGCTCAACAAGAATAGCATGCTACAGCCACTCGTGTTATTTTAACAGTTTGTCCTACTGATCTCTGTGAAAGACGTTGGTTGCCTTGGGACATTTAATGCAAGATTAAGATTTGCTGCACAAAACACAGTTGGTTTTCACTTTTACTTGGGAGAGGCCATATTTCTGGGAATATAAAGCATCAGCAAATGTTTTGCTATTGAATGAGAGACCAACAGTACTGCCTACATTGAGCCATTTCACAAATGTGGAACAAGGTCAGCCTGCAGGGAAAATTGTTTATGGAACAGTTTGCAAATAGAAATGTGATTGTGTTAAGCAAGATTATTGTGGCTACCTAGAATACAAACCAGCAGCAAAGGGTTTTTTTTGGTCTTCAGTCTAGGCTAGTCTGAGACTATAAAAATCCACTGCCATTCCATTAAGCAAGTACTGTATGTAAATATATTTAGCTAGTCAATTATCCATTTTCTTTTTTGCCAAATTCTGCTGAGATTATCTGTATATTGATTAGCCATTGTTAACTGGCTTTAAAAAAAGTAACAAGTTGTCTGTATTCAAAGTATCATCCTACAAAGGAAGAGGATCTGCTATGTATTCTTTCAGGATCACATTTCTAGGTACAACAGTTGCCTCTTTTCTGAACCCAACCCCACATTCATGGAGAGAAGCACTTTACACCACAATACAGAAACTACAAGATCATAGTAGTTTATATTTCATCCTCTGTAAGTGTACTTAGCCAGTGTAGTGCCCAAAACACCTTGTTTTGTTTCTCTAATACAATTGCTATTTTTTGTGTGCAAAGTGCTTCTTTGAATATTTGGAAATATCAACTCATCGGTGCTTCTTAATCACTTGAAGGACATATGAATAAAAACCACGTAGTGGTGTGCTGCCACCGCAAAAATTGGTCTTTTATTTGTAGTGTTTGGAAGCAAACCAGTCTCTTTTGGATCTGTACTGTATCATTCCAATTTGTAATTCGGGTCCAATTCTGAACTGTTAAATCCAAACAAAATAGAAAATTCTTTCCAGTAGCACCTTAGAGACCAACTGAGTTTGTTCTTGGTATGAGCTTTCGTGTGCATGCACACGAAAGCTCATGCCAAGAACAAACTCAGTTGGTCTCTAAGGTGCTACTGGAAAGAATTTTCTATTTTGTTTCGACTGGCAGACCAACACGGCTACCCACCTGTAACTGTTAAATCCAAAGCTCTGTTTCACTCCTTTTAAATATAAAAACAACCATAACCTTTCCCCCTTTTCACCTAAGTGAATGAAATTTTCAGGCAAAAGAGGCCTTCCAGAGTAAATTCAGACTGCCCAGAATGGAATGCAAACAGCAGCCATGGTGCCCTTTCCAAGGGGATACATTCTGCCACATTTCAGAAAGATTGGTAAGGGAGAGCCACTGTACATATTAGCACCCTTATTTCCCACATCCGGCCAGGCAGGTGATTTCAGATGTGCGGTATTGGGAAAGAATTTCTGCATCTATAAAACTGTATGGGTTTTCCTCTAAACTCATCCCTTTCCTTACTCTCCACCTTCTGTTCTGGGTTTCCTACATTTTTCAGCCTGCTGCCTATTCAGAACCTGCCCATCAAACACTTTTACAATTGTATCTGGCTCTTGGTCTTTTACTTTCCTGTAAGCCCTAGGATCTGTTTTAACTTCCTTATCATTTTTCCCATACTTTCAAGTTCCTAGGCCTATGATGGCCTTCCCCACCCAAACTTTCATTTCCATGAACTTAAAATGTTTTTGCAAACATGGTTTTCAGTCTTTGAAATTAGAATGCCTGTGGATATTATATAATGCACTGCAACAATCCAACCATTAGAGAGCAAATGCTATTACCATGATGCTTCAGCATGCAAGAGATTAGCAACCTAAGGATGGAAAGAAGAAACAGACTGATAGCTGGCATAGTAATGCCATTAAGTTCTCCAGCTCATATTTGATAGATGACGCATGGATTAACAGTCACGGCATGTATTCGGCAATCAAATTTGACCTATGGCATCCTCTACAGTGTTTCCTGATGGTGGCATGGCAGCCCTTCGCCCATGGTTTTGTCCCGCTTTCCCTTACACAACTGGTAGGAGGAATAGTGTCATTCCGTTTGTCTATTATCTCCATTAAAAAAACTAACCAATCCCCGAGGAAAGAACCCTCACCACCCAGAAAATTCAAGCTTGATCAATCCCACATGAAATTACATCAGACAAAAGTGTTGGTGCATTATGAAACAGCTTTTATTTTAAGGTCTATACTTAGTTCAGCAGCATTATATTCACAAACAATTGGATTAGTGCAGAGAGTCCTAGCATTACGCATTACCCTGAATGTAGAAGTGCAGTGGTCCAAAGTGGCCAGGCCTGTCCATGGCAACTCTAAAAAGGTGACAAATCCACAGGCAAACATACTATCTTAAGGAAGTGCCTAAAGCTGTGCTTCTGGATAAGATGGGTCTTCTTCCAACATCTTGCTCACAAGCCACAGTTGTTTGTAACTAGTCTAATACAGTATGGCTGATAGTACTCCCAATTTCAGCTGCTACATTCCCCCCCCCTCCATCCCAGGCCTATAACAAACAACCCACTAGGCCAAGTGCCTGACATCACCCCCCCCCACACACACACACCCAACTTTTTCTTGGAGGAAAAAAGATGAAGGTGCCCAACAAAGCACAAATATGCTCCTGCGTTGTCTGTCAAAGGCAAAATTGTACCCGTCAGTAATGTGCTAGCATTAATCCTTTCCCATGGCTGTAGGGATTTCCCCACCGCTCTTGCAAAGCAGATGCAGTTAAATGAGACACACCCTTCATTTAACTAAAATGCGATCCTCAGGAGGTCCAGCTCTAGCCTCTGGAATAAAGCAATAGCTCCCAAAAAGCACACCGCGATGAAAGATTCAAGATTTCAGCAGTGGGTGCTATTCCAGCAGCACAGCAGTAAAGAACCCGTTGCAAAGGGGTAGACAAAGTTAGATTTGACTTGTGCTGTATACTCAGCTAGGAAGGAGACAGAGTCGGCACGGTTCCTTAAATCCCTTTTCTTTCTTTAAACAACTCAACAGGAACCCAACTGAGTGTGTGGCTGCCGGAGAGAGACAGGGAAAACACGCCAAAAACTGTCATCATGAGAAACTGCCCATTGGCTAGCTTGCTTCTCATTGGGATGTTCGCCTGCCCTAGCTCTTCTATCAATCTCCGTACATAACACCCCTCCCCCAAAATTCCTAACATGAGAAACAATAAAAATCATCAAGATGTGCCAGCCATTTCCATTTTCGCTGGGACCGTCGTGGTTCCTGCGTCTGAGCTGGTGACTGGAGGAATTCCCCTAGTACCTGTTTTCAGAGTGGGGCAGCCGGCAAGGGCAGTTCTGCGGGAGTTACCATTTGCAGGGCTGCTGAGGACTCTGGCCCAAGATCGCTCTGCTGAGGTGTCTCAGTTGCCGGCAAACCCTCCGTTTCCCCACTTGGCCCAGTTGCTGAGTCGCCAGCAGTTTCTATTTCATCATCCTGTGGTTCTGCTTGATGTTCTGGGTTGGGAGATGCCCTGGTTCTGATCTGGTCAATGTGCCTTTTCCAAACCAGTCCCCCCTCCAACCCAACATCGTAGGAAACCGGGCCTGTACAGCAGCCAAGGGTGCCTGGAACCCATCCCTGTCCGAGCCCATAGTTCCGGACGTATACAGGATCCCCTGGGGCAAACCCCCTTGGTGCCTTCCACTCCACGGTAGTTGGTCGCTGCTCTAGGGCCCTGTCAGGATGCATACAATGCAGGAGGATAGTGAGCCTCCTTCCCATGAGCAACTCTGCCAGGCTCTGGATAGTTGCTGTGCTTGGGGTGATGGGTTTGGCCAACAAGAACTGTGCTAGACGGCGGGTCCAATCTCCCTGTACTATATGCCTAAGCGCATCTTCAGTTGTGCATACCATACGTTCAGCTTGGCCATTAGTGGGCGGATGAAAGGGAGCCAGCCTAGCGTGACGGATTCCATTCTTGGTTACAAACTCTTGGAATTCCACTGAAGCGAAAGCGGTTCTATTATCACTCACCAGTGTGTCAGGCAAGCTGTGTGTAGCGAATAATTTCCTCAGTGCGTTTATAGTCGCTTTAGTGGACATGGTTGTGATCGGTGTCACCTCGAGCCACTTGGACTGGGAGTCAACCACTATGAGGAACTGTTGGCCCTGGAAGAGCCCTGCAAAGTCCATGTGCAACCTGGACCATGGGGACTGTGTGGATTCCCAGGATTGTACTGGTGCCTTGGGTGGATCTGGTCGAGAGACCTGGCAGGGCTCACTATGTTTGACCCATCCTTCTATCTCGGCATCTATGCTCAGGCACCAGACGTAGCTTCGGGCCAGTGCTAGGTGGCTGAACAGCCCCTATCAATCTCCGTACATAACAACTTGCACATGGCAAAAGGCTACATTTCAAATTCCAGTGTTAAACACTGCACCCAATATTAACAGGTGGTGCTTTTGACAGCAAGATGCCAGTAATAACTGAAGTATCAGTCCCAAATTCAGACAGGAACAGCTGTGAGTTTAATTGTCTCACACAAAGTAGATGTGCTTAAGCTTTAAGCAATTTACTTTCTGATTTTAAAAGGGTAAAGGAAAACTGGCAAGATCACAGGTAGCTGCAGAAAGCATGGAAAGCAAACACAAGTTAAATATTTTATCATTATTTCATGCTAGAGAGAGATGTCACAAGTGATCTATGTTTCCAGAGGCAATGGAAACTCCACGGGCATGTCTTATCAAGCCTCGCTAGCACTCACTGGGAACCGAAATCCCACAATATTCTCACCAATTAGTACCATACCAAAGGTTGTGTGCTATCGAAGGATGGATGAGTTGCTACGCTGACAATATGTGCCTACAGGCTGCATGGTAGAAGTAGAGTAATATTTCTGAACTCAAACTTCTGGTTCCCACTGGCTACATTCCCCCCCCCCCCTTAAGGCTAGTGTTATTTGCATGACTTGAGTCAACAGTATTATTCGATAGTTTTAGGAGAGGGAAGAAAGTTATAGTGCTCACACACTATCCAGTATTGTCTGATAACGGAATCCTCCCTGCAACAGTAATGGTACTGATTTGTGATACTACTGCCCACAACAGGAAGATCTTCATCTTTGTAAAATGAATGGATTAGCTTTCTGGATTGGAAGTCTTTTTTCTTCCCCCTCACCATATTCCTTTAAACCTAGCAGGACAAAAAACAACAACACGCACACAGAGATAGACACAGAAAGAAAGAGAGAGCAAGATCACAGGCCTAGGAAAATACAATCCTTCAGATCTTGCACCTGCAAAGTGACTCATACCTGAGACAGGTGTATGAAAGGTCTCAGCCACAAGCAGTACTTGCACTGATCCTTCCCTTTTGCCATCATGCTTAAGCATCTCCCCCAGCAACTTAAGTCTATTTTAGGATAAGGCTTTACAATATATTCCATTGCACATAAAGCTCCAGTGCCATCATAAATAAGGAAAAGAATTCTACATCCTTCTGAAGTGTTACACTAGTCCGCTACATAGTTTTTATGTAAAGTAAGAGCCTCAGAGCAGAAGTCATTACTCTAACTAGCTGCTCCTTCAAACAGTCAAGTCTGCGGCCTGCACTGAGTGTTGTGTCCAAGTCGGCCATTCCAGCTAATAGCGGTGAAGGCAGGTCAGCTCCTTTAGCCCAGAGACTGCATGGATGCATTTTGTTTGCAATGTAGTTATCATGGGTCTGACTTGCAGGGGACAGTTCTCCGCTTGGAGCTGTAGAAGTCTGGAAAAGAGCAGAAGGACAAATTGAACATGCCAGCCAAGGGAGTGGCAGAGTGAGTGCCCGGGAGATATTCATTCATGCCCAAGAGCAGTCTGCTCAGAGACTGCAAGGCAATCACCAGCCAAGATCCTGGAGTTCCCAACACAACCCTAACAGCACAATTCTATGAATGTTTACCCATTCAAGTGGACTTACTTCAAGGGCCCACTTTACAACTTGAGAGTCATGTACATGAAGGAGTGCCTTGCCAGCCAATGGGTTAAGACAGGCTTCTTCAACCCCAGCCCTCCAGATGTTTTTGGCCTGCAATTCCCATGATACCTAGCTAGCAGGACCAGTGGTCAGGGATGATGGGAATTGTAGTCTCAAAACATCTGGAGGGCTGAGGTTGAGGAAGCCTGGTTTAAGATTTGCAGCACACACCGTGCTGGTGATCTTGTTAACAATGGTGCTTTGTTTGGTTGGTGCAACACTCTCAATAATGGCAGCTTAGCTGTGGAATTCCCTCCTAGTAGATATTTCCATGTCCCATTATTGGTTTTTCACTTGTCAGCTGAAGACCATCAATATGACTACTGGTTGCATTCTGCTGGATTCTTTGCTACTGAAGTTTTAAGCGATTGTTACTAAATGTGACTCTTTGGTTTAAACTTCTATAATGTGTTCAATTTTATTTTAAATGTTCGACCACGTCCTGGGAACCTTCAGGATGAAGGGTTGGTTTAAAATATAGTATTTTATTTTTTAAGGGGGGAGGGGAATAAGAAAATTTCCTCTTAAACTGATGACACGACAATAAAAATTCCCAATATCAAATTCCAATTTTGAGCTCAGGTTCAGAATTCAACTGGTGAATTTGAAACAAATGCAATTTCACAAAAGTGAAATTCACGCCCGGGGCAGCTATGGCCATTAATACTACCCTTCCTCTCAAACAAAGCTGGCAGCTCCTTACCTTTGATAGTTGTCTGCTTTCGCTTGGAAGACCTCGGGGAGCCAGACTTGCGAGCCACTTGTGTTGGCCTGTCTGTCTTTGTGTGCATCTTGAGAAGCACTGGGGAGCTCAAGCTCTTTTCACCGGCACAACTGTCTTCCTTTGTGGGGCTCAGCAGATCTTGAGATGGCATCCTGTTTAGATGAGACACCTTTTCCCATTTATAGTTCCCTTCAAGCGGGGTTTCCGATTCAAAGTCAAAGTTCCACTTCTGCTGAGCCTCCTCCAGCTGGGCCTTCATCAAGGACTGGAAGTCCTTTTGAAGCTGGTCGTGATCTACTGGTCCAAAGAGGTTTCTGCAAAGCTTCCTGCTGCAGGGAGAACGAAGGAGGTTGCTCTTAGACAGAGGCATGTTTCCAGCTAGGAGAAATACAAGCGAAATGTTTTAAGGAAAGTTACAACAGGCCACCTACAACAGTTATAAATTAACAATAAAACTTACAAATTAATCCAGTTGTTTCAGCAAGTAAAATAAATTGATCATTTAAAAAAAAAAGTGCCATGGCAAAGCTAATTTTACTAGGTCAAAAGCTTGGCAAAAATATCAGCATTGATAGCACAATGAAAGGCCTTCAAGGTGGAAGCAAGACAAGCCTCCAGGGGAGAAAATGCTGTAGCTTGGTTCCAATACAAAAGAGACCCTGTCCCAAATCACCGTCCAACCACACCTCCTAATGGCAGCAAGACCAGCAGTAAGGCCTAATCAAAAGAACTCAACAGCATAATGTTTACACATGTTAACTGTTAATTGTTATTAATTTTTAGTGTTCTGTTTCAGCAAGTATATGTCTTATTATGTACCGTTACTGTGTTACTATATTTACCATAAACTGCTTCGAGCACAGATTCACTTGTGGAAAATGTGGTACATATATAAATGGATCATGGCTATTTTTAAGAAGTGAGAATCGAGTGGACCGAGTGAAGTGGTGCATGCAAGGCGATTGCTGTGAGATTGTGTATGTGGTGGCTGAGTGCTCAGAATAGTTCCTGTGTAGAGTGAATGTATAGGTGACTGTTGTTGGCATCCGAGTTGTCTTGAGAGACAATAAAGTGCACCTCCAGGGCTGAAGCCATGACTGTATAAGCTTTTTTGGTAACAGTTATTAATTCTTAAGTAAAGTGACTAAGAATGCCTAATTAACAATTATGTACATTGTTTAGATATATATTTGGTTACAAAACTCCACATGAAGAATTATGATAGTGGTGGTGATTAGGAATATTGTTTCATTTTGAATAAGGAGTTTGTATTGTATTTGATTGCGTTTTGTTAGGAGATTTCAGTTGACATTAAGAAGCAGCATATAAATTGGATATATAAACCAACAACTGAATATATAAACAAACCAACAAGTTGGGCCCAACAGTTTTAACAGTCCTTACCTTTGAAAGAACTGAGCAACATAAAACTAGGGATGGAATCTGTAGGGAAATTCTCTGCCAGGAGAACTTCATTCAGATGACATTTGAAACTGCTAAGGATTCCTCTGAGTAACTGCCAACGTCACCAAGAAAGGTGGTCTTTGCACTGTACACAGAAGCCTCATCATCCCTACCCTTTGAACAACAGCCTTCAACCAAGAAGAAAGCTACTCAATAGCTACCCATGTACTAGTAGAGCTCCTTGGAGATTAAAAAGGGGTTGCAAGCCAAGATCTAGTTGGCTGTGTTCCATTTTTAGTACTCCCTTTCTCCCACATAATTATTTCCATGCAGTCATACATCAGACAACTCTTGTTAAATTAGGAAAGCATTGCCTCAGCAGTTATCATTGGGCACCCTGAGCACACTCAAGGAGACAGTCCCATGTTTTCCAGACCCAGTCCTTTGCATAGTGCGTAGCACTTGCAGTTTTATCGTTGGCCTAATGTGAAGCAGAATCTTCCACATCAGATCTTCCCACTATTTATTGATCCCCTCCAGACAATTACGGTAGATGCAGGTAAACTTTGTTGCATTAAAGTGTCTGTTTTGACAGTTTGTGCCCACTCATTCCAAATGATAGTTTCTGTACAGAATTGATTGTGTTGGTTGTTAGTTATGTTTTTAAATACAGTGGTACCTTGGTTTAAGAACAGCTTAGTTTATGAACAACTTGGATGAAAGAACGCTGCAAACCCGGAAGGAAGTGTTTTGGTTTGTGAACTTTGCCTTCGAAGCAGAACATGTTGAGTGTGTCCCATTTGTAAATTGAGTCCCCCGCTGCTTTGGGGGAAAATGCCTTGGTTTAAGAATGCTTTGGTTTAAGAACGGATTTCCGGAACGGATTAAGTTCATAAACCAAGGCACCACTGTACTGATATTAAAGGAGCCTAGGAGCACCCTGAAGGAATAGCCCACATTTGCCCAAATCTGAATGATTCAGAAGGACAGAGTCAGAACCCAATCTTTGTATAGAAAATACACCCCCAGTTGTGTTGGTACAGTCCTAGGATGTCCAAGTACCTATTTTAAAAAGCACATGGCTGCACAGGAAGACCCTGAGTCCAGTACCGTACAATGCAAAAGCTGCAATCCTAAACACTTCCTAGGGCTACAGTCCTCAATATGGCACCTGGGTACTACAGCACCTTCAGACCCAAGCCCCCACCCCCACTCTAAAATGTTTTGGTTCTTTTAATTGAGGGGGGTTGGGGAAGTTGCCTCCTTTTTTCTGTACGGGAGGGTGTCGATGTTTTGCCTGTTTGGGAGAGGCTTCTGAGCATTACCAGTTCTTCTGTGAAATGGGTGTTTTTTGTAGCCAATAGTTGTTTTAGATCTCCAGCCTTGAAAAGTTGGAGAGCAAGCTGCATTGAATGCAGTTTGACTTTCTCCCATGGTAACATGCATGAAAGATTGCACTGTTCATGTACTTTTAGCACTGAATGTGGCCAAAACGCCACCTACTGTGCATATGCAGTGTAGAACTAGCTACAATTTACAATAAAACGTTAAGTCACCAGCTGCTAATGGACTTGGGCATCAAGGACTGTTCAGGATTCATCCATCCACATTGCAAAGCTGATCTCAAGGCCAGCAAGGGAGACACAGTTTCCATCAATACAAGGCCTTCCCATACCATCATTACACATTTTCTCTAGTGCTGAATGGCATTAGTGAGACAGAATGCAGCCAAATAATGACCCATCGTGACATCACACTGTAGATCAATTTAAGTGTCTTGCGTGAAGTCATCTCTAAGGCTTACTGCGCACAGACTCATTTGGGTTTATAAGGTTTGGGTTACCAAGATGCTTAAGTGGACTGTGTTTTGTCTAGAGAGTACATTTCCAGACCACCACCTACACTGGCCAATGTGTTTGCAAGGCTGCCTTTCCTCCAGTGTTCACGCTTGGGAAGAGGCAAAGAGGTTAAAAATAGCAGCCGCCTTCGTGCTCTCTTTATAAACAGCTATGCTGAATGACATCATTGAGAGGTTTAGGCATACCAGAACAAGTCCTGGCAGGTAGTGTTGCTGCTGAGGGCAAGCCTCAACTTGATATCTTGTTAAGTTGCCACTTCAGGCCACTGGAGCAGAGTGCCCACAAGGCACCTTTAGTTCCCTCAGCTGCTCACCCTGCAAAAGCTGGTGCCATGCAAGTTCTGAACTGCTTCTTCCTCTTGGTGAGAGAGAGGAGTCAAGGCTATTTCTATGACCACAGTAACTGCAGCAGCCTTAAACATTGAGTTTTAAATCTTTATTTCATTATAACATGGAATATATGCTCTAAAGTATACAGAATATACAGTGTAAGATTACATTGATAAAATTCCCATTTTCCATTCTGTGTCTATCTCATTCTATTGTGACTTCTCTCCACCAGTTCGACATCCTTTGATATATATTGAACTAGTTATTGTGTTATATATATTGGTTACTTTGGTTCTCAAAACCATCTTACAATAATTTTTTCACACCTTTACGAAGTTAGTCCATGCATTATCAAGAAATTTGTTTTGGAACAATGTTCTGTCATATTCTTCTAAGCAATTCCATTCCTTAAGTTTTTGATTTGACTGAAGTCTAATGGCTGCTGTCATTTTAGCCAATTCTATGAATTCACATACAGTAGTTTAACCAATCCTCTATTGAGGGGACAGTGTCCCCTTTCCAGTCTTAAACACATTGGATTGCATGCAGGCGAACAATTCACTTGCATCACGGGAAAGTGCCACCACGTCTTTATTAAAACCCCCACAAAAGGTTCAAAGAGCAACTTTTGCAGTGGGTTGTCAAATTGAATACTATGCACACACACACACACAAACACAGAGTCAGCTACAGGCCAGAAATCAACTCATACAATCCAACATTTTAAAATGCTTTTCTTGAAGCAACTGCACCCCCAAGGTCCTGAAAGTCAACCCTGGATGTTAATTTTCAAAGATCTTTCTTATTCACTTCTTACTTGAGATCACAGCTAGAGTTGCTCTGTTGCCATTGCACAGGTGCTACCTTAGACAGCTACAGGAAAGGACTAGGCAGTTTGCTCAATTCTGCATTTGGGATGGAGGCTGCAGCTACAAAATCACTGCCTACCATACAGCTGCTGAAGGCCCATACTTAGCCCACCCAACTCAGTAGTGTCTCCCCTTTCTGACATCAGCTTTTCAGACAGCAGTCCTTCCCAGCCATAGGTGGGGGTGCCAGGAACAGAAGAACCAGGGACCTTCTGCAGACAATACACACTCCCTTCAGAGGGGCTTGCACCTTACTAAACACAGCGCCGCATTATAGTATTTCCTATTTATCCTGCAAACATGCTTTGGTGGTTGCTGGTTAAGAGCCAGCCAATCACAATGTAGGTCACCACTGTTGTTGAAACAGTAGCTTTAAAACACCCCGCGCAATTCAGAGGAGCGTCTCTCGCAGTTGCAAAACAATCCCGACCGCTTGGCGGCCTGTCTCGCTGGCGATCAGCTGCTCCGCCTGCCGGGCACAGGGTGAGCTCAGGGAGCTCGGCTCCTTCGGCCCCCAAGTGCTGGAGCAAAGCAAACAGGACTTGCTTATCGTAATAGGAGGAGCCCGGGAGGTGTGCGAGGCGCTCGCCCCGGGATTACGTCATCTGGCACCACAGCAGCTGCGTCACGTGCCGCGCTGTGGGGGAGGGAGGGAAGTTGCGAAATCGCGCTTGCCACACAGACCTAGTTCTGCCACAGGCAGGGAAACAAACACGGCCCCGAGAAAACTTACTACGGCCCCGCCTCGCCGCCCCCTCCAGCAAGCATCCGGCGGATTGGGGGCCGGTTTCAAGGCGCTTCCTTCCATTCCCCCCCCAAAAAAAAAGAAAAAAGGGGGGTGAGAACCACATCAGTTGGCAAAAGCTCATGGTTGGGGATTTGGGCTCAAAAAGGAGAGGGGGGGCAAAAATCCCACCCCAAGAAGCTGTTTCGGGGGGGCGCCTTTTTAGGAGGGAAAAAGTGGCTGGGAACACACAGCAGTTCGCAAAAGCGGGCTTCGGCTGCTCAAGCCCCGTAAACGAAAGAACTGCTCCTCCAGCGTGGTTTGGGGGGGGGTGTGGGTGGAGGAAGATGTGGGGTTTTGGTTGTGTGTGGGGTGTTTTTTGCTCTTTTCCTCCTCCCCACCGAGGTCTCTTTCCAGCCGCTTCCTCCTCCTGCAGCTCAGCGTTGGGTTTGCGCGCGCCTCTTTCAAAGCGGCGTAATTGGGCTGACGCTCTTGTGAGCACAACAAGCACAAAAATAAAACTCGGCTTGGGAACAAGGAGTTCCCGGCCCGAGAGAACAGAACATCGCGGCGGGCTGGGCGGGGAGTCAAAAATCAGCTCGTGCGCGTCTTTCAAGTTCCACCCAGGCGGGGCTTCTCCCCACCCCCCCTCGCCTCTTCCTGTCTTCAAGCTCGGGGAGCGAAGCGAAAACCCGCAGCCTCCTTTTTTATTTTTATTTTTTAAAATAATATTTATTAAAGGTTTTTCCAATTAAATCCAAATTACAATACATGATTAAATTTTTTCCAAATTCCCCTTTCTCTCACCAAGGGGAGCATACAAAACAAACCCCCCTCTCACTGGGGTGATCAACAATTCTTTCCCAATTTAACCACTTACTTTGCACATATCATATTTGCTTTTTCCGACTTCCCCGATTTCCCCCCCCCCGTTGATTTCCAAATTAACCCTAATTCACAGTTATTGCCAATTAAACCCCATATTACTTTTCCTCCTTCTCACATTTTTCTTAATTAGTTCTTTTACTAAATATTCATCTTACGCATCTTATTTATCTTTTATTTTTTTTTACCCCCTACTACAGGTCAGGAAAGGCAGCCCCGCCAGGCGGCTGCCTCGGAAGCGCCCCGGGAACACTCGAGGGCTTGGCCTGGCCCTCTTACATCAGCCCCGGCGGGGAGCGAGCGAGGGACTGCCACTGAGTCACAGCCGCCGCCTGACTACCTTCCACCAAGCCGTGGTAGTCGCCGCCTCCTGCAAGCCGGGACATGCCCCGGCAGGCTCTTCTGGCCGTGCAAAGTCACCGTCCGGCTGCCGGCTCGACAGCGCCCCCTCTCGCAAGGCGCAGGAAGGGCCCCGCAACCCTTTGCAAAGGGCTCGGGCTGCGTGGGGCATCGCCATTACCCAAGCGGAGCGATGAAGCCCAGATCCTTTAATGGTCCTAAGGTGCTCTCCCTTCTCTCTGCCCCACCCCGCGTCCTCTCAAAATGTTCACCCTCGCTTCCAAAGGTTGCTTTGGAAGGCCCTCCTGCTCCTTGCGCTGAGCGGGGCCCGAGACTTCTGCCCCGACGGCTCTCCAGCCGCTACCTGACTCACCCAGACAAACACAGGCACCTCCCTGCAAAGGCGCACAGATAAAGTAACTCGTCATCCAGCAAAACAACGCGCCGCTTCCTCACCCGGACTGGCCGCTCCGTGCTTCTTTTGGGGAGCGTCAGTCTGCTCATCTGTCAACAACTGATTAGTAGTAGGCGTAGCACGGGCACTTACCCGAGACGTTCTTGGTTTCGGTGTGCATGATCTGTGCAGGTTACGCGCAAGTGAGCGCGCATCACTGCCCCTCTCCCCTCCCTTTAAGCGCTCAGGTCCCCGAGTCTTCAGGAACGGGATGACATACATAAGCAACACGCAAATCTGAACAAACAATGCCGTCGTGTTTGGATAGCGAACTGAGGAGTCGCCAGGCTCCTCCGACTGCGATGGACGGCACCGCCATCGCGCACTTCGGGGAGGTACACGTACCCCAAAACCGACCGAACCCATTTTAAGGGATCCCTTGCCATCTCCTCTCGTGAGCAGGTGGGAGAATTCAGAGGTGAAGTCGAAAAGCCACGCCGAAGCTCTTCAGGCTGTCTAAGGGAGTGGCTAGAGATGGAAAGAACAGGTGGCTCAAGGGATGAAGAGGGAAGACGACGTCTCCTGGGACGCTGGCAAACGAAAGAAGGGTGGGGAGCGAAAGAGGAACCCCCCCCCCACCGACGGGGTCAGGGCTGGTCCACTAATATTTCCCCACCCGCAGACAAAATACGAGATCTTCGACGTTACACAAGGTGGATGGGGGTGAGCAGGGAGTAAGAAGCCGGGATGCGCTCTCTCCCTCCGCAGCATAGCTGACCTCCGCAAATGAGGATGAGAGGAAAAAATCCCAGGCGGAGCGGAGATCGAAGGACATCAAGAGAGGAAGCGAGGGGGCTGCCACCTCCGAAATGTGGCTAGGGTGGGAGATGTCGACGCAGTTTCTCCATCACAATCACGGATAAAGGTTCCTGTTTCCGATACCTTAAATATTTTCCATGCACGTTACAATGCCGCCCTCCCCCAACTCAGCATTGAGAGCTGCCCAAGACCCTCCGGCTCCCAGACGGGAGAAAGCAGCGCTCACCTCTCTCTCTTTCGCTGCCTTCCTTCGCTCGGAGGCGCCGTCTGCTCTCGGTAGCTGTGAGCGTAGCAGCTCCCGGCAGGACTACATAAAGCCTTTCCAAGACTCCGCCCCCTCTCGTGAAGGGGCGGGGCATCGCGCCTCTCCTCCCCGCCTCCGAGGAATTTCCAGAGCGCCTCCTTCCTGGTCTCGGTTGTTGACTGCCTGGGTCCTCGCTTACACGCACGCCCGAAAAGGAATCGCGCCGCCGAAAAATTCTTCCGCAAAGGTACGCCGGCCCGGCATCCACGTCTACGAGCACAAAGAGCCGCGGCCCCGACTCCAGGAGCGCGGGGGGGATATGCTGCAAGATGTAAACCGACTGTGTCTCTCTGACGCTCATGCAAAACACCGGGAAGAGTGTCGGCTCGGTTGCGCTTTGTTTCTTAAGCGACTCTTTGTACGTTTTCCCTGCCCAGTATTAACACAGACTGCCGTCTCCTGTGTGGAAAAGCACTCAAAAGTATTTTTAGACATGCCTTGAAAATTTATGCAAATATGAGCACTTAAAACATCCGCACTCCTTAGACTGGCAGGCTGGCAGCCAACCAACTAACCAGCTGACCGACCAACCAACTAACCAGCTGGCCAGCCAACTAACCAACCAGCCAACCAAGCAACCATCTCACACACCTTTCCTCTCTCCTTGCTTCTGGCGAATTAAGAGCTGTTTAATCTGAAGCAATCCAGCAGGTGTGGCCAGCCGACACTGTTCACCTCATTCTATCTCCAGGTTCTTTCCTGCATGGCGTCATCCACACCAAAATGCTGGCCTGTAGCCCCCTTCCCACTTTATCCCAGATTTTTCCTTGGGGGTGGGATTCCCCGCAGTTTGGGATTCTTTTATAATTTCCTGTTGTTAAATAAGAAAAAGAAAGCAAAAAATGAAAATAAAATAATTTGCTGTTGCTTCAAAATTCCCTCTTTCTGTTGCGCACACAAGCTACTCATGTTGGGTAGAGGCCTTGAGATTATCTTCAGCTGAAAGTCGGAACAGCTCTATTCCTACGTGTCACCAAAGTCGCAATAGAGCTGTTCCTACGTGTCACCAAAGTCGCATGAAGGCTGAAAGGTAACTGTAGATCCACCCACTTTTCTCTTTGTGCATCGCCAAATAGTTGCAGGAGTTTTACTTAGTTTATTTAGGTTTATATCCTGCCTTTTTTCAAAGGAAACCATGGCAACATACGTACATCAACGCCCCCCCCCCTGCTGCCTCCATTTTATCCCCCACAACAACCATGCGAGGAAGGCTGGGCTGAGAGAATGACAGGCCCAAGGTCACCCTGTGACCTTCACTGAGTTGGAATGTGAACCCGGGGTCACACTGGGCCTACCAAGGGTTGCCATATTTTGAAGAGCAAAAAAGAGGACACATTTGCTGACTTCTACTTTTAACTATGGATCGCTATGATAGCTCTCCCATGAAAAAGAGGGTGTGTCCTGGAAAAAGGGGACATATGGCAATACCCTCAAACCAAGTTAAAATCTGGTTTTCTTAATTAAAATGCATTAAAGTCATTCACACCTGCCATGATAGGCCAATCATGAGGATGGCAAGTCCTAGTCATTTGATATTTGTAGAAGAGAAGAAGAAGAAGAGTTTTGGATTTGATATCCTGCTTTTCACTACCCGAAGGAGTCTCAAAGCGGCTAACATTCTCCTTTCCCTTCCTCCCCCACAACAAACACTCTGTGAGGTGAGTGCGGCTGAGAGACTTCAAAGAAGTGTGACTAGCCCAAGGTCACCCAGCAGCTGCATGTGGAGGAGGGGAGACGCAAACCCGGTTCCCCAGATTACAAGTCTACCGCTCTTAACCACTACACCACACTGGCTCTTTGTAGCATTTGTTTTATATTCTTTCTGTATCAGGTCAATTTTCGTTGTAACATCTAATTGTCTGGAGAATATACTTTATCTGATACAAGGCTGTGACCCTTGATTATTTTTGTAAGACACTGTTTTGTTTTGTTCTCTTCTTTTTGTTTATCTTATTTCATAATTCTTATTGGACTGTTCTTTTAACTTCATAATAAAGTATTGAGATAACCATTCACAAATTGGTCATATGAACTTTTAGTGACGTGTGAAGATGCTCCACTTCAGGGCTGTTGAGCTACAACTCTAAGGTTGCTACCAACCTGTCTAGAGCCAAATCAGGACCTTTAACAAAGGGAACCACGCACCTGCCTCCCGCCCATATATCAATATTTAACATGGGACGGCATTGCTAGGCAACATTGTTAGCCACCTGCTAAAGTCTTAGCTGTCTACTTAGTCGGTTGCCACCTTTTGGGCTTCTGCACCTTTATCAGCTGTGTAACAGGCAGAAATCTACCAGGCATAACTTTCCTCGCTGCTACCATGCACTGGTGGAAAGGACACTTGTTGAAAATCTGCATGCTGTGCAGCTAGGCCCTCACCTCACTGAGGAAACTCAGTCACGGTTAATTGTATCATTTCCAGAGTGGCCAACAAAATAAAAAAAATGGGGGGGGCAGAGGTTTGCATAAAGTGTATGTGCTGATTTCTATGAACAGATGCAATTTTAGAAAGAATTACTGTAATTTAAATAGAAATGCATCTCCCCATAGTGTTGACCTGTGTGGCTGCTCAGTCTGCTGTCCAGCTGCTAACAGACATCATCGTTGCTGACCCTTATCTTTAAAATAGACTTGGTTAGGCAGCCCTTCAAACACAGGATGTCTTCAGGCAGAAGCCGGCCTTCTGCAAAGTATGGCACAAGGTCACACTAATTACTTTTTGTCTAGCAGCCTCTGCATTATTGTTTTTTTAAAGACAGCATTGGAGTGGGGGCAGAATTTCTAACTGCGTAGGACTCTATTCTCCACTGTGGATTGGGATGATGTAAGCAGCAGAACTATTATCTCGGCTGCTTTTTCCATACCTAATGCAACATTGGTTCATGGCTAAAGAACCCCGTTATCTTCAATTTCAGAATATAAGGAAAATCAATTAAATCAGCTGGTAGCCAGATTTTGAAAATTGGCTTCCAGGGATAAAAAGTGAGCCTTCATAGTAAAAGTGCCTGCATAAGCAGCTTTCAGAGCGAAGTGCTCTAACAAGGAACATGTTTGGGCATGTTATACTAAGGAGGCTGCATCCTGGTGAAGTGGCCTTCTTCTGAGTTAATAACAGTCCTTGTTTCAAAAGTAGAATATGCTGCTATGATCACAACATCCAGATAAGATGCTAGACTGGAGTTGCATTGATTGTGGCACCTTTGTGCTCATCAGCTGAAATTAGGGCTGCACATTAAGGGTTCGATTTACCATACCTGAGCCTGTGTGTGCTTATTTGTAGGTCGATGGGACGGCTACTGCCGTTCTCACATTTGTTGGCAGCACAGCCCCCGTGTGTTTAACAGCTGGGTGACAGGTAGAAATCCAACAGATGCAGTATCCTCTATCATTGCAATTCCATTAAGAGGTGGCATTTCTGCCTGCTGTGCAGCTTTTCTTGAGGCACAAGGGTTTGGCCAGGTGCTAATTCTATTAATGTCCAGGCTGTGCAGATGAAGAGAGGCTTGTGGTCAGATTGAAGTTGGCTATTACCATCTTATAACAATTACGGCAGGATGCAGCTAACAAGCCCCATCAGTGGAAGTCCTGTGCAAGCACTTCCACTTGGACAGCAATGCTTCCCCCCCCCCCATTCTTCCTCCTTCATGTCTAGCCCCCCCCCCCACAAATTGGGATGGATGTGTTAGGTGAATCCCCAGAACAGGATGCGGTGGGTGGGATGTGGGGGTGGAGGGAGGGGAGGGGAGGGGGGATTTTCCATCTGGCAAGTTGAAATGCTCACGCAGACAAAACGTTCGTCATACTGCGACATTGAACCTCGCCCATAGATACTACATGCTGTGGAATAAAACCTAGCAGGAGCTATTCTCCCTTAGAACATTTCATGCCTGTGAAGTGTCCCCATTATTTCTCCCTTGCATTTAAGTTTTTGATTTGACTCAGTCAGTTTTTAATGGGCAAGTTAAAATTCCAAACCCAGCATCGTAACGTGCATAGATTGCATGGGTACAAAGAAAGAGGCTTTAAGACCAATTAAATCTCTGCATCCTTTGCATTTAATAACTGCTCAAACCCCACTCCGTGACTGGCTCCTTTTTGGTGCTGCTGCTGTAGGACCTCCCCTTGGCACTGGGCCCTGTGGAACAGAGTTCCCTTATTGTGCCCAGTCAGTGCCCTCTCACTCTGCTAAACAGAGCAGAGAAATTATGCTTTAAAATAAATTAGAGTAGAGGGCATGGGAAAGTGTTAATTTCATGCCAGGAACTCTTGCTACTACAAGCTAGCAACAAGGGATATTATTGGTATTATTATTTCACACCATTTGAATGCTACCAACAAAGTCAAAACTCTTACGTGTAGAACAATAGCAGATGCTGTCCTGTTTTTGTTTTTGTTTTTATTTTTTAAAAAATAATATTATCACATGCCTAGGACACATTGTGTACTAGAATGTGGGAGACGTGCTGCTTTGAAAAACTAGGCCATCTGAGCCAGATCTACCCACTGCTCACATATCCTCTTACTCCTCCCAACTGCTCCTTGGTGACTGTATCTCTAGAGCTGTGGTTCTTAAACTGAGAGGCAGGCCCCCACCCCTCTTGTCTGCGAGTCCTGGAAGACCTGCTCCCTGCCCTGCAAGCCTTTTTCCACCCACAGGGCCTTGACTGACTCCAGCTGCAGAAGCTGAGGTTGCTGAAGACTTTTGGGCTGGGGTCTTTTGTTGTTGCTGTTTTTTAATTTTTCTTCCCCTTTGTTTCTTTATCTTAGATATTGTGATTTGTGTGGAAATAGTTCAGTCTGCTTGTGTACTTTTAAATGTTTTTATTCATTGTTTATGACTCCTTTTGTTATGTTATGCTTGGTTTTTCAGGTTGTAATCTGCCTTGGCATGGCATACAAATAAAATTATGTGTGCATGTATGGTAACACAAGGCATTCGAAGGCAGGCAAATAATTCAAGAAGGGAGAAGCTCTCACAGTGGGCCCAGCCAGATACCTCGTTCTATCCAGCAACAGAGTTATGCATGACAGTCACTCAAATAAGGCCGGCCAAAGGACAAGATGTCGTGTGTCCCGTCCCCCCCATTCCACATACAGATGCCAACTAGCCTAGCTGTTGAATCCCCAACCAAGGGGAATGACTGCCCTCCAGTGTCTGCTGCCTGAGGCAGTTCCTTCTGCCGCCTGATGGTAGGGTTGGCCCTGCACAGCAATTCATCCCATTTGTGATTCCAGGCAACCAATGTTTAGAGGCATATTGCCTCCAACAGTGGAGGCAGAATGTAGCATTTGTGGCTTGTGGGCCATGGATAGATTTATTATCTTCCATGAATTTGTCTAATCCTTCTTTAATGCTGTCCAAATTGGTGGCCCTCACTACATCTTGTGGGAGCAAATTCCATCCTTTAATTATGGGCTGTGTGAATAAGTACTTTCTTTTGTCTGTCCTGAATCTTCCAGCATTCAGCTTCCTTGAATGTCTGCAAGCTCTTTTGTTACGGGAGTGGGAGAAAAACTTCTCTCTACCCATTTTCTCCACACCTTGAACAATCTTAAACACCTCTGGAGGTTCAGTGTTTGAAAGCAGATACATCACCCTGTGGTGAAAAGAAGCCCTTGTCTGCTGTGTGTATTGCCTACTTGTCCCTGTTAAAGCAATCTTAAATTGTACATTCAGAGGTAGAAAAGGCCTGTTGCTCACAGATAAGGAATCAAGGCATATTTCCTCTAGCTTAGAGCCTAGGGCCATTTCCTAGTCAATTACTTGTTGGGCTATAAATGAGCTGGGGTTGTGGGGGGGGAGACACTTGTGTATTCCCAGTCACTTTCTCCTCCCTGCTGAGAATTTAATCTGAATACAAAAGAGGCATTGTTACATGTAAGAGACATGCTAAGCCTATCTACTAGACAGCAAAAAAGTCACTACAAATTGCAGGATGGGTTTATTGTTATAAGGTGTTGAGAAGTTATCCTTTCCTCATCCTGGAGTTCTTTGCCTATTTAGGGCAGCACCAAGGCCTTCTTTTTGTCTTCTCTTTCACATGTTGTGTACAGCATGGATTGTTTGTAGCTCTGCCAGGTCACAAGCAGCTGCATAACTAAGTACTGTATCTGGTAGTTTGGGAGCCTTTCATATTATTCAAACAGTTCACTTCCATGTTTTTAGACCCTGTTTGCCATGTCCCAATCATAAAGGTCTCACTGTGAGCATTTTTGTATTTTTCTTGTTGCACTGTTATGAGTTATCTGGTGATTGATTAATTTTATTGGCTATTAATATGCGGTGTTTCCATTCACCTGTTGTTCTATGACTATTTAAACTCTGCTATAATTGGTGAATTATAAGAGTGAAATTTGTAAACTGCTTTGAGCCATGTTGCCATGGAAAAATGGGATACTGTACAAATAATCTACCGTGACGACAATGCAAAAGGGTGTGTTTATATCCATTTCCCCAGGAGGGGGAAGTCCTAGGATAGCATTGCATAAACCGCTGAGCCTCTTGGGCTTGCCGATCAGAAGGTCGGCGGTTCCAATCCCCATGATGGGGTGAACTCCCATTGCTCTGTCCCAGCTCCTGCCAACATAGCAGTTCGAAAGCACGCCAGTGCAAGTAGATAAATAGTTACTGCTGCGGCGGAAAGGTAAACAGTGTTTCCTTGTGCTCTGGTTTCCGTCACAGGGTCTTGCTGTGCCACAAGCAGTTTAGTCATGCTGGCCACATGACCTGGAAAACTTTCTGTGGACAAACGCACGCAGCTTGCTCAGCCTGAAAGCGAAATGAGCGCCACAACCCCATATTTGCCTTTGACTGGACTTAACCGTCATGGGGTCCTGGTCCTTTACCTTTTACCTTACTTTTGGATGAGAACAGTGGTGGCTTTATTGACAAATCCACAAGTAGAACACAGCAGGAAAAAACACCCTAAGACATTTCTTCAGCAGACAGCAGCGCCCCAAATATCAATCTATGAAGCTTTCTCAAGGCTGCACACCCTACTCTGGCTGATCTGATTCCGATGATAAACTCTCCTCTTGCTTTCTGCTCTATCATTTCAAACTGTAGTTTCTCACATACCATTACTCATCTGCACGTCACTCCTTCAGCCTCCATCCCTTCAAGTGAGTTGCCCATTCATAGGACCATTCCCAGTTGTTTTTACAGGTGGGCACACCCTCCAACATTTCTCCGATGAAAATAGGGACGTCCCATTCCATAATGATAATTTGTCTGTTTATACCCTACACATCTTGCTGGATTTCCCCAGCCACTCTGGGCAGCTTCCAACATATATAAAAACATAATAAACCATTAAACATTAAAAAAAAACCTTGGCTATACAGGACTGCCTTCAGATGGCTCAGGGGTTGGATAACTCAACACCCTCCAACATTTCTCCAATAGGGACATCCTAAGGAAAGGCGGGACATTCCGGGATCAAATCAGAAACTGAGATGGCTTCTCTAAATCAAGGATGTCCCTGGAAAATAGGGACACTTGGAGGGTTTGCGGGCAGGTTAGGGTAAGTAATTGTGGGATTATGCATTGGAGGTGCCAAAATAAGTTTAACAGTCTTGGGTACTATGACTTTACCCCTTAATTTGGGAAGGGATGACATTTGCTACTCTACCATAGGCAGTAAAATGTCTCAGCTGGTCCCCTGCCTTAGATAACCAAGTATTAAACTTCCAATATTACTAAGGAGAAAAAGAAAAGAAAAATCCTAAATGTCGTATTTCAGTCCTGGCCACCACAGAAGCCAGTAACAGTACTTGTGTGACGACAGTCCATAAAGTTTGGTTCTTCTCGACTTCAGATTATTTGTTTGATTTGGCTTGTGTAAATTTACTCACTGGAGAGATTAGCATGGGATTTAAAAGGCAGCCTTCTGCAAGAACAGATCGGATGTGGAGATCTGCAGTCAAGCCCTTATGCAAGGTTAGATTAAATGGACATTCCAACATCTCAGAGGGAACATAGCAATCTCAAAGAGACAGAGGCAAAAAAAGGCTTTGTGGATTCATTCTGCCAGATACTTTGCAAATCTTTTGTAGCGATCGGAAGCAGACCTTACACAACAGCTCTCCACCCTTGACCAGGTTGTTAAAAAGGCTTGGCCTGCCTCATGCAAAGAGCAGGGAGAGGGAAACTGTAGCCTCCAGGTTGCTAGACTACAGCTGCCATTATCTGTGTCTATTGGCAATGCTGGCTGGGGCTGATGGGAGCTGGAGTTCAACAACATCTGGGAGGGTCATGGATTTGCTCTCCCTGGCCTAGAGAGATCTCTGGCTTGTGAACTTTCAGGACCACACTGACAGCTCAATCTTATGCTTCACTTTCAGCTCAATCCTATGCTTTGGTTTCAGCTAATGCCAAGAGCCTTGGAGATCTTAAAGATGAAGGACTTCATGCTGGCATACCACAGGGCTACACCAGCACATTTATTATGGCGGTGTAGCTCTACTTGCTGACACAATTCTGCAGATGCTAAAAGTCGAGGGACTTAAGATCCTAAGCTATCTCTGACCTTCAAGATGATGTCACATTACGCTTTTAGCACTGTAAGTATATATGTCACAAAATGTGTCTACGATAATACAATGCATAGCTGAATGGAAGCAACTGAGCCAAAACTGATTTTGGCTCTGTGTCTTGTTTTCATTACATCACACTTTGAGTTGTTGTTTAAAATGACCAGACTGTGCCATTGTCAATACTGTGCTCACTCTGAACGCTATCACTGAAAGAACCATGTATGTAACTGATACCTGACTTAAACAACTGGTTGTTTTTTTCTCAACTGTGTGTTAGGTTTACTGTCTATCTTTCCATCCAAATGCACGCTCAGAGTAGGGTGGCCATATGACGATGGGGGGAAAGGCCTCTGCAGCTTTAACTGTTGTGTAGAAGAGGCATAGTTTAGCTGCTCAAATTCCCTCTTCTACACAACCATTAAAACTGCAGGAGCCTTGTCTTCCCCCATCAGGGCAGCCTAGCTCAAAGTAGGATGCAAAGTCCAAGAAAAGCAACAATACCACAAAGTGAACCATTCGGAGAAGCCAATAAAGCACAATCCAAGGAAACAAGTGAGTAGCAGCAGATGTCAAATGCCTGCCTGAATATGAAGGCCAATTCTGGGTACTAATTGCTCATCTTTCATGCAGACACTCCTCCTGTGATGAAGGTGGAGATTAGCTGGCAAACCAGTCAACCTGGAACCCTACTTGCCATGCCTGTTTCTCCCCCCCCCCCCCATTACAGTGACTGTGTATAAGATGAGTAATCCTCAGCTCAGCAAGAAGACGGTCCTGGAGGGTGGTTCTGCACCAGAGGAAAAGAAGATTCATTGGGAGAGGAGGATTCAGTCAAACATGTCTGAACATATTCCTTTTGCCCCTTAGATTCTTCTACAGCTTTGGGTCATTAAAAAAAAAAAAGCAACAAGGCTGCAAGTTTTTAGACCAAACAGGATGTATTGGAACTGAGGGAAGCTTTGGATGAATTTTTAGTAAGAGTCCTGCTGGATCCACCAAGTCCAGCATCCTGTTTTTCAATCAGCTAGGTGCCTCTGGGAAGCATCAACACTAAGAATTGTTGTCAGTCCAAGGTGAAATCCGGTTGCCCACCATGTTCTATGTGGCAGTTGGTCGTGTGTGATTTCAGTGTCTGCACAACCTTCATAGGCAAGATTCCCTTCAACAAGGCAAGCAAGTATTAACAGCCACAGATGGAAGAGACAATACATCAGGATGGTTCAGGGCCCATGAGGTGGAGTGAAGTAGCTGCCTCAGGTGGTGGAAGCTCAAGAGGTGGTGCCCACATGAGGCCCCACCTGCCCCACCACCTTCATCACTGGCAGGGAAGCAGCACCAGCAGTGGTTCCAGGCAAGATTTTACAATATTGCTCAAAACCACTGCTGCTGCCGCCGCTGCTCCTACCTTTCAGGCGCTGCCGCACAACCTAGTATAGGAGGTATTGGCAGCAGAGCAGCACAGCTGAACAGGACATTCCACCCCTGGAATGGCTGCACTTTCAAAAGCTGCCATAACTTATAGTGGTGTAGTGGAGCAGAAATTGGAGGTTTGGGAAGTGCAACTTCGGGACTCGCCCTCCCCAGGGGGCAGGGGTTATGATATTATTTTGCAGAGGACCAGGCCCGCCTCATTCACTTGCTTTTGCTGTGGCAAAAGTGAATGAGATGGTAATGAGGTTTTCAGGTGTGTTTGTGATAGATTAGCATAGATCATGTGACATATAGGAATTCAAGAGAATGGGGAAAACAATCAAGCGGAGACCAGATGCTTCTTTTCTGAAACGGAAGGGGGTGCCATCTTGTCCTACTTCATATCAGGCAGCAAAAACTATTGAGCTGGCCCTGCAATATGTGCAATCAAAACACCTGCCTTCATGTTTGGATTTCCCTTCACAGGAGTGGCTATGGTCTTTCCTTCAAATTCAGAATTTGCCACTAAGCTACTGCTGACTTAATAAATATGTGGTAAAGGAAAGACTGAGGGAAAATTTGTACCCACTGCCTTGCAGGTCATCTTTGGGAGCAGAAAAGGCTCAGGAGTAAACCCTACACATATCCAGAGTAGAGTCCTTAAGATGGTTGCATGGTGCCTTGTACACCTCTTTCTGGCAACTCATGCAGCCCAGCTGGTGCCAAATGTATTGCTCTGCTTTCCTTTGGACCAAATCGACAAATCCCAGGACCTCCATACACACTGCCCAGGCTTTTGCCCCAGAGAGGTCACTTCAGTGCTGCTAACGCAGTAAAAACAATGTGGGGGGCAGCAGTTACGAGTTAACGGTCTCTGCAGCCACAGCAGGCGCTGTGAGTCTTCATCAGTTTGACTTCACACACACACACACACACACACACACACACACACACACACACACAAAGGCACATTCCATTGTCTCTTGTGAAAGATGGATGCCTACAACAACAAAAAGGGAATTCAAGTAGAACTTCCTCAGGTTCTGCTTCTAAACCATTCTTTTATCCCAGGGCAAGAATGTGTGGTGTCAGCCAAGAATCAAAAGCTTAACTGAATGGTGCACCACAAGGCCTTCCTCATACTTAAAGCATGGGTTCTGTACCACTGTGTGTACAGAGTTTGCAAGCATGTCACCATTTGGTCTTCCTGGGCTATGGATCACTAGTACAGTAGTACCTCTGGTTAAGAACTTAATTCATTCTGGAGGTCTGTTCTTAACCTGAGGTACCACTTTAGCTAATGGGGCCTCCCGCTGCCACCGCCACACAATTTCTGTTCTCATCCTGAGGTAAAGTTCTTAACCCGAGGTACTACTTCCGGGTTAGCGGAGTCTGTAACCCGAAGTGTTTGTAACCCGAGGTACCACTGTATTCCAATCCTGTCCATGTAGGCAAAGAAAGCCAGTTTAAACCAGAAATAAGCACCATAAGAAACTGCATGGATGCGTTCTTCTCACAAGTCAAGCATCACATTTAAAACAGACTCCAGTTCTGATTTAACATGTGACTGTGTGTGTGTGTGATATATATATAAACATAGTTATAGTTAAAAACGCTTCTGTCAACAATTCTGTAACCACAGAGAGTAACTAGAGCTTGCTGGGAATTGAGAATGGAGTTACGAGGTCAGAAGGAGGTGCTTGTAAACAGGCAGAAACTTCTCCTTTTCCACATTTACCACTAGGGAATAAGAGTACACTTGATTTATTCAGTACTGCCTGCATTAAAAAGCAAACCTAAAAGAAAACCCAAGTCATTCCTAGAACCACCTGATGAATGGGGTCAGGCTGCATTGTAGCAACTGATTGAAGAAGCATATAAAATACATTTATAAAAAAAGATTTTGAAACTATAATTCACAATTCCTACAGGCTGCTATGCAAAGGAACTATAACCCTGGAAGTGTGTAATTGTGCATTACATTGAAATAATTGTTCAGTTAGAAAACAGATTATTAACAGAGTGGGGCTTTTTACATTTAGGGTCTATTTTACAGTCCTATTTTACAGTCCTCTATCTGCAGTTAAGAACCATAAAAAAGGAGAATAGGGGACGTGGAGCTGCCTGCCAATAATTTGATAGCACCTGGACAGCTACGATGATGAAATGGATTGTATTTCTCTTTTTAAAATAGTAATTATTTCTAAATGTGTATCTAAGTATATGCAGTAGCCTTTGCAAAGTTTTTTGGAAGTCTTTGTCCTCTTATTTTGCAATTCTTTAAGTGGCCACCCTGTTTACATTCAGAAATATGTGTTCCATGGCTGCTCTGTAAGTCTTTAAAATCCTATTCTCGAAGCATGACCCATCCACACCCAAGAAGAGGTCATGCACCAGCAGGCTTGGGGAAATTCCCAAGGTTTGCAGAACGAAGTATGACCAATATGTGGGGGTGGGAGTTTAAAACCCACAAATTTGTAGGGAAAAGAATCCTAAGAAAGAGGACATAAAAAACCACAGTCCAGTGAGAACTGGGTGTGCTTAGTGGCCATGGAATGCATACAGGTGTGTGTGTTTGTGTTGAAAACTAGGAGAGAATGGAACGAAGTAGCCTGGGACAGGATATGGCTGGCTGAAACCTTGCACAGGAGCACTTATTCGCTTGGATTCTGCGACTCAAAATATATCCAACTATATGCGAGCTGCCTACTATCATCCTTGTGTAAAAGAAATTGAAAGATGACATTTCCATGTATCCAAGCAAGAAAACAGCATAACAAGGTTACAAGCCCCCCTGCTTTTCCCCAACTCCTGGCAGGGCAAGGATCAGAAAGACTTGCTAGGAATAAATTGTCTGTTTAGCTATGGCAGTACAAACTCCTGTATGCCCCCAACCGCTAAAGCACCTCCTCTTTGAAACTCCCTGCATGTTGGCATTAGGCAGGCGCCTTCACTGTGTTTTCGGTGTCTACAAAAATGTTTTTTGCTTAAGCAAGCCTATCTAGACATGTAAAATTTGAGCTGTGTTTTAATATGTGGTTTTATTTTACAATGTATATATTTCAAAACAGCTGATTTTATCTTTTAGAAAAATAGGCTAACCTGTTGGTTTTTTTACTGTCAACCTTTAACGCCTATTTTAATTAAACCAGCTAAGAGGTTTTTGAATTTGGTCAAGATAGATAATGGAATCGTAGAAATGTAGCGTTGGACCGCGAGGGTCATCTAGTCCAACCCCCTGCAATGCAGTAATCTTTTGCCCAACATGAGGCTCGAACCCACAACCCTGAGATTAAGAGTCTCATGCTCTTACCAACTGAGCTAAAAATAAATATAATTAGGACAGGGGTGGGGAACCAGCAGCTTTTCAGCTCCTACTCCCATCAGTCCCAGCCAGCATGGCTAATAGTCAGAGTTGAAAGCAGTTGCTGACCTGGGGGGGGGGCACCTGTCCCCACCCCACTTTAAGACAAGGCTGACAGGATGTGATCCCAGCACATGTATGTGAAGAGACTCACTGAAGTCACCAAGAGGCAGAGATGAAATAAATGTGTACTTCCTGCTCACAAAACAGGTCTCAGGAAACTACCACTCCTTACGAAATGGTATTGACTTGGGAAAGTAGCAGTAAAACTGTGTCTTTAGACAGGATTTACCAGCTGGTTCCAGATTTGATCTGGATATCATTCAACCAGTTAAAATCATGTGTCAATTGCCAGCAGTGTGATCCATCCACAGGAAGCCAGCAACTATTTTGTGGGTCTTAACCTGCCATATATGAGTTTCACTAGCTGAAAACCCTCTTTATTTTGAAGGTTTCGCTACCCCGACCTGAAATGCCCAAGAGAGTATCCTGTATCTTTTTTCCGAAGAGGGAAAGAAAGGCTTCCTGCTAGCGAATCTAATGTTTCACACCTAGTCTGCCAAATCCGTGCATAATGTGATACTTTCAACAGCGGAGCTTGGGCTCTTAAGGCTGCAATCCTATGCACATTTATCTGTGTTCCAGCCCCATTGTGCTCTGTGGGGGCTTTTACCTCCAAGTAAACACGCAGAGGATTGTGGCACAATTCTCTGGTGGAATTTGTTATCTCTGCTGACAAGCATCTTTTCTGAAAGCAAAGAAACGTGAACACCCTTTCATAGAACTCAGGCTTCAGCAAGAGCCTAAATGAATCCAGTGTTCGGCTGAATGGTGCTCACATCCGAGGGGAAAATGTTTCCCAGTCAGCTCTTTGAAGTGCCTCTATTAAGTGATTTTATACTAATAGGATTTTCCCATGAAAGAAAGACAAGAATGACAAAGCACTGAATGCTTGATTAACTCTGCCCCTCTAACTAATTTGGATCATGTTAATTGACTCCCTCCCTGCTTGGCCATATTCAGCCATTGTCCGCTCCATTTATGAAGGCAGCTTGATGAGACCCAAAATGCAGCAGTGTGTAAACAGAATTCTGCCAAACGCAGGGTGGATGAGACATTCTCCGAAGCAAGTTTTCTTGGCTCCTGGTGACATTGCTGGACCCAAACAGCCTGCTTTATGCACCCGCTGAATTGCTCATTTCATTCTTACCTCCCCCCGCCCCTTTCTCCCCATTCATTTTCACCCAAACTTGTTTCTGGGCTCATTCACAGTCATTAACGTAATTGCTCCGGGAACTTTTTCTTCTTCTCCCTGTTTGTGGCTGGCGGAGATTTTTGGCTCGCATAAAAGAAATGTCATTGTTCCTGCATTCAAAAGACAGCAGGGACTACCTGGGCTTTTCTTTCAACATTCCCCCCCCCCGCGCTTTTTTTTTTTTTTGCTGAGTCACCCCAATTGCTGAAGTTTAATTACAGCTAAGCATATTGGCTGCACCTGTTCCATTCACAGCTGAATGCTGGGCGCCAGAGGCTGCGGCCACGTGGCTGGGCTGGGTGGGGGTTCCCTTTCGCCCTCCACATCACCAGCAATATGCAAGCTTGTGAAAACCGAGGGGCTTACGCACCGATAGGTGACCACAAAATTGGAGCCACAGTTGCTGAATGACTCCTAGGCTGCAATCCCATCCTTGCCCGCGAGTAAGTCCCCTTGGACTCGTAGTGCTTACTTCTGATTAGACATGTAAAGGCTTGTAAACTGCAGCTTGTTTCAGCTGCCACATCAAGCCAGAAAATCCCATGAGAACTGCCATAAATCACACAACGAACACTTTTATGGCGCACAAATTACTGTTTTAATATCGTGTATGGAAAAACAAGAACGTAGAAACAGGTCCCTGAAAAATTAAAATGAAAGGCAACCTGTCTCATGAAGAATCTGAGAACAAGGAGCACCAAAACCAGCAATTTAAAAATCAATGCAATTGTAATAATAACAAACTATTATTTATAGTTTGTCATATATCCACCAATTCCAGAAGATGCTGCTTCCAAATCAGGGTTACAGTCTTTCAACCATTACAAATGGAGTTGGACTTTCAGGTTTTTCTTCATCACTTAGCCTTAGCCAAGGGACAGTTTTATATTTGCACATCAGGCTAGATTCAAGTAATTAATCCTGCTAGCAAAAGCCTGTGAAGGACTTCCACTAGTCCAATGAGTCGTCGTCCCCGTCCCTGTCCCTCATATCAGTGTGTGGAAGTAGAAGAGGGGGAATTGTTCCTTTTGGGAAGTTGAAATGCTTGCACTGACAAAACTACTACCATAGCAAAGGTAAGGGACCCCTGGATGATCAAGTCCAGTCAAAGGCGACCATGGGATGCGGTGCTCATCTTGCTTCAGGCCAAGGGAGCCGCCCTTTACCTTCCTGCTGGAGCGGTACCTATTTATCTACTTGCACTGGTGTGCTTTCAATCTGCTAGGTTGGCAGAAGCTGGGACAAAGCAATGGGAGCTCACCCCATCACATGGATTCGAACCGCCAACATTCCAATCAGCAAGCCCAAGAGGCTCAGTGGTTTAGACCACAACGCTACCCGCGTCCCTACTACCATAGCACTATGTTGACAGAGGCTCTATGCCTTAATAGAGGAATGGCCCTCCAGATGTTGGATTCCCAACTCCCATAAATCCTAACCAACATGGCCAATAGTTAGGGATGCTGGGAGTTGTAGCTCAGCAACATCAGGAGGGCTATGCCCAATAATGCAGATATTAAAAGGCGCAGAGAAAAAGCTGACCATCCTTGAAGCCCAATTTAAATATGTGTGTGTGTGTGTGTGCATTTGATTATGACTTAACCTGCTGTGTTTCTAAACCTTTGGAGGTATCAGATTTAAATGAAGTGCATGGAATAGGAGCACATCAGCATAGCATACATCCCAGCACTCAGTAAGCCACTGTGACCAGATTGCAGAGCTCTTCATGGGTAAAAATCACTCACATATGTTCCAATTTGGACACCATGTTAGCAGTAGTTACAGATGTACTTTCCAATTTGTATGAGGATAGGATCCTTAAAGTATTTAGGGCAATCACCTGCACACCCATCAGAGGACAGCTGGTCAAGCACATAAGAAAAGTGTGTGCCAATGGGCTATGGTACCTTCAGTGGTTGAATAGTTCTACCAGAAAACTGTTGATGAAGATTGTTGTAAAATTGTTGAAAGGGCCCTGTCTGAATTCACCATACTGGATAATTTCTGGCTAGTCACCAATTTATCTTGGGAGCAAGCATGCAATGGTGTCTCCCTGCCAAAGGTTTGTGGAGGATCAAGATAAATTTCAATCTGATTTCTGGCCTGATTTTGGTACTGAAATGGATTTGGTGGTTCCCAACTTTTTTTTTTGCCCTCGAACCACTTGAATATTGCTTGACAGACTTCTTAATGATTTTTCTGCCTGTTGTAGCAATTATAATGTGCTGTGCTAGATGCTGTAAGATTTTTAATTTTAATTTTACCAACACTGCATATACCACCTGAATGAAGTTCACAGGCCACAGTTTGGTTACTGCTCTAGACAAACTACACTAGGAACTAGACCCAGGGAGTTTGTCCCTCGTGGTCTGTTGGACCTGTCAACAGCTTTCAGTATTATCCACCACAATATGGTTTTCATAGACCTGCCTGGGATAGACTCTGCTTGTTTGCAGCAGTTCCTGTCCTTAATGGAAACATACAGTTCTGAAACATGGTGCTGAGGACGACTGCTCATCTTGTCTCCCATGCTGTTTAACATCTATATGAAACTTATCAAGATCTGAAGATTTTGAGTTAACTGCCATCAGTATCCAGCTGCTACTCAGCTCACATTTCTTCTTTCCATCTTAATCAAGGAAAGCCATGGAAATTCTGAATCACTGCCTGGAATCAGTATTGTTGAGCAAGGGTTAACAAAGCGAATGGGAGTTAACAAACTAAAGATTAATCCAGACAAGTGTTCCTGTTGATAAAATACCCAATCTTGGATGAAGGAGCACTCTCCTTAAAGTTCGCAGATTCAGCGTGCTCCTAGATGCTTTGGTGGCAGATGTATCCATGAACAATTTTGCCTAGTTGAATCTGGTGCTCCAGCCATGTTCCAGCTACATGGGGCTGCCACTGAAAAATGTTCAAAAACTTGTACACAACGTTGCTGTGAGACTTCTGATTGGAGCCAGTTATCAGGAGCATGTTGTGCCTTTATTTTTACCTTCACTGTAGTTTGATTCCAGGTTCAGTTCTAAACACTGATCATCTACAGCAGTGTTTTCCAACTGGAGGCCATATTGCCCTCTGCCCACCCAGTAGCGGAGGAAGAGGAGTGGGGGAGAGCGCACTGCCCCCGGCAGCATGATCCTGGTGGGGTACCATCATGGTTGCCGCACCCACCCATGCTGGGCGCCACACCCCTGGGACACGCACCCCCACCTGCTCTCCGCCCCCCCCCCCCCGGGCTGGAGCATGAAGCTCTGCCACTGTGCCCACCCCCCGAATGTTTCAAGGGGGCCACAGGTGAAAATCACATAAATGGGGGGACACAGCACAAGGCTGGGAGACCAAGAAGTGAAGGGGGGGGAATCTCTCTCTCTCTTTTTTAAATCCTAATTGGTTGGCTATCCACTTGGCCAATCACAAGTGGGTAAGGGGGTGGCCCCCCTGACACTCCTTTTTGCCATGTGTGTTTTCCTGGAGCAGTCCTGATTTCTTTCTGGTGGAAGAGGGCAATTTTCTGAGGCTCCCGTTTCGACCAGTAGAGCCAGCAATCCAGAACCCCCAGGTCAGGTAAGTGCGGTGGTGAGGTGGCAATGGGCAGGGCTGGGAGAGCTGGAGCTGCTTGTTGCTGCTGTCAGTGCTGGGCCCAGAGGCAGCCTGGGCCTAACTCTGCAATGTGCAGGGTGCAATCTACCCCAGCGCCTAGCAGAGCAGGGTCATCTGGTGCTGCTGACTTGCATCTAGTAAATAACTAAGAAAGCTGCACTGAGTTCAGTGGGCCTCACTCCCAGGGCTCCTCCAGATGGCAATATCTTTTTACACCAGTTCGGTGAAGACCACTTGCTTTTTAAAATTCTCCCATATATATGGAACTCCCTGTGCACCTTTTGGACTTTATCTATAGGTTTCCCCCTCTGTGTCAAATAACTGGGGTCAAATAAGTGTTCTTTTTTATATAATACATGGAAGATGGATCTTCCTTGGGAGGTTCTGGACTCTCCTTCCTTAGAGGTTTCTGAGCAGAGGTTGGATGGCCATCTGTCATGGATATTTTAGCCGAGTTTCCTACATTGCAGGGGGTTTCACTAGAAAGTTGACCCTTGGGTTCCCTTCCAGCTCCATGATTCTATGTTCTTATGCTTCAGCAATATTTCATTATGTTCCTGTCATTTTACATAATTGTATTTTGTATAAATTATAAAAAATATAAATAAAGCATGCTCTATTTACATACAAAATATTTAAATAGCTACCTTTCTACCAGTAGGATGGGGGGCAGGATGGGCGTAGCCAGGATTTTTGTGGGGGTGGCAGAACTTCAGATTTGTATTGATGTTTACTTATTGGGGGGCAGATGCCCCCCCTTGCCTACACCCATGGGGGGCACAGGTAGGAAACAGGGTCAGAAGGGAGCCATGGTTGGAAAAAGTTTGGGAAACACAGATCTACAGAGCCCTGAACAGCTTATGATCAGGATATGTGCCGGGCTGCCTCCTGCCATATGAACGTGATCTACTAACTGAGCTCCATGTATTGCTGATAGCAAGGGGCTCAGCCAAAGAGGACAGAAGAGAGAGGGACAGAGGGAAGAAAAATAATCATCTTGCCAACGCAAACAGCAACTCACAAAAACAGAAACATCTATTTGTTGCACAGTCATATGCATAGTAAGTTGTCAACCACTCCATCCCTCTGTGCTTGGCTTCCAAAGTCAGAGAAAAGGAACAGATTAAGGCCTTCCAACATAAATTTCCAAAAGGAAAGACACTAAAGTTAGGATAGAAAAATCTCATCCTGCAGTTTGTAAGGCTTAAATTGGGAGTGCAGGAGGGGTTATGCAGACTTAATTAAATTGCTCTGGGTACAAAACGTGTTGCTGCAAGGACTAATCTTCCCCATTCTCTCCTTTTTCCATCGAAGCTGAAGAAATTGAAAGCTTGCTCAGTGAGGAAAATGGCTTAAGGAAAAAGCCACGTCTCTTTCTTTAAAGAAAAATCCCTCTACTGTATCTCTGGACCACTGGCCTGGTTTAACCAATCCAGAACAGCTGTTCTGTGATGTTTCAAGCACCTCTCAAATGCACAAGGGGAATTCCCCCCTTGATGGGTGTATCAAATGTAAATAAGAAATCTCTCCTAGTTCACACCTCTTATTTTTATACCTTCTTGGGTTGTTGTGTAAAATATTAATGGTTCAGCTTCCTTGGTGGGGAACCTGTCTCTCTCCAGATGTTGCCAGACTCCAGCTTCCACCAGTCCCAGCAACCATGACAATGGGAGATACAGTTCAACATCTGGAGGGGCCTAAGGTTCCCTGCCCATGTGGAACGCCATGCCCCAAAGCGCTCAAAGATGGCCCATCATACCTACAATGGGTACATCAAATTTAAAAAAAGATACTCTTGCCTCTCCTCTGAGTATTTGGATAAAAATTGAGATGATGTCATCCTTTCTGTCTATTCAGGTATCTGCCATTGAATATCATGGGTGATCCTTCCCCTTTAAGAGTTTCTGTCTAGAGCAGGTTACTTAGGGAGCAATGTGTTTTGGTTTTTTAAATAGTACCCAAATTCTTCACTGTGTTTTGTTTTTTAAAGAACTGAATGTATATCTCAAGGAATTATCCCATGTGTGCTACAGCTCTTTGCACGACATGCTTTAACTAAGTGCAGGAAACGGTAAAACAGGCTGAATTTGCCCAGTGATAATTGGGGATTTAACAGGTAATTGCACCATCTCTAAAGGAAAAAAAATAATACCCTGTTCTTGGGAATTCCTCTCACTTAAGAATGAAGAATTTAGAGGTGATGAAATTAGCAAGCTGGAGTACTGCAGCTGACTATGCCTAGGGGATGCTGGACATTTTCCGTAAATGGACCAACATGACTACCTATCAGAGGTATATTTATTTTATAAATATGTGTCTTCATTGGTTAGTTGCAGCTGTTCCTAGGAGAGACCAGGTTACATAGAGGCATTTAATCCCAGCTGTCGTTTGCTGATCACCACAAACACGAAGAAACTACCACAGATGTGTCTTACGTGACCAGAACAAGCCTGCAATTTTCCTTCTCTGTTACTCTAACTTCCAGGATCATGTTATGCCTAAGGCTGTGTCAACAGCCAAGCTTATATGTAAGAATGTAGCTGACTGTTTTAAATTGTCTTTAGTCTGAAGTTAATGGAAAATCTGCTTTCTATGATGCACCCAGACTCCCCAGGTGGCAGAAAGGAAATCTCATTTCTAAATTAGGAACTGTGGCACATTAATAGATCTGTAAGCGAGTGATCTGTAACTGCATGGCTGTCCGAGACACGCAGCGTCGCAGCATCCTTCAGTACCTACAGGGTCCACTACTGTATTGATGCCTGGTTGAAGTGGGCACTATTCCAGGCAGCTGTTTTTGGGAGCCAATCATCATTGTAAATCCCCACAGTAATTAAAAAAGCAATCCTCACTGCCATTTTAATTTGCCACAAAGCCCTGCACCAATGCTATGTTCAATGTAGAACTGCCGTTCAAGTTCAATGTTGAACTGCCATTCAAGTTCATAATCTTGCATGCCACCCCCGCCAAATATAAACAGGCATGTCAGCCTCCCTCCCATGATTTCATGCCACGTTAAGGCTTTCAAGGAGCAGGTAGTATGAATATAGCACACAGACTTCATGCCTTGTGAAGGTGTTTTAATCGTAAATTAAACCAAAAATTAACTTGCAACTATCCATATCCCATATACCCTATTTAAATGAAACAAGGTGCTCACCAAGATTTTGTCTTTTTAAGTTAGCAACTGCAGTTTTCAGGCTTCTAGGAGCACTCCTAGCTGCTTTGAAATAAGTGAAAATCAGGATATGCATTTCTTAAATACGTAACTCAACAGGGAGCTGTTAAGATGTGGGTGGAGTATCACTTCCAATTTGGTCCAGGCACCTGTGATGCTCCTCAGACAGCCTTCTCCCATCTCCGATGACAGCCCGGTGCTCCAGTTCAGAATGCCAAGCACTAGGACTCTACAACTTCCTTTTGCAGTCACAAATATGACCATTACCTTGCTAGAATATGTGTGGGAAGTGTTTAAGCCCAACTGATTTTGGAGCAGCAACACCACCATAGATAAACAGAGTTCTTTTGTCAAAATTATGAAGAATGTGTCAATATTTGAGGTTAGTTGAAACTAGCAGCTGTTAGCATTACAACTGGGTTCCTCAAGCAACTACTCCTAACAATTGTCTATTACAGTATCTAAGATGGTGGCAGCTACTATATTATATTGCATTAGAAGAGTTTAGTCCCAACAGCAAAGTTGCAGTAACTAGGCAGCCATGCAATTTCATTTGCCTAGTACCTCCAGCAGTGCCTGGATAAGGAGATAAAAATTCTTAAAGGACATCACTACATGGCCTTAAAAGAGGTTTCTCAACATATTTGACTCACTTCTGACATAGATGAATCATTTTTTCTTGTCACAAGGGGGGAGATTTCTGGCCTGTGACCATAATAAATCCAGTCATTCATTCATTCAATCTTGGGAGTATTCCTTCTCTATTCAGCACTAAAGCACAGCTAATTAAAAAAAAAAGGTATCCTGCTAACAACTGTCCACCGCAGACTGCATTCAGCATGGAAAGAGTATCCTCCTGTTTGTAACAGGAGACTGCTTTTCATGTTGTGGGTAAAATCCTGTGCCACTCCACCCCTACATATGAGCTGACTGGGTCCCACAAATTATCACTTTGGCTTGCTAGCCAATCTCAATTTTTCCTTGATTCCTCTACAAAATATCTAGAAGAAAAGGAGTTGTTATCTTGTTTCACTTCTACTGGAGATATGGATAAGCCAGAAGAAATGCCTCTTTTTTCATATTCAAACCACAAGCACATGCAAGCAACTCCAAAATTTCTTGGGATTCTTTCTTGGTAGAAGGCAAGGGACACTTACATGTTTCTCAAAATACTAACACTGAAAACAAATATATTTAATTTTACAGATTGTAATATTGCAGGCAGTTCACATGTGCTTATAATGTCTTTCCTGGCAATCTGATTAGATTCTGGTATTCAAAGTGTGAATTAGCTGATCTAATTAAATGTATTAGTGTTATGGTACTGATTTATTGATATTAGAAGGCCACAAATTAGTTGACTAGTTTCAATTAGCATGTAGCATATAAAAGAATGTAAACCCATTGCAGTTTATCATAGAAGCCACAGGAAGCAGAATTGTTTCATGCAAGGTCCAGGAACTTCTTGGGACTAATCTTGGAAACTCAAAAGCCTTTTTCTCAAGGCCTATCTGCCCTTCACACAAATTCCTGAATCTACTTACACTGCTCTCTACGATTTATCTTCAGATTTGCAACCTACTAGTATCTCCTCCCCAGTCACTTTCCAGCCCCGATTCTTCCTTCCCACAGGATGACATTTTAATTCCATTTCTCACAACAACTGTGATATTGTTGACACTTTGTTCTGTGATCATTTGGAATATTTGCCACCAGAATCTCAACCGCCTTCAGTGTTGTAAAGTGCGGTACAGATGCAGTAAAGTGCAGATGGTCATTCGTTCAGTCAATATTCATCCAATCACATGGTTTATGGTCTTCTTGCTCTTGATTGTACGGAACCAATGATTATTCAAGCATGAATGGAAACAAGGAAAACAGCACTGGAAGCTCTGGTGAGTGTCCAGTAAGCTTACAGGCTCCTGCTTGTGTAACACAACTCTTACCTGCAACCACATATCCTCCCCAAATCCACCTCCCCCCACCTTGTTGGAAGAACCTCAGTACAGACTCATGGGGTACTGGTGGGAGAAGAGTTCCATTGCTCAAATGTAGTTCTGGAAACCTATCTACAAAGAAAATGTAATTTGACCAATGTCAAGAGAAACAGGCAACCTAATTATGCAGATTATGCCTGCATTCTGTCGTCCCCTTACTGGCTAAAGGTTTTAGTGCATTTGTGGATGAATTCAACAATCAATTCACCTTGAACTTGATAGCAATATTCAAGTTGTGCCTACAGGTCTGTCAATTGTTTGAATATGCATACATCACCTTGCAATCACAGCTAAGATTTTTATATAACCTAAAATGCCATGTCATTAGCTTCCTGCTCACAGTATTAACTCAGTATCAAAACTCACCTTTCTCAAATGTCTGATATAGCAAGCAATCTAATTTTCAAAAAATTTAGTCTCACTAAATGTATTCCACTTCGCGTTACACCTAAAAAGCGATTTAAGGTTCCAGCCTCAGTTAGTTTTTTATAATGGGTTTTCTGTTTCAAGCACACTGCTTGTAATAAATCACATGGTTATGAAGTTAACATTGTTATCTCCTCCACATAGTAAGAGTAAGGCAAGCCAGAAATATCTAAAAGGTATGGGTAAGTTACTTCAGGAATTCTGTGGCAACTTTCTTTGGGTCATAACATCAGGGCATACCTACAGCCATATAGTACAAAGGCTTGTCATTACAATTACTTTGCATGTTCTACTAGCTGTAGGCAGTCAAGTAACCATTTTTCAGCCAGAAACAATATGTCCCAGCTACTCAGCAAGAGCCCACAATAGCAATTTTAGTGTATTACAGCTTTATGATGCGTATACAAAGAAACAAACTGCTGCCATGTGTCTAGGGCAAGAGAAAGCAAACATCACTTGATGGTACAATTTCTTCTAAAGCTGTTTGTATACTACAGTATTGTCATTTTGTGAAGAACAATGCACTTCTCTGTGGACTTCACATCCATCATAGGTACCTGCACAGATGAGTGTCACCAGACCCAGATGCAAGCTTGCCAGGCAAAGGAAACTTTTGTACTGCACGAAGAATAGCACACTGGTATCAAGCTACTCTATCCTAAAAGGGGACCAGGAAGCCACCAGAGGTAATCTGAATTTACCAGAAGGATTTAATATGCAACTCTTTTGGACTGATGCTCTGCAGTGATGCTCTGCAGTACCTCATGCTCCCCTCAACACAAGTTTCAGAACCTCTATGGTACAGGGAGCATACACACTAAAACTGAGCTGGATGTTTAGAACATGGCATAATACAGGCACTTCTAACTCTGCAATTTGACATGCTTTAACCATATCCCTTCCTTCACATTTTTCTGATACCTGGGTTACATGTGATATGAGCCATGTGCAAAGGTTCAAGGAGTCTTGAGTGTTGTTTTCATAGGGTTTAGTTCGCAATTGCCCCCTCCAAGCCTGTCTCCCCAAAAAGACACTTACTTAAACAGCTCTATTCTGCTGCGATATTTTTTTAAACAAATGCTTTATCCACATAGGTTGACAAGGCACAATGGAACTCTGCAAGACAAGTCTTTAATGAAGCATGCATTTCCCCTTTTAGAAGCCAGTTAAGATAGAATATTAAACATTAACAATCTTTGGATGACCATGTAATTTCTCTTAAAAGGCTAGATAATGAAATTAAACCAAATGTTTTCAAGTAGTATGGATTTAATCTAAAATTCACAAGACCAGTTATTTTCTGGGCACAAGACCAATGGATAAACGTTGCATGCAACATTTGCTTTAATGCAGAGCATTTAAAGCTTTGTCGGCATTACAAAGCTTAATTTTTATGCTTAACTAGAATGCCTGCATAGCAAGTTCACTTTTGGTAGACAAGTTTGAGTGCTTCATTACTAAAATGAATGCTCATTGGAGTGCAGCATGCTAAGCCAATCATTATTGTAACTTATTGTGAATGTGTTGTAGTAAGTAGCCATCTATTAGCATAGATGATGACTGAGGTAATTGCCTCTAGGTATTCAAAGAGGTATTTTAAAAGGAGCTATGTGTGTTCTGTTACTTACGTATGAACGTTCTCAGAGTAGCTCATTATCCAAACATTAACACAGTGAAATTTGATTATGGCTTCAAATTGTTCACAATAACAGATTTGAATTAAAACTGTACACAAGTCCATATGAATGTTATATTTGCATGAAAGTATGTCAAAATACGAAAGTTAAATACTTAGAACGATTTGTAACCAAAATTTTAATCCAAAGATCTCAAAGAGTTTACAGTGACATGACAACTTATGCACAATAAGAAAATTTCGCATCTACAATGTACCCTTATGCACCCAAATCCTTTTAAGCTAGTCATCTGTTCTTTTGGTCTGCTCTACAATGAACAGATTAAGCAGTTCACATTTCAGCAGTAAGTACTGATCCACACAAAGATACAAAACTTAATCTACACTTTTACATGGTAGAAGGTAGTTCTGACTAAACTGGTATAAATCAGAACTTGTAAAACAGTATCAAAAACATATAGCTCCCACAAGGCTTTCATAACCCTTTTGCTTACTATTGGTTTTATCCTGTCCATTAACCCTGCTCTCACCCTGCATAGATTGCCCATTTGTGACTGTAGCAAATGCTCATGTGTGTTGTGTACTTCCTTTCAAGTTTAGATCCTGCAGAGATTCCAGAACACAATATTTATATGAAGAACATTTGCCACTTGCATGGCTTTTGAGGTTTTATTTGGTAAGTCTATGCAAGGTTATTAGCTAAACATTAATGCAAATCAAAGTTATGCTTAAGGGTACACTGCAAAGCAACAAGTTATTACACTTCATATGACCTGCTCAGAACCATATACAGATTCACAACTGTTACATTTGTCACCTGTTACAAGAGACAAGAAAAACAAAATTTGACAGCTAAAACATTTTAAAAATGCACCAAGCTTATGAAGTCTTAAAAGAAAACAATGTTCTGTACATACTCCTTTCACATACTCCTTTCTTCAGATCTAATATGACTTCCTGTACACTGCTGTTCCTGAAGTTCTATTTCCTGTCATTTGACCTGGAACGGCTGGATAGAATATACATTGAGATTCTCAGTCAAACAATGGAAGTAGTTCAGTATCATTATTTAAACACTGCCTTGAGTTCATACACCTGAAATTTCAACTAGACAAATACAAATATAATATAATATAAGGCTGTTAATTAGTGCACTAGTGAAAATGACATTCTCTAATAAATATGCTATAGAATTAAACTCTGTATTCAGACATTAAGGTTACGTAAGTGTTCTTACCTACGAGATCTGGAAAATGAACGGGAAGGCTTGTGATTTCTCTCCCTTGACAATGATCTCTCTCTCCTTCTATCTCTAGAAAGGGACCTATAAAAGGAATAATCAGGATTTCAAGAGAATATATTTTTCATGCAATTCTTGAAAAACAGCATACTCAAAATTCACTCCTTGAATAACCTTTTTCTTGTAGCTTAAATTCATATTTTTAAATATGTTGCAAATTAATATGGCTGTAAAATACTAATGTGCACAGGTTTTACTTTCTATTTGAGTAATACATGGTACCAGTGCATTAACTAGTACAGTGCTTGTAAACATGCTTGAAAGTCTTAGTTTATGAAGCACTTTTTAGAATATGTAATTCATCATTGATACTGGGTTCAAAACAAAAGGTATTTTGGTTTATCATAGCATTTGATGCCAGAAAAAACTTTTAAATTGTTTAAAACTGAATTCAGATTAGACTATACTTTAATAAACACATTTGGCATGCATTTTAACACAGCATACTGACAACTGTGCTGGCCAAGTACACTTTCAAAGAAGTCAGAGATTTATGTCACTTCAAGTGTATAATTTAAACTATCATTTGGGCTATGAAATGTCCCACCTGTGCCATCTGCACCACAGTGCCATCTGCTTAAGGGGGTGGGGAGTCCCTTATTCTATAAGCACTATCAGGGGTCAGCAAACTTTTTCAGCAGGGGGCCGGTACACTGTCCCTCAGACCTTGTGGGGGGCCGGACTATATTTTGGAAAAAATAAAAAATAAAGAACGAATTCCCATGCCCCACAAATAACCCAGAGATGCATTTTAAATAAAAGGACACATTCTACTCATGTAAAAATACGCTTATTCCCGGAGCACCCGCAGGCCAGATTTAAAAGGTGATTGGGCCAGATCTGCCCTCCGGGCCTTAGTTTGTCTACCCATGATCTGGACAACCCAAATGCAGCACCAATAGTTTACCTGCTGCGGCTACGGGAGAAGCTTCTCCTTCGTGGAGATCTACAATCAAAAATATAAAAGTGAGTATTTTCATCAATTCAACATTAGTGGGGCGAGGCAATTCCCAACTTGTCAAGTCACTGTTGGGCCCAGTGAATGTGCCAAATAACATGGCACTCATCGTCCAGCAAAATGGAAAGATTCAGGCATTAAAAACTGTGATCAGCACGCTTCCAACCATGAGTTTGCTTTAACTAACACCATGTCATAAGCAAACCTGTCCAATGCAGCACTTCCATCTCAACTCAATCCACTGCCTAGAACACTATACTAAAGTCCCACAAGTAGTCCCAAAATTGGTATAAACCAGTATTTTGGAACCCATGCAAGGTAAAAGTCCGCAACAGGACACAAGGTACCAAGTAAAAGACTAATGCACACCGTGACAAAGCCATTAAACGCCATTAGAACTGCATTATTTGTGAATGTAAAATTTCAAAATGTCATAGTGTGTTTAGTCTAAAGAACCTTAGTTTGCCCAGTTTATCCCAAAAGTAATTGTTTTAAGTTCCGAAAACTGTTAGTAAAACAGTTTAAAGGTGAAAGGAGTTGGCAGATTTTTGCAAGGAAGAACTAAGTTAGCAATTAAACGTAGTTTGCCATCTCGCATGCAAATATACTGCAGTTTAGTTTCTTCTATTAAGTTTCCTTAACACCCTTAAAAGTTTTATTCAAGCAACATATGTATGTTACCACGAAATTATGCACAGCCAGCCTTTGATTGAGAAAAAGTAATTACTTATAAGCCGCTTACTCCTTATTTTTACCAGCAGTAAACTGTATAAGCAGGAAAAACTTACTAGTTTTTGGTTTCAACAAGCTAGAAATGGTGAGGTGAGGCTGCCGGACTGACTGCCAAGAAGAATTTGCTGAAAAGGTTTTGCCAGATGTTGCGTTGTATTTAGTTGGTTGGCGAAGGGGGTGTTGTGGATTTTTCCTGCTTTTTTGTTAGCCGAAGGCTGCTGCTGTAGTTGTTGTGAAGACATTTGGTAAATAAACAGCTGAGCTGATTGGCCGGGAATGTGTGGGCGGTCGAGGTGGCTGCTGCCGATTTGGTTAAGGTTGGAGAGAAGGCTGAGAGAAAACAGCATGCTCGGGAACCAAAGGGCGGTGCAACCTGACGACTGGCCATGCCTGGGTCATGTGAAACGACACCAGCCAAGCTGAATGGGGCGCGCTGGTCACATGACGCTGAAAGGGCTAGTTGACTGGCTAATGCAGACTCAGAGGGTGGTGAGAAGAGACATGATGGTGACTCTGTAACGGGTTCATTTTTATTAATAGATGGACCAAAAAAAGCATAAAAAAATGAAAAACAAGCCATCAGTACAACCATCTATTAGCTAACAAATATTCCTATTGTGTTCTACAGTGAAAGTGAACAGATTTCACTCTTATCTTGTATGGACTTCATTTACCTGAAACAGGCTAAAATCAGCCCTTGCAGAAATAAAGACCTTAAGTATGACTAATAAACACCCAACCAATCTGTCAGGGTCAGAGAATGCATTACTTGTAAAAACCTGCTTTATTTTGAAATTTATTCCTGCATAACTCAAAAGCTGGTCATATTTCAATAGATTTACTATTGTCAGATTTAGCTAAGCAACTGTTCATTGCTTTAGCATTTTAAAAACAGTTGCCTGCCTGGCATCATTGTGCTAAAGTGGAAAAATATCGAGTGGGTGAAAAAGCCAAGCTGTTGTATGCAATGTTTACAACAATGGTGTAAAGAAAAGCAAAAAAACCAAGTTGGAGTACTGGGAAGAAAAAGAAAGTGACTAGAAGATGAACAGACTCCAGAAGAAAAGATGATAATCCGTGTTAGAGGGCACTATCAACTGGTATAGATACCTAAGGATAAAAGTCAGTGTTCAACACAATGTATCCCTCTAACACATGTTCAATGCTTTAAAAATCTGCCTGGGTAGGTATAGATAAACAATTTTTTAAAAAAGTCTATTATGCCAAGTGGTAATACTGCCAACATTACTATACAAGTTCTTTGCTCCTAAATACCTGCGGCGAGGTGGAGGACTTCTCCTGCGATAGTCATCTCGAGGACGTCTACCCCATGAGGGAGGTGGACCACGGTTCCGACTACGTTTTTCACCATTGGAGAGTTCCACCCTGACACGACACCCACAAAGTGTTCTAAGAGAAAAAGGGAAGAGTTGTTAGTTTTAACAGCCTAATAAAACTAAGCCAGAGACTTCAACTAGTGCCCCTGTATTTTCCTAGTTATTTGAACTTCAACACAAAACCATACAAATTCAGTCTAATTTTGTTTTGCTTAACTGAAAATTAGACTGGGGAGCAGTATTTCATTCCTAAGAAGCAGCCAGCACTTAAAATGGTTTTGATCATATAGAATGCATATTCAGCATATGACATCTTATAGATGTCAAAATAAAAATGTTTTTAAATCAACTACAGACTGAGCCATTAAGAGCCTGCAATGTTGAGCATATTTCCATTAAAAAAATTTTTTTTTAAATGTTTGAAACAGGGCACTCAGTGTTTCCAAACTTGATAGCTGTGCAAAATCTAAAAGTTCAGGAATAATATGCAACGTTTAAACTCTACTCAAAATAAACTCTTCTTACACAAGCAAATGATTACATTTCACACAAATCTAACAGACTGTTAGTATGAATTACTCCCCAGCCCCACTAACCCCCACAGAAAATCAGTTCGTATCTGAAGTGTGCATGCACACGAAAGCTCATACCAAGAACAAACTTAGTTGGTCTCTAAGGTGCTACTGGAAGGATTTTTTAAATTTTATTTTGTTTTGACTATGGCAGACCAACACGGCTACCTACCTGTAACTAGTTCTATTTCAGTTAGACCTCTCCAGGTACAGAAGCCAGGCAATTTGTGACCAAGAAAGTAAGAAATCTAACGACCAACTTCTTTTCAATCAAAGCAGCATATTATATTAATAGAGTATACACACAAGTTCAACCTAAATGCAAGTGAATCTTTACCTCCCATCTAGTTCTCTGACTGCATCAGCAGCATCACGTGGGTCTTCAAATTCAACGAAAGCAAACCCAGGGGGATTTCTAGCAACCCACACACTGCGTAGTGGTCCATAGTAGCCAAAAGCTCGTTCCAATTCAGTTTTGTTGCCATTGTTCCCAAGGTTACCTACATAAACCTTGCAGTCCAGTGGACACGAATCACGATGCATCTCTGAAATACATGCAAGGAAAAACTGGTTTGCCTTCTGCTCATAATATTTCTTAAATAGTTAGGGAACCTTTTGGTTTATAAGGTATTTGTAACAGGCTCAAGAGTTTGAAAATACAGTGCAGATGACTTGACTTACAATGCAGAACTATTCATACATTTAAGTCCATCTTTTAATCTACTTTAGAAATATAATCCATTGTTCCAAGGTACTAATAATCTTATATTGAAGACCCATATTCTGGGCCCTTGAAACACGTAAGCGAAGTCAAAATTATGAGACCTCGATATAAGAAAGTTGTCGATCCTTTCCCCCATTTGAGGGTGTGTCCAGGGGTTGACGACTCGTCTTGGAAGGGCGTGTTGTGTTCAGATCCCCAAAGCAGGCCTCCCTCAAGGCAGCCTGTGGTGATTTGAGCTGGGCCTCAGGCTCGCTCACGAGGAGACAAAAAGGGCTTCTTACGCCTTAGGTAACTGGCGCGCCTACTACTGAGCGGTTTCCCGCCCATCGCGGCGGCCTCTGGCCCTCACAATTCTCTCTCGGTTCGACTCGAGCCTGCGCATATAATACCCACCACGCCGCCCCTCACGCTCAAGCAGTCCGCCTCCCTTTTCATCTCCTCCCCGGGACCAACATCCCGGCGGGAGACCCGACGTTACTTCAATCACACAAAATGGCGGCGGCTCTTTGTCCGCTGCCGCAACCGCGAGGCCTTCCATCCCGACCAAGCCCCTCCCTCACCGGCTGCCGGGCCAGGAGTATGACGGACTCTCGCGAGTAACCGCTACAGGGTTTTATGATATATATTTTTTGTTCGGTCGCCTCCGCCGTCTCCCTCGCTTCTCGCCCCTTAGCCACCGAACTCGATCGCTGCGTCGCCCGTTTTCCCGCCAAGACTCGATTCGGCCGCCGCTCCCACTTCGTCGCACTGGACAAAATGGCGGAAGGCGCCTACACACACCGAGTTTATATATGTCCTGCCCACCTAGCACGTGACTAGGATTCTCACCAATTACACGTCGCTTCTCCGGTGATCGACAGTTCCTTGCGCCCTACCCCCTTTCTCAGAGAGACGGCTCCGCCTCAAGGAGCAGATCCTTCCTGACGTTTCTTGTTCGCTTAGTAGTGCCTGCTCCTATTGCCCAGAAGGCCGGGCCACTGTCACCGTGGCAACCAGAGAATAGGTGGGGCGGGGCCGACAGTGCCTCACGAAGAGACCGGACATTATGGTGGAAACGTGTGGGGCGGAAAGTGTCCCGGTATTTTCCTAAAGGCCGGTGGGGCTTCCTTCAACTGCTCCATTTCCACTTCGACGCAACCACTTTTCAAATTTCCCGGATGAGCTCCTTGTTTTAAAGGGCGTCCATTTTTTTTTTAGAGGCGCGGCATCTCTCGCTTCAGGTTTAACCTGAACCCGCACTGGATTGGGCGGACGACCCACATCGCCATTAATCCTTAAAAGGGAATTTAAGGCGGCCGGCCGCAGTTCTGATTCTTTTCTCCTAACGATTTACAAAGTGGGCCTTGTTTCCGAAGAGCTATGTTTTCCCTTTGCAGAGGTGTTGCCCGTCCCAGGTGCTGTACGAAAAAGGCTATAATTTTGCCAACTGTGTTGTGACTTTGTTCCTAGAGGGGTTGGGAGATAGGGACCCCGTTCCCACACCTGATCTGGCTTCAGCTGGCCTCAGAATAGGAAGGACAAGGAACCTGATGCTGTCAGAGCGAGTGGTGGGATGGTTAATTGGCCCTGCTGTGACAGATGAGGTAGCCCGTCGGCTGGCAAGTTGTGTGGAAAGGTGATGAGGGCAAAGTGTTTTGGGATGCTATCTGCCAACTCCTAGGGGCCGAAGTCCCTTTGGCCGCCCAAGAGAATATTTCGGGGGGCACCACCCCACACAAAGTTGATTGCCAATACCATTCATATAGTGTGGGTGTGCCCCATCATGTGATTATGTGGGGAAGGGCTTACCTAGGTCCCCAAATATTTTATTCAAGTTGGCACCCCTGTAATCTGACAGTTTTTGGCCAGGTATGCAAAAGATGAGCGAGGCCATTTTCCCTCAGTGGGGGTCAAAATCCCACCACCTGCTTCCCAACCCTGAGTACTGTGTAGGGCACCACTATGGGATAGTCCTAGCAGTGTGTGATTGTGTGTAGCTGTGGTTGCCCTTTTTGTGTCCTAATCCCTCTGGGTTGCTTGGCAAAAAAGAAAAAGAAAAAGTATTCCCTGAGCATCAGGGTCCTTTCTGCAGGCTTATTGCCATGTGGTGAAAGAAATACCATATTTTCATGTGAGTGCTCTGTTGTGTGACCTCTCCTTCCTCCTCTTCGGGACTTACACTTCTAAAAGTACACTTTTGTGAATCCTTACATTTGGAAGATAGCATTGTAGTATGTGTGACCCTGTCGGTCTGCCACCTAGTGGCTAGCAAATAAACCTGTTTGCTTTTCTGGAAATAAAAGCCGGTTTTTTACCTGTTTCCCCACAGTTTTCTATCTGAATAGCTCCTCTGCTATTTTGTCACCCACACAGGAGTGCTTTCTGTTGTAGAGTGGTCTGAAGTTATTCTAACTTAAAACCCCAGAAGGCCACAAGGCCTATAAAGATATCATACATATGGAGGCAAATAGTTTTGTTTCGCATGAATGCTATGTAAAAAGCTGGACATGTCATGTGCTCTTAATATAATTTTATGAGTTAGGTGGGGTAGGTTGTATGCCTGAGCTTCCTTCTAATTCCTGGATCCAGCATTGATTCAATTCCTGGAATAGCCAGATTAGCTTCCTGGTGAGGTAATGGCCTTCTAAGTATGTGCCATTAGGTAACAAAGGAAGTGGTTCTGTGCCAGATAACAAATATGTGGGTTCCCCCCCCCAACTCACTGGTAGTTAGAAAGACAAAAGCAAGAATTGAGAGTTGAGTGATGTAAGCTAGAAGCTGGAAAACAGAGCTAGGCTCAGGTTGTATATATGTTGTATACATGTGTAAATAAACCATTGATCCTAAAGACACCATAGTCTCTGCTGTCCGCATATGTCGTGATGTCACGACGTGTGCGCAGCCTCCTGGGGGGACTGCGCATGTGTGGACACGTGCAGTCCACCCAAAATGGCGGGCGCGATCGGCTGGCGCCCCTTCCGACCGGTGCCGGGCCGGGCCGAGTTTTAAGGCTGCAGCGGGCGAACAGCAGCGGGCGAACAGCTGCTTAAAACTCGGTGCGGCGCAGCGCCGGTTGGAAGGGGTGCCGGCCGGTTGCGCCCGCCATCTTGGGTGGACATGCGCAGTCTACCCAAGATGGCGGGTGCGATCGGCCGGCACCCCTTCTGTGCGGTGCGGCAACTTTTAAGGCTACAGCACGTGAACAGCAGCACAGACGCTGTGCTGCTGTTCGCACGTTGCAGCCTTTTAAAAGTTGCCGCGCCGCCGGTGTCAATCGTGGGGGTGGGGCCTGCCCCCCGAGTGTCACCCCCCCAGGGTAGTACCCGGGGCGGACCGCGCCCTGCCCCCTTGCTCCGCCCCTGATATAATCACATCTTTATGGAGTGTTCAAAGAGAAAAATGGAGGGCAGGTTTAGGATTTAGAATGGATTTTTTGTCCTGCAATATGCTCCACTTCTTTAGACACTTTTATCCAATCCTGGGATACTCTTGAACTCAGTACTGGAAGCCAGCTTGTAACCATCTGGTAACTATTGTTCAGTGAAGGCCAGCAGTTTGAAGCTTCCATAACTACTACTGCAGGAGTTAAAAATGATGCTGGATGCAACACCCATTCTCTAAAAGTAGAGCTGCTGAGATATTTCCTAGAATTCAACTTCCCATGGTTAGTGGAATTGAGTAGCCATGGCAGCACACTTTGTCTATGATAGAATGCTTTAAGTTGTCATTCAATGAGCATCTTTCAATTTCTCTGGCTGACATTCACTTGCTCAGACAAATGGAATCATAGTTCTTATTATAATGGTAGTTGCCCCTCAATTACATAAAGGTGGTTATAAAGATCAGATGTTTTAGACTTGGCTATGGCTAGTGCTTATTAGCCTGCAAACACGTAACTATGACAGAAACATCATTTGCGTTAACTTTTTTGGGTGTCCTGGAAACTAGAAAGAGATCACAGGAGTTTAGCAACCAATTTAGCAACCTCTATTTAAATCTTTTAATTGGTTACAAGTTTTGACCTTTTCAATAAATGGCTCTTATGCCAGGAACTGAGTTGTTACAAAGCTAGAAGCCTGTAGTGATTAGCTGATGAACACAATGGCTCAAAATAAACAATTCTAGCCCCAGATGGTACAAGGCAGAACCCGTTAAGTCTGTACATTGGTATTTGGCTACTACTTTTTATGTTATGAACATCATGAAAATGATCCTACATTTAAGTGTAGCTGCAATGAGGCACAAACAGCTATACCAATATGACTGCATAGAAAATATATATGACATTCAATGGTGTCCATGTGCTAGCAAAATGGGCTTTCACTCATGCATTCCTGTCATCTCACCCTCACCTTTCAGCTCCTGCACACTCTCGGAATCTGTGTTGGACAATTTGGGAATCATTGAGTAGATGGGCAGTGGGCAGGCAGAGAGGAAATCCTATTGTGAAAGCAGAAGTCCAGGTTATGAGGTACTGGCTCTGTTCAGCTGCTGGTATTATATAATTTGCACTGCCTTTCTATTGTCTTATTTAATTTGTGCCATAATTCTTGAAAGGTGCCTTGGAAATCCAAATCTGAGAGGCAATACTGCAAGTGGCTGTTGGTGGTGTCCACTCTCTGCCGACTCTGGCCTAAATGGAAGTGAACTTGCACCAGCCACAGGTGGCTGTTGCCTTCACCACTGGACTACAGAGTGGGGAAGCAGTCAGCAGAGGAGGCACAGGCCTCAGATGCACCCAGAGAAACTTACCTTTACCACAGAGAAGAGACTGATGTGGGTCTAAAAGCTTCAGGAACATGAACTTGCTCTGAAAGCGTACTGTACTGGGAAAAGAAGCAGACTCATTTACCTGGCAGTGGAGTGGAGGTTGGGGCAAGGGGACAGAAACCAAGGGAAAATAGAGCTGTGATTTATTTATCTGTGAAGAGAACCCTGTGATGGGAGGAATGCAGAACTTCCTTAGCAAGGAATAAGGGTCTCACCAATAGTTCTCGGTGAAAGTGAGGGGTTTGGGGAGCTCTGAAGATGCTTTGAGACTAAAATCCACTAGACCAGGCACCCCCAAACTCGGCCCTCCAGATGTTTTTGGGACTACAACTCCCACCATCCCTAGCTAACAGGACCAGTGATCAGGGATGATGGGAACTGTAGTCCCAAAACATCTGGAGGGCTGAGTTTGGGGATGCCTGCATTAGACAACTATAAAGAAAGAAAACTGAGAACGTCAAATAAACGATAGATGAAGGTAGCAGAATTCTTTTTCTGTGCAAGGCTGAGAGGCACATATGTAAGATCAGTTCTGATGTTCAGAACAGCAGGTTGCTGCCTTATATCAAAGCTCAAAGAGCAGGCCTGCTGAGATAGCACTGCTGGGGAAGTATTTAGGTGAGCCCTCACAGCCCTGCATCTTCTGACTCTAGCTATGCCCCATCTCCATACATTTCTGATCTGTGGATGGGCAGTGACATCTGCTTATGCAGCATCTGAGGAAAGTGTTGCATGTGTAATAGCAAAGCCCCATCCTGTTACGCCAGAGAGATATTCTGGGTCGGTTTGCAAGTTACTGTTGGTGACACTGGGTGGATGCAGGAGACTTCACTGGGGGCATCCTGAATATTTGTTTGCCATTGAGGCTGCCATAGTTCAACCAAGACTGATAAACATAAACCCTAAATTTGGGGTGGGCTGTGTAGCTGAGGCTCCAATACTTTGGCCACCTCATGAGAAGAGAAGACTCCCTGAAGAGACCCTGATGTTGGGAAAGATGGAGGGCACAAGGAGAAGGGGACAACAGAGGACGAGATGGTTGGACAGTGTTCTCGAAGCGACTAGCATGAGTTTGGCGAAACTGCGGGAGGCAGTGGAGGATAGGGGTACCTGGTGTGCTCTGGTCCATGGGATCAAGAAGAGTCGGACACGACTGAACGACTGAACAACAACCAATTTTTAGTTGGATATACCGGTATTAATATCCCACTTCATATTTCCACGCTGAGCCCTGGCACTGAAGGCATATTGTGACCATGTACCATTGTAAATCCTGGTCCAATTCAAAATCTGACAATAACATGTCAAGAAGAGGAAGTTTGCTCCTTGCCTTGTTCATATGCTCAGTTCTCCACTTCTCCAGCTGCCTTCTAGAAAAAATCAAGCTGATTCTTACCGTAAACATGTGGTGCTGATCCAGAAATTATATCAAAAGTTATCCAGCAAGAAATGGCTGGAATAAGTCCCCCAGTGATAAAAAGTCTCACATTCTTCAGCCTTGCTATTGATCCCAACCTCCATAGCATGATTTTACGAACCTATGAAAATGACAGGATGGGAGATATTTCAAAAACAGGAGGTCCCAGTGCCTTAATCACTAGCCAAATAGTAAACTTTATTGTCCAAAGTTGATTGTCTCTGGGAGAATCACATCTTTCATTTATACAAGGAGGAAAAGATCTTAGTCATAGAATATGATACGCAGCTCATACCTATTGTTAAGTGTAGTCACAGAGCAACTATAAAAGAGCTAGGAAAGGAGCACACTGTCATTGCAGCAGGAGGGTCACTAGAGATCTGCTAGCAACAAGTAAGACTCCACAAATCAACTTTACCATACTCCAATACAAGGAGAAATAGTAAGTACTCTACATTACACTGCTATTTTTAACCTGTTGGGCTTAAAACTCTATATACACTTACCTGGATATAAGCCCCATTGAACTTATTTCTGAGTAGACATGTATAGGGTTGCACTGTTAAATATTTTCTTTCAACTAATATTTAATTAAGATATTATCTGTTATATGTAGCTATACAAATATATCCCAAATATATTATTGACAAAATCTGTCAATAAGCGATTACAGTACTGGAAAAATTGAACCGATGGCTTGTGCCATTCAGGATGTATTTTGTGTATTCACATATTTCTTGAAAACCAGTTCTGGTTCAGATCAGAATATTTGATTTGTTCCCTCCAAAAGCAAACATTTTTATATACATATTATGCTATTGCTTTTCATAGGTTATACTACCCCGAGTGAAGATTGCAGTAATATATTTATGACAGTAATATTTGGAATCCAGTATATATTTAAAAGATGGTTTTCTATTGTTTCAAATTAAAACCCTTTGTGTCCTAATATACAAATAAAATACACTATGGAATTATGCGGCTTTTGTTGTCACAGTAAATATGAAAAGGCAGAGAATAGTATTTCTTTAAAAATTATATATTTCAGGCCAATATTTCTTATCTGCCACTATGGTTTATTTTTACTATCCATACTTCCTATCTGCCACTATGGTTTAATTTTACTATCCATTATTTAAGTGGAATATGTTATACTGGTAGCTGCAAGTTGCATTTCAATGTCCATCTTATTTCATTTTGTTTAATAGTTTACAAGAAAGAAGATGCTTTTGTCCCAAAGATATCTACAGATGGTGACATTTTTGTCCATTTTTTTTCTTGTTTGGTTTGCAACATGTCAAGAAACCAAAACGTAAGAATATTTTTTTAGTTAAATTTTTGATAAGCTTTATTTTAATATGATGGGGTTGTTGTTGTTGTTGTTGTTTTTTACTGTGTTGACTTTTGGATGGAAAAAATGGTAACATTGGGGTAATGCTTTACAATATAATGTATTTTTCTGAAGGAGGTCACTGTGCAAACAAATGTTTAGCATCATTTGTAATTTTAAAAATGATTTTTCTTTAAAATCTGATACATTTGGAAGATGCTTTTAAAAACAAGATTATCCTGTACTGAAAGTCACAAGATAGCTAAGGGAAAGGGCAAAGTCTTCTTGTTGTTAGAGCTTTCTAAGATGGTTTCAAAAACCATAAAGAATCTTTTGTTCATTCCTAGATAGTGATAAGGGTGAGAAAGCTACCTCTTTTAACACGTCAAAGCACAAATCCATAACAAAATCAGAAACAATGAAGACAGCTACATATGTTATTCACATGTCTGTCCTGTTCACATATATTAGCCTGGTTTAGACATAATGGGAAACCAGTTGCTCGCCACATGAGCGAGCCCACATGAACCTCAGGCTCACATGGTCTGCTGGTCATAAGGTTAGTACCTCTTGCTAAAATCTCTCCAGCCTGGGCATAAAGAGGAACTGGGGCTTGTTTAAAAATGGAAGCTTCCAATCTCCTTGTGGCCACGGGAGAGAGATGCATAGAAACTTGAGACTCATACAGGCTCTTTCATGGAGTAGGAAATCATGGTTTCCCATTATGTCTGAAACAGGCCAAAGTATGTGGTAGTCTTGACATGAAAATGGGTGCATGGATCAGGAAATATGACTCCCCCCCCCCTTTTACCTCCCTGCACCCCATCAGTCCAGGCAATTTTCTCCTAGCCCAGTTTCTGGAGCAGGGAGTACACCACAACTTTATTACAAAGATGGAGCACACACACAAATACAGTAATAAAGAAATGTGACTGCTATCATCATGTCTAACATAGGACACAGGAACATATTTATAATGAATCAGACCATTGGTTCATCCAGCGAAGCCCTAACCACTCTCCAAGGTTTCAGGCAGGAGAGAGGTGTGGCAGTGGGGTCGGCATGGTTCAAATGCACTGGCAGAGCCAATCTGATGCATTTAGTGGTGTCTGCACTGCAGCGACCTCTATGCCACTCTACCCCTCAAACACAGATGTTGAGAGGTCAGGCGCCATTCCCATCCATGCTGTCCATAACTGGATAGGAGTCTTTCTCAGTCTTACCTGCACATGCTGTTTAACCTTGAATGTTTTGCCTGCAAACCATGTGCTCTACCACTGACTTATGATCCTTTCCAAAGTATGGCCCTCAGTGGGCTCTCTTTGGTCAATGGTACTATAATGAGCAGGCAGGTTTTGTGAGTAACAGCTAGCTATGCCACTGCAAAAAGTCCATTGAATTCAGTGGAACATATTCCAAAACAAGCATGCATAGAACTGTAGCCTTACAGTCCAATCCTCTATATGCCTACTTAGAAGTAATTCCTACTGAGTTCAATGGAACTTATTCTGAGGTAGTGTTTAAAGAATTACAAAAAAGGCAGATGAGGAGCTGTGGGACTTGCATGGCTTTGGGGACTGTCAACTTTGCATTGATCAGTCCAATTCTACAAAGAAAATAACGAATGCAGATGTCAAACATCTTAAGTGGTCAGCACTGGTTCAGACCCCAGGAATACCAAACACTACTTTTGCAAGCAGTTAGATGGCATCAAGGTTGGACACAATCCCTTAGTAATCTTGGTTTCCTCATCTTTAACTAATATACTTGAAATGTTTTCTTGCTTTGTTGTGAATGTGTTTCTGCTTCTCAAGCACCGTGCTGGCTTTTTCACATTTCAGTAAGAGAGGAGTGGCAGAATTCCAGTTCTTGCATAACAAAGGAAATCTCCGTGAAGAGTTAAACCGACTGATTTGGCTCCACCAAGCCATGGGAGGAGTGCACACAGCCGTGGGCAGGGACATCCCGCAGGCACACATTGTGTGGACCTCACCAAAGAACCAAGACCTCTCCGATCTCTCTGATGGAACTGGCAGAGAAGAGTCTCTAGAGATGATGAAGCAACTGCTGCTGGGATTGCTGGAGAAGGAAGAGCCTGTTGCTGTCCTCAGGAAAACAAACGTGTTGCAGTATCTAAAGAATGTAAAGGGTAACCAGGACCTGCAAGATCTTTCTGACATATTTCAAGGTAGAGATCAAGATGGCAAAAGAAATCTCAGCACCCAGACATAGATTTCCTGACCGAACCTATTGCAGTCCAACTGCTACTTGAGATATATACACTGAGGGAGATCAAAAGAAAATTTGATTAACAAAGAAAAGGTGTGTTTGTGCCATTTACTACTCCTTCGCATTGTTGAAAGGCCAGAACATTTCCCCCTTATTCCAATTATTAAACAGGAAGGAATTTCCCCCTTCTAGATAGCACAAATCTTTTATAATTGCTAGAAATATTGCCAGGGGCTATATATTATTATTGCTACTTCACTCCTTTGCATTTGTTGGAACAATTTTATTGAGGTATTTGTGCATGCAGGTTCTGCTGGGGTACATGGAAAGTATTCACTCTTTGTCCCTTATACTCATTTCCTGCTTCCACCACCTATATAATTACTTGAGGTCTTTTGTGCCTGTTTTCTACTGTTCCCCTTTAGCAATGTGGGTATAAATTATAATAAAGCACATGTCTAAGAAAACACCTAGGCTGGAAAGCAAATTCAAATGCTCTATAATACATTTTTTTCATGTAAAAATGCATACTTCTAAATACGCACCCCTGGTTCTTTGAGCATATTAATGTTGTCTCCTTACTTCAGAAAGAATGCTTTTTACAGTAAGAATTGGAATCTTAGGCAAACAAGAATAAGACCCATTGAACACCATGGGACTTACTTTTGAGTAAACATGCATTGGATCAGGCTGCAGCAATTCAGACCTACTCAAGGTTTTCAAAAGGAATCAAGTCATCCATAATAATGCCTCAACCTATCACCCACATCTAGCTGATTAGAACACTTAGTAGAAAAGCCCAAATATGCATATTTTCAAATGTAAAAACATTCTGCTGCAACTCTGAAGATGTGGAATTGGAAGCAACCATTGCAAGTAACTAGTTAGCTGCTTGAACAAAATATTTCAGATACTACATACCTCTGGAAGAAGTATGCTGAGGGTTCCCACTTTCCAGAGGGATGAAAAGGTTTTGTCAGAAGTGTTGCCCAGGAGGGCATCAGACTCTTAATCTCAAGGTCGTGGGTTCGAGCCCCACATTGGGCAAAATATTCCTGCATTGCAGGGGGTTAGACTAGATGACCCTCGTGATTTCTTTCAACTCTACAATTCTATGAGAGAGATAAGGTGCAGATTGCATACCTTAAACCTAAAACAATGTGATGTGAGAGAACGAAATGTTGATTGTTCTGTTAGGCTCAAGTGTTGGTAATGTAATTGGCATTAAAAGTGGGTTAAATACAGCTCCCTGAGGAGTCTCTAAACACAGCCCTGCATCCAGGTTTCTCCTAATCCTAGGAAAGTGGGTAATTATAGGGGTCAACTTTCACTTAAAGAGTGAAAAAGAGACAGTGCTGTTAATTCACTCTACCTGAATACAACACAGAAACCATATTACACAGATGGTGAATGTAACAATTTAAAATGGGCTCATACTAATGCACAATATGAAATTCTGTTGTACACCACTGACATTCAGTGTATAATCAGTGTATAATCAACGTTTGGCCATGAGCAGATCGCAGACTGGTTAGATTTTGGATGTCCAGGCACCAGATACTAAACCACCTTGCAGATTTTGTTTTGGGGGGCTCTGCCTGAGCATCTTATTACTTAATGTGGGACAAGTTTGTTTTTTTCTTTTGCAAATACATTTGTATTTTATATCTCAATTTCCCCCTGGAAAATCTCTGAAGGCTATCATAAGTAGAGGCTGGATCTGGCCTTCACATCCCATTTTTGTCATGGTTTCTTAGTTTCTAATGCCATATTTCAGATCTAAACTAGTTTGGGGAAACATATGCAAAATTCTGAATACAAAATTCAAAATACAATTATTAGCAAATAAGCCCCACTGAACACAGTGTGACTTATTCCCAAGTCAACAAGTGCAGGGCTGAGATGTTATACAAAGCTACCTTTGTACATTCCAAAGGAGTAATAAATGGCAAGAACACATTTTGTCCTTCATATTTAATAATACTGTATGTTAAACAATATGTACAAATGCTAAAATACATATGTAGTATTGCTATAGCATTGTTATTCAGGTCACCGAAAATATTCAAGGTTTCATTTACTTTAAATATAATGCTTAAGCTGTATTAAAATAATCTTTTGATAATGATAAAATGTTGATAGATCATATTTTACAGTGATCCATTTTAAACAAACTGTCCATCCTCAGTGTTATGGAATGCATTAAGATATATGGTTTTTGCATGGAATTTATCAAGATGTTGTACATCATTAATGCTGGAAGTCTAAATAAAATAAAGCAAGATTATATTTTGCTAATAGCTACGCATTTTTTGAAGAAAATGTCAAAGTTATTAAATGCCATTAAAATGAAAGAAAAAAAACCCACTAGATAGCTATGTTGGCAACAACAAGGACTTCCACAGCTATGTACGAGTTGCTGTCACTGTTCATCTGAGTTATAGTATTATCCTGTAAGTGGATTTAAAAGTAGAATAGGAATTTTTCATCTGAGGCTATATACATATTAGCAGCTTAAAACACAGCAAATTTGTTCTCCCCACTCCCCTTCAAGTCACATTTGCACATTTACATCCGAGAAGGGGCAGGGGTGTCTTCACTCTATGCATATTACAGTACTTGTTTTGGTTTCCCATGCCTGTAGCTTCCCGCAACTCCTATTCTTGAAGCTGTCATCTGAGCACGTGCAACAGCAGTCTCAAATATACACACCTCAGCTTTAACCACAAAGTGATGGTTGCTTGTTTCAAAATTTAGTCTTTAGGGCATCAACTTCCTCAATTCATGGATATTAACGAGTAGGGACCAGAGGTTCTTCATAGGGTTAGTAGACACAGAGTAGGGCTTATGATATGTACCAAGTCTTCTATTAGTTGCATAAATCCTTCCATTGTCTAGAGTCCTTCCCTCAAGTGTCTGTCTCAGAAGATAGATAATCAGGACAAAGAAGAGCTGAAGTAAACTATTGCCCTTTGTTCTTCTGGAAATGGTTTTAAAGAACTGCATGTTTTTAAAAAAATTCAACAGAGGTGGCCAAGCTAGCCTCTTGCAGGAAAAACAAGTCTTTGGGCACTTTTAAGTACAGATTTATTTTGGCATAGGCGTCTGACAAAGTGGGCTATAGTCCACAAGAGTGTATGCCGGATAAACCTGGCATATGGCGTTTTTACGGTGCCGCAATACAAGCAAACGTTTTTGGTGTGATCTGATAAAACTAATGAGCATCACTATTTCCCTATTTGTGCAGAGAAATGCCAAATGCAAGTACTGTGTACTCTACAATGATCAGGAACAAGGCAGGTTCCTGTCTCTTGAAAAGACAGCATAAGAACTGGATCTTTTGAAATTAATACTGTACAAATCTTTATGTGGATTTCGGGTTGTGGAAAAACACCCTGAGGAACCAACGAACCTTCCTGTCTTGCTTTCCATATATGAAAGCGTCGATTCATCCCTAACTGGGAGTTCTGTGGGTGGAGTGTCCTTGAACAGACATTTTTCTTCTAAATAAACGTGCGTGAGCCTAGGCTTCCGACCAAAGCTGCTAAAAACCCGCAACCCTACCCTTACCCTCCCCTGACTTGGGAGCAAACGCCCTCGTGCCGCGTTTACTTCCGCGTAAGCAAGCGGAGGGCGAGGCGGAGGAGGACGCCTTGCGCCGCCCGGGAAACAGTTGCCGACTTCCTCATACGCCGAAGGAGCGGCGCGCAGCAGTCACGAATTTCCCGGCCCTCCCGCCGAGGCGCTAGAGCGGCAGCCGGCGCATGCGCAGCGCCGGAGGCTAGGCAAAAGTGCGGCGGCCCCGCCTCCTCGAGCTGCGGGCGGGGAACGGGCCATCAGGCGAGCCTCGCCCCTTGAAGAGGGCGGCGCCGCGGCCGGGAGAGAGAAAGAGCTCTTCTGCGCATGCGGGCTGTGCCAGAGTTTGCAGTCGGCGCTTGTCCGGTCGCGGGCTCCAGCTTTCCTTTGGGGTGGGGGCGACTGAGCGGGGAGCAAGGGGCGGGGCTCGGCCTCTGGGAACTGCTTCTCCCCTGCTCTCTCTCGTGTTTGTCGGCTGGGAAGGCACTGGACGGCGGGGGCTCCTCGGCGCTGCTCCCAGAAGGGGGTCTGGTAAGCGTCTCTTCCTCCGGTGTTTGCTCTTAATCTCCCCCCCCCCAAAAAAGTTACTCCCCCTCCCTCAGGCTGAGCTGCCTCCCGGGGCGCCATCCTGTCCCGCCCCCTCTTGCCAGGTAGGTACTTTTGTAGCATCCACAGAGGGGAGGGGAGACGCCTCAAGTTGCCCCGTCCACCTCCTCTTCTTCCTCTTCTTGAGTCTCCTGCCCCCCCCCAAACCCATTTTCTTCTTCTTGACCACATAGATTCCTGCTAGGTTTTTAGCGTGACGCCTGACTCTGCCTTTCCTTCCTCTGTTTACACCTGCTCGCCTCTTCCCCCATGCAAACTTCTGTGGAAAATGCACCTCGTGCTCACTTTTCCTTCTTCAACTTCTCCTTGCCGTTTCTGATGGCGAGTGAGGCTTTTGCTGACTTGAGGAGAGGGAATTGCTCCCGAGTAAATGTGCCTAGGAGTGTAGCAGCTCCTTTATAGTTAAGTCTCCTGGGATTCTAGTCATTGTAAAAGCCCTACATGTAAAAAGCACATTTCTTGCCCCTTCCCGCCCCCCAAGCGCTGGGAACTGTATTTTGTTAAGGTTGCTGGGGAATTTGCAGCTTTGGGAGGGGTAAGTTGCAGTTGCCAGGATTATTTGGGGAGAAATGTGTTTTGAATGCATAGGGGAAGGCTTCGCTTTGAATTCTAGTAGGCCCCACCTGTGCTGTACATTTAAAGCTGTACCATGCCACTTTAAAACATCCGTGGTTCCCCCCCAAAAGCATCCTGGCAATTGTGGTTTGTTAAGCATGGTCAGAGTTGTTAGGATACCCCTATTCCCTGCACAGAGCTACAATTCCCAGAGATCCTGAGAACTGTAGCTCCTTGAGGGAAACCGGGGTCTTCCTAACAACCCTTAACACCCATAACAAACTTTGTGGGAAGCCATGGCTGTGTCATGCGGCATGATCCTGTAACTGGCATGGTAGGCTAGGAACACTGCAGATGGGCCATAGTGACACTCTGGTCCTTGGGGATGATGATAATTTTTTTAATGGGAAATTTCAAATGGCGAAAAGGAGCTACAGTTGCCTAGTATCACAAAGAGACATAATTTATATTATGTACTGCTTTTCTTGGAAGGGAGTGCACCGTAAAATGATTGCATTCAAAGAGTCATGCGAGCAAAATACTCACTTTAATTAGTTTAAAGAATTATTTTATATAACTTTTGGTTAGTTTGGTGAGAAGTTCTGATGAAATTGAGAAGGTTTTAAAAGCAGTTACAATTGTTAACAAAAGCAAACGTGTAAGAGCTAATTGGTTCTAGGTTGGCTAGTTCAGTGTTTTTCAACCTTTTTTGGGCAAAGGCACACTTGTTTCATGAAAAAAATCACGAGGCACACCACCATTAGAAAATGTTAAAAAAATTAACTCTGTGCCTATATTGACTATACATAAAGTAATTTTTCAATTTTTCCCACGGCACACCAGGCAACATCTCGCGGCACACTAGTGTGCCGCGGAACAGTGGTTGAAAAACACTGGGCTAGTTACACTGTGAAGAAAATAGGAACAGAAACTTTTGTTTCTGCTGTCATACAAGGCAAAATACTGCTTGGGCTGCAGTCTATGAAAACCTGCTTGGCGGTAAGCCCTATTGAAATCACTGGGACTTGTCTCCAAGTAAATTTGAGCTGAAAATTACGGTAATTTGAATCTTAGTTGGAAGGATTAAAAACCATCTAGTCCACTTCTACTTAGGTACCGGTATATTATCTGCTACTCTAGTATCGCAGATCCATCCATCTTGTGCTTAGAAACCTCCAACAGTTCTTTACCTTGTGTGGCAGCCTGTTCCACTGTCCAGTAGTTCATATGGTCAGGACATTATTTCTTTCCAAAGTGTAATCAATATTCCCTTTCCCTAGACTCTAGAGCAACAGAAACAAATTTGCTCAGTCTTTGTTGACAGCCCTGCAGATATTGTCTCTTACTCAATAGAAGCAAGTTCCAAGGAAATAAATGTGGCTTCTGCTGTGTTTGTAAATACTTTTACATGGAAATACTATGATTGGTTTAAAACATGTTGGTAGAATTTTAATTGACTGGAGATGAAAGTAATAAGAGACGTAACATTTGTAATGCAACCTGAAAATGTCATTCAGAGACATAATAGTTATCACATTTCTTTCCTCCTTGTTCATAACTTATGTAGAAAAACAGGAAGTCTGACTTGTACAATTATTTTGCAACATTGTGGCCTTTTACACTTGTAGCTTCCAGTTTGGGCATATTGCATTTTGCAAAGCTTTTGTTTATTTTTAAACTGGCTCCTTTATTTAAATTTAAGCCATCATGTAGTGTAGATTTCTTGCTACAAGGTTTAGGATCACAGATATTTTCTAATTTTTCTCTTCCAGGAACCATGGCGATGACTGGCCCAGCACCTTGTTCATCTATGAGCAACCACACCAAGGAGCGAGTTACAATGACAAAGGTGACATTAGAAAACTTCTACAGTAATCTGATTGCGCAGCATGAGGAACGAGAAATGAGGTAAATATCCCTGCTGCATGAAAACGGAAATAATGCTATTTTCCTTATATCAAGATTTAAGAAACAATGGATGCCACAAATACGCTGATCATCTTATCCTGCTAGAAGTTTTTATAACACTTTTAAGTCCTCAAAAAGCCTCTAAAATACTTTAGTATGGTGATATTTTTCAGTGCCCATGCTATGGTTGTGCATTTCAAGAAAGGCATATGTTGCAGATGCTTGATGAAAACTAGTAGCAGCATTTTCCTGGAATGAAAGTTGTTTTTCTCTCTCTAGTGTTATGTTTTATTTTTATTTCAGTGTGTCCAGTATAAACAGTTTTTATTGCGAAATGCACTTGGCTCTACTGTGTACTATAATCAAAAGCAGCCTCTCGAAACACATTTTACTGCCTCCTGGATTTCATTCCCTTCTAAGTATTGTATTTTATATTTATCTGTAAAATATATTAACTACTTCCTGCTACAAGTAGTGGTCAGATGTGCTCAGTAAATATATATATATATATATATATATATATATATATATATATATATGCATAAAAGCATTGTTCCAATTTAGCTTTCCCTTATTTGAAATATTTAACAAACACCCCTCTCTTCATTCTGTTGAATGCCAATTAGAACATAGGTCCTTGAAGGTGAAGCCACTGCTGAAAAACACACCTCTCTGGTAGTTACCCATTTCCCTTCGCTTGGTGGGGAAACTCCACCAACATCTCTGTCTAGATGTTGTAGTTGAAAGCTTATTAGGCTGATCAGGTATAGAAATAGCTTGTCATGGCTGCCAGTCTTTTACTATGACATCCAGCCATGTGAAATCTTTGTTAGAATATTTTGCCAGTTCACATGGAATAACATTCCTGCATTGCAGTGGGTTGTACTAGATGACCCTTGGGGTCCCTTCCAACTCTACAATTCTATGGTTCTAACCGTGAGGTACATTTGATGGTGTGTGCTTGACTGGTACCCTAGAACAGTGGTTCCTTCCCCCCACCCCGGCTGATATTGGGGGACCAATTCAGGTTTGCTGATGATCTTGAGAGGGGGGAGAGCTTCATGGTTTTTTCCTTTGTGTTGTATAATTTGTAATGTGCTGTGCTAGATGCGTATTTTTATTGGTTTTTAATTTCTTACATTGTATTTTTTTGTATTACAATTTGCATTCTATGGAATTCAAATTATAATACAGTAAAATACAATAAAGGAAGCAGCAATACAATACAGTTTAAAATCAACATAATAATTTAATGTGGGCATGCTGAAGACCACCTGAATGAAGCTCACAGGAACCCTTGCCTCAGAATTCTATTGTAAGGAGTTTCAGTTCTTTTGAAATATATTGCCTTTGAGCAATTTTCTTGAAAGGCCTTACTAAAATGCATCAGATCTACTCCCTTCTGTATCCTCCTTAAATTTACCCAGCTTTTTATTTGCATATACAGAATAATTAAAGGTTTATTAAGCTGACAGATTGGTTAGAATTGAAGAGACTGACCATTTTCATAGAAATGGAAGTAGTTTATACTGTACTCTAAGAAGCTATAGTGTTTCAAAGGTCATTTTATATGTTTAATGAAATTCTTATGCTTATTTTGTTCTATAATTCTATGAGGTTAATGCAGAAATGAAATCCTTTCCACTTTTTATGTTCTACTGCTCCACCCAGTGACAAATGCAGTTGTGTTGTGCACTATGGATTGGGTATTAGATTGGTTGTGATGATGTGGCCTCTGTTTTTGCCAGCTATCTCCTGTGAGCCCTTTCCCACCACAGACACACCTTGACCTGGCAGTAAGATATTTGATGGTTGATCTAAATCAGGTCTTGATACCTTCCAGATGTTGCTCATCTTGCAATCTGTTTGTACGTCCTTTTTATTATAAATGATTAAACTCTGCTCTTGTTATGTGCCCCTTTTCTTTACAAAAGACTTAATTTGTATGATGTAAATGCACGATAAGAGCAAATTTCCTGTTCATTTTGCAGAAGTTCAAGCAGAAACAGGGTGTTTATCTTGATTGCTGTGTGCATTGAGAAATGAAGCCTTGGAATTCAGTGTTCCAGTTCCTGGCAGATCTGTTCTGTGCTGAAGTTGTATGCATGAACTTGTGGAGACCTCATTCAGAAACTTTATTCTTTTTTTTTCCCAGACAAAAGAAGCTAGAAAAAGTTATGGAAGAAGAAGGCTTAAAAGACGAAGAGGTATTGCATATGCTGAAACTGGCTTTCTTGGTGCTTGTTTCCCATCGCCCCTATATTATTATTAACGATTTAAAGTTATTACCAGCCCTTCATGCTAAGGTCACAGGACGGATTACAACAATTTAAAATACAAAATTAAAAATAGTTTAAAAGCATACAATTATGGAATGCAGCCACAAAAGAAGGGAGGGTCCTCAAAATATACACCTTGGGTGTCAAAGACCAGAGTAAAGATAACAAGCTTTTGCTGTGAATGATTCTGGCCTAGCTGTTGATTTTTAATTTTTTTAAATAGGAAATGACATTAACCTTCCCCCCCCCCATTTTTGAACAACTAGAAAAGAATGAGGAGATCAGCACACGCCCGAAAGGAAACAGAGTTTCTGCGCCTAAAAAGAACAAGACTTGGGTTGGAAGACTTTGAATCTTTAAAAGTAATAGGCCGAGGAGCATTTGGAGAGGTAAGAGTTCAAAATGAAAAAGGCTTCTAAAAAGTATAGACAGCCAACTTCTGATCCTCCAACACCACCAAACAGCTGTGGGTTCCTATTATCACCCTGTTATTAAATGCAAATACAGAGTTTGCTTTCAGGGCAAGTATCCTATCAATAAAAGTAGTTTCTACACTTCTGAAAAAGATGTTAGTAATTTGAAAATCCTCTTAAGGTAATGGACAATTGGACATAGTTGATTTGTTAACATTGAACACAGTTGGGCAAATGAAGTGTAGTTTTATGCTGAGCTCCCTAACAGTTATCTGGTAACATCTGTTTCCTACATGTAGTTATTTACAGAATTCAGGTAATGCTCTAAGCAGCAACAGCATCTTACTGGCTTTTCTGAAAATCATCTAATGGCTAACAGTATAATGTTGTTATTTTCCAAACTTAACTGTCTTAATATCCTGTGTCTACACCTTTTCTAAGTTGCTGTATTCCATTATAGTGCTATAGTAATAATCTGCTTTATTTATACCCATTATCCAAATATTTTGGGTGTACCCTAGGCCTGTCTCAGTTATATGTATTCACTGCATCTCTTACTGTAATTTATTATGAAGGGTAGCTTTGTCATGAATGTTAGCCAGGAAGGAAAAATAATAATTGACTCAATGCCAGATAGTGTTATGCTCCATAGCAGCTGAAAACTAGATATACTACACTGGTAGGTACAGAAGGCTCTATATATTGTGCAATCATCCCCAAAACAGAGCACTTTTCTCCCCTAATTCTCCTTTCTGTAACTGTTTGTCTTAAACAAAATGGCTGAAAGAGGTTTTAATATGTGCATTGTTTTTCCACAACTTCTAGGTGCGGCTTGTTCAGAAGAAAGATACAGGGCATGTGTACGCAATGAAAATACTACGGAAAGCAGATATGCTTGAAAAAGAGCAGGTAAATACTGATTCCTAATGAGAGTATGCAGATGTCAAAAGTAAGAATGTGCAAGCAATGTGAAGTTCTTCTTTTCTGCTGGAACCATTAGACTCAGATGGGATATCTTAAATTATCATTTTTGGGGGAAATTTGGAATGCATGGAAGGCAGAAGAGAACCTTCTAGGAAAAAGAAACTCTGTAATCACCAAATGGAATGTTACAGGTAGGTAGCTGTGTTGGTCTGCCGTAGTCGAAACAAAAAAAAAATAAAAAAATCCTCCCAGTAGCACCTTAGAGATCAACTAAGTTTGTTCTTAGTATGAGCTTTCGTGTGCATGCACACCTCTTCAGATACACTGAAACAGAAGTCACCAGACCCTTATATATAGTGAGAGAGCGGGGAGGGGTATTACTCAGAAGGGTGGTGGGAATGGGTGATTGGCTGATAGGTGTGGTAAACCTGTTGATGACTGCAATTGATCTTACAGGAAAAAGCAAGGGGTAAGATGGCTAAAAATAGCTTTGTCATGTATAATGACATAACTATAACGAGATAAGAATCCAATGTCTCTATTCCGGAGAGACCTGGTCTGAATAGAGACTACCTATCCCTCGGTAGCAGAACCAGTGGTCAGGGATGGTGGAAGTTGTAGGCCAAAAACATCTGGGTACCCAAGGTTGAGAAAGGCTGCTCTAAATACTCACACACGCCCTCATTCACACTTAGCCATAATTTGACATACTGTAACTTACAAACCAGGCCAATGCCAGTATCAGTAAAAATGCAAATAGCAGCAACAAATGCCAAAAAACACATAAGCTTAAAAACAAGGGCTTGCTAGAAAGGTTTTCAAACAACATGAAACCAGCAGAACAGGATATAAACCTAATCTTTCTGGGCAGGGAGTTAATATACCGGGTGCCATGACACAAAAAGCAGTCTTTTATAGTGGGTGGTAACACACTTCTTAAGGCAACAGAATGCATAAAAGGGCTTTGCTAGATGTCGGAGGGCAGAGAGACTAATGGGAAGAAAAAGTGCTTTTAGACAACTTGTCCTAAGCTATTGTGGGATTTAACCTAGAATTACACTCAGAAACAGACCAACCACCAGTGCAGCTGATATTAGCAAAGGGATAACATGTTTCTGAAATGTTGTTGTTTAGTCATTTAGTTGTGTCCGACTCTTCGTGACCCCATGGACCGGAGCACGCTGAAATTCAGAGCATTCTGAAATGTGGTGATGGTCAAATCTTTAGCTGCAGCATCCTGCATTAACTGAAAGTTCTGAACATTTTTCAAGGGCAGCCCCAACTGAGCCCTCTTAACTAAGTGGCTGCTGCTGGTAAGGGGAGGGATTTGCTCATTTTTAAATTTTATTTCCTGTTCACAGTTGGGATGGGTTTATAGCCCATTGCGTGTACCTTGACTCACTTGACTGTGCGGCACCTGTGCTGCTGGCATGCACCATTCTGCAATTTGAAATGTAACTAATATTAAAAATTAGTTGCCGTTTGGGGACCTCTTGGGTTATGAACAACATTTGCAAATATTGTGTAAATATTTCTTTAATTACAACTTGCTTCTTAAAAAAAATAAAATGTATCCCTCTCCAGGTTGGCCACATTCGAGCAGAACGTGACATTCTAGTGGAGGCAGACAGTTTGTGGGTGGTAAAAATGTTCTATAGTTTCCAGGATAAGCTGAACCTCTACTTAATTATGGAGTTTCTGCCTGGAGGTAATTATTTTGAACTTCTGTGTCATCTAATATTGCTTGATATTATTGTGAATGCTGACTACATGACAAGTTATATGCCTCATTTTGAAATGTGCTAGTCACTGATTAGCATGTATTGAACAATTCACAATCTGAAGTGATGTACCCATAGACTATAGTGGAACTATAGGAAAGGCAGTTTTGAGCATATGAAATCCACTGATAGTGAAGCAGTCCCACTCCAGGTTGACTTTTGCTCTTTATTGTTTATTGGTCAGGGTGTTCATGTGGATTTTTAAGGGAGAATATTACTGTTTTGACCAAATGACCTATCCACTTTACTGCTCAACAACTTTTCAGAGCTATATCCAGACTTTCATTTTTACTTGTTATTGACAGAAATAAGTTGAGGCTGGCCCATGCAGGAATTTGATTATATTGTATTTATTTATGCTGAAATTAGAAACATGAACTTGTTAGAAGGAAACTTGGTGAAATTGAGGGCATATTCAAAAGGCCATTCTGCTGTTTTAGGCTGCTATATTTATGATGGAATGTGCATCTACTTTTGGCCAATTCAGAATCCTTTACTAGCAGTTGCAAGGAGTAAAGCATGCACATTTTCCAGGACGTAATGTAATTCTGTCTATGATGCTATTTCCTTGCCTGTGTAGGAAAGAAAATAGACTAAGTAGCTATTTAAGAAGTAAATGAAATAGCTCTGAGGAAAAAGAGACTTGGAACAGAAGATGGTGTATCTTGGAATTTAGGCCAAGCTAAGAGGACAACTAGATATGGCATTACAAAGAAACTGAATACAACTTATCTTCACTTCCTGTTCTCTGTACATGCAGGTGATATGATGACATTATTGATGAAAAAAGATACTCTAACAGAAGAAGAAACTCAGTTTTATATAGCAGAGACTGTGCTGGCTATAGATTCAATTCATCAGCTGGGTTTTATTCATCGTGATATCAAGCCAGATAATCTCCTGTTAGACAGTAAGGTATGAGTATTATTTACTGTAAGCTGTTTCAGGGACAATGAAAATATTTATTACTATTAAGTTATATGAACCCCCTTTTACAGACATCACAAGGTGATTTCCAATCATACAATTAAAAATGGGGTTGAACTAGATGACCCTTTGGTTCTCTTCCAACTCTACAATTCTATGATTCTGTAATAAAGATAGGTTTGAAAACAATATAAATAAACACACAAGGCAGAGATCTAATATTATTTTATTAATGCTGTGTTAATTTACTTTGGAAACCCCAGAGACGGAAATGGGAGACTAGTGCTAAATAGCTTAGATGCATAAAAATAAATTATACAGTAATGTGTGGTATGTCATGCATGAACCAGAAGGCGGCACCTCCATCAAATCCAAAACCCAGGAGGCCTCAATAGCATGTGTTTCCCATACCACCATCCAGACTAGAGAAATAAATTATAGCGTTCTAGTTAGGATTCCTGGCATTCATGCTTTGGGTGCTGAAGAAGAGTCATGACATTTTATTTTGGTTGTGAGTTTTTGTTGTTGTTCTCCTGCTTCCTGTACATGTTCTTAAAATTTCTTAAGTGAATAGTTTCATTCATGCACAGTATGTATCACCAAGCTATCTTGGCCACAATTACCCAAGGCTCTGAATGAGTTGGTCAGAGTCATTTTATCTTGCTAGAAACCTGGTCTTGAGATCAAGGCCAGTTCAGGCTTTTAAGACCATGGTCAAACATTCAGTACCTGAACTCCTTAGATCTAGTTACAGGTAGGTAGTTGTGTTGGTCTGCCGTAGTCGGAAAAATTTTTTTTTCCTTCCAGTAGCACCTTAGAGACCAAATAAGTTTGTTATTGGCTCATACCAATAACAAACTTAGTTGGTCTCTAAGGTGCTACTGGAAGGAATTTTTTTTATTTTGTTTGAACTCCTTAGTGGTTTTGATACAATCAAATGTTATATAAAATTTGTTTAAAAAATTTTTTTTAAAAAATGAGGTTGCCTTGTATCTCCTTATTTTGTGTTTGTTTCTTGACATGTAGGGCCATGTGAAACTATCCGACTTTGGTCTCTGCACTGGACTTAAGAAAGCACATAGAACAGAGTTCTATAGAAATTTGAGCCACAACCTTCCTAGTGACTTCAGTAAGTTGTCTTGTACCTAAAACGTCTTTTGATCTTGTTGCTAGGCAGAAATATTGATGGGCTTGCAGTCTTAAGACGGGAATCAAAATGATAAATGGGACGAGGAGGGGAGAAGGAAACAAGCAAGCTTGATAATCGGTTCTTAAAATTACACAGAGTTCTTATAATGACCAGCTTGAATATAAACAGTTGATGGGGAGCTAAATGGCACTGGCAATCTCAGCGGACTTGATGGAGTGACTCTGTAGGCGCATCTGTCCCTCTGCTGCAGCTTGATGGAATGACTGCTGCTAAATATCTGAGGGAGGCCTCAAAATACTGCTTTTGCAAAAATGCAAAGCAGGATGGATACCTACTGAAGATTTTGAGTGTAGCCACCAAAGAATAAATTGTCTGTAACTAGAAGGAATAATACACATCCACTTTAATAAATATGGAGCCATTTTTTGAAATGTATGCAAATGAATTCTGAACTTTCATCTTGCTGTCAGTCACATATAACTTTTATTTATTTTTACTATGCTATTCTAGCTCTCTTTCACATAGTCATCCTCTCATGTACACATGCACATTTCTGGGTTGTATGGGGTGGGGAGAGGGAGCATACTGGGATTCAGGGGAATATGTTAAAAGTAGGGAACTATTGTAAAAAAAGTAAACCTCATCAACACTTCATTGAAACAGAGCCATTAAACACAAAGGTAAATAATATACTACCTGTCTTCTATCTTTAGCTTTTCAGAATATGAACTCCAAAAGGAAAGCAGAAACTTGGAAAAGAAACAGGCGGCAGCTGGTAGGTATTGCTCTGTCTAGAGATTCTTCCCTCTGTGTAGAGATCATGTCATATTTTGTGTTTAGGACCTTGAAGATCCTGCTGAGAAATCAGTATGTAATGCATACTTCTTTTGTTCTTTGCCACTTGTTCTCATCTAGGGAAATAGAACCATAGAGTTGGAAGGGATCTCAAATGTAACCAAAGGCTTAGATCAGGGTTAGGGGCTCCACAAGCCTGATCTTCATCAGGATTTATTTTGCAGGCCAAATTTGACAGGTGGGATCGCCCAACTGTCAGCCACATGTCGTCACTATGGCACACGATGGCACACGATGGATAGGCAAGTTGTGTCTCCCTCCTGTCAAAATTACTTGTGCAGGGTTCCCAAGTGATGTTGGAGGGTTAAACAGGCAGTTGTGGGGAGGCTTAAAAGCCACATGACTGTTTTATACTCCAGATGTCAGGGGTTCAAAGGGGGAGTATGGGGAGGCTTGCCAAAGAGTAGCACTGCTTCCTCCAAGGTGCACTTGTTTGGGAGCACTCCTTGCATCATAAAAAGAACAATTGAGAGCTTACTTTAAGCTCCTTTGAAGCCCCACCCTTACTTGCCTCACAACTGACATTTTATATAACTTTGACTTTCCCAAAACAGCCTGGCAGGCCAAATGGGGAGACCTGGGTGGGGGGAGGGACACGTTTGGCCTGCAGGCCATAGGTTCCCCATCCTTGGTTTAGATTTCTCAAATAATAATTTCATGGCAGCAAAAGAGGCGCAGTAGGACTTTGTTTATGGCCAGAGTATCACATTGCCCTCCAGCATCCTGAAGTAGAGACACAAACAAATTTGTTTGCAGACTTGTTCATTAATAGTGACTGCAGAAGTCATTTTTCTGGATATTCCCTGTGCTCATTGATAAGATACAACAGAAAATGTGTAACAGGTGATGTTTGATTTCAGGCCTTCTCTACAGTGGGAACTCCAGATTATATTGCTCCAGAGGTCTTTATGCAGACAGGCTACAATAAGCTTTGTGACTGGTGGTCACTTGGGGTCATCATGTATGAGATGCTAATTGGTAAGAAACAACCATTCATGTATCTAAGAATAAAAAATATGATATTGTAGATCATTGCCCCTCACCTGGCTTCTAAATAATATGTTATATATAATACTGCTTTTCTTCTGCTTGGCTACTTTTAGCTGGATTTTTAATATGCAATTGGTGGTGCTTGACCTTAAAATAAATTTAAGAAGGTAGAAGATGATAGCTGCACTTCACTGGACTTCATTAATCACTAATTGGAACTTTCATAACTTTCTCAGGTTACCCTCCTTTCTGTTCAGAGACTCCTCAAGAAACTTACAAGAAGGTGATGAATTGGAAAGAGACCCTAATATTCCCTCCAGAAGTTCCAATCTCTGAGAGAGCCAAGGATCTTATTCTAAGGTACCAGATCATTTATCTGCTGTCATCAGATACAAGATTTCTCAACATTCAGTCTGCAAGTTTGGGCTACCACTTTGTGATCTTACAAAAATAAGAGTTAGGCTTCCATATTTTAAAAACTCTGTAGGCAGCACACTATCATTCAGAAGTATTAGTTTTAAAAGTTGCTTAGGCAAAGCACCCCTGCTCTCTCCTTATTTCACATTGCTTCTTACTTTATTCCTTTTCCTAAGCAGTTGCAACAGTTGTCTGCTCCAGAGAGCCCATAACTTGGGCAAATGCTTTAGCCTACGTACCCACAAGGATTCCCTCATCAACCACAGCACCATTGCTATTCCATGGTGGGTTTTCAGGAATGTGGGAACCTCTCCTGTGCTGCCTCCAGCTTCCTTGGCCAGCTGCATAAAGCGAGAAAATTATTCCCTTATGTATTGTGTATGTTGCAGAAGAGGATGGTTATTCTCCCTTATGTTGAACCTCCAGCAAAAGTCAGGATAGAGCGAGAGAGACTTGTGTGGCTTCTAAACTTCCTTGAATCCCAGTTTTAGAGGCAACTTTTCCCTAGCTCCTAATGTTCTGTGCACTGGAAAATATTAAGTGAGTGTCTGAACTCTGTGTTGCACAGAATTTCCAAAGAGAGTATTACTGCTTGATAAGCACGTTAAACGGAACAGAAAAAAAGAAAGAAAGCATTGAAAATCTTGCAATTTATTACATTGTCAGATAATGAAACATTGGGGAAACATGTATCATAACAAGTGGCATTAAGCAGTCCATATCTCACTGGAAGAGACGCAGAATTGTAGTGGTTTGATTAATATGGCATAAAAATGTTCTGGAGCCTCACAACTTCTCAGTAATGCACAGAGGGCTTAGCATGGGGAACATGATCCCTTATGACCAGATGACTGGAGGAAAGTCAGAGTAATGCAGCTATTGCACTGCTCCCAGTGTTTTGGAGGACGGGGAAATAATGTGAAATGGCTTTAAAAACAACGCTCATTAACCCCACACAGATACTAAGGTTTTTTCTTCCAGTATATGGAGACCTGCTCTAGAGACTTCCATTGGGGAAAAAATTGCATTTACTTTGAATTGTATTTGTTTTATTGTCAGTTGTTCCCTTTCCCACTTAGTAGTTTGTTTCCCCACTTTTTGAATATTCTGTGCTGCCTTTTTTGTCTGTGCAGATTTTGCTGTGAATGGGAGCACCGAATTGGTGCCCCAGGTGTTGAAGAAATCAAAACAAACCCCTTTTTTGAAGCCGTTGACTGGGAGCATATCAGGTACAATGTTTTATTTCGTCTAGGACACTGTTCTTTAAGTTTTTCTAATTCAGTTGCTTAGTGTGCAGTAATTCCCTATGAGGGTCATTCCATGAAAATGAGGAAAAAATTTAAAAAAATATTTTTTTAAAAAAATATTTTTTTTACATGTTAAGTTTGTGTACACATATCAAATTGTTTTGGCAACAAAACAAATTATTCCCAGAATGCTTCATTCCAAGATGGCAACCACCTGAATGTAGCACATGTTGCAAATGAATTTGTTTTTGAAGTTAGACATACATTAAAGGTAAGATAAAATCTATTCAAACCATGTAAACAATTATTGTAATATGTATACTGAAAGCTTAAAATGTCATCTTTTGATTGCAAATAGTCTATATTGCTCCAATTACATTTTTCATTGGTATTGATTGATTTTAATTATTGATGATGAAGCTGTAACGTGAGTTACCAAAACAAGTTATTTTTAGAATATCTTCCTGAATTGGAGCTTCAGAATTAAACTTTTCTGCATTTTCCTTCTAGGCAATAGATGCAATGTAATCATGTAAACATTATAATTTTATGTTACAGTTTGTGCCCTACAAACACTATCAAAATGTGTAACGTGAGTTACCGCAATTATGGTAACTCGCGTTACAGTGCTCAAATTTTGCATTCTAATTGCTCTTTTCGGAAAATTACTTTTTGGAAAATTACACCTGTGTGGCACAGGATGAAATTCAAAGTGCTCACTGGAAACAAAACCAAGTAAGCTTGTTTACTTGTTCAATGTGCTATAGTGGGAAGCACCACCCATTGGTTCTTGCTTTTGACAATTCTGATCATTCAAAGGAGACAGTGGTATGTTACATAGATTTCATTTTGCAGAAGATTCGTAAAGAAGTTGACATAATTAATGTATGGTCTGATGGACCGAGCTCACAATTTAAGAACAAATATGTTGTGGCTGCAATTGCTGCTCTTGAAGAAAAGCACCACAAGAAAATAAGGTGGAACTACTTTGCTACATCGCATGGCAAAGGCCCAATTGATGGCATAGGAGGGACCATTAAGCGTCAAGTTTGGAATGCAGTGAGAGCAAGAAAGCAAATAGTTTTCAACAGTGGCGTAGCAAGCCTCTGCGCTGTTGGGGGCGGCGGCGGTGCAGAGGCACCCCCCTGGGGGAGGGGCATGACGCATGCGTCGTGACGTCACAGCGCACGTGGATGCAGAAAGGCGGAATTTCTCCCTTTCCGCGGCTTTTTTTCAGCGGGGGTGGGCCAGCGAGGAGGGGGTGACAAGCGTGACAACCCCCCTCGCTGGCCCGCCCCCCCTGCCGAAAAAAGCGGCGGAAAGGGGGAAAAGAGAAGCAGAGCAGGTGCTTGAATGCGCCTGTTCTGCTTCCTTCCCCCCCCAGCGGTTTTTTTCGGCGGGGGGTGGGCCAGCGAGGAGGGGTGTCATGCCAGTGTGACACCCCCTCCTCACTGGCCCACCCCCCGCCGAAAAATAGCTGCTGGAAAGGGGGGAAGGGCGACATGCCCCCATTCGGGGCCCACCCGGCGGGGCGGGGGGGAGGGGCCAGCCAAAGTGTCACCCCCTCCCCTGGAACTAGGGGCGGCCTGCCCCCCTTGCTACGCCCCTGGTTTTCAGTGCCACTCAGTTTGTCACCACAGCAACTAAAGTCTCTATGGTGAAAGTAGTGGAGATCACACCAGGCCAAATCGTTAAAAGAAATGCTACGCTGAATACAATGAATATTTTCAAAAGTGCGCAGCCAGTGAAGGCCATATCAAAGTTGCACCATATTAAGATTCTGGAACACAAACCTATTTGCTCCATACTTTCTAAAAATAGTGATGCAGTAACTAAGCAGACCTATGAAGTGGGAGTTCTACCTTCATTTAGTTCTAACCTTCCTCCTGTTGCAGGTTCAACAGTTCCTGCTGATATTAAGCTTGGATCTTGGGTAGAAGTGAGTTATGAGGGAAATGTTTTTTTCCAGGAACTGTGAAAGACATTAAAATTGTTGAAGAGCAGCAGGAGTACAAAGTTAGTGCTATGAAAAAAACTGGAAATTTCTGGACATGGCCTATGCCTGCTGATGAAATATTTTACATCTGATCTAAAGTCATTGGCGTAATTTCCCCACCTACTATGGTTAATTCAAGAGGCTATTATAGATTCTAAACTGTCTCTAACATTCATGTTTAAATAAATATTTGTCAAAATTTCCTAAGTGACAAGAAAATAATTGTTTACCTTCATAAAATTCCAATGTATGAAATTATTATTTGAAAAGTAACGCGAGTTACCATATTATGTAACGTGAGTTACCATGAGAAAAGTTATTCAATTAATAACCATTGAAATTTGAGATGCCTGACCACTATGCTATGAAAGGCAAGATTTCTGTAATACTATTACCTAAAAAGTTTTTTTCTAAATTCCTCGTAAGAGGAAGAAAAAGGAAAAACGTGGGTACATAAAATTAAGCTGTCCAATTCATGTAACGCGAGTTACCACACAAAAATAATTTTTATTTTTAATATTTTGAAATTAATATGAAAAAGGTAATAGGTTTTTAAAATAACCAGGTATGTATTATATACACAATTATTTTATTCAAGATTGCTTCTCATTTACTATGTTTAGATATTACTTAATTGTTGTAATCATAAGTCAAATGTAACGTGAGTTACCATGGAATGACCCATGAGCAAGGCAAAGTTTGAACTTCAGAAGAACCTCTGACATAGATTTTGATTTTTGGTACTTACTTGCATTATAAACTTTAATTGAGAACGATTCTTAATAGAGCTGGTGTGGAGCTCAGGTCGTTGCTTCCTCTCCATGCAACAAGGGAAAGATAGAGGACTTTATTCATTTTTTCTTCTACTGCTCAGGAAGACCCAGGCTTTTCCTTTTAATCCCACCAATCATCGCCTGGGACGATGACCGCATGAAATACTTACTGGCGGATGCCAACCCACTGATATCACGTGGAGTGGCCATCTATATACTACAGGCCCTGAAACTCAAGGCCACCTTTTTGGCTAACTTACCTCAGCCCTAGTCCTATGTAACTTCCTGCCATAGACAGTCAACATGCCCTGTTATTGCTCTTTATCTCATCTGTATTACTCAGCATGATTTTACACTTAATGATTTAACTGTATTCGTAGTATTCTATGTATAATTGCGACAGGTCACACTGCCTGGTCTCTCACAATGTGCTATGGCCATTGGCTAATGTAATAAATAAATTGTTGTTTTGTTGTTGTTGTTGATTCTTAATAGGGAGAGACCAGCGGCAATATCCATAGAAATCAAAAGTATTGATGATACTTCAAACTTCGATGAATTTCCGGAATCTGATATCCTTAAACCAGCAGGTAGATATTTCCACTTTGGTTTTTATTTCTTTTTTATGTACAGTTTTAGCTTTAATCTCTTTCTCTCAAAAGTAGGTATTTCATATAAAATAGTTAATACTCTACTACAGGCTCAGTTTTGCAAATCCTCATGCTCTCACTTCCATTATGTTTCAGCTTGACCTACTGAAAAGGTTTTCAGGAAAGGGCTTTGTCTAATGTTAGAAGCACAGTCCAAAATTCAATATAGCCAGTAAGCCATCACAGTTAACTGCATGTACTCATGGTTAACTCTGTGTTACATTGTAGCCAAGTGTGTCTAGTGACCTTATTTTTGGCTTTTTTCTGCTTCTGGTATTGTTAAATCATTTCCCCCCTCTTTCTTGATAATTTTGAAGCATTCTCTGGTAATGCAAAGTTGTGTTCTGTTAAACTCCTTAGTTATTACTAATAACTTAATACCTCTATATTCTTTTTTAAAATCAGTGACCACAAGCAACCATCCAGAGACAGACTACAAGAACAAAGACTGGGTCTTTATAAATTATACCTACAAGCGATTTGAAGGCCTGACAGCTCGAGGGGCAATACCTTCATACATGAAAGCAGGAAAGTAGTGACTCACAACAAAACTATTCCTGAACCTTCATTCTTTCTTGTCAGCACAAGTTTTTTCTCCTATGCTTCATAAACTTTATCTGAGGTCTGTGAACTCCTGAGAAGAGTGCAAAATAACATCATTATGCACAGTGTTTACATTTAAATGGATTTATGCATTGAAAACTTCCACAAATGGCACTTATGAGCCTGCCTTCGCAGATTTTATTGCAGAAATAGGTTATTCTGGCTTTAGTTAAAATTCCTAGGACTGTTACTTCAAGAAGGAGAGTGCAAGCTTTTATTTACATTGCAGAGTATAACATAATTGTGGTTTGGTTGTTTTTTTTGTATCTTCTGTACAAAAGGTACAGCATAATTCTAAGGGCTAAGGTATTGTACAGGAAACAGAGCAATAACTAGTATGAGGTAGACCAAATTCTCAGAAGCTTATCCTATAGGAGGGCAAAACCTATATTGCCTTAATTGTCACTAGTGTGTTGTATACTTAGTTCAAAAGCCTTTTGGATAGCAATTTTTTTCAACCCAACAATGGCCTCAAAAGCTGCTGCACTTTACTGTTGGTACTAAAATAGTAATCCTAAAGTATTGAGCTTTCCCCCCCTTCTAAACTTCAGATTTGGGGAATGTTACACTTTTTTATAAGCATTGTCAAGAGAGCTAAAGATGATTCCTTGTGAGATTTATGTAACTGCATTCTACGTGGTAGTAAGAGAGAAATCACTGTTAATAGCGTTATTAGGATACCATAGTTAATACTGTGAAAGGAGCCCTGCTTTTTCATATTCTTTCCCTACTTCTCACCCTCAAGACTCTGATTAATGAAAGCTTAGGAAGTTGCTGCAAGCAGAGAATTGTAAAATGTAAGTGTTTAGCTGGTGGCATAATATACTTTGGAGCTTTATCTTTCTGAAGCTTGGATGCAGAGAGCCCTGATGTGCCTTTTGGGATAACCTAGGAGTGCTCTACAGGAAGTAATGGGATCATAGTGACTGGTTGTTCAAAGGATCTATATGGTGCAGTTCCACTTCTTGGGCTGTTGCCATTAGGTGGCACTGACCCTCTGAGTGCCCTCCCAGGCTCTGCATGATGCAGCCATCATTTGGTGTATCTCATGTAGTTCACCATATTGTTCAGATAACTAACTTTGAAATCATTTGTTCAAGACAATGGTAATCTCCAGACTGAGGGTGGGGGCAGGTAACGGTACAGGAGGAGACCTAGTGCATCTGGAGCCAAAATGAAGGCAGGAAAGCCAGAGGAGGAGACCTAAACATGATGACTTGGGATGGTCCTTGTACATCAGGATATGTTACCGGGCAATTTAGTAAAAACATTAAGCTTTCCTTTAGTAAGGTGCTCTGATGCCCAAGTAGGCTGAAAGAAGCTGAAGTCCTTTGTTCTTGTACAAAGGTAGGGATCAGGATTCAGTTGTAATTTAGGAGACAGTCGTCAAATATTATTGTTGTCTCTTGCCTTTAGAAGATCTGATGAAGCCTGCAATATTTCAATAACAGATGTCTTAGTCATTTTCACTGAATGTGCATAATTATGCAGTAGTTCACTTGGCCTCTGATGGTTCACCTGTCCTTATCAGATTGGAGTTTTAGCAAATTAATTGGAGGGATTACTGTGCTAAAACATTAAAAACTGTTTTAGTAGTGGTTGTTCTCCACTCTGCACTGTTACACATGCCCTCACTGGTAGGCAGTCTTATGTACTGGTTTGGAAATCATCATACCATGAGTGTTTCCTATCTTTCTTAGTACTCCTATAAATCCAGATAGATCCCATTCCTTAGTTTTCTAGATGTGGCAATGCACAGAAGCTTCAGAGAGAAGGTCACTAATGTAATATTTTGCATTTAGGCTTTGTCCGCAAAATGTATCTAGAGAGGCTATAGGGAAGTAACCCTTAATCCTGCTTTAATATATCCTCTGTGCCTAGTTTGTAATTATTACTGTGCTCCAATGACGTGTCCCACATATGGTGGGGCTAGAGTTTTGCTTACTTGTTAGATAATGATGGGTTTAAAGTTAAATTTCTGGTGCTTGCTGAACGTTGAAACTATGTAGCATACATAACTGGTGCTTTAAAAGCCTTTTTTTAAAAAAGCTGTAGAAGGTCTCAGGATAACCTGATTGCCTAGAGAGCTGCCCAGCCAATAACTTGCACAAAAGGGAAGAAAACAAGATTCTTGTATGCCTCTTTGATGTTTCCTTTTGCATTATGACCATTTAGCAAAGCATCTCTGTGCCACAGTGTGACAGATGAGTGCAAGCATTATGTGTACGTGAGTAAATTAAATTGCAGTACGAGGTGTAATTTTCTGTCTTCTACTGTTGGGAATTTTTGAAAGATTTACTTTGTGTATTGTAGTGAGAATGAATATAGCATATTGTTATAACTGAATCCTTGTTCCTGTAGTCTCTGCAGCAGCCAAGAGCATAGTTGAGTTGCCAGAGGTCACCCAGTGTGCTTAATTAACACTGCCAGTGCAGTGAATGAAGGCTCCCCACAAATAAGGACATTATGCATCAACAAGCTTATGGAAATGAGAATTAAGCATTTGCGAACTTGGAACATCCGTCTAGGAACCATTTTCTTTTTTGGGGGGTGGGGTAAAATCAATGCTGCCCTCATAGCAGCATTATAGCTTGGATTCCTATGGTTTTGGGTTTTTTTAAAAACAACAACACTAAAACAGGAGTATTAACTGATATCATATATTGGCTGTTGCAAAGAATGTTGGCTTCCTTTTAACAATTTTTTTAGAGAGCTTCCGCATGAACTCTGTCACTGCAGTAAATGTCCTCTTAAATCAGTTAAGTATTCTGTTGGCACTAATTTAGAGAATTAAGGTTCTCATTTAACCAAGATCTGAAACCTGTATTTAAATCCTAGTTAAACAGGAATCCCAAGAAGCCTTAATGACCATTGTAAGTGTCAATGCTTAATGCCAATGCTTAACCACAATTAATGTGGCAGGGAGTGCACAATCCACAGGTGGCTGCCAATCTCCTGTTGCTAGCTCTTGTCACCCTGCAGCAGCCCATAGTAAATTCTAGAGAAACTGTTGCCTTTCTGGGGTGGCACATTTCTTCTTCGAAAGCAGTTTTAGATCTAGAAGCCAAACAGTTACACTGCTTACTCATAATTCAAGTTGGTATCATTTTTCTGTTTCCTGCTCTACTGAGGTATTTAGTAACGCTGATGTCTCTCTGGCACAACAAAAAGCTGCAAAATACTACATTTTTGGCGTGTCTGGGTACAGGAGAAAATTCCTGGCTGAGACTTAAGATGAGCAAAGCTGCCAGTTGTGTGTGATTATTAGCAGAGTATTGCACTTAGGTACCGCTTAACCAATGTGCCTGGGTTCCGCCTTATGGCAGATGAAAATTGATTTTGTATCTGCATACAGCTGTAACTACTTGCAGTGTAAAATTTCATATACTTTGTACATGATTCTGGGGTTTTGTGTGAAGACCAATTTTTATGGAAGTGTCTTTGCATTCTGAGCTGTTTAAAATACTTCCTCAATAAATGTAGTTTTGCTAATGTTTTGTGAGTTATTTGAATTGAAAAGCTTATTGTTCACAACAGATGACACTGAGGTAATCAAAGGGGGGGGGTGCCTGGATGTATTTGCTAAGTGTGTTGATTAGGTGCAATTAGAGTGAATAATGAGCAATAGACATGTTCACGTTTCCAGTCGCTGAATCCCCCCCCCCCCGACATCTTCATTGAAAGTTCAAAAAGTACATAATTATATGTGCACTAAACATGGTGTGATGTACATAAAAGAGAAAAATGAAAAGAGAAACAGCACCTGTGTAAAAGGGGAAATAAAGGGGGGAGGGGGGAAACCCAGTTCCTGAATTTAAGTTTTGGAAATAGCATAACTTCGGTAAGGGAGGCAGGATAGAAAGGGATACAGAGCACTGGATAATTACTGGGAGGGATAGGATGGGGAACTGTAGATAAGGCCTGCCTCTCCAAAGAAAGTGTCGTAGAAACCCTTTTGGTTATGCTTGAGAGCACTTACGAGCATCCTCCTCCTCAGCCATGCATTTTGCAAACTTTTGTTCTAACATGAAATATTTTCAAGGTGGCTTCATGTGTGTTAGAGATTGGGGTGGCACCAGGTGTTTCCTGTTACACGGGATGTGGCTATATACATTCTTTATACCATGTGTACACACAGGTGGGGGCTGGGGCCAGTGTGGCTCCCTCCAGAGAGTACAGGTAGTTCTTTAGCATCAAGGAAATGCAAAGAAAATGATTTTCCAAACCATATTCAAGTTGACTAGAAAAACAACAACCAAAGAGAAGACACAGCATTAGAAACAACGCATCAGATAAAAGGCAACTCTGAAAACTATGATGCAGGACGTAAGCAACTACCAGAAAAGTATTAAAAAAATTTTTTATTTAAAAGTATGATAATGTAAACACTGAATATTGAACAAAATAAAAAAGGAGAAACTTGTCTTTGTGCCTTTTTAATTACAGGTAATGGAAGAGGAAGTAAATCACCCCAGAATAGAAATATCCCATTAGTCCAATATTCCTAGTTGGACAATGCTAAAGTATTAAAAAAAAATTATTTAAAAGTATGATAATGTAAACACTGAATATTGAACAAAATAAGAAAGGAGAAACTTGTCTTTGTGCCTTTTTAATTACAGGTAACGGAAGAGGAAGTAAATCACCCCAGAATAGAAATATCCCATTAGTCCAATATTCCTAGTTGGACAATGCTATATATATATATATATATTTGCATCAGATATAAACACATTGTTTCTTTGGAAAAGCAACCTACTGTTTGTGAAAAGCTTTTAGTGGCTTATATTGGCTCTCTGAATGTTCAGTTATAATTTGGAGTTAAGTGTAATCTTGCAAGTCAGGTTTGACTTTATTTGCAATGGGCATTCTTCAAGTTCATTGCGGTTGCCTCACTTTTGAAGTTCTTTGTTTTTGGAATCCTAAGAGTTGCCTCTCATTTTCTGTGGCAGTTGTCTTTGCTTTTGCCTATACTAGTGTGTCTGCTGCAGCTAATGTAAAATGTGAAGGTAAGCTATATGTTCCTTGAACATGCAGCAGACATGGTCATGTTGTTATAACCATTGTGGGCTCAACATGCATCCCTCAATGTCTAGAAACTTATATCTGATTTTTAGCACTTTCTTTTGGAAACACTAATGCAGCTGTAGCAAGCATGGATACTATATGAAATTGTGATCTTCTAACCAGCTACTCTGAAAATTCCTAGGTTAGTTAGATATTTTATCAAAAATTCTCACCACCCCCCTCACAGGTAAGTAGTTTCTGCAAAGGACAAGCACATCAAACCAGCTGTAAAAGTGATTCAATTTTCTATCAACATTCAATGCATTCATGGGAATGGGTCTTACACGCATGTGAGAATGGCAAACTTAGCTTACCCAAATTTTGCCTTTATTTTTGAATTTAATACTGGAAGTATTCACCAATAATTTTCATGTTGGGGTTTCTTTTAATGTTGACACCCGTCTATAAATCACCCTATATTTTTCTAATTATATACTTTTAAAAATACCCCCTTGCACAAGTAATGTGGTTTGTATGCTTTTGAAAAACGTTGCTGTAGGCACTTTCGTGAGAGGTTGAATGGCTGTTTAAATAAAATAATTGGAACAGAAATGATAAAAGCTTCCTTGATACAGTTCTAAGGCTGCAACCCTATGCACACTTTCCAGAAAGCCCCTTTGAACATAATGGGAATTACTTTTGAGTATTTTTGTATAGGATTGTGCTACAAGTCTGCTTTAACATCTTCAACAGTTCAACAATAGCACAGTCCATTAATCTTGCTTGGAAATAAAACCCTAAAGTTTAATTGAAAATTAAAAATAACATGTGTTACATAAATTAGTGACCTTGGGCGATTCTCCCTTCACAGGAAGTATAAACTCGAATTATTCTGACTCTGGAAAGCTATCTCCACTATCTGGCAATATCTATTCACTTAATTCCTCTAAGCAGATCCCAAGTAGATGGCAGCCAGCTACACATTTGTTCTTTTGAGACTCTTAAGATAGAGATATTTGGTGCATTGATTTTTTTTTAAAGTATATAATTGCAGGTGCTGATAGTTGCAAAGTCCTCTACATGTTAATTCAGACCAGCATTAGACACAACCTGTTCTAAAATCACGCTTAAGTTGTTGAAAATTTAGGACTTTAGGTGTGTATTTGCTTTCTTCTGCAGTAAGATTCTTCATTTGAATGTGTCAAAAGTTTTTTCTCTACTTTGCAGACGATGGGCTAAGCTTTTGAAGCACCTTAATGTAATGGGCAAGTGCATAACTCACATAACTGCCAATTCCCACCCATCCTAACTACCAGCATGTTTCCCTGAGCTCACCCATCAAAATCTCCCTGTACACTGAAAGCTAACATTCTGGTGAGAAGTGCTAGCTTTCTTCATGTTAGGGCATATTTTATTATAAAATCTTAAATCCCACCAAACTTTTTTTTAAAAAACATTGCAAGGTTGGTAATGATCCGAACATCCTAGCACCGAAGAGCAGCATTCCCTCTGCCCCTCCCATCAACAATCCTAAATCACAATTTCTATTGCAGCCATTAAAGCTAAACATCATCCAAAATCAAGACGGGCATTTCTGCTACACGCATTGTGAAGTAGTACAGCCCCTGCAGCGCTAATACCATGTGCTGTTGTTGAACATTTGAAGAGGTTCAATATTATATTTCACGCAGGTGGCAGCAAGATGAGAGTCCTGAAACAGATCCAAGTAAGTAACACAAAATAGAGAAGATTGGCAGGGCTATGCTGATAAAAAAATCATAATGTTTATGCACTCACTGTAACCTTAAAAGATATTCCTACTAATTTACAAGGAGTCATAATAGAGAGCAAGTTACAGATACATCATGTAGAGAGATACTTCTTCATTTGTATGGCTGATTATAAAGAACTGTGCCTTGAGTTGAAAAAGCAGCATTTTGTAGTGCAGACTGGTATTTGGTTTCTTGAAAACTGCTGACTCAGAGTGAACTTGTTTGGTATTCCTCTGAATCACAAGTTTTCAATCTCTTCCCAGCAGATCCTGGAGATTAAGAAGTAATTTAGGGAGTTGGTGGGACAGCTACGGAAACGGAAACTTTAAAAGAAACAACACTGGACTGCATATCCTATCCATTGTGTAGCTGCACCCAACTGATGGGAAGCATAGTTTTTTATTCTTACTGATAATTTCCCCATGATGGTGAAGTCGTCATTGCTATAGAGCTTGGCCTATTTGTAACTAAGCAATAGCTGCTAAGCATTAACACAGAACTGTATGTATATTTACACCATATTTATTCCAATTCAGTAAGAACATTTTATTTCTGTTCTTCGACAGGGTGAGATGTAAACTTAATTCCCAGAGTCCACGTTCTCATTGGAGAATACTTGGGAGGCCTCAGTAAATGATGTAATAACACTAGTCCTTTCTACTTATGTAGAATGTATTTAGAGAATACAGCAATTATGGTAATGCAATAGCTTTTAAGAGATCTAGTTGTATGAAAACTAGCAGCAGGCCGATCTGGATATTCTGTCCTGAGCCAATCAATCAACCAAATCCATTTGAGAAAACACTGCACTTTAGCTACATTATTCTGGAAGCTCATTAGGATCCATTTGAGAAAATGGTGCATTCAGTCTGTCAAGTTCATCCACCTGGGGCCGGTGATGTAGCATAACTTCCTGGTCTTCCGCCACATCTTCCCCTACTGCCACGAGGTTTGTTAGAGATTTGCTTCTAACGCACTGGAAGTCAACATGGCGACTCTTTCCCTCTTCCTTTTCCCATGACATCTGGATGAATGGGCGTTGCACATAATTATAGATAACTTCCGAGCGCCCTCCAGGCCTCCTCTTCACTTTCTCTTTACAGGTGGGGTAACCTGAAACAATTATTTTGGCACTGTTAACCACCTCGGTCTACCCCAGCGAGCAGCCCAAAGGAAGAGAATCCCCAGGGTTCAGACTAGGACTGTGCTGATGAAACTGTATAGGCTGTATACACAACACTGTTTAAAGTGGATTCAAGGCATCCCATGGGTGCATTTTTTCCATGCCATCCACATGGCATTGTCCTCATCCAAATGGCAGCCTGTGCTCCCTTGTCTCTCCAACATTTAATTTCGATTGTCCTGATCTGTGGACAATGCAGTAAGAAAGGGGCGTGGGGTAGGAATACAATATAAAACTTTCCCCAACTGCAGATGAACTGAAGCACATTGTGTCAGTATTCTTGTTGTGTGTGCGGTGATGTTTTGCTGGGTTTCATCTATCAACACACCCCTGGGTGCAACACATACACACACTTTTTTAAAAAAAGTAACCTGCCTTGTGCAAGTCCGGTATACCTGAAAACGTGCATCCCAGAAATACAATAAAAATTGGCAGTGCACACAGATGAACAAATACTGTGTGCGCTATTTGTGCAGTATGGACTTCAGGTTTCCGGAACTCAAGGAGGGTGAAGAGGGGAAACCAAACACTGTACACCTGCCTCCTAGAGTGGATGGGAAACACTGAGGCAGAGTTCAATTGAAAGCACTCATGTGGGTGAACAAACTTCCCCAAAGCATACATGGAAAAATAGAATCTGAACAACCCACGTGTGCAATAACACTGGTGTGTACACAGCCTTCAGCCCAGGGGTGACTGCCAAATAGCATTTCCAAAAAAACAGCTAACCCCAGGGCTCTTGCCAGCAGCTTCAGATACAGGCAACGTTTAGGGCTTCCTCTGCAAAAAAAGGTTAGTCATGAAATTGGTGACCCAAAATCGAAGGGTTCCAGAGCAGCAAAGTTAGTACATGGGTGACTGAGCTATCTGTTAGTAGACCCAGTAAATGCAGAGTTGCTACAGGAAACTTCTGGCTTCTTTTGAAAAGCTTTTACTATTTAGAAAACATTGTACTTGCCTTCAATGCCAATTCGGATGTTTTTCAGACCACGTTCTTTCAGAACCGTTTTTGCTACATCCCGATTCTCAATGTACTTGAAGAATCTGTACAGCTTAGAACTATATAGAACTACAAGAAAATCGTATTTTAAAAATCTGACAACTGTAGCAATGGCTAGTTTGACAGGTTAGCAGTTTTTTAAAAAATGAGTAGAGCACTGGGAGGACAGTTAAAACCTTTGACACTAGCAATTTCACATGTGCTGGGACATTCACTGGTTCTAAAGTCTGGTTTTTTACCATTTTTTAATCAATATTTTGTGTAAAACCACTTAGAGGTTGATTTAATTTTTAACGGTATAAGAATCTTGTTAAATAAATATTGCAATAATAAATAATAATGCCGAATAATAATAATAAATAATTGTGATATTGAGCACCATTTGCTAGAAAGGCAGGATACACATTTCTCAAACAATATTGGGTTGCATCCTGACTTCACCTTCCACACATGGAACGTATCCTTCTGCCCATGGACGGAAGATGGCAGATCTGCCTCCCACACCAAGCGGATATTTGGAACGCACAAGGGGAATTGGTAAAAGTTGCCTCTCCCACCTCAATCCAATTTAATACAGAATAATAAATAAATATTCTGCAAACCATTAATAATAGCAATGCAAAAATTTGCTTCAGAAAGAACTGCTTCCGCCCCATGGCAAATTTACTGTTAAGAGGGAGGGTGTGATGAGTTCAGATGTTTGGATCCTGAGCAACATTATGAACAAAAACTACAGATTTACTACATGTATAGATTACTGGGTTGGTAGGCATTCAGCCTATTATCTTAACATCTAGCCATAGTTCTTACACATGGTAATCAATTGGACTTTGATAACCAGACACTGAAATGCAAGGATTTTTGGGAATAAGCCTCTGCACAAGGCAAAAAAGAAATTCCTATCCATTTCTTATTCATTTAACCATTTTATATGATCCTTATAACATTTTAAAAATGTTACACAATAATAATTAAATGTTATATAGAGAATAATAATAATAATAATAATAATAATAATAATAATAATAATTTTTTGTACCCTGCCCATCTGGCTGGGTCTCCCCAGCCACTCTGGGCAGCCTCCATCAAACATTAAAATACATTTAAAATATCAGAGATTAAAAACTTCCCTATACAGTTTGGATTTTTTTTTTTGGTTGGTATAAGTGACCCCCATTGTAACTGTATTTTCTTTCTTTTTTCAGCCTTTGCTAAGACAACACACACCATGTATACCATTAAGTGGGCTTTTAAAATAACTTTCTAGAAATTGTATAAATAAAATAAATGCAGATCCCTTACTTTGTGAGTATTCTTCTCCTATTGGAGGTGGGTAGTCTTCATCCCAGTCCACTATGTCTTCATCCGTTAGCACCACAATGTGACACTCGCGTTCACCCTTCTTGGCATTGCCCACCATTATAGGCAGGATCAGCTCTTCCAGGTAGCAGTCAAACTGCTTGTGAGCCCCATCGTTGGACAGCTCATGCAATAATGCACCTAACAGGAAATAAGTCACATGTGAGCCCTTTGCATACAGCTGGAAGGACATTAAGAGGAGCGCTGCTGCATCAGGCAAATGGTCCACTGAGCCCAGCATCCTGTTCTCACAGTGGCCAACCAGGGGCCTCTTCTGGAAAACCCGCAAGCACAAGATCACTCTCCCCGCCTGTGGTTTCTAGCAACTGGTATTCAGAAGCATTAATGCCCCCGACCGCGGAGGCAGAGCATAGCTATCATGGCTAGTAGCCATTGATAGCTTCTTTTAAAGCCACCTGAGAGAAAGTCAGAGACCCAACTCCCTACATCTCAAATGCCACCCTGACTAGCAGGGCCTGGAGCGGAATGGCCCCGACATGCGCAACATTTACCTGCCACTCATTCGACTTTGGCCACACTTACTTAAGTCTTGACATTTGATTGTGTTGAAATCAAAGTTGATGCAAAGGTAGTCACATGTGTCTCTGAGATCCGGAATAGAAATCCCATCGGGACAGTTGATGATTCCAGTTTTGTAATAATCCTGAAAGGAAAGTACAGCTGTGTTTATTATTGCTCTTGTTTATTTCACTTGTATCCTGTTCTTCCTTCCCAAAGTATGGAGGGATGCACCCAGGGCACCAGGCAGCCTCCCATCTGGTTATTGACGGAAGTTCAACTAATAGAATCGTAGAGTTGGAAGGTCTCGTGAGGGTCATCTAGTCCAACCCCCTGCAATGCAGGAATCCTTTTGCCCAACATGGGACTCGAACCCACGGCCCTGAGATTAAGAGTGTCATGCTCTACCAACTGAGCTATCTCATTACTCTGATCTAACACAGAAAATGGATTAATGCACCTTTTAAATCATTGTGTTTGTTTTTTAAAGCTCAACATTATGAATTAGCACCATATTCTACCATGACACCAGAGCTGGCACCAAGGATTGGCATAGTTGCCCCATATCCCATCAGAGGATCCACTGATGACGAGAGTCCCCTGGATCCGCTCCTTCCCTTCACCATTGCAGCCTGCTTGTTCACCTGCCTCTCACTCTGGCCTTCGAGGGGATCATCAAGCAAACAAAAATGGTGGAGAGGAGGAGGAGGAGGTGGTGCAGGAGCTGCTGCCTCTTTGCTCATTGGCTGCCTGGCAAGTGAGCAGGTGGGAGCAATGACAATGAGGTGGCAGAAGAGCAGCAACAGCTGCCCATAATGGCCGTGAGGTGGTAGACTCACTGAGGGAGGGGGCCACCACTGGGGGTGTCTTGTCCAAGGACATCACCAAACCTGGAGCCAGCACTGTGTACATACACCATGAACAAAAAACATTACTAGTTATATGGGACAAAGCAGAAAGTGTTATTCCCAATAATACACATTTATCAGTGATAGGCACTGACTTAGAAGTAAGAAATAGGAAGGAAACGAGAAAGAAAGATCTATAAATAAAGCAGAAGATACATGAGGAGCTCAAATTCCCTCTGAATGTGAAGGCAGGAATAGGAACTTTACAAACTGGAGGAAGAACCCCACTTCTGCAGCTTTGGGAGCTTCCTCACCAGCACAGTCCGGAACACCGTGGAGCTGATTCCATCCGCAATCTCATATTCACCCTTCTCGTTCGGCCGAGTGAAGTTATATTCTCGTCCTGGTCCAAACATTCTGAAATGATAATCCATACATGGGTTTAAGATGGCTGTCCCCAAAAGCCAGCTGGTGTATTGAAGTAAACAGAGCACACTGAAACTATCTAAATAAAGAGTTATCTAAATCATGGCAAGTGTTTCTTTGATAATGCAGTAATTATTAAGCCCTTTATTAAGATGGATGGCATTTTACACAGCTGAGAAAATGGCATACAGTTCTCAAAAGTTCAGATGTCATAATCTGAGAAGGAACTGTGTGCCCACATAATTCCATCTTGCTCCTGCCTTCATGCATCCGACTTTGACACTTACAGGTATATCCTTAATTCCTAAACCAGGAAATGAGGGTTTACATGCTGCCTTCAAATCAGGATATAATCAGGATCTGATCACTGGACGTGAATTAAGATAATCTAAAAATGTGCTGAGACTGGCTATGTCACAAAAAAAGCAGCCACGGGGAGGCTGCGGGTGAGTGGGAAGGAATTCAGATCAGGATGATGTTATGGTGGGATGGGAGAGCTAATGTCCCACACCAGCGTCTTGCCAAAAATTGTCCCCATAAGCTGCTATTTGCTCTATTAAAAATAAAACTAAATTGGGACAGGCACCAGTTACTGGGGGCAGAGGAGAGAGAGCTAGAAAAGGGTTAAACCACTATTCCTCTCTTTGTGGCTGCTTTTTGTAAATAAAATGAAAATGTATAAAAGCCTCTTGTGGTTTGACTGTAAGAGAAGGATAGGGAATCTGTGGTCTTCCAGATATTGCTGGACTACAACTCCCATGGTCCTTTAGCATTTGCCAGGCTGGCTGGGGCAGACAGAAGTTTTAGTTCAACAACTTCTGGAGAGCTAAAGGTTCCCTATCCTTGCCTTAAGACTGCTCATATCTAGAGTGGCATTCACCACATAATCTTTGGGATGTCTCATAAGGTCAACATACCATGAACATCTCCAGGGGAACCTTCATTCTGGTCCCTCACGCTAAACCCATTTACTTGGGAATTAATCTGATTTCACTGGAATGCATTAACAAGTTAAATGCAAATAATCTCGTGAAGTGGAACACCTTCAGATTCGAATGGGATTTTAAGGACTTGATCGTGCCCAAATGATGAGGACAGAATTCTAAAGCTAGGTGGTCTTCCAAAATTACAAAGCATCCTCCTAAACCTATTAAGGCTGCAAAGCACACCATCTCAGCATCAGTAGCGATACACTTTGTTTCCGTTTATGTAGTCTGCAAGGTTTAAAAAATGGAATGAAGACGCTTACCTTCCTAACATAGTATCAGGATGAGCTGTGAAAATCTGGGGATTTACAACAAATCTAGTGCCATCGACGACAAGAGTCACTTTCTCTGGCGCTTGGACTTGCGTACTGTTGTTCAAGCTGCTACAACCGCTCCCAAACTGCTCTTGGCTAGTAGTGTAATACTCAAGGTTTCTTTTACTCCCCACTTGGAAGAAAATGCCTTTGGTGTCTTCAAGAGTGTTAGAACACTGAGGACTTGCTGGGTGGGAAGCGTATCTGAACTCTGCATGATCTAAACAAGGCAGATGAAAGCCGCAATTGAGTTAAATGCATTAGATAGATTGCAAAAAAAAGAAGCAATCTACTGTATAACAAAAGTTTAATAACCAAATAGATGACAATACAATGCTAAGAGTATTTGCACCATTGACTTAGTAGATTACTAAAACACCCTGACACATCTGTAAACGGCAGTCCATGACATACAAATCAGTCATGTAAGCACAATCTGATCATACACATACAGGTATTGGTATGTTCAAGTTAGCACACTCACATTCATTTTAGCAACCATGCTCTCCTTGATGATAATTCAATCTATTCTTTCTTCCACCTGTTTTCTGTCCCATTCCCCCTTAGTCAGCATCCATGGCCAGTAAGCACAGTCTTTATGGGACTTAAACTTACTTTTTTATGTGTAGAGTGGGAGAGTTCCAACTTCTGCAAACCTTAATATTCCCCCAAACCTTGGCATCTCTCTAAGCCTGCTGATACCTCCCCCTTGGGCATGGGTGGTGCTGTTTTGGCTACACGTGCAACAGACATTCACAGCCCAGTTCTTTTTAAAATTTCAAACACCATCTATCTATGTGGGAAGGAGGCTGATCATGGCGAGGGAAGGGGTTAGGGTTAGCTTAAAAAAAATTCCCTCCATCCCATGCAGCGATCCCTATGAAAATTCCATTTCCTCCCCGTGGTATTTGGCATAGGAGGGAGGCTGTTTCCTACTCTACAAAGTAACAGCTTGGTGGTGGTGATTTTAATTAGGGCTGTGGCATGGGAGGAAAGAGCTTCACCCTTTCATGTGTCGTGGTCCCAATCCTAATTCGGTCTCCTCTCCAAAGCAACAATATAATGATTCAATGCTCAAAAGATTCATTTAGTATCATGTGTAGTTGATCTGAAAAGGATCAACAGGGCTGGGCTGTGCGTTGCACATTCTAAAGCAAACACTCTTGACTTTACCATGATTTCTGCATAGTGGAGATATGGTAATGGTTTGCCCACACTGTTTCTGGCTGCTTTCTCCTAGATCATGGATTGTAGAAGTCATGTTTTCAGTCATCTGACAAGATTCTTGATTGCTTGATCGTTCCATTCCAGTGACACGATTAATACTCATTTGAGGCATCCGTAATTCAAAGTGACTGCTCATCTGGAGAAAAGTCCTGTAAGGAAGAAATGCTAATGAGGGTTACATCTGGAAGAAAGCTCTTTACCTGATGTGGCCTAGCGGGAGTGGCCCACACCTATGTCCCATCAGCCCCAGCCAGCAGGGCCAATATTCAGGAATGATGCGAGTTGCAGTTCAATAACATCTTAAGAGCACCAGATTCCCCATCCCTGCTATAAAGTTTACTGAGCTTGCAATCCCGAGTCCCACTAAATTCAGTAGGACTTACTTTTCAGTATATATTTTGTAGAATAGGGCTGGTTTGGTAAGGGCTGCTAGGAATTCTATTTACAGGTGGGTAGCCGTGTTGGTCTGCCATAGTCAAAACAAAATCGAAAATTCTTTCCAGTAGCACCTTAGAGACCAACTGAGTTTGTTCCTGGTATGAGCTTTTCGTCTGAAGAAGTGTGCATGCACACGAAAGCTCATACCAGGAACAAACTCAGTTGGTCTCTAAGGTGCTACTGGAAAGAATTTTCGATTTTGTTTTAGGAATTCTATGAGGGGGTAAACTAAAGTGCCCAGACCTCTGAGAGAAAGACTGCGCTTCGAATGTGCTTTAAAGTTATAATGTGTACAGAAAAACCAACAACAGTGTTCCTCTGTCCAATTTTAATATAGAAAGCAGCTGTTACCACATTGCTTGGTGCTGGGGGGGGGGGGGATATCCTAAGGCTTGCTGTGTTAACTGCCAACATGGACCACAATATTACATGAACAATATTTAACACCACTCTGGAAATCTAATGAAATGCCCAATGGCTTTTCCTAGTCTGCATCTAGCGGTCTAATGTTAGCAAAACTTAATCACATTGTTGACATATTATTATCCAGTTTCTGTATACATAACCTTAAAACTGTGCCCTAGAAACATAATTTGCACCAAGAGGCAGAGCGGACTTGAGGTCACCCTCTGAATGCCACTGTGGTTCCCCCCCCCCTTTTAACACAGAGTTACTCACTACGTGGCATATAAAAAGTGTGTGGGCTGCAATGGTTTTTCTTCTAGAGATCCGCCTCTTTATCCCTGCATCTCTCACTCCTACAGTCACCCCCTTATCCTTACTTGACATCTGCAGCATCACAGCCAGGGCGGGCTGAAACCAGCAGCAAGAGGAGCTATTTTCGGTCAATGAGCACCAAGCCTTCAGTAGTCAGTGGGGTGTGTGTGTGTGTGTGTGTGTGTGTGTGTGTGTGTGTGTAAGGAGGACTCAGCTGAGCATAAGAAATTGTGCCTTTGGAGATGGGGATTGTGAGTGAGGGAAATAGATCAGTGGAGAATGGGTCATTCATTGTAAGCACACAGAGTTATGCAAAACAGCATGTTTGCATTAAACAAGACCTCCTTTTCACAGGAAGGTTTGTAGTAACTGAGGCTGTGCGCACCCCCCTCCCCCTTTACTTGGCATCCAGAGTAAGTATGTCACAATCCCTTATTTTTTCTCCAAGGAACTCAGGGCAGCAATAGATGCCCTCCTGTTTTATTCATACAACAACCCAGTTAGACAAGAGGCTACAGACACATCACTGGCTTAAAATGGACCTAAGTTGTTCTTTTTTCTCAGTTCAGAATGAAGCTGGCTTAGGGGAAAACACATCAAAATACAGTATTTCGTAAGAAATGACAGGATAGATACAGAATAGATTTGGGCTGTGCCTAAAACCATGTTTACTCTGCTTCCCAAATCAGCAGTGGGAGCACACTGGATGCAGAGTAAACAGGAGTGTGTACACAGCCTGAGAGATCATGATATGTCTAAGGTCATGCAGGTGAAACCGAGCCCTAAAAATGCCATAATAAACCTAGAAATAAACTTCAGTACTGAAGATGTCACCAATTCAGTTACTGTGCAGTGCAAAGCTCATAAACAGCTCAATGCAAAGCAACCCAGCCAGATGGGCGGGGTACAAATAATAAAATTATTATTATTATTATTAAGATAACAATCAACACAACTTTTAGATGAAACTATGTGGTTATACTACCCACTCCAGCAGCTAAAATCCTAACAAAACCAGGCAAATCCACCCTAGAACCAGCAGAAGCCAAGAGAAGAACTAGACACAACCGACTGAAATGACTCCATTTGTTTATTTGATGCATACGGCCTCTTTTCTCCAAGGAGCTCAGGACAGAAAATACATGGTCATGTTTTCAATGTGACTCATGCCCTGTTTTCCCATGTTTTTCCTTGCAACAATCCTGAGAAGGTCGTTTACACCAAAAGCTAGGCCCAAGGTCACCCAGAACTTCATGGCGGAATTGGGAGATTTGAACCTCGGTTTCCTGTGACCTAGTTCAACACCTCAATCACTTTCCACAATAAAATCTAAATTTCCATAAGTATAGCTAATGTGGAGCGGAGGTAAAATAGGAAGATGTTCTGTTGTTCAAAAGACATTCTAGAAATACACTAGAAAGAAAATAAACTAAAAAGTGTCCTCACTGATGGAGACGCAGGATAGAACCACACCTCCAAGATGAGCAGTTCAAGCACATCTTCATCCAAAGCCCATCTCTGGGCCATCTTGCCATCTGAGGTAAAACTGGTGACTGTGCAAGCAATTGCTCCCAGGCTCCAGAATTCCTGTCTGGGGAAATTGCTTGGCTCTGTGGCTGCTTCCAGATGACGTGTTTATTGTGCTTTATTTGCACACATTTTGTGGCGAATGTACCTGCTATTTATTGAGCGTTTGTTCCATTTGTTTCTGGGGAAGTTATACGACCACTGCAAGAAGCAATTGTTATCACACACTTTGCCATTGCATTTTCCTACGACTTTTCTTACCTCAAAAAAGTCTTGATTTTGGGGAAGTGGTTTGCTGCACAATAACAAGCCAAATATTCCAGCCAGAATTTGTTGTTATGTGATTGAATCCCACCTGAAAAAAGCACCCCATATGCCATGAAAACCCTACGGTTTCAGAAGTCATTTGGGGAAACGGTATACTGACGATGCCCTGATATTGCAAATTGTTACGTCTGTACTAGTGATTTTTTATTTTAAAGGATTTTATTTTTATAGTACTATGACTTTTTAGGACAGTGTGGCATTTAAGTGATCAGTTTGTGTTTTATTTTTTATTTGGTTGTGTGTGTCTATGTGCATGCATTTTATTAGAGGCCTTATGTCCAAGTGACAGAAAAGCAGAAAAGGAAAGTTTGCCTGGCACCTTTAGGCACCGGGCAAAAACGTTCCTTTTTAAGCAGGCCTTTGGTGGATTTGATTGATACCCTATGCCCTTTAAAAATGTGGGGTTTTTTTGGGGGGGGGGTTAGTGGGTTGTTGTTTTTATTTTGATTATATATTTTGTGGTTTCATATTTTGATTTTGTTCTGTGAACTTCTTTGAAACCTCCGGGTGTAGGGCGGTATATAAATTCAATAAATAAAATAAAATAAAATAAATAAGCAGGATATAAGCATTTTAAAATAAATTAACAGTGGGAGAGAGCTTTCTTGGGAGCAGCATCGTGTCAATTACGGCATCCATTGTTACATCTAATAAAGTTGCTCAGTATTGGGGGAAATAGCTTCTTTTCCTTCAAGGAAGGAGTGGTTATGAATACTGTTGTGAACTGCAAACAGGTGGGGTGGAGAGACAAGTGTCCTTATGGTGTCCTTTTATGGTATATTGGAATCAACATGATGCAATGGCGAGAATCCCTGGGATTCCTCGTACATACCTCAAAAACAGGTTTAAAAATAAAATAGAATTAAAATAGAAATGTAATTGAAATTAATAGAAATAAAATAGAAATGTAATTGAGATTAGTAAGATTTTAGAACACAGAAATAAAGAAAATCATCAAACCATCAATTCTAGCACGCGGGGGGCTACCTAAATTATATAATCTGGTATTTGAACAATTGGTATTATTAACTGGATTATAAATTGGCATTGTTATAATGAGGCTATTACTGGAATGTAATTGAAAACTAATAAAAAATATTATATATTTTAAAAAATAGAAATAAATAATTAAAGGTGCAGTACACAAAACAACCGGAACAGCTATCCTATTCCCCCCCCCCCATTGGACAGGATAAACAATGTTGGGATTTCTACCTATGGGGCCTGCAAAAAAAAAAAAGAACCCCACACTGTAAACTGTTTATGGATTGTAGAAGACCTATTAACAGATTTCCGTAATGTTTTAACAAAGGATTGTGAGAAACTGTACACAATGCTTGCTGCCAAGTTGCTCTCTGGCAGCTTCCCAGAGGCCTGCACTAAACATGGAGCGGGGACTTCATTCCAGCACAAAATAAAACAGGATGTTTTCTATATGCCAAAGCAAACAATTTTGCCTTTACAGGGGCACCTTTTATAACTACACACACTGAACTTTTCCAGTTCTTAAAAATGCCAGTTTTGGGACTTTACCACAATTCTTATTTTCACACGTCTTAATTACCGGTATATAATCTGCATTTAAGACACTAGAAACCTCACACATTTGTTTGTTTTTTCTTTTCATTAAAAAAAAATGTTCTAAGTTTTGGATATAATCACAAAAGCTCTGAACAATTGAAACACTGATCTAAACAATATCGAATTCTATTATCGGAATCAGGTTCCCATAGGGACAGATACATTTTGAGAGCAAATCAAATATCGTCTACTTACCTAGATGTCAGAAAAACGGTCCCAGCTGATCAAAATCAGGTCAAAATCTTGAAATCTACATTTAATAAAGAACGTGGACAAAACCAAGCAGAATAGCTGACAGTTAAAATTGTTTGTGCTGTTGCAATCGAATTCTCCACCCCCTAACTAAGCTCAGATGGTGAGTCATGTACATATTTCAAATTAAGAGTCCCTGCCCAGCACATACAGAAAACAAGAGATGGCATGCCTATAGCCAGAGCCTGGAGTTAGCTCAGATACAAGGAAATAAATAATATGGACATTCCTGGAATGTCTTAAAAACATATATCAGAGCAAGTCAGTTTTGCTCTCTACCCAAGAACCTATCGTTGCTGTATTAACCCCTTCTTGACTCAACATTGTTAAGTTTTAAATATCTTATTATTTAACCAAGAGAAAAATATAATTAATTAATTAAATTCATATGCCACCCTCTCTACCTGTAGATCTCACGGCAGTTCACAGCATAAAATTACAATATAAAAAAATACAAAATGCACGATAGAAATAAAAACAGAAAGAAACCAACAACCCCCTCTTCCACAACACATTTAAAAGGGCATTGGATGTCAATCAGTCAAAGGCCTGGTTAAAGAGGAATGTTTTTGTCTGGCGCCTAATGGTGCCCAGAGAGCTTCCCTGGGGAGAGCATTCCACAAACAGGGAGCCAGGGGTGTAGAAAGGTAAATTGGTAGGGGGGGGGGGCAAAAGTGCTCCATTGAACTGAAATTTCAGCTTTCACAACATAGGAAAACAGCCAAGTAAACAGCTATTTTGGTGCAGGAGGGTTAAGATATTAACCAATATGCATGAAATTTCATATATAGCTATATAATCCCTAGTATAGTAAGACCAGACCTTCGGAGCAGGCATTTTTAAAAAAAGTTTTTATGAACCGCCCTAGTAGGGCAATAATTGTTCCTTGAAAATTTGTCACCCCCTCAATTATGGAATGTGGGGTGACCCGCCCTCCCTTGCTACGCCCCTGGAGGGAGCCACTGCAGAAAAGGCCTGTTCTCATGTTGCCACCCTCTTGTGGAGGAGGCACATGAAGAAGGGCCTCAGAGGGTGGTCTCATGGTCCAGGTAGCTTCATATGGAGAGATGCGGTCCTTGAGGTAGGCCTATTGCATCCAAACAGAATCGACAACTCATTCTCAAAAGGGAAGAATCACAGGAATAATCAACATACACATGTAAAAATGTATATACAGTATATATCATTATATGTCATGAGCCCTTTCACATGCTGTTCTTGTTTGGAGAGAAACTTCTAGACATGCCTGAAAATGGCCTCAGCTGCGCGTGCAAACCCACCCACACAACCACACCCACCCCTTTAATTTTCAGATAAATGAACTAGGAATAACTATCACACTCGTGATTTAGACACAATTGCAAATGCACCTTGGATCATACACGCCACAGTACACATTGAAAAAGTGGGCAAAAAAATGATGCTATTGTTCACCAACTTGAGGGTCATTTCCCATAACAATTATGTATCTTGAAATACTTTCCATGCAGATCACAAGAATCCCAATCTAATTATCTAATCATATGGGACAAATTCCCATGCCTCTCTTTCACTGGGCCGGTTCAGACATAACACAAAATTCAGCACTGCATAAATAAGCCTAGGTGAGTCTTAGGGCTCAAATGCACTCCCTTCTCCTCTGGTGTCTTTCCTCTCCTGCTCTGGCTGTGAGGAAATGAAAAGCTTTCACTTGCATTTTAGAAGAACCGTAACTTGCCATGTCATCTAAACCTAGACAAACAGTGGTTCATTATAACCATTGTCGGTGGAACAAGCAGTTTCCAACCATTGTTCATGAAGTCAGTTTCATAAACCGATACAGTATGATAATCTTGTTGGTTTAGGGTTTGGATAACATGCTATATTCCAGTTAATCTAAACCATAGGTTGAAGCTGGCACTCACCTGCCCATAGGTACTTTGGTGCTGGCAAATGACAACTATGGGGAAACAGATATGTGCATTCATTATTTCTAATGAAAAATGTGTGAAATTCATGCCATGGGGAAATTTGTGTTACAAATTGGGTTACATGTGCTTTTAGGGGGATTAAATCAATTAAAAGGGTAACTAATCCACAAGTTGCTATAATTCCATACCAGTTGCTGGAAACTGCAGGAGGGGAGTGTTCTCACACTCGGGTCCTGCTTGTGGGCTTTGGCAAGCCCTAGGCTCTGTGGTTTAACCCACAGCGCCACCTGTGTCTCCTAAATGGGGCTTACTCCCAGGTAAATAGGCAAAGATTGCTGGCTACATATTTACCTCAGAGTAAGCCCCTTTGAACTCAATATATTTACCGGTAAGTTGTTCGTGTAACTCTGAGGAGTTGGAAACAGCTGACTTCTAAACCATGGTCACAACCAGGGATTAAGAGTTACATAAATCTGGCTGTTAAAGATTGCCTTGTGTACTTACCAGGGTTTTAAAATTCACATTTTAAATCTTCCCTAGTAGGTACAGCGCTCTCATTTAGGTTTCATAGGATCAAAGAATTGTAGAGTTGGATATCCCCTCCCCCTCAAAATAACATTCATGACAGTTTGGGGGTATATGTTGTGAAAACCTGGACACCATTTTCATAGAATCCTAGAGTTGGAAGGTACAGTCCAGTGCTGGATTTACATATAAATTAAACAAGCTATAGCTTAGGGTCCCACTCTCATGGAGGGGGCCCAAAAAAATTAAAGAAAAAAAAACTGGATGTACATTTCCAAAATACAGTGTAAGATAAAAAAAACAAATAAAATAAAACCTACATAAAGCAACAGTGTTTTGTGTTGTGTGGGCTCCTAGGATGTAATGGGCCCCCGCCTGCTCGCCTGCTCCCTAAAATATCACTGGTTTGCTCATTTCTATATATAAGCTGCCTACATTCTGCATGGACTGGTTGCATGGCAACATGTGCAAATGGCTTTAGATACCTGATAGGTCCATAAATTACCATCTAGCCTATGTTCAACACAAAAAACAGCAACAATTTGTTGTTGACAAAGGACAGCTGTGTGGGATGTCAGTCAAGTCCAACATCCTAAGGGAGGACCAACTGCCACTTTGTGCCAGTTAGTTTTGGTTTGTTGGTCGGTTAGGCTGCTGCTGCTTAAAGATGTGTTAAGAGACTCACTAATATAGTTTATATCTTTTGTTTTGTAACCTAAATATGTACATGAATGAATCTGTCAGTAAATTACTTTACTTTGGTTATTAATCAGATTCATGTGTATCTTTATTTTGAGGGGGATAAAGGGATTGACAATCAAGAAAGGACGAAAGACTCAAACGAGTCAGCAAGCCGTTTGCCCCTGTACAACGTTTAATTCTGCTACTATATTATATAAACGTTCCCACAAGCTGGACATATAAAGGGCCCCATTACCTTCAGTAGATTAGGGCCTCATCAAACCTAAATCCGGCCCTGAAGGTACCCCAAGAGTTATGCAGTCCAACCCCTTCCAATGCAGGAATCTCAACTAAGGCATCCAAGACCGATGGCCACCCAACTTCTGGTTATACAGGTTTCGTCGTCCATTGCACAGTGAAACTGATCGATTTGCCTTCTGCAACTAACAACTGCATCGTGACAGCAGCTCTACTGAATTGAGGAGGGAGTGCATAAGCGCTAATCCTTCCCTCGGAACGGTATACTATGTTAGCCTTTAAGGCGCCACGGGACTTTTCCTTCCAGGAAAGCAACGCTCCTGTTTGTCCTTTAAGCGCACTTCTTTCAGAAGCCCGGCTGCTCCCCGCCAGCCTCTTCCTCGCCGCTCGCTGGGCACAAAGAGGCGGGACCAGCTGGCGCACAAGCGGCTGCGGGTGCTCTGCGGACTGAACTCCAGCAACCTTCGGATCCGGCTTCTTTCGTTTTCGTTTCCCGGAAGGGTAGCGCAGTAATTGGAGACCGCCTTTGCTTGCCAAGCAGGGAGGGAGAGAGAGGGAAGGAGGGAGAAGGGGGCGAGGATCGATCAGGGGGCAGAAGACTTGCTTTGCACCCAGAGCGCCCCAGCCCCCGGAACAGCTGCTCCACCTTCCACTTCCCACCTGTAATGCAGGTAAGAGATGCTGGGAGCCCGTGGGATATCCGCTCTGCACTCACCGGACCCCCCTGTACCTCCCCCCCTCTTTCAGTCCTCTGTGTCCCGTCTCCTGCGCCAACTCCGTTTTCTTTCTCTCCTGTCTCTTTTAACGCGCATCCCAAGTTCATCGCACACGTGGTCCCCATCCTTCTTCGCGTCCCGAGCGTCACTCAGGTTGTACCTGAGACCCTCCCACTTTCCACGTTCCTCGTGGACAGTTTCAGCTACCCAAGTCCTCAGATAAAGTTTTCTGAGTTGTTTTTGTTAATTTGCTTATTTCAGGCTGGAGAAACTCTGGAATTCCCCCCTCTCCCTTCCTAGTTCATTTCACAAGAGGGAAGGAAAATAAGCTAATGTTCTAGAAGGAGAAGCATTTTGGCGGAGAAAACTGGAGGGCCAGGGAGGGGGTATAATTAACTTTAAAAGAAACAAAAATGTGTGTTGAAACTTAAACACTTTCTTTTCCTTTTTCCTTGGCTGACAGGCTAAAGCTTTTCGATTGTTTTCACAAGTGACAAAGACAATTTTGGGCTGGAATATGTCATTTGTGAATGTTGTGACTAGGCTGGAAGAGCAAGAGACCATATTTTAAACCCATCATTTATTTTTAGGCAGTGAAGGTTGTACATTTGAATTTCATATATGGGGAAAGCAAAGAGCAACTTGAGCTTGTTCTTGAGGATGTATTGCCAGAAATGGAGAAATAAAGTGTTAGCTGGACAGTCTGATTAATATTCGGTAGCAAGGGGGTGTGTGTGTTTGTTTTTGGCTAATCATTGCTGTTGCCATGCCTGCACAATGTTTAAATTAGACCATTATTTAATTTCCTCCTCTACTTTTCTCTATTTTATTCTGCTTTTTAAAATACTTTAGAAGTGAAGTGTAAAAATGGGTGGGCATCTTTCAGTTTTATTTTCACTGGGTGTTTTAATCTGAAACATTTTTAAACTGTTGTGTAAAGAGTGCCTTAAGTGTGGTTAAGGATAACTGTAACAGCAAATTGTATTGTAGCACCTTCAAGACTTATCAAATGCATTGTGTTTTTTAAACACTTAATTAGATGGATGATAGACTTCAGTTCACAAAAGCTTGTTCAATAATCCGTGTATAAACAATACACAATAAGGTGCTGCTGATTTTTTTTGGGGGGGGCAGATAACAACCAATTAATTCAATTACCTCTTTGCTAATTAAAATAGCTAACAAGCCAATCTATGTGTGTTCAAGTCATTTTTAAAAGACACATAGACTTCAGTCTATTTACTTTGGAATAGACTTCTTAGTGTCAGTGAGAATACACAAGTACTTGAGGATTTGAGACTTAAGTTTCAAATAGTAATATGGTAAAGATTTCATAGAGATATAGGTTAATTACCAGAAATATGGCTTAAAAATAGCTATAGCATATGAGATCTGGCATATCAGCCTCAAGTTAGCTTTTACTAGCCTTCAATTAGTTATCATCTGAAGGCAGCCCTGTTTAGGGAAGCTTTTAATGTTTAACAGACTTTTATTTTAATATTTTGTTGGAAGCTGCCCAGAGTGGCTGGGGAAACCCAGCCAGATGGGTGGGGTATAAATAATAAATTATTTTTATTATTATCAATGTTATAAGATTGCAGCTTTACAATTCTATATGTGAAGAACAAACTTAGTTGGTCTCTAAGGTGCTACTGGAAGGAATTTTTTTTATTTTTTATTTTGTTTTGACTATGGCAGACCATCATGGCTACCTACCTGTAACCAATTCTATATGTGTTTACTTAAAAGTAGTCCCATTGAGTTTGGTGAGTTAAACACACATTGAATCAGGCAACTAGGTCCTGTTTATTTCAGACATGGAATTGCTTTCTTCCATCAAAATCAATAAGATCTAAACTTCCTTAATTTTGTCTGAATCATTGCCTTAAGTTACAAAGTGCTTTGCATTTATTTATATTGCATTTCCCTCTACAACCACCTTGGTATCTATTATTCCCATTTCACAAAAGGTGAAAATTGAAGCTGTGTGTATACACCATATATTTAAAACACACACACACCTGAATCCTGGGAACTGTAGTTCACACCTGGTAGAAGCAGCACCCCATACAAACTAAAGTTCTTAGTATTCTCTGTGGTTTTTTTTGGGGGGGGGGTGGGACTTTAAATTTATGGTTTATACATAGCTTGAAAGAAATTGCCTTGCTCAAAGCCACATGAAAAACACTTTGCATAGATGTATCCTATGCATGGCGACTATTATTGATGAGGGCTATGGTTTCAATGTCTGGATTAAGAGACATATAGCAATTGTGTGACAGCAGTGCTGTAGTCTCTAAACAGATTGAGAAGAGGATAACTCAACACAAAAATGAAATGAATTTCTTCTTCAGATCTGTCTTGCCTAGAATTTGCACTTACAGAAACATCCCTTCTGTGCTTGAAATTTGGTGAATTACTGCCAAAGGGTGAAGATGGCTGTGTACACACCAGAGTGTTAATACACACGTGGGTCCCCCAGATCTGATCCCCCCGCCCCATGGGGTTTTGTGCACTTTCAGCCACATATGAACTCTTTTAGTTGATTTCTGTCCAAGGTTTCCCATCTACATTAGTAGATGGGATGTATTTGCATGGTGTGCTGTTGTCCTCCCCCCCCCCAGTCACTTATTTCCCCACCCTCCTTGAGTTCTGGAAATCCGAGGTTTGTTGTAGGCAGGTATTTGTTTACCTGTGTGTGCCTCCTTTTGAGATTCAAGTTTTCTGATATATCAGACTTGCACAAAACAGTAGTTTTCTTTTAAAAGTGTGTGTCCTTTCCAGCCATGCCAGTAGCTTGCCCTTCCTGAGTACTTCAAACTTGAGGTCCATTATGGGCATGCCTGCAGGTATTGGTTTGCCTATGCACTCACCATTTTATTATTTTTATTTTTAGATGCAAGATATATAGCAGATTTGCACAAAACAGTGGGTTAAATAATAAAAAAATAAAAATGTGTGCCATGTGATATGGGTAACTCTTCACCAGCCTTTCCTGCACTGTATCATGATTGAATGGCAGCAGATTATAATGCAAAAACCATTGCTATTCATAAAGCTCTGCTATCCATTTTTATCTCACCCTCCCTTTGGGGATCAAGGTAGTATTTATGGGGTTATCTCATTTTATCTGCGCAACAAATCAAGGATGTGGAGTAGGCTTGGCGACAGTAAGCAGCCCAAGATCACCCAGTGAGCTGCATGGCTTAAGTCAGAGGTCGGCAACGTGCAGCCCATGGGCCAGATGCAGCCCACGAACACCGTTTTACCGGCCCACGAGCCGCCCCTGAACTGAGCTGCCCGCTTGGTGAGTCCTCCATGCACTGTGCTAAATCAGCGCAGCGCGGCGTGGCGACTCACTGAGCGGCACCAGAAAGTGCATCTGTGCACACGCAGATACAGGAAATCACGTCTGAGCATGCGCAGAAGCAATTTCCAGTGCCGCGGACATGCGCAGACGTGGGTTCCGGCATTGTGCTGTGCCAGCCTGGCCCACGGACAATCTCCATGGGAGTGATCCGGCCCATGGCCGGTAAGCCTTGCCGACCCCTGGCTCAAGTGCATGGCCCTGTCCATCATCCAACAAATGTCCTTCTACACTGCTCTCATCGTCAAGCTGCCATTGGAACAGGTTCGACTTGCTTCTGTATAGCACAGAGTGATATAAATGTTGCAGTGGGGCATGACTCAAACATAGGGAATCCAGTTTGTTCTCCCCATCTTCGGTATGTTTCTCCTTTCTAAAGGGTGAAGTGGCAACTAGTTCTTCAAGTCCCGTGGCAACATCTGCTTTGCCCCTGCAATTCCAGCCCACATCTGTTCCATCCTTACTCTACGAGGGACAAATCTGCACATTACCAGGCTGCCTCAGTGAGTAGAAGAGTCATGATGTAAGGGACCAGTGATCAATACAATAAAAAAAAGCAAGACCTGCAACAAAATGTTGCAGTATGAAGTGCTCCTATTTGGATGTTCCATTTCATTACCTCTCTCACCCGGTCTTCTGCCCCCCTCATAACAGACAGACCACATTCATTGGCCAGTGAGCGTGATCTTTTTGGGGAAAGGGCACCCCACACAGGATTTCCCCTGTAAAGTTTGTACTTCTGCAAATCTTGAGTTCCCCCAAGCCTCCTGATATCTCCCTTTTGCAGATGGATAGTTTCCTTTTTGGCTGCTGATCACTCGCTTCTGATCATCACTTATCATATGTACAAATATTTTTATGGAGCCGACCTGGGTCAGGTGATGCACTGGTCAAACATACCTACTGCCTGCCACATTATTAAAGCATTCCTAGTGTAAATGAAGACAGACGTAACATTTTAAGAGTGGAGGGGTTAGTCTGAAAGCACTCTCAACATATTCTGTGCAAAGGCAACTTCCAACCCAGCTTTTCTTTATACACAACGTCTGTCTTCTTCGCCTATTAAGGCAAAGTGATCTTAAGAGTGTCTTGTGATGTGATTGAGAGAGAAAGCAGAAGGGGCGCTATAGAGTGGGATATACACTCTAACCAACGTTTCATTCAATTTTAGAGATGCAGGAAATAGGAAGCCTATTTAAGTGCATGTCTGAAGCTAGCCTGACTCAGGGTTGTGTATTTTGATGAGATACTTCCAGGCATGGCCAAACTTGGCCCTCCAGATGTTTTGGGACTACAGTTCCCATCATCCCTGGCCACTGGTCCTGTTAGCTAGGGATGATGGGAGTTGTAGTCCCAAAACATCTGGAGGGCCAAGTTTGGCCATGCCTGCTTATACAATGAGAATGCAGAATTGATTATTTGATGCAAAATTCAGTATTATAAGGACCTCACCCTTAGTTTTCTAAAAAGCTATTTCCTAGCCCACATGGCTGTGAATATAGACTTGAAAATGTATAAGAACTACGTGGGGAAATCTCAGAAGCTGGTTGGTGGGGGGAGGGGAGCATTGCCTTGTTATTTTAATTTAAATATCAGTCTCCTTTGGTTACAGGAATCCAGCCCTCTCTGTGGAGCAAAGATGATGTGAGTCACTGGCTGAGATGGGCTGAAAAAGAATATTCACTCAGGGAAACAGATGAAAGCAAGTTTGAAATGAACGGGAAAGCTCTGTGTATTCTCACCAAGGAAGATTTCAGATTGCGGGCTCCTAACTCAGGTTAGAGATGTTTCCCCTAATAACTCAAGGGAAATGAAGGATTTCTTACAGGGAAAGAGAATTAGAAAGGCTTGGATGTAGGTATAACACTAAAGGGAACATGTGGAAATAATGTACAAAGTCTTTGCACTCAAAAGGTGACAACATCCAAGGGCAGGAGTAAAATCATTTTGATTAGGTCAAATACTTTGTTGAGTTTAATGGTGGATCTCAGTTTCTCAGGTACTCAGTAAACTCAGCATCTGGCTCCCAAAGCAAGATGGAAATTCCTGACTGACAAGGATGTCTCTTGAGATGAGTTGACCTCTCCAAATGTGGACTCTCCTTCCTTGGGGGTGTTTAAACAGAGGTTGGATGGCCACCTGTCAGGGATGCTTTAGTTGAGATTCCTGCATTGCAGGGGGATGGACTAGATGACTCTTGGGGTCCCTTCCAACTCTACAATTCTATGAAAATGGTGCCTAGGCTTTCACAACATATACCCCCAAACTGCCATTAATGTTATTTTTTTGGGGGGGATATACATACCGTAATGTGGGATTGGTCTTTCTCTATTTCTTTTCCCACAGGAGATGTTTTGTATGAATTGCTTCAATATATTAAGACAAAGAGGCGAGCCCTTATTTCTAGCCCTTTCTTTAACTCTGCCCTTCGGGATGCAGAACACACACAGGCTCAGAGTGCTCCAGAAGGTGAGTGCTATGGAGTTGTGGATTAATCTTGGTAAATTACCCTTGGCTGGTACTCCAGCAGCCTTGGATTCAAATCTTGGAGTCTTACATGCTAGGAGGCAGAATCTAGACCTTAAAGGTGGGAAGGGACAAGGCTTAGAGAACCTTGATCAGCAAAGTGAAGGTTCAAGTATAACCCCTGATAGCTCCAGTTAAAAAGGTCTCAGCCAGTGGGACACAGCACGAAAGGAAAAGGAGATGGGGAGGAAGGAGGAAAACCAGAAAACTTAAACACCAGTTCTTAAGAGTTCTAAAGCTTAGCTCTCTAACCGCAGGACTGATAGCCTGGTGCAACGATGCCAGGATATTGGATCCAAATAAAATAAACTGCTTCCTTCAGTTTTCTTCTATTCTGAGATAATCTTTGGGATTCTTCCCATAGGTGCCAAAGTCCATGCTAGACACATAGTGCTAGGAAATAACTTTAGCCAGTTAGTCTGTCATAGTTGCTTTGGGTCCTGGGCTTACTCTTTGTTATAAGTTCATTTCATAGTATTAAAGTGACTGAGAATATACTGAATGAAGCCCTGGTCTCCTCACAGGCATGAGATGTAAATTAGATGGTCTCTCAGCTGATGGCCATTCACACCCAAAAGAAAGGTTGATCATCCCTACAAGTCATCCAAGCCATGCAGACCAGACTAGATCTCCAACCAAGATCTTCTACAGCCCTGGGTCCATCAGTCTCTCTGATCATAATTTGGGGATCAATTACAGGGGAGATATTATTTGCTCGTTTCCTGGGACACCAGCTCCAGTCAGTGGTAAAATTGCAGGTAAGCATGAATTTTCTGCGTTCCTTAGCTCTGTTGTCATAAATCAGATTATATTTGTAATTTCTGTGGCACCTTTTCTACGCTTTGATTTTTTTATTATTATAGACTGTGTTTCAAACAAAATGTTTCCCAAAGTGGTTTACAAAAATATACGCAAATAAAACACATGAATTTTTTTTAATATGGGGAGTAGCAGCACTTTCAAAGGCAAATATGGGGGTGGGGTGGCTGGTGGAAGAGGGGATGCTTCATCCTCTTCCCTCGCCCTGTTTTCAATATCACTGTGAATATCTCCTCAGGGCCACACTCTCAAACTGGAAGGTTAAGCAAAGGGAAACACAGCCAGCGGACATTTTCAGAGGATAATTGGTGGGAGAGCTCAAGCACACATCCTACCAGCTTGCTGTTTCTCTCCTATAAAAGCTTTATTTGTTCCTGGATTACCTCAGCAAACACTGCTATGGGAACCTGTGTTTTGCTGAGGTTACATTTACAGTAGTTCCTCGCTTAGCTGCAGGCTGCACAGGGGTAAATGCTGAACTTTTCACCCACTGAGACGAACTATCGGGCACAAAATTGCAGCGTGGTAGTCCTGCTCTTCCTCACATCATTGGTCACTTATTTGTGGTAGCTTGGAAATGCACCCTCACCTAAATGATGATACAGAATTGCCCAGTAAAGATGTTAACTTGTGTCATCCTAGCTGATTGAACCACAACCCTCTTTTTCTGCTATACTACAGACTGCAGGTTACTTTGGGATTATGTCTACCAGCTCCTCTGTGACAGCCGATACGAAGCATTTATCAAATGGGAAGATAAAGAGGCCAAAATATTTCGCGTTGTTGACCCCAACGGACTAGCCAGGCTCTGGGGTAATCACAAGGTACCCAGTAAGCTTCTCATGTGGAATTACGTAGATGCAGATTTTTATTTTAATAAAAGTTGTTTGGGCCATCCCTAATCCTGGTGAAACATCTGAACAGAAGGGATACTTCCAGGTTTAAAAACCCAACTAATAAAAATAATGTACAGTATAAATGTTATTATTGAAGCTGCCTTTAGGGTGCATTGTGTGAGCAGGCATATGGGGATATCAGATCTGCTGGTTGGTAAGAGCTCCTAGCTGACAGATCCATACCCATGTAAGTACCCCTAGAGTACTTACTCATGAGGGGATCCATTGATTTAGGCACAATGATCAGGCCAATTTTTTTACTGGAAAAGTTGGAATATTGTCTTAGATTTAAAAAGTGGGTAAATTTATTTTACACTGCCTTGGAGTTTCCACGTTGCCATCAACAACTATTTTTCTTGAAATAAAGTCCATTGTCTAAAGATCTCAGCAGGTGTCCTGTTCAAGCAGTAAACATGGTTTACCAGGTTATTCTATTCTAAATTCTTAGCAACAATCTAAAAGGGATTGCAAGAGGGAGCTTGGTGAGAGAGCACTAAAATTCTAAGTGCAATCTGTTTTAACGCTTGCTAAAAGGACTCAGGTTGCAGGAATGGGAAAGAGCTGCTCCTGATATGATGATGAACCACAACCAATTGGAATAGAAATCACTGGGCTAAATGTACTACTGATGTACACTAAGGCAGCTGTTTGTTTTTGTTTTTTAAAATCTTATTAACTCACACTTTCAAATGAAGTTGCTCAAACCATTCGTCGCTCAACTCTGTTTAAAACAGCATCTGTTGCAATTTACTGTATTAAGTTTGGAATTGAGTGTTCAAGTGTTTGGAATTGAGTGACCACTGAACTACGATTCTGCAGGAAGATCCTATGGTGCTATTTAGCTATCCGAGCCTAAATTATTCCTATTGCAGTCAAAGAAAATCAACTGTCAGTTGAACAAAACCCATAATCTTTTGAATCTACAGAACCGTAGGAACATGACGTATGAGAAAATGTCAAGAGCTTTGAGACATTACTATAAACTGAACATCATCAAAAAGGAACCTGGGCAGAAACTCTTATTCCGGTAAGAAAATAAGAGTTCAACCTGTAAAGTGAGCTCACTGGGGAGTTACTGCAAGAGAACTGCACATTAGCAGGGTAGGTACTGTTTGCTGCATAGAAAGTGCTCTGCTCTCTAGTGGAGAAGGATGATAGAGGCAACTTGGTTGTGTCCCACCTGCATCAGAGAGATGTTGTGCACCACAGTGCAGATCTACTCAGCTAAAAGGTATGAAACCTTTTGAAAATTTGTTTTACTCAGTTAAGGGACTTTTCCTTGGTGGCAAGGAACTCTTGAGACAGCAGGGTTTGAGCCAAGGACCTTCACCCAAAGGATGAGCCCCTTAGTCAGCATGGAATCCTGTATGTCAGGCATGTCCAACAGTAGATTGCAATCTACTGGTAGATCATTAGACATTTGTGGTAGATCACTGGCTCTTCCCAAAGAAGTTCAAGAACTTTGGCTTCCCTAAAAAAAGCTCAAAAACTTAGACCTGAACCCCAAAAAGGGCTTTCCTTCCTAAAAAGAAAGCTCAAGAACTTTGACCTGAACCCTTAAAAAACGGGGGTAGATCACTGCCAGTTTTTAACTCTGTGAGTAGATCTCAGTCTCTTGGGAGTTGGCCACCCCTGCTGTATGTGATGCTGAGATGCAGACCAAGCTGCATGTGACTTCAAGCAAGCATGCTTACTCTGGCCATTTTTATTTTACAGAAAAAATCAGCTATGGGGCTCAAACCTACAGTGTGCTTCCAATCCAAACTGGGGACCCATACCAGTTTTATGCTGTTTTCAGAAGACTGCTGGTGTTGGTCCTTAAACTGGATTGGAAGCATGTTCTGGATCTGGTCCATAACCACTGATTTTTCTACAAAATGGCTAAGTTAAGCTTGTTTCCTGGGACACTTTAATGTGTCATTTGGCCCAATGACTGTACCTTAAAGAGTGGGGTTGGAAGTGGGCTTGGGAACCAAATGGGAATATGGATTAACTCAAAGTGTGCATGTTTGTTTCTTTAAAATTCCAGATTCCTGAAAACTCCTGGAGAGAGAAAACCTGACAAGTCTAGTGAATTTGAGCAGCTGGACAATGAAGAGCAGGAAGGAGAGGACTGGAAAGAAGATGTGCTGGAAATATCACCATAGAACATTAGCCAAGCCACAGAAGCACTTAGAGGCTGCGTTGTGCAATGGAAAAGCTTTAAATGACTGGACGATGTGAAATGATGTTTCGGAGCTTGTGTATCCTGTTGCTTCCTACAGTTCATATTAATCCACTGGACCTCTGCTGCCTTAGAATCAGACCATCAGCTTTTAATCTACTGCTGAACTGTAAGCAAACTCTGTGCTTATATAGCAGTCAGCATTTCTGTTTGAAAATGGCAGTGCTCTGAATCACATATCTATAGCCACTGCCCATCTTGTTGCTGGGTGATTTGTAAGCCACTCTTTCATAGACCAGCCTCTTAAGATCTATAGATCCATAACCCCATAATTCTGCTATTTTTTTGATTGTGTGTGTGTGTGTGTGAACGCTCTCTCTACATTTTATAAAAGTGTGATGGTTTTGCCCATCTACTACAGCATCTCAGATGCTCATGGGAAGCCCAAAACAGGACCTGAGTGCAACAGCATTCTCTCCACTTCAGATTCTCTGCAACTAGAACAAGACAACTTGCTTGGCCAATATACAAACACTACATAAGCTGATTGGGACCATTAGAGTTTAAATATTTTCACATATTTGGTTAAACCATTTGAGTAGCAACAATTGGCCTCTCTAAAGTGGAACATCCTGAAATTGCAAAACCAGCTCCTCAAACTTTTTAGAGTGGCCCTTAGATGTTTTCAGTGTAGACCAGGGGTCAGCAAACTTTTTCAGCAGGGGGCTGGTCCACTGTCCCTCAGACCTTGTGCCGGGCCGGATTATTTTGGGAAAGAAAAAAAAATGAACAAATTCCTGTGCCTCACAAATAACCCAGAGATGCATTTTAAATAAAAGGACACATGCTACTCATGTAAAAACATGCTGATTCTTGGACCGTCCGCGGGCTGGATTTAGGTGATTGGGCTGGATCCGTCCCCTGGGCCTTGGTTTGCCTACCCTGGTGTAGACAGTGCCAGCTGAATCATAGAATTGTAAGTTGGTACCCAGAGGGTCATTGTCCACCCCCCTGCAATGCAGGAATCCTGCCCACAGCTGTCCCTAGATGGGCTCGATTCACCAACTTTCTGGTTAATAGCCAGACACGCTGATCCATTGCACCACCTGAGGGTGCAAAAATTTGAAGCCAATTTACCAATGACCCCGTCTAATTTAGATTGAAATCCAGATAACGGTGATTTTGACAATATATTATTTCACAAATTGTTTTCTTCTTTAGCTTTGACATTGCTATTCTAATTTTCTGTTTGCTTTTTTACAAATGGGAAGTGGAGTCTGAGAGATAAAATAAAGGTACTCTTTTAGCATAAGCACAACTTTCCTCCCAGCTGCACAAGTATAGAACACCATCCTTCCATTACTGTGCTATGGTAGGAAGAATCAAGTCAGTCTCCCAGACACATTAATAGCAAACTCTGAGCCTTTTGCTTGCAATTCTTTCTCTTTGAAGTGCTTTCTTTTGCTTTTCTCTTAACACTATCAAATAATTTAATTTCCAAACCAGGTGGTTTTCATTTCACAGTTGCTGATAATAACTATATTGAAATCTGATCTGGCTCTGGTTGCATGCTACTATTCCTGCAAAACAATTAGTGGCCCTGGATGAGAATGCACATTCATTGCTGCATCGAAAGATGCATACAGCTAGTTCAGTAAGGTCTAGATGAGCTCTGCAGTGTGAATGCAGGTGCTCATCTGAAGCAGTGATGGCATTAGTTAATTTTAGACTCTGGACCTATTGGTCCTACAGCCCCTCCTCCTCTTGGATGGTAGTGTTTATTGCTTCATTTTCTTCAAATTCTGGTAAGGCACCCTCCCTTGGGTTGCCTTTGGGTGGCCTTCCTGCTCATTCTGCCCAGCTGGGTCCTGAACATACACCCCAAAGGAACTGATCTGAATGTACATTACTTTCATGCATGCAATCTTGCTTCTCTTTGATTTATTTAGGTGAAGGGAGTGGCACTCCAAACTGCAGGGCAAGCCACACTTGGGGTGGCGGGACGATGACCCAAAGTCTATGCAAAGTTCTAGGAAGGAGTAGGATCCTGATACGGCTAACTACTCCACGCTGGTTATGTGGGGGTGACTGTACCCTTGTTAAATTAGTGGCTTGTGTCCAGTGCAAAATAAATGAAATGTGACACAGTGGTTGGGGCAACCCAGTCAGATGGGCAGTGTACAAATAGTAAGTTATTATTATTACTGGGGAAGAAGGGAGCCCAGAAAGAGCTGCTGATTTCTTATTATGTTGCTGCCCTGTGTATGACTTTAGGAAGATGCCACAGATCCAGTGCTACTACTCTTCTAATGTTTGTTTTGGGATTAATACCTCAGACCACAGAACCTCACATGCTGCAGCAGGATCTCTGCATACCTATTAAGCAGAATTGCATGGTATGTTAAGTAGAGGGTGGAGGACAATGTGGGAATGAAGCTTAAAAGGGAACCAGAATCTGGATGGATTTGAAAAGTGCAGGGCTGGATGAAAGCTCATTTTGCATTTGAATTCTAGTGATTCTTATCTTGAATTAAATACAGCCTTGTGCTAAAGTGTGCACTTAAAGAGCTCTGTTGCAGCAGAAAGATTGTTGCACTGATACCTAATGAGGATATTGACTTTGTTTTTCAAAATAGATGGCACTATAAAATAAAACAAACAGGAAGCATGAATCAAAGGATTTGTTGAGTTTGTGAATAACACATTTTAAGCATGCAAGCCGATTCACCATTCATAGATAGAGGAATTTTGTTGTTGTTGCAATGTTCCAGTTTTACAGATGGGAATCTGAAGCTGGAAGGCAATGACTTATGAGAGCTAATGAGCAAAAACTCCTGAGTCCCAAGTTTGGTTCACTATTCAGTGGACTACACTAGCTTGCTCAACAATGAAGTAGTTAACAGCAAATAAAAAAATACATTGCTATATGCACTTTCATAATCAGTGTTGTTCAAATACCATACCAAGCTGCACTTGGTGCTATATAATTACTATTATTTACTACTATTATGCAGCAAAGCATCTGAAGCTGATGCTAAGTAGTGAAAACTTCTGTCCACTTGACAATGATGGGGAACACACAGGAAACCATACAGAGGGGTAAACCTTGTCAACATTGAATGTTTCTGCATGTGCTAACTTGCACATCACATTTTCCTTAAAACACATGACCTGTTTTCCTTAAAATGAATGAACCGTTTGCACAGCTTAGAGGCATTCTACACACTCTATAATACAGAAATATGTGTGGACTCTTCAGAAATATAAGTCGATCCAATTAAAAGATATTACCTTGCATTTTCACTTTAACTGATGTAACTATGACTTCTCAGACATTTATTTCTTCTGCCAATTATTCCCTCAGGAACAGTTAAAGGGGATGGAAGATAAGGAAATATAAGTCCAACAGAGCAAAACCACAAAGTTTGTGTGGCACCAAGCTGCAAGAGAGGCAGGCTCTTGGACACAATCTTTCAAACTCCGAATTCCAAAAGTGTCTCTTGTAAACTTTATTTTATTATATAATCTATATTCCATTATACCTTGTGAAATTGCAAACCACATGAACAAGGTCATGCCGCAGTATTTTATAAAATGGATATACACCCATATACAGTAGTTTAAGTACATGATTAGATGACAAATTCATCTACTAGGCTCTTGTAGGTATTAGTTATCCATACCTGTTTTATATATACTATCCATCAATGCTAGGCTTTAATATATTTGTGTGTTATAGACTTGGAGGGGTAGGTATCAGAACAGCTACTGATGGATCAAAAAATAAAACAAAGCAGCAGGAATTCGTCACCCCGATTCAACTTGTGCCTCAAGCTGACACCTCATGTCTGAGACCGATGTGATGCAGCTCTTTCTGAATTGTTCCACTCCAGGCTACTGGCGTGGGCTTTAAAATTTGAATGCTGCTGCTCTCTACACCCCAAATTCCCTTGCTCATGAGGAAACAAACTTCAGTTTCCCAGCATGCTATTCTGAAAAAAATGAGGCAGCAATCAGATGGTGGACACCCTGCAATCCAGTTGCTCCTATAACTTCGCTGGAATCCATTAGCTGCAGTCAAAGTCTTATGCTCAGTGCAAACTATTGCATGTTAAAAACAAAGCATGTCCAAACTCTTACTATACCCCTAGATTGCAGGAGGAATTCAACCTCATACTAAGGCAATTGTTTCATCACCAGGGCAAGCATTTCACCTTCTCAGGAGGAATGATACCCTACCCCCTGGCTCTGGTATTTAGTTATTTCTTCTCAATTGCTGAGCAGGAGTGCAGTTCCAAATGATGCATGAGTGATTAGACTGTAAGTGATTACAAATAATGATAAATAGTAATCAGACTTGAAGTCAACAGCATATTTTATAAACATTTTATTGGCTGAATAGTGTACACAGTACTTACAGTTGTATCTATTAAAGACAAAATACACTTCAAAATGCAGCATAAAAAATTATAAACTTTTGAACTATGTACAAACTTTGCCTTACAGTTTCACAAATATCAATACTCCAATCCCCATTCACAACCCAAGAAATTGATTTTTTTTTACATGCAAAATATTTGAAGAAGTTTAGCCTTGGGGGTTTCTACGCCAACCCTTAAGTATCAAACCGCTTTAAATGGGCTCAATGTTCCAGTGTTTTATAGGTCAATAGAAGAATTTAGATTTTCTTCAAAACCAGCTTTATCCCTTAAGTCTATCCCCAATTAAGTATTTAATAGCCTGATTTTTAATTTCCAATTAAGAGTTTGCACTTGGCATTACTTCTGCTTTTAGTTTTTTTATCCAGGAACAGAACATTTTGCAACACGTTGCAGTCTGAGACTCCTAATATTAACAAATATTTTGAAATAAGTTTGACCTACACACATGAAGTCTAAGCCATTGGTATAATAGATCCTATCAGGACATTTTACACCATTGCAGAAAAACCTAACTACAGACCAAAAATTAAAAAGGTGTCTGCACCATCTACATTTAGGTATCAAAGAGCATTTTTTGTTTTTAGGTTGAAAGGGGTAGCGATGGCTTGGTCTTTTAACGATGCAAATGTCATATTATGATTTTACACACACAAAGAATTAGGAGAACCTTGATTCCCTTAACATCCCAGTCTGCAGTGATAAAACTGATAACTGAAAAGGGAAACACATGGAGAAACATCTTCAATTCAGACTATACAGTGTTTCCTCCTCACCATGTCTATCAGTATCTCAGAACGTACCAATGCTTTATATATTTACAACTGAAAAACAGTATTAAAAAAGTATTCACTGTTTCTTCACTAAGACTGGATATTTTATTGTAAAACCAGTGAAAAGAAACACTAGCCTGTTGAAGAAAACTACAATGGTAATCAAAGGCACCCAGGATGCTGGCAAATGCAGAGAAGCAAACAGAAAGACTACTGGAGATTAAAAACAAAAAGGTTTAGAAACATGGAACCTGCACAAAGGCTTAAAAGGATAAGTGCAGTTGATACAAAAAAAGCGCACATCTTTGCTTACAATAACTTATGTTAGAGCACTGGAACACCATGTAAAAGCATGGTGATAAATAGCTTAAACTCTGCTCCACATCTCACTTTACGTTGTTTTCACCAAACTCATTCTAGAGTTTGCCATTTGCGTATCAGTTGTCTTAACATTTCATTGGCTGGAATTAAGTTAGCCAATCTGAAAGCTGCACTGTTCTAGTCCACTGGATAAGCAATCTCTGCTGATTTACTAGTACCAATTATTTTCTCTCAAATCCACTCTCCTGAATTGTTATCTTTTTATGTCATGAAAAAGGGGCCTTGTGAAGGTGCCCATATCCAAGCTATTTCTAATCAAGTGACGAATGATTTCTACTTTTTTTTAACTAGGGAGAGCCACCTCCAAACATCATGACACCTGTTCTGATGCCATGAGATCCCTCTTAAAAACTTAACAGTCAACTTCCAGGCACCTTATTTTTATGCAGCCCCTCAGTCTTGCTACTGTAGTTCGTCTCCCATCTTTCAGAGACGAGCCTCCTCCAATCCTCCTTCACTCTCAATCTCGGTAAGCAATGCAGGCTTAAACATAAGCCTGTGAATATAAAAGAACATAACATAGTGCTAGCTGGACCTCATGGCATTGCCCAAGTAAGTAGCAATAAAGGAAGAAAGAAAATCTTGGGAGAAGTGAAAAAGGTAGCAAGTGATTCTTGGTAGAAAGAAACTCCATTTCTTTTTTGTCACTTCTCGTAATGATTAACAATCCAATAATGATAAACATAATGATAAACAATCAAAATGAGGAAAAAGTCCCTCAGAACAGAAAACGAAGCTTACAGAATTAAGTGCCATTTTACAGAGATTATTAAATAAAAAGCTTGAGAGGACTGTTCCATGTTAATTCTCATGGACAATGCAATCTGAGCTACAGGAGGATGATAACATAGGGTTAACAACATAGGGTTTGGTTGGAGCAAAGTATGTGTCACATCCTGACTAATGCTCACAAGTCACAACATTGTATCTAATGCTCTGATATTGGAGAAACAACTGCACCAAAGACAGCGGCAGTATGTGCATTTCAGAAGATGTGCATTTCTCAGCCTGCAGGAACAGCATGTCAGTGAACTTTAACTGACACACATTACTAGCTCTGACACCAAGATCTATCCCCACCCCCTTCCCCCAACTACCTGTGACTGTCTTCTGGGCTACTATACAATTTCTTTGCTATCCATTGGAACATGCATGCATTACCCCAAGTCTTCTAACTTCCCAATACTTTGTGATAATGGATTAACTCTGTCACAAATAGTTGGCGACAGTTTACGTAGGACAGTACGCTGAGAAAAACTTTCAGTGTCGTGTCAAGAGTTCTATTACAGAAGATGCTTCTGCAGTGGAAAGATGCGTTACTGGAAGATATAAAATCTGAGGTTGTGGGGAGCAGCGGGGACCAAGAAGGCTACATTGAGGGAAAAAATGCACGACAGCTCTGGCTGCTTCAAATATTAGCATTCCTGTGTGGCTTAAGAGCCATGGCTTCCAAATGGTGTAACTAGCCCTATTTCAACCTGCTAGTTATTGCTGAGGCAGTGGCAGTTTCAAGCTGTGCCACACTTATTGTCAAGGATGTTAAAGCTCTGTTGAGTCTGACTTTTCAACTCCCTGGTCTGAACTGGGTGGGTCCATAGGTGTTTCCATGTGCTGTGTCCACTGCAGTTTAAAGTCTAAGACAAACCACTCACTGAGAGTGTGGCATTTGTTCTTAAAACGAGAACAGGCTGTGCATATGGCAAATTTTCCCATTCAGAAGTTTGTTTGATAGGTAGGATAGGGAACAGCTCCAGAGAGACAAGGTATTAGTCCAGACGCTCTGTTCTTTAGCTGGCTGTTAGGATACTCTAATCATCTGTGTCATTGCTTCTTCGTTTGCCTGGCTAGGATCCTATACAGATGAGGAGGGGGGGAAAGAACAGTTTTGTAACCTGCAGCCTCTTCATAATAGCATTTAAATACAAACAACAGCAGCCTGCCCTTTAAGGTAGACACCCAACTGTTCAGTGCTGTGGCTATAGCACTGAACTAGATGTGGAGGAAAGTGGGTTTGTATTATTTTTTTACCCACTCTTCACCATAAGGACTGAAGATGGGTTACAGCAACTTAATCATATAATTCAAACAAGTAAAAAAGTTCTAGACAAACGCAGCACAGCTTAGGTTAAAAGCCCTCTCAAGTCATCATTCCCTGCATTTCCGAGGGTGTCAAAACTACCAAAGGAGTCTCTCTGAAGGAAGAAGTACCTAGTAAGAGTTTTGTGCTACAGTTTACATTTTGAAACATGTCAGTCATACAGCTCCTAATAGACTTTGGCCTATCCGAAGCAAAAGGAATCAGAATATTTCAAATCAACCATGATGCAGCCCATGTAGCTAATAAACAGCAGTCAGACTGCTTCCCCACCTACTGTGAAAAGTAAAAGCAATTCTATAAAACAAACCAGATTAGCTTGTCATCTTTAAAACTGGGGTTGAATCTTATCAGCGACAGCTTCGAGCCAGTTTTGTTGGCCACAAGCTTGTCTGTATAATGATGCAACTAGTATTGTACAAGAGCATTATTATGTTATTTTAAAGAGTATATTAGAAATTAGAAGTATTGTGTGCCAGATGGTATGCACCAGTGCCCACAGTTATATGTCCCAGAAAGTATAGCCTCCCAAACTTGAAATGTTGAACCATCCCAGATCAATTCTAGTCTTTACCATAAGAGGAGTATTTTCTAAAGTGGATCACATCGCCACAGAGGGCAAAATCCAACATTGCATGAACTCATTTCCACTTCTTCAGCAGGCCTTCACCACCCTCTCTTCTCCCTACAAAATCTGTTTGATGGTCCCACAGATCTCCAGAGCAAAGTGAAGGTGTGCAGAGGGGATGAGAGTGTAGCAAAGCCCTGCTTACTGCATGAACAGAAGTCTGTTCTGCTTTTGCATGGACAGCATTGAATACCACCCAAAGTAACTTGTAACTTAACAGGGTTGGGAGATCTCTCTGAAAGCTTCAGTGGGAAGCAGGAAGAATCACAAGCACTTTGAAACTAGGTCTGCAAACTCAGCAAAGTTATTAGAGATGTTGCACAGAGGTTTATTTGGAACTGGCTGCAAATAAATTGGGAGCATATGGATGCAAACTCTGGTTAAAACAAAGAGCAAAGTTTTGCTCACCTGCATGTGGGGGCTATCCTTTTCTTTCGGTGAAAAAAACCGTCCACCTTCCCCCCGCTTCCTTGCCATGGCATGACGATGTCGGGACTCATGCAGGTATTTCTGCACAGAAAATCACAAAGTTGTAAGCATATGCGCATGTGTGTGGCTAGATCATCCACTTTGTATCATAAGCAGAAAACAGGCGCAAAATGCAAAAGACTCTTCCAAATCTACAACATGGAAACACAGCGAGACACAAAAGCCCCACTCCAGGTCATTGAAAGCAATGGAACTTTAGTTGTTGCTAACCTATTCTGTTAGTTTCAGCTGGACTTTGCCACAACAAAGATTTGATGACTTGAGATCAAAGCGCAAAACAAAACAAAAAACCCCACCTATTCTTTGCCCCCAAATGAAACCAAGAGGGGAAAGAACACCCCAGTCCCCTGCTTAAACTTCTAAGAACATGTATTAAAACTTTTAATCTAATTGAAATTAAATTTAAATAAAACCATTTATCTCAGTTTTAAAATAGTTACGGCTGTGGCAACCTGTGCCATGTCCCCATGCCTCAAGTAGATGGGGCTATCAGGGAACCATCAGCTGTAGCAAGTGTAAAGTTGTTCTCCACATTGACCAGATGTGGTTCTCCTTAATTTCTAGGAAAACAGCCCTTTAAATAGTGAGCTGCCAACCAACATTTTCCAAATTAATAATTTATGCTATATCTAAATGAACCTAGGACTAATTCTGCTTCAGTGCTATAAGGAAGAAAGCTTCTGGTGGCCAAGTCCAGAAAGCATGTTATTTGAGCCCAGTATGATTAAAATATTTGAAGTCTACTGTAACTAAGCAGAGGAAAATGAGAGGAATTTCTATAATAGAAACATAGGCAATTTTAAGGACACACAGCAAACATTAATCTCTCTCTGCCTCTCATGAACATTAGCCTTACCCTCCTCTCTTTTGGAATTTTCCCTTCGGCTTCCAGCTTAGCTCTTGCTTGCCTCCTCTTCAAAATCCGATGGTACTGTTTCGCATTCACGTACAACGGCTCCTCTTCAAGCATCTCAGCTCCAGGCAAAGGTATTCTCTGGATGGCTGGCACTGATCCAGCACCAGGTACCATCTGCATCAAGGGAAGGGAAGAGATTAGTTAAAATGAATGCATCTCTCTGCACCATATTCAATTCAATGTAGTCCTGAATATACATTACAGAAAGCCAAAGGTCAAATATAACTTCCTAAAATATATAAACCCCTGCTCCCATTATGAGCAAAGCAAAAGGCTGCCTAGTGGAATAAATCATTTATTTCACAGATTCAGTGCATTAAATTCAGCAAAGAAATGGGATAATTAGAAAAAGGCAATACGCACCATGACCATTCCACCTGAATTAACCACATTTCCAGCAACAGGCAGCGTCACAGTTACAGTTCCTTGTCCACTGTTGGTTGTATTGGTGTTGGCGCCAGTCTGAACTATTTGTGCTCCAGCCAAACTGGCTGCTGGGATGGTGATCATGCCTGTAACAGGGACTGTAACTTTAAGGAACAAAAACAAAAACATACACAAACACAAAAATGAAGGGAACATAATTAGTCCCACTTCGGATTTTATTCACTTTGCCCTGAAGTTTACCTGTGGATTTGAAAAGATAATGCTATTTTTTCAGAGATATTAATAGATTAATCCACATTCATGTGCTCCTCATACAACACAAAAATAAAAGACTTAAGACAGTGTGAAAAATGCAAGAGATGGAGTTTGAAGATTTTAACTTCCCCTTGGCAAATAACTGAACTAACACCACCAGCGCAAGAGGCAGCAGCGTCTAGATTGGATGGCTTTAAAAGGGGATTGCATGTTCATTCATGAAGGATAGGCATATCAAGGACTATCAGCCATAACTGAGAAATGGGACTTATCTACACAGCTGAAAATAAAACATTTCAAATGTGTTGTATAGTGCAATATACAAATGTGACACTAGATGGTGAAAGTGAGCTATGCAAAATTCAATGTATTTTTCAAAAAGTTTTTTTTTTAAAAAAAGCATTTTCACAGAGTTTTTTGTATGTGTGTAGAATCCACCATGATTCTCCAAGTTTAGCAACAGCATCTCATTGACTACTGTGCTTCTTAATGAAGATTAGTTGACAATGCACATGAAATGAAGCGAAACTAGGATCATTCACAATCAGTTTGCACTGTCATTTATTTCTGGACTGTAACCAAAAATCCACATGATTCTGAATTTGAAGACTCAAATGTTTAGGGTCTTTCAGGTTTTTTTAAAAAAAATATTTTGATGCTGTAAGACTGTACAGGTAACTCATATAAGTAGTAAATTATTTCATACTAATGAATATAACTTTCACCACACAATGTCTGCTACTTTGATAGTTTTTAATTTTTCAGTGTGCGAAGTATACACAATGCTGCCCAAAGAGCACATCTAGGTTCCTTAACTTATCCTTGCTGTAACTAGTTGTATTACCTAAAGTGGGGTTTTTTTTAAGAAAACTCTTTCATCTGTGTCACCAAATTCTGTGAAAAAGAGGTCTATTGTTGTGTAAGTGTAAATTTATAAGAAGAAGCATATGACTTAGAGGTTGCATATTTGTGCTTAGGCACACACTTTTTAATACAATCCATGGGCTCTTCCTGGAATCTCTGAATGATCAATTTTAATTCAGGGAAATAAAAACCTATTTTGGTATTTCAGGAGACTGGGACTTTTGAGTTTCACTTCAGAAACCACACAATAGTCACCATGGGGTAAACATCCCACACTTCTTCATAATTGCACACTCCTTCCTGAGTATACAAATGTTCTAACTATGAACATAGAATTGTAGGTTCTTGGTACCATGATCCTAACAAAACAGGGTTAAAAACGTTCATCAATTTTAACGGCATCACCTTGGTGTCTAAAGGCTATAAAAAAGCAAACAGCATGTATCCTGCTCTGGCAACCGTATTTTTTTTTTTAAAAAAAAGAAAGTGACATAGTATACTGTGGCATATATAATTCCTACCTTGTTGAAGAATTGTTCCATCAGCATTAACGGGTTGATAGACAATTGTCTGTCCCTCTGCCGTCTGGGCTACTTGTTGTCCCTGAACCGCAATTTGTGGCTGTGTCTGCAAATTAAAAACATCCCATGAGATGAAACACTAAGCAATGCAAAACTACAATGCCTTGGGACTTCCTAACTTCACACTGCAATTCAGCTGTGCCAAGATAAGCATTCTTGTTCGTTTCATTTCCCTCAGTGCCCCTTGCAACCTTCCTCTTTTATGTTACCTGTGTCTGGCCAGCAGTAACTGCTGTCTGTGGCTGCTGGATGATGATTTGCTGAGTCTGGCCCTGCTGACCCTGAACTTGCACTGCTTGACCACCCTGAATCTGAATCTGACCAGGCTGGACCAACTGAATCTGTGAAAGGAAGAATCAGCAGGACAGAATAATCAGATAAATCTAAACTTAATATTAACAGTATATAATATTAAGACAATCAAAACATGTAAAACCAAATCCGGTACTGCTACCTTTAAAATGGAGGCATAAATTACTTGCGCTCAATGATAAAGCAAAGATGGGAGATTTGTCTGTGCTACTTACTATACCCCATCAGGACTGTAACAATGGGACTATTAAAGAGGAGGGCTAGAACAATACTTTTAAATCCTAGGAGCCAGTTATCACATTTCAATATTAGCAGCAAAATCTCTCCCTTTCAGTCCTGAGCAAACAAGACCATGCATATGATACAAGACAATATTGTAGATAAAGCAACCAGCTTGAAAGAAAAGTGGCAACTTCTTTGTCTTCCTCTAATATAGAACTGAAAAAATGGGACCCTAGTGGTGGGAACAACCTAGAGAAAATCTACAGCTGGATCAGAGGAAGGCTTAAAAAACAAAACAAAAAACTTTCATTCTCCCAGGAGTGAAATTCTACAAGGGCAAGTGGCAGCAGTTCTCTCCACTAATACTTTCTTAGGCTATTGCTGTCTTTGCTGTTAAACTGGGTTATTTAGTTTCCAGGCTGGTGGAAAATCTTTTATGTATACTTGAAAAGTTTTTATTCTCTATAATTCAGTTTTCACATTCATTTTTAACATAGGAAGGTTCTACCAGTAAAAGTCCTTCCCATCATTTCAGCACGGCAAGACAAATATTTCTTCTGAATGCACCTCTATATGGCAAGAAACTAAAATTTATGAAATCCATTAATTTCTGCAAAGCAAGGTACATTGGAGATGTTACTATGAAGGGGTGCAATTCAGGAGCAACGCTCACAATGCAAAACCTGCTAAAAATTGCTGTGACTTTACACAAATACTACTGTATGAAACACAGCTAAAATTATGTTAAGGAATGAAGGTCCCTTCTAAAGCCAATTTCCTGTAATATAATTCTATTATATATCATATTTTTGTAGGAAGTATTTCTTCACACACACATAATTCCCATATTGTATTTGCCCCCAGCAGCACAGATGGTTCTTAAAAGGAATTAAACTAATGCATCAAGAATACCAATAGCTGCTAGCTAAGACAATGAAGAATAGAGCCTGTGTGATCAGCAGCATCATATATCTGATCACCAGATGATGAGGTCAAACAGGAAGTGACGGCTGCCTTCGTTAATGTGCTTAGTGAGCTTCCTTGTGGTATCCAGCAAGCCACTGCTGGCTTTTATTACAGCTCATAGATTTGGGCATACTGACCTGCTGAAGTCCTTGTGATCCTGAAACTGGAACTTGCATAATGGTCTGACCTTGACTCCCAGGTACAGCCTGTACCATGATTGGCTGACCAGTTGATGTGATCAGTTGGCCTCCACTCACTTGTACCATCAGTGGCTGGCCCTGGACCTAAAGAAATGAATAATTTCTATGAAATAGAAGTCCAATAAGCCTCTTGCATCATGCATGATGATCTACCGTTCAAGCATTGTGCAGAAGGCCCCAAACACAGCAGTAATGAAGTTTCGTTCATGCATCACCTCAGGCTCAAACTTCCAGCACTGATGACTTTAAAATGATTGGTTCAAGGAATTTCTCAAATGCACAATTACATCAAATCTAAGAGAAAGAAATAATTCACCACCAATGGCTATGCTGATAAAATATAAAGCAAATGGCCTATATAGCCAGAGACCTGAAACATTGTAAGGAACTCAAGTTTGCATATCTCACTAACTCATTAAACAATATCATATCCCTCAGCACATCAAATGTATTGCAGCACAAGGCAGCCTTTGTCAACCTGGTGTTCAAAGGATGCTGTAGACTACAACTCCCACCAGCCCAATGATGCAAGTTGTAGGTGAAAACAGCTTGAAGGCACCACATTTATGAAAGCTGATATTAGCTTTCACAGGCTGGATCTCACTTCACTGTTCTTGGCAGTAGCTCCACATTGTCTGTAACATGTAGTTCTGCCCTCAGCCATGTTGGAAAAAAGGAAGACCAAGAGTGTTTTAACCTCTGCCCCTGTCTTATGTAGCAGATTGCAACATGAAGCAACCAGAGCTCTGGGGAGAGACAAACACTACCTAATCACTGAGGTATCCAGGCAACTCACATAGTAAATAAGTACCGGTATTAATAAACTGGATATGATATGATTTTTAAGTAATATTTTATATCATTTAATATAAATGAACCCCAAGAGGTTTAAAGAAAATATCCAGAGCAAAATATTACTAACCATAAAAATAAATAACTAGATCGCTTAATATACCTATCAACAGAACAGGGCAGTAAACTTTAGAATCCAGGGGAAGCCTGCATAAAAGTGTGTTTTCAATAAGCATTTAAATATACCTACTTTCCAGCTCATGGACTGCAGGTGGGAAGATGTCTCAACCAGAAGGCCAGCCTTTTTGATGTCAAAAGGTGGCATTCCACTGATTTGTGTTATAACCAGGAAGATCTTAACAAACTGATCATGGGTCTGTATAGGGGGAGGAGATCTGCTAGGCATCCTGGTCCAAGGTTGTTTGAGGTTGTATATGTCAATAGCAATACATGAACTCAGTAGTGAATTGGCAAACATTTCCAAGTAGTCCCTTTAAATTATGAGAATGGAGTATGACACATATAGTACTCTAATTTGTCTTTAGGAGCTTTGATTACTACAGGTGAAACTCGAAAAATTAGAGTATCATGGAAAAGTTCATGTATTTCAGTAATTCAACCTAAAAGGTGAAACTAATATATGAGATAGACTCATGACATGCAAAGCGAGAGATGTGAAGCCTTTATTTGTCATAATTGTGATGATTGCAGCATACAGCTGATGAAAACCCCAAATTCACAATCTCAGAAAATTATAATATTAAATGAAATCAGCAAAACAAGGATTGCAAATAGAACAATATTGGACCTCTGAAAAGTAGAAGCATGCATATGTGCTCAGTACTTGGTTTGGGCTACTATTGCATCAATTACTGCATCAATGTGGCGTGGCATGGATGCTATCAGCCTGTGGCACTGCTGAGGTGTTAATGGAAGACCAGGATGCTTCAATAGCGGCCTTCAGCTCTTCTGCATTGCTCGGTCTCACGTCTCTCATCTTTCTCTTGGCAATGCCCCATAGATTCTTCCGCATAACTTTCCATTAATGTGCTTTGATACAGTACTTTGGGAACATCCAACTTCTTCTTCAATTACCTTTTGAGGCTTTCCCTCCTTATGGAGGGTCTCAATGATGGTTTTCTGCACAACTGTCAGGTCAGCAGCCTTTCCCATGATTGTGATTCCTACTGAACCAGACTGAGAGACCATTTAAAGGCTCAGGAACCCTTTGCAGGTGTTATGGATTGAGTAGCTACTGCAGAAGAAGTGTGCATGCACACGAAAGCTCATACCAAGAACAAACTTAGTTGGTCTCTAAGGTGCTACTGGAAGGAATTTTTTAATTTTGAATTTTGTTTTAACTAATTTTCTGAGATTGTGAATTTGGGGTTTTCATCTGCTGTACGCCATAATCATCACAATTATAACAAATAAGGGCTTGACATATCTCGCTTTGCGTGTCATGAATCTATATTGTATATTAGTTTCACCTTTTAAGTTGAATTACTGAAATAAATGACCTTTCCCAAAATATTCTAATTTTTCGAGTTTCACCTGTATGTGAGTTACCTTGAAACGTCAATTGTTAGCTTGTGCTGTGAGGGAAAAGCCACAGAGTTTTATGGACCATTATCTTGACATAAGAAATATTCTTATGAATGAATAAATGGGATTTGGACTAGTTCATGTAGAGTTACACTTCATTTAGGAAATGAAAGTAGTCAAAAACAGAAGAGAAGAAAGCTAAAGTGAGATGTATTTTGACAAACATATCTGCTGTAGAAATCAACAAAAGTCAACTCTACCTTTCACAAATTGTACAATAAAGTTTTCCGCAGTCTTAGAATGACAGGTTGGAGAGCAGAAGAGGAACAAAATATATAATCCAGGCGAAGTCAAGCAAATGCAAGCAAGCCATTTTAATTAGTTCACCACTCAGAATAATAAATTACTGAATTCTAATTCAAATGCTCTAACAAGCAAAAAACCCCAAGTCAATTCAAGCCAAATTAGAAACAAACAACACCACTCGAAAAGAAATAAAAACATCCACAGCTATTCTGGCATATTTAACCAAATGAGATGATGTTCACAATGACATTAATAATTTCACAGAGCACAAACCAGGGTTTGAAATATACCTCCAATGGATGTCATTTGTTTTTGTTTCATTAAAAAAAATCTAGTTTACAGATTTTCTGATTAGAACAGAAATGATCCATGATCTACACTGGTCAGGCAAGATTTTTATTTATTTATTTATTTAAAAAAGTGTGTCTTCTTCAAACAACGGACTGGGTGAGGGGAATCTGTCACTCTCTCAACATGTATAATTTCATCTAGATTTTCCTTCCCAAAGAGAGGCTATAAGAAAGGGTTACTCATCTTTGTATTTGCGAAGCATAAGTTTCATGGATCTGGACTTGCTGCATGCATTTTTATCTGCAAGGTCAGTTCCAACCATGTTATCTTTCATGTTACTGTATCTACAGTTAGCATAAGCCATAACCGGTTACAGAGCAAGTAAACTGCCACTATTCTTCTGTTCCTATTTCAAGCCCCAGTGCAAACACAGCATCAAACATGAGGTGATGGGGTGATTCATGCAGTGCTCACATAAACACAACAGATAGGACACCACTACCTGGAGGGTCTGGACTTGCTGGCCTGAGGCAGATGCCACCTGGGCCTCAGTCTGCAACTGGACAGCAGTGACACCGCCCTGCTGCTGGGAACAGGAACAGGAAGAGCTTAAAACTTTGCAGGAGGAAAGGAAGAGTTCAAGACAAGAAACAGCCTTACTGCAGGGAGAAGGACAAGGAGTCCTGTGAAGGGGAGCTACCTGGTTCACCTCCAGTGTTTGGATTGAGAAACAGGCTGAAAAAAGAAAAACATTGTACTGCTGCTGCTCCCAGGATAAATATACCGTAAAAGCTCTTCAAAGTTCCTTATAATGAGCTGCAGGTTTCATGAGGAGCACAAAATAAATAAATAGCCCACTGAAGGCCTTTATACTCTGAATAATAATTCTGAATACTTTCTTGCCACATGGAGCCTAAATCAGTGCAGCCTTAACATTGTGGTGTCAGGACTTTTCTCAGAATAAAGCACATACACATAAGAAAATGGTAGCAAGGTAAGATAAAGGGAAATAAAACAGTCTATTTTCCAATTCATACTAAAAGAGCACCTATTCCCTTACCTACATATTGCTACATTGTCTTTTAAAGCTTAGAGTTGGGTTGAAGGACATCTTAATACAGTACTACACAAACAGGATCGTAACAACTTTACAAAAATGACGAAAACACCTACCTACTACGAAAAAATAAAAGTCACCAAAGATTTCATTGAGTCACTAACTATTCATTTTTCCATAGACTATAATAAAATTTCATAAAAGTAACAGCTTACACACTGTTGGAAAAAACTAGAACTACTTTGGGGACTGGGTGGGAACAAATTGGAAAAATACAAATTTGAAAGACAAAATGTCCTGCAATTATTTATTGTGCTGCATATTCTTAATATTTAAAACAGGTATGGAGTTTTTGAAAACACACACACACACACACACCTCTGAATAAAGTAATAATTAGCAATGAAGAATCTATTATTGTTGGCCTCTAAAGCAGAATTTAAGAACCAAATGCATGAGTTAGACATTCCAAGTAATTTTCCGCACCTGTTGCTGAATTTGTCCAGCCTGCACCACGATCTGTTCTGTTGAACTATTGCTGTTTGCTGTGTACTGCTCCATTGTTTTTGTAGTGCCAATCCTCTATTCAGACCTCAACTGGGAACCTAAAAAGCAGAGATTTCAAACAATGATCAAGATCTGAATTCACTTATGATAACTACAAATGTGTTTCGATACCTGAGCAGAGTCCTCCTTTCCTTCAAATAATCCCAGTGTTAAATAAACTTTAGCACAATACATTTGATAACTTGTGCAGCCAATACAAATAACAAATGTGGCTATGGAAGGACATTTCAGAAAGACAAGCTTTCATCTTTCTTAAATGGTCAAGTTTCATTTTTGTTTTCTTTACAGTTTGGCTTAAATTTTTCACTTAAAAGCACCTTAGGCATAAAAGATTTTGGATTCTGCATACCCAGATTGTTGCCTGGACATTTCATATAATCTGCATACCACAAGATCCTGTCATTCTGTATTTTTGTGCTGTTTTTGTATATTAGATACTCCGTTCTTCTCCTTTTATGCTGCTGAGATAATCTGTATTTATTGTCAAAAAAAAATAAAAAATAAAAAAAATTGTTCCAGTAGCAATTCCTGGAAGGAATTTTTTTATTTTGTTTTGACTATGGCAGACCAACACGGCTACCTACCTGTAACTGTATTTATTGTGTATCTCTAATTATTAGGATTGCATTTATAGAATTAATTTGATGTTTATGCTCTGCAAATACTATGCTACATTTGTGTTGTATGTTGCAAACTATCCTGTGGTCTTCTGATGAAGGGATGTCATACTTTTTTAAAAAAATAAATAAATAAATTTTATTTACAAGACTCTTTACAACTTGGAACAAGGATACCTTAAGAACCCCAATACGTTGTATTCCTGACCAGTCACTGAGGTCTTTGAGAGATTCACTGTTAATGCCTTTCCCACTAATGGTTCAGATACACATCTTCAACCACCAGGAACTGTGTTTTCAATAGGTTGAACCAATTCTGTGGTGCTTCCTCCAGGATGGGATCAGGTAGGACCCCTCCCTATTGAACATCTGGTGTTTAGTTAATATGGTTTCCGTAGGCATTTTTTGAGTTTTCTGATCTTATGGTACACTGTGTCGAAACTGCAGTATTAAGCAACATTTACAATTTAAAACACAAAACACTATTTCCATGGCCTTAACCCAACAACCTATCCAACAATTTCCTATCTGAAAATTCAGATACAGCCACCACCACCACACCAGGTGACAGACTGCATTCTAAAGTATTTCAAAGTAATAAAGTTTATAACACACTCTGTAATTTTCTCTCCAAAATGCCCTGTTGCAAATATTTCTAATGCTTTCAACAAGAATTGCACCCAAGTTGATGCAACAGAGAATTCGAAGCAAGGATTGCCAGAAGCGATGTTTCAGGCAATAGGGATTGGGGTGGGGATGGAATGCATGCTCTCCTAGCCCTGTTCCAGTGCTACTCAACTGTGGAAGCTGCACCACCAGCAGGGCTTTTCTGTCCTACAGGTAACATCACAAGCACAAGACTACATAGCAGAAATCTTCCCAAAATTGGGGCAATACTCATCTGAGAAGGAGTCCATTGCAGATTCTGCTCATGTGTTGTGGGCCTCCTGATGATACATTAGCAGTGAGTAAAGAGTCACCTTTCAGGGGGTTCCATGCTGCACAACTAATGTTAGAATGGACTTACTGCTTCTGCTTCTATGGTAACCTGGAAGCAACTCCAACAATGGAGTCTCCTGTACCTTCTTCCCTGACTTCCATGCCATGCTGAATATCTGCATGCTGATCTACCTACTTCTTCTTTTCCCCTCAGCATTACTGCTGTCTGGAACCCAAGCAGGGCTAGGAGAAAACCACTGTCAAAGGCAGGCAATCAAACCCAGCTGGAAACTGAAAGCTGGAGATAAGAAGACATAAATTTACTTTAAGCTTAAACTCACACTAACCAATTGGCAGCAGAGCAACCTCCAGCAGAGCCAAGCTGCAAAGTAAATTGTGAACAAGCAACAGCAGGATCAGAAAGGTGTGATAGTATTATTTGGGTGACACTTCAGTTTTTCTGAAGTGTTCACATCACCTCAGGATTAATCTTGGAGTTGGCTAAGGAAGCAATCCAAACACCTGTATAGCAGGCTTAAGGCAGCAGCCTAGCCTCTGCTGTATCCACAGCCCTACTGCTCATGCTAGTAAGGGAGAAGGTTGTTGAGCCACTTGCTAGGCTGAGATAATCCAATGAACCCTATGTCAGTTCAGCCCTGCCCCTCCTCGATGTATTTCCACTATTTCCAGCAGTAGTAGCCTGTCAACTGTTTGGGTGGGTGCACTGAGGTACTCCCTTGCTGATAACTTGAGCTCCCTGGAGGGACACTTCCGCCTCATCCAGATGATCTCCAGCATAGCTGATGAGCAAGGGTGGAATGCCCTGCCCATGCATTGATTTGGACAAAATTTGGAAAGCAGGACCCCCAAAAGATGGCAGGTGCACAAAGTGCATATATTGTATTAAACCAGGTAACTAAATTCATACAAAATATATGCCAACTGTGTTTCAGCTGAGATTTCAAAGGAGGCCTTAGATATTGGATGAATGTGACGCTTCCTATTACCGCCAAGTCTTCACCTCTTTCTTTGTTTCCAGCAGAAAAATGTTGCAGATTTCTCACCTTATGAAGATAGATCGGGTACCTGGTAACCATCTACTGCCACAACCCAGTGTGGATTACATTTTAAATTTCAATTCTTACATTCTCTAAGATCAACACAAAGATCAATAAACATGGCCAAGAAAAGCTTGATAACATTACTGCACTACATCTTGAAGGCAAAAAAGCAAGAAAAACATTGCCTGAATATCATGTTGGGAATGTCTATCAATTGCCTACAGCTATGGTTAATAGCTTTCCTCATGAGCACCTTTTAAAAGAACGCTTCTCCAAGTTTAACTAGAATTCTGAAGTTATATACTGTACATATCAGAGAATACATATAGCTCCCATCACTTACAGTTCAACCCTAAATAATCATATAATGCGTAGGTATATCATAAATAATCATATAATGTAGGTATAAGAAACTTCATTGATTTCTACTAGATTTCATTCTTACGTCATTCATAGGATAATGAAATCATTATCACAAAACCCAATGGAAAAATAATTGAACTGCAAACATGTAATTCGGGCAGATGACAGATCACTCCTTTGTAATGCAAACATGTCAGCTAGGATGAAGTTTAATGCAGAAGTTTTGGTTTTTGCTGTAGGAAGGATATCACAAAGCCAGCTCACCTCATCAAATTCACAAAAAATACAGTAGATACTAAATTTCTAATATGAGAGAAGAATACACGCTATTAAAAGATACTGAAATCTAGCATGACAAATAAGGGAGAGATGCCTGCCTTTGTGTAGCGAAAGGCCCTATCACTTGCAGTACTGGGTCTCAGCGAAGAGTACTTTTTTATGACAAAGGCCAGAGCTGGGCCCAGAAACTGGCAGGAAAGGGTTCGCATGGGACCCTGAGCCCTTTGGTCTTAGGTTGTCGTGATCAGCGTCCGAGCAAAACTGACCTCGTTGGGCAGTGGTAGGCAGCCACACGCAGGGTGACGAGTCCCATACTGGGCACAGCCGTGTCAGCTTGGAGGGAGAACCGGAGGCCGCTTTCCCCCTTCCAGGAAAGCCACCCCCATAACGCGACTTCTCCTGGGCTCCCCACACTTTCCTCCTCAGCAACCTCACCCCCAACCCAGCGAGGGCCACAAAAGGGCATCCCAGAGGTTTCTCCGGCGGCCCCGGGAGCACCGCGCCAAGGGCGGAACGGCACGCACTATCCCTCCTCGTCCTCTCCCCATTGGGGTGACCCTCCCGGCTACCCCATCCCGCCTCAGAGAACGATCCAGGCGCCCAACGGGCCACGTCCACTCGCTGCCCCAGCGCTCGCCCAGCCTTAGCCCGCGCGCGGCCTTCTGACTGGCCACTCGGCCCCGCCAATCCCGGCTCTTGGGCCGGCGCTCGGGGGCTCCATATTGGCTGCTCGCACTCACCGTGCCTTGCTCCCCCGGTTCGGGTCCCGCTCTGATTGGCTCCGCCACCGGTCCCCGAAACCCAATCAGCGCCTCCACTCAGCCGCCGCGCAAAATGGCGCCCAACCCCCGACGCCCAACAAAGAGAAGACGAGGGTGGCCTCCGCGCAGGCGCCGCAAGAAGAGCTCCTCCCGCCGAAGCTTGCGCTAGTTTGAAACTCTGCGCGCACGCGCTGTTGGAACAGTCGTGCGCTCCCTTGTTAAGTCGCCTCGTTGCATTCTACTTTTAGATAGCTTCTCTACGCATGTGCAGGGCAGGATATTTTGTGTGTGTGTTTCCTATGGTAATTTGTGCTCTGAGGCGACATCATAGAGTTCTCTGCCTAGAAAGGCATACGTGTAGGTAGCTGCCATTTTGTATCTTGCGTTTACGGGAAACTGGAGGGCCTCCCCTCCGCCGGCCAAAACAGGCTGGAGAGCGACGTTACACGTTTGCCTTTACACGTTATCGGTGACGGACAGCGCCGCTTTTCCCCGGGGGTGTTAGTAGCTTCCGCTTTTGAAACAGGCGAAGGCGCCTTCCGTTGTGGAGACACCTAATAGTTCAGCAGCCGTTAGGGCAGGTAGTGGAAACGGGTCAGGGGGACGCTCCCCGCTTTTATTTCGCAGCTACCTCAGAAGGCCGTTGGCAGAATAATTATACCGAAACTCTTGGGGGGCTATCTGTAACGTTTTAAAAAGAGTCCCCTAAAGTAAAACCGGTGGGGGGAGCCCTTATTTGATAACACCCCCGGCCCCCGTCCGCCGCCACAGGGTCTCCCGTGCCTCGATTCGTATTTATTGTTTTTGGGCTGCTGTTGCCTGTCATTCCAGTTCGTTTTTCCCATAGGAATTTTACTTTATTTCCAGTCGTTACGCCTGAAGAAATCCTGGAAAGCCCTCTATGCTATGGCTGCAAAAGGAGAGCGAGTGCGTAGTGGAGTCTTTTCCCCTCTATCTGTTATAATTCAGCAATTCTGTTTTGCTGGTGTTGGTGCCTGCTGTTTTAGTACTCGTAGCAGGAAAGCGGGGTATCTTTATTGTAATGTGCAATCCTATAGTTGTGATGTAAGGGGCGAAAGTTTAGGTACAGTGGTACCTCGGGTTAAGTACGCTTCAGGTAAGGTTAAGTACCCTTCAGATTAAGAACTCCACTTAAGAACAGAAATCGTGCTCTGGCGGCTCAGCGGCAGCAGGACGTCCCATTAGCTAAAGTGGTGCTTCAGGTTAAGTACGCTTCAGGTTAAGAACGGACCTCCAGAACGAATTAAGTACTTAACCCGAGGTACCACTGTATTTGGTTTTGATGGTATATTAAGCAGATGTATTCTCAAGACTTACAATTTGCTTGGTACGCTACACCTGATAATACAGTACTGGACCTCGGTTGTTTCCCTTAACACAGCCTTGCCTCAAAAGCGCCGAAAAAAGATTCTCACGTTCACTAGTGCAATACATTGGAGCCGTAAAGTTTTGGATCCTGCCTGTGACTGCCACCTAATGGGCTCGTCAGGAAACTTCACTCAATTGGCTCTTTTAAATCTTATATAAATAGGCACTTCCCCGTGTGTTGAACAAGTCCTCTTGTAGTCATTACTGTTTTCTTTCATAGGTGGTGATCAAAAGGATTCTGTTCATTTTCTTGTAAGCTTTAGGTTACAGTACAGTAAATGATAGAATAAGTTCAGATCGACACACACAACTATTCACAATCTGACCGTTGATTATTATTTTGGAAATTGTTCTGTCAGTCATGTTCACCGGTTCTATCCTTGTTGATTCTACACCAAATGCCTTTAATAGAATAAATCACCAAGTATAAAATGGCTGGCATTTTTGCAAATTAAGATTAAAAATGCTACTAATTCTCATGATGTTTCCCTCTAGCTCTCTCTTAAAAAACAAAACAAACCTGCCTGATAGCCATGTTTGTTTTCAGCCATTTGGCTAAAATTTTCCATTTGGCCTTGCTGCAAATATATCTGCCAGGTTTTCATAATCCATATTTTATAATGTAGTAAACTTAGAAGATTCAGACTCCTTGGGATAGGTATTTGAGTTTTGAATCAGTGTGATCCTAGCTTCCAACTGCTTTGGGCATTTTCCATTTTGGCTTGTGTAAGAAATTAATTCTCCCTGATTGTCAGACTTTGATAGCACTCAAAAGAAAGCTGCCCAATTCATGTTATTTTCCGCAGATTGAGGCTCCAATTTGAAGCAAATCCCATTGAGAACATAGTGGCTTCTGTGTAAACATAATGAGGGTCTGTGATAAACATGCATCTTAGTATGAACAGAAGCTCATGCTTTTTTGTTGTGAGTTTAGCTCTGTCATTTTTGTAAGCTCCTTGTGTGCTTAGAAATTGTCTGTGACTCCCAGCAGGAAATACTGTGTGGTGATTTTAGAAAGCTTTCATACTGTTGACATTGGCTATACAGTATTGCTGACATCAGGCAGCCAGAGGACGGCTGGCTATTGCTTGCTGGTCTTGAACTTCTTGTACTGATTTTATGTTAGGTAGTACTGTTTCTAAATGGAATCACATAGTTAAAACTTAATTAGTGGCTACTGCATTTATTGTGTAGTTGTATAAAGACATGGGTTTTAGATTAATCACGGAGTGCCCCCCCCCCACTGTTTATAGTGAAGGTTTGCAGTTTTATGACTGGAATGTGTTCTAACTTTAAATACCAAGTACAGTACTGTATTATGAACTGGTAAATGATAGGAGAATACTCCAAGTAAGTTAAATCTATAGAAAGAGGTGGATAAATTAATTAGCTATCTCCACAGTATTTATGTGTAACATTTATATAGCTCAGAAATAACTTAGAACTCAACACTAATAGAACTTAATTATGAAGACAAAGTCCTAAGCAGGTATTCTAGTTCTAACCAAGGTTTATAGTAAGCATCTCCCATTTGTTTCAATGAAGCCTTCAGGTAAGTATAAGTAAATAATACTGAACTCACTGGGAGTTACTTTGGAGTAAATATAGTAGATGTTATTAGGTTTCTTATCAACACTTTACCATAAAGTTCCAGGATGTGCTGCAAACAGATTTCAGAATTCTTTAGTCCTAGCACATGCCTAAATATAATGAAGACAGGAATGCATTGATGTGGATACTGGCAGCACAACACAACACATGTTTATTTGGAAGTAAGTTCCACTGCCTTAAGGGGGATTTACTCCTAGGTGAGTGTGCATAGTTCTGAGACTGTAATATTTTGCACTCATCAGAACAAACCTTAATTATTGTGTTGGGACTTACTTGGAGTACATACAAATGCACAGGATCAAAGGAAGGTGTCAGTGACTTAGATGGTGTCACGCTTTGTGATACTGAATGTTGCCTGGTGTTCTGACTCAAATGCCTTCTTTCTTTTCTTTTCTTTCTTTCAATCCTCAGATCATGTACATAAAGGGGGACCTTTTTACGTGTCCTGGAACAGAGTCCCTTGCTCACTGCATCAGTGAGGATTGTCACATGAGTGCTGGCATAGCTGCCATTTTTAAGAAGAAGTTTGGTGGTGTTCAGGAGCTCTTGAACCAGAGTAAGTAGTAAAGGAAAATTAATGCCTTATGTATATAAAAATTATAACCTAAAACCTAGGTTCTTAATACAGTTGTACTTTGGAAGTCGAATGGAATCCATTCTGGAAGTCCGTTCAATCTCCAAAACGTTCAGAAACCAAAGCGCAGCTTCTGATTGGCTGCAGGAAGCCAAATCAAATTATATATTGGCTACTTTTTATGCCCTTTATGAATGTGTTGAGGTGTGTGTGTTTGTTTGTATGTATAGGTATGCAAACACGCATTGGGGAGTAGGGTGCCAAACTGGGTCTAATAATAATAATAATAATAATAATAATAATAATAATAATAATAATAATAATTTATTTATAGCCCGCCCATCTGGCTGGGTTTCCCCAGCCACTCTGGGCGGTTCCCAACAGATGATTAAAAACACGAAAGCAAGACCAGGACAACACATTTAAAGGTGTATGCATGGCTGTCCCAAATTAAGAGCAGACCAGGGAAATTCACATCAATAACCCTCTTCCAAAAAGATTCTTTGACCCAGGTGACAAAAAACCTAGTTTTGGCTCTGTTAAAGATTTTCTAATTCGTTTTAGAAAAGAAGACTGGAGATGTGGCTGTTCTGCAGAGAGACAATAGATATGTGTACTATCTGGTAAGAGCAGGGCACATGATAGAAGTTTGGGTACATGATATCTGTCTGTATTAGTATTTCTGCTTCTTCATTTGTGAGTGAAAGATAAAAACACCCTTAATGATCTAATCATGCTGCAATGCAACTTCAGCAACAGCTTTCACTTACATAGGCCTTTCATTAAGAGTTCAAGTGCAAACTTTTGCAGAAATTGAAGTTGCTGTTTGAGTGGTGTGTTATTTAGTAAATTTCAGAGTAGTCTGTACCATCCAATATTCAGATGATCACAAACAATACCTTTGCTTGAAATCTTATTTGAAAACACAGTGATTCAAGAAGTGGATGTATTCACATTCGTGTTATATCTGTCTGGAGCTAAGTTGGGAACTGTGTTAAATGCAATTTAGCATGGTATATTTCTTACCTTTTAAAATATCTCTTTACATATTTACATAGACAATTAGCTATCTTCTCTTTTTGCTGTTATACTATGCTCCATTAAGAAGTTCCTGGCAGTGTGAAATTTGTTTGTTTATTCAGTTGAATCATATTCTCCAAAAACACTCAATAGCTGAAATATTTGCTTCCTTGTTTGTAAATTGCATTTGTAATATGAAGTATGGCTGCCTTATTCTGTCATATTCTTTCAAAACAGCTATTTACAAATACAGTGTTACCCTGGGTTACACACGCGATCTGTTCCAGGTCGCGGTACGTAACGCGGGCATGCGTATCATAAACGCACAGGGGGGGGGAAACCCTGGAAGTAGCGTGATTTGAGCGCTTCTGCGCATGTGCGAAGTGTGCAGAACGCTTCTGCGCATCCGGGGGTCGCGCACGCTCCGGAAACACTTCCGGGTTGCGGGTGTTCGTAAGTCGAACGTCCGCAACACGGGGTGTGCGTAACCTGGGGTACTACTGTATGTATCAGCAGGAGGAATATGGTTAAAATTTTGTAACAAAAAAAGTCTTTTCAAAATAGAAATTTGCAGGAGCCTTTAAAAATAAATAAAACAAACATAAATCAGAATATTTACCTGCAGAATCTCAGTGTTTTTAACATCGCAGGGGCCAGGTTTTATTTAATGTGTGTGTGTCAGCTATACCAGTGTTTTTCAACCACTGTTCCGCGGCACACTAGTGTGCCGCGAGATGTTGCCTGGTGTGCCGTGGGAAAATTACTTTATATATAGTCAATATAGGCACAGAGTTAATTTTTTTAACATTTTCTAATGGTGGTGTGCCTCGTGATTTTTTTTCATGAAACAAGTGTGCCTTTGCCCAAAAAAGGTTGAAAAACACTGAGCTATACTGCCATTTTCACGTCCCACTGACACTGGTGCAAATTGCTTAGTTTTGGGACTGCACTGGTGCAAATTAGTTAGTTTTGGGACTGCAGCCTGAAGGCCCAGATTTTAGCAAATTTTAACATGTCTCAGTTTGCTAGTCCAAGCTGCCAAATTAGTGATCTAGATTCATGTGATCTATCTTTGGTTAGTATCAACAGTATTGGTTAGTGTCAACAGTATTGGCTAAAAGTACCTAATAAAATAATTGAATGTAATACCTCAGCAACACAGTCCTTTAAGTGTCTACTCAGAATTATATACCACTGACATCACTAGTCTCAGGTAATTTTGTACAAGATTTCAGCCTAAGACTGCAATCCTAAATATGCTTACTAGACAGTGGGTCCTATTGAATTCAGTGCAGCTTATTCTGAGAAAGCACATGTAACAAGGGATGTAAAGATGCCTAATCAAAAGTATGGCTAGTCTGCATTTAACCTTGCACTTGCTTTCAGATTACAAAGAACAAATACTTTCATAAACCTACCTATGGCAATTTACAGAAGAGTCTGGAAGCTATGAAACTCCACTGCATGAATAATGGCGTAACTTGCATTTCTATGCCCAAGTAAGCAAATTTGATACTGGAAAATTACTGCCACATATTTTGGAATGTTCATATGATACAAATAATAATAATAATAATAATAATAATAATAATAATAATAATAATAATAATAATATTTATACCCCGCCCTTCCCAGCCAGAAAACCGGGCTCAGGGCGGCTAACATCAATTAAAATCACAGCAAAAAACATAAAAACGATCAATTTATATAGTAAAATTTTATTATTCTTTGGAAAATTTCAAATGCTTTAAAATGTATTTTGACTGTGGAACTGAAATGCATGCTGAAAAGCAAATTTCCGCAGTAAGTCCCAAAGAGCTATGAAACATAGTTATTCCTACCTTTTAGATATGGAAAGCATTTCGTCCTGTGTAAAAGGTAGCTACTTGAAACATCTAAATATTAGGGGGTTACTAGAATTCATTATTCTATATATATATATTTACAGATGGCATATGTGTGAAAGAAATTACCTTTTCTACTTTGTTTAAGTTTACAGTCTAGAAATTATGGAGGACAAAATGTGTTTTGGAGCAGATTTATGCTTTTTGAGAAAACAGTGCTCTGACCACCTCTGAGTTGATAAAAATGTTGTGGAAAACAAAAGCTAATGTCAGAACTAAAGCCCGGAGTATTATATAGATGATATGCTGAGAAATCTAGACATTAGTAATATTTAGATGATCCAATAATATGTCTGTTTTAGCTTGCTAACTTGCTTGCATTTGAGTACATACTCTGCTGCAGTTTTGAGGGCAACTACAGTGGTACCCCGCAAGACGAATGCCTCGCACAACGAAAAACTCGCAAGACGAAAGGGTTTTGCGATTTTTTGGTTGACCCGCAAGACGAATTTCTCTATGGTCGTGCTTCGCAAGACGAAGCATTCGTCTTGCGCGGTACCACTGTAAGAAGAACCCTCCCGCTTGCGCTGGCCCTCCCTGCTTGCCGCTCACTAACGATCGCCCTACCCACGCTCCCCGATCGCACTCCCAACACCCGGCTTCCTCCTGCTCACCTTCCCTGCGCTCCCCATCGCCCTCCCCACGCCTGGCTTCCTCCCGTTCGCCCTCCCCGCGCTCCCCGATCGCACACCCGACACCCGGCTTCCTCCTGCTCGCCCTCTCCACGCTCCCCATCGCACTCCCCACACCCGGCTTCCTCCCGCCACCGCCGCTCACTACAGTACTCTAAGTAACCGCTCTCCCCGCTCGCTTTCCCGACACCCAGCCCCGACTGGTTTTTTCCCATAGGAACGCATTAATTAAGTTTCAATGCATTCCTATGGGAAACCGTGCTTCGCAAGACGAAATTTCCGCAAGACGAAAAGACTTGCGGAACGAATTAATTTCGTCTTGTGAGGCACCACTGTAGTTATTGATTTTATTTTTTGTTGCATGTGTAAATGGATGTACATCTTGTTATGATATTTCATTCAAATCTTGATTTGGTTATTGTTCAGCAGACTTTGTGTTCTCTTTGCATGCCTGTTCCCTCCCTCTCTTTTTAGTTTATGGTGACCTCTAAATTGGGTGTAAGTACTTCCAGTTAAGATTTGGAGACATAATATGGTTTGCAGTAGTCATAATTGGCCTGATATAGATGTTGTGGCATACTATCTGTAAAGTCCTTGGTTAGTTGTTCATGAGTAACCAGGCAAAACTCCGACCTTTCCTTTAGTAGTTTAATTGTGCATACTATGTACAGTGCAGAGCTTAAAAGTTCATGTCTGTATCAAACGTTGGCAGAATCTGGGAATGGCCCCTTTCGGTTCTGACCCCAACAAAAGGGTTTCAGTATACGAAAACCCCGCCTTCCATCATTTCATTTCACCCCTCAACGCCTTTGGGGCGACGGAAATTGTGTGCCTCCTTCCTCACCCCTTGGGCTAGGGGAGTGTAGGGTCTCTCCAGCATCCTCAGAGCCTCGACCCTCCATCCCCTGAGTCCCATGCCCCTCCCCACTAGAAGCCTCGCTGCTTCCTCCGCTGCTAGAGGAGGTGCTGGTGGTCAGGTGGTGCTGGGGCTCTCTGTAATATCCTGAGAGCCCTTCCACCAACTTGCGCTGCGCCGGGGACAGTTCCCTGACACTATCATTACTGTAAATCAGGAAGCAAGAGGAAGTCAAAGCATGCAGAAAGAGGAGGAAATGCAGCTGCACATAGCATAGCACATTCATGATGCCCTGACCAAGATTTCTCCATGACTTCAGAACTGGGCACCAATTCATGACTGACAAATCTGGTTTATTCATTTTGTGATGCTATTTGTATGTGAGACTAGTAATAATTCTAACTGGCTTTGCTTGGGAGCAATTACAAGTAGTATGATTAAACTTGATGATGATGCTACAGAATAGCAATTTTTAGGATATTTCTCAAGGGTGAATTGGCAAGAATGAATGTGTGGGAATACTTGGGCATTTTTTTATCTTCCAGGATTGGGTGTGGACTTGACCGCCTGGATTGGAATAAAGTTTCAACAGTGCTTGAAGAAGTATTTGAGGATACAGATGTTAGCATTACAGTTTATTCCCTGTAATTATCAGTGCAGTTGCTCTGTTATATTGTCGTATTCTGTGTTTGGGACTGATTTGGAAAAAGATGATGGTATGATCTTGTTTCAGTTTTCTTTACTCTTGCAGACATTTCTCACCATTACTAGTGTCCAAGTATGGACAGTGTTTTGTAGAAATTTATAATTGGATCTTTCAAGGAAGTTTATCTAGCCAGCAGATGAGTGTGCTTTACTCAGCAGACAAACTTACAAATTAAAAACAAACAAACATACATACATAAAGGCTTTGCATAGCTGTGTTTTGATTAGTGTAGCACTTTCTGCTGTGCAAGCCTGTGTTTCAGAATAACATGAAAACTATGGGACCTCAGTGGTTAACTGTTGTAGGTCTATATGCTCTGTTTAAAGTACTGTAATTAGATTTTCCTATTCTGTGTAAATAAAATACCTTTTCCAAGAATGAGTGAACTGTTTAATTTTTGAACTAGTGTTGCATCTCTGTGCACATGCAATGTCTGATATGTGCATCTACTACAGGGCTGGATTTAGGTTTGATGAGGCCCTAAGCTACTGAAGGTAATGGGGCCCTTTATATGTCCAGCTGTCCTTTGTCAACAACAAATTGTCACTGTTTTTTGTGTTGAATATATGTTATATGGTAATTTATGGACCTAATAGGTATCTAAAGCCATTTCCACATAACAAAATATGTATTTTATCAAAGTAATTGTTGAACTGAAATACAATTAAGAAGTTTCTTATATTTTGGAAATGTACACCCATGTGTTTTTTTTCCTTTAAATTTTTTTGGGGGCCCCAATAGAGTGGGGCCCTAAACTATAGCTTGTTTAGCTTATATGTAAATCCGGCACTGATCTACTTCTATTGTTGAAATTATTGGAGTATCCTGCATATGTAAGAGCTCTGTGCGTATTGGCATACATGTGGAATTCTGGATCAGTTCCATTTAGTCCATTTGTTTCATAAACCAGATATTGCTGAGCAGCAAAGGAACACATCAGTATTAAATAACATGATATTAAGCAACTATTAAAATACCTCTTATATATCTGACATGGGATTTTTCTAAATCTTGCCCAAAACTCTACTTCTGTAGCTCTTGTTCTTGCCATACATGGTCAGAGCCCTCAATGTTGCTTCTTGCAGAAAAATAAAAGCTCTTATAACATATATTAAAATAAATATTGTTTCCCTTAGATCTGTATGTGCAATAAATATAAGAAGATAGGTATTATCCAATTAGCATATTTCATTAAATTAACTGAATAGTGTGTCCCTGAAAGGATGTAGGTACCAGAAGACAGAAATTGTGCAAAAATAAAGAAACTCTCTGGGATCAAATTATTCATTTCCCCATATGTTTAATGTGGAGAATCTGTCACTACTGTTGTCCTTTTGTTGAAATCATCAATATGCCTTTTATCCGATCTTCACATAGTTGTATCACAGAGCGTTTTGCAGTACAGTGATCTTGGAAGGGAACTTGTAAATCTTCATTAACTGCTTTATTAACTAAGAGGTCTATGCTAGTGGTTCCCGAACTATTTTTCTCATGGACCATGTGAAAAATCTCAGAGGGTCTTGGTGAACCACTTAATATTTTTTCTGCCTGTTGTAGCACACTTGCTAGATGCAGTATGCATTTTAATTGTATTTTTACAGACACATCATGGGCCATCTGAATGAAGCTTGCAGAACACTGGTTCCACAGTTTGAGAACACCTGGTCTATGCTATTACACATTTCTCATCATATTGTAATACATTCTGTGATCTAGAGAACCCCTTTAGGCAGATGCAAAGGGTTACAGTATGTAGGTCTACCAGAATTTTGGCACCCCTCTCTCCTATAAGCTGTTCCTTGCTTTGCTTCAGAGGTACACCAGATGTTTCCCCAAACTGGAGCTGGTATGGAAGAATGGCCATGCTGAAAAGAAGAACTCAAGCTGCCACACATGTTTCTGGATTGGGACCATTTTTTCTTACCTTTTGGGCGGCAATCCTATACCACTTTACTTGAAAGTAAATCCCATTGAATGTAATGGGATTTCCTGCTGGGTAGACATGTAAGGAAGCCGACTGTTCAAACAAGTGAATCTGCAGAGCGTATAGCAAGATTTAGGCATACAGGTAATTCTAAGTGAATTGTCAGATAGCGAGTGGTTGAATAGCAAGACCTACGTATACTTATTTTTTGTTCTCTTAAAGAAGATCTGAAATAAAAGAGTACCACATTTGCTAAACTTATTTAATTTGCATTATTGTTTTGGTAAGGAGCTCTTTGGTGTGGTTTGACTTGTTTGCCTAAAGTTTTCAGTGATGAAAAAGCTTTGCACTGCGGATTGTTAACTTCATTCCATATCATAATGCTTTTTCCTCCCATGTGAGCAGCAGCACTGCAGGTTTATGTATTTCAAACAACCAAATGCCTACATGCAGCATAATAAATGTATTTTTAGTCAGCAGGGCGACATGTCAACCAGAGACTTGTGGTGTTGTTTTTCTTTTTCAAAGCAACTCTGGAGGGCCGAAGGGGGAGTCCCAGATGTCAAAGTATATCATGTTTGTCTCTCCATAGGGTTGGCAGACTTCACACATGCTGGCCCTGGGGAGAGAAAGGGAGACTTGAGTTGCTTTTCTCAAATGTACGGGGCTTTATTGCTCAAAATAATCAGTGCCTCACTAGTTTGTTCCTCTTGCATAATGGACAAAATGATATAAAATAGCTCTCCTTTAGCTTGGGGTGGGGTGTTTTCCGGATGTTTTTCTTCACCCCTTCCCAAGTTCCTAGAATAAATTCCATGTGGCACATCTTGTGTTTTAGAATACAGTGGTGCCTCGCAAGACGAAATTAATTCGTTCTGCGAGTGCTGTCGTCTAGCGAAAATTTCGTCTTGTGAAGCACGGACGGGGGAAGCGCAGTTTGACGGGGGGAAAACCGCGAAAATTTTTTGTCTTGCGAGTCGCGCCCTTAGGAAAATTCGTCTTGCAAGTCATCCTTTAGTTAGCGAATGCCTTTCGTCTAGCGAGGCATTCGTCTAGCGAGGCATTCGTCTTGCGAGGTACCACTGGAAGGTTTTGTCTTAGAATGAGGTGCCTAAGATTCCTGTTGACATTTTATATGGAAGCTGGTATAGGACTTTGATTGTATACTGATGAGGTTCCAGATGAGGTTTGTTGTAATGTCATGTGCCTGCTTTATTAGCATTTGTTTTCCATAATATTTTAATCTGTTTCCTTCTTTCAGTGCTTGTTTTAAATAGATGGGATTCAAAGTAATGAATCTAAACTGCAGGAAAAATAATGTCTTTTGAAGTATGCCTCTAGAACTTGTTTGCTGTATATTGTGATGTAGAATATAATAAGATTACCTGTTCCGACAGAGCAGCAGATACAGCCCAGGGGATGGGGCCATAGCTTAATGGCAGAGCACATGGTTTGCATGCAGCAGGTCCCAGGGCTCCTCTAGAAAACCTATTTATTGAGCATTCACTCTGATTTGATGGCACAAAGCTAACATGGAGCTTACAGTAGGCTATGTTTGTTCTCTTTTGAACATTAGTTCTGCTTTGCTACTGGGGTGGTTATACAACAGTGAGTATTCATCCTGAACTGCTTTTGGTGTTTATATATCTTCCCGTTGCTCATTCATTCATCCAAGATTTTTCAGTGCATTTCCAACCACAAAAAGTCTTTTTATGTGGATTTGTCACATTTGGGTGACACAGTGTATTAATCCACTTTAATTGCACAAGCCTAAATTTTCAGTATGTGCTTGAATCCCCTCTGCAAAATAGTGATGGTCTGGAGGCATGCCCAGTTATAATCCATGGCATCTCTAGGTAGAGCTGGGAAAGTCTATTATCTGAAATCTTGGAGAGCCACTGCAAGTCATTGTAGGCCAAGGTCCTCTGGCCCTCCATATGTTGTTAGATTCCAGTTCCCATAATCTCTGGCTGTTGGCTATGCTGGCTGGTGTTGGGAGTGCAACAACATCTGGAGAGTCACAGGTTGAGATGGTTTAAATAGGTTTAAGCCAACTTTCTGTTCAGATGCTACACTGAGAGCACCTGCAAACCTGCCATTTGGCAGGGCAGTTGGTCTTCCACATATGCACAGGAGCTGTGTAGGGTCTCTTCCATACAGAAATAGTTTTGATAGGCATCTAGACCTTTCATGTAGCTTATGAAATGGACTTCAGTATGGCTCTTCTGAAATGGGGAAAATTAAAAAAAAATGTCTCCAGCTCTTTGCTTTATCTTATTAACATTGGATAGAACAAAATGTATTTTTTTCATGAGTTAGATGGTCTGAGAAACTACTCTAAAAAGGAGAAAGCTTTTTGAAATTAGTTTTCAGAATTCATTACGGTACTGTACTTACTTGAACCTCAGTGCAAAACTTCAGCAAGCTTTTCTTCATAATATAGGAAGTTCTCTTGAATGTCCTCCCAGGGTGTAAATGCCTTAGGTTCCTCACCTTCCTCCTGCTCTACAAAATTCTTCCATACATACTCAAAGTCTTGAGGCTTCATGATTCTCATTTTACAGCCAGCTGCCTTCATTTTCTTCAGAGCAGCTTGGATGTCAGGCTCTTCCCACATGAAGAGACGGCCCACTACGATGGAGAGCTTCAGGTTCTTGTTCTTCTTCAGTGCCTTAGTTATCTGCTCAGCGCAGCCGACACAGGGGCTAGAAGAGACGTACCAAGTAACATTGTAGCGTAGGCCAGATTCACACGTGGGCAAGATGGTATTGAAGAAGGCATCTTCTGCATGGGCTGCTGCATGTTCATCCTCCAGATAGCCCCGTAAGGTTTTTGGCTCCTCCTTGCCTTGAATCTCTATGATGTAGCACAGGAAGGTCTTGTTCCGTCCTGAACTGTATTCTACATTCTTGAACTGGAACTTGAAAAAGAAGGCTGGAAACCGTTCCCTGTTTAAAAGAGTGAAAGAAAGCCTCAGTGTTACACACCTAATAACACACAACCTCCATCCATTAATTTCAGTGTTATTGGTGGTGTTAAGGTAATTTTGTAACCTTGCTATTCCCTTTAAGGCCTGAGATGTAGAAGAATTAGGCAATGACTAAATTTCCTGAATATATTTAATTCTATGTTCAAGTAATTTGGAGGTGTATGGTAGAAGTTGGTGAAAAAGCTTTGGTATAACCACAAGGGAGTTGCTATTGGAATTGGGGGAAAAGTTGGAAGAAATAAGTTGTCAGATGTTTCCAGCTTAGAGGGCAGGTTGTGTTTGCACCAGCTGTTTTTCAAGTAATCTGTTGCTGATATACCCAAGATAATTTCCCCTTTTGTGGTTTTAAAATGATTTGAAAGAAAGTATGTACAAACTAATGGTGAGCTATTCACCTGCCTGCTCTATTTTTCTATATTCATTTAAATCTACTGGTTATTAAGATTTTTCACTTCTTCCTTTATTTTTCTAGCTTCTTTCTTGTATTCAAGATGCCTCATCTTGAATTACTCTTGGTGTAATGCCTGCAAGTTAGCACTTAATCCCAGTACGTACTGTATATACTTGAGTATAAGCCTAGTTTTTCAGCACATTTTTTGTGCTGAAAAAGCTGCCCTCGGCTTATACTTGAGTGAGGCGGGCGGTGGGGGCGGCGAGAAAGAAGCCCTTTCTCTCCGCTCGTGCTTCCACCCGCTCTCCCCAGTCAACCATTCCTTAAGAACAGCGGTTCTTTACTCTCCCCAGGCAGCTTGTTCCATTCCTGAACTGCTCGCATAAATGCAAACTTGCCAAAGAAGGAAGAGGAAGGAGCAGCCCAAAGGGCTGCTTTTGGGCTGCTCGTTCCTCCTCCTCCTCCACAGCGGCAAAGGTGAACCGGCTTATACTCAAGTCAATAAGCTTTCCCAGTTTTTGTGGGAAAATTAGGTGCCTCGGTTTATATTCGGGTCGGCTTATATTCGGGTATATACGGTATTTTCTTCTCTCCCTCCACCCCACAGTGAGATTTCTACCTCTTAAGAAAGAACCTTCTCTGACCTTTCTGCAGCAAGCTTAAATTCAGACTCTGCTTGACTCATAGATGGGTCAAGATTTGGAATCTTCCATGATAGTTGCACTCTTCATTGCCTTGTAGAAGCTAGTCATTCTATTGTGTGGGATTCAGCTAGCAAGTCCCGCTAGTGGAAGCCAGCACAAGGGCTCCTGCTAGCACAACAGGACTTCCTCCCCTCTTCTTAGGGAGCTGGGTATGTTTAGCCTGGAGAAGAGAAGGTTAAGGGGTGATATGACAGCCATGTTCAAATATATAAAAGGATGTCATATAGAGAAGGGAGAAAGGTTTTTTTTTTTTTTGCTGCTCCAGAGAAACGGACACGGAGCAATGGATTCAAACTACAAGAAAGAAGATTCCACCTAAACATTAGAAAGAACTTCCTGACAGTAAGAGCTGTTTGACAGTGGAATTTGCTGCCAATGAGTGTGGTGGAGTCTCCTTCTTTGGAGGTCTTTAAGCAGAGGCTTGACAGCCATCTGTCAGGAATGTTTTGATGGTGTTTCCTGCTTGGCAACGGGTTGGACTGGATGGCCCTTGTGGTCTCTTCCAACTCTGATTCTCCTGCATGCCCCCTTTGAGTGTGTGAGAACCCCCTGAACAGCGCATGGGAAGTGGAGAGGAGGATGTAGCACTACATTGAATTTCTCCCACTGAAGTAGGAGAAGCATATCCAACCAGCTCTATGTATGTCCATTCTTCTGTGTGGGGCTTCAGTGTTTCACTTTGCTCTTTTAGCAGAGTATAAAGTTATATGATCTAACTACGTGCATCCATTTATCTCCCTCAAAGTCCCATCTTGTAAAACTGGGCTCCACTGTATTTCCTGCCAGGTGAATTCATCTTCATATTTCTGTTTATGTACCAGATGTAAGAGGCTCTTGGCCTTCAAAGGCTCAAACTGTAAATAAATCAATTTCTATTTAAGGTGCCATAGTTTGGTTTGTTAGTTTACCACAGGAAAGACAGTACAGCATCTTTTACGGAATTGCTCAGGTTCACTGGATTCAAAGCAAGGAGAATTTAACATGCAAAATGAATGGCAAATTTTTAGGTAGCTCAAGGTGGCTGGGAGTTATTGAAGTTGTAGTCCACAATATTTGGAGAGTGCTAGATTTGCTACCCCCTAGACTTTCTAGAATTTTTAAGTGCCTGGTACACCTATGAAAACATTGCTCGTTGTGGATGCCAATATAGCTGCACTGTTTGATGTAGTGCTTATCTCTATAGTGTCTGCACTTATTTGCAATTAAGCAGAACATAGCTGAGTGCATATTCCAGTGTGTGTGGATTCTAAACTCGTTGCTGGAAAATATCTTAAACAGATCTTGCCTCAAGGCTTTGAAGCCTCTGTCCTTAGCAATCACAAATGGTAGCAGATTGCTTGTGCCCCCTGCAGCTCTGAAACGCTTAGTTATTCATCACTGAAAGGGCAAGGGGAAAAGAAACCACATGTCCCATAAATCAGCACATACGCGCACGTCTGTGACATAGTTGCCTTTCAAGCTATCTTGTGTGCTGTTCAACTTGCCCCTAACAATAGCTGTTCTCTTCTAACCTAACAGTGATTCAAAATGCTCAAGGGACTTCTACAGCACATTAAAATTCATAGTTCATTGCAGTTCTGAGGCTAGAAGGGACATAATAGCTGGCTGACTGACTTACTCCCCCAATTTGCTGTGTGAGGTTAATTATTTCTTTCTTTATTGCACATTTCTGTTCATTTAAAGAAGACTGAGCATATTTTATATGTGAGTGTTGGGAAAGACATATATCCACATTTTACCAGTGAAGAAAATGAGCTATATAAATCCTACTGCATTGGATGACTCCTTGAAACTAGAAGCTAGACATTTGGATATTTAGAGCTCTGTTGTAAACATAGTTAGATCCTCTCTGTGTTACCTTGTCTCCTTACAGGAGTACTTTTTAAATTATTCCCATGCAAGGAATACTTGTGAAAAACATTGGAATTGAAATTCCGAGTTGATTTATGAGGTAGTGCTGGTGAATTTATTGTCCTTAAGATATCTCCTTAAAAAAATAATCTCATTGCGGTTCTAATATTTGAATGTTGTGTATTCCTTCTACATAATGAGTCTGGAAGCACTCTCTTAAATTATGGTGATGCGCTATAACCCACTGTTTCTTGTCTATCAGGCCCTATTATTTTGTATATATAATTTTCTATCTTAACTCCATTTGTGAAATTGTCTGGGAAACTAGTAATGTAAGAGCCACTATGATGTAAGAGCAGAGGTAGGCAACCTAAGGCCTGTGGACCGGATGTGGCCCAATCGCCTTCTCAATCCGGCCCACAGACGGTCTGGGAATCAGCATGTTTTTACACGAGTAGATTTAAAATGCATCTCTGGGTTATTTGTGGGGCCTGCCTGGTGTTTTTACATGAGTAGAATGTGTGCTTTTATTTAAAATGCATCTCTGGGTTTTTTGTGGGGCATAGGAATTCGTTCCTACTAACATGAGTTTGGCCAAACTGCGAGAGGTAGTGAAGGATAGGCGTGCCTGGCGTGCTCTGGTCCATGGGGTCACGAAGAGTCGGACACGACTGAACGACTGAACAACAACAGGAATTCGTTCATAATTTTTTTTCAAAATATAGTCCGGCCCACCACATGGTCTGAGGGACGGTGGACCGGCCCACGGCTGCAAAAGGTTGCTGACCCCTGTGTAAGAGTGTCAGATTATGACTTGGGGAGATCTAGGTTCAAATCACTACTCAGCTGTGAAGTGCAAAATTTCTTAGCTTAACCTATTTCATAGGCTTGTTGTAAGGACAAAGTTCTGTGTGTATCGAACTGATCAAACACTATGAAGAGCCAAACAACATGCTGCTTGCTGTCTTGAGGGACTTTGGAGCCACAGTATCAGGTATCCTCATGATCATGACAGCAGTCTGCCACTGCCAAAGAGAAGGGAGCAGGATTTGCACTTTGTGTTATTCCATCCTTTGGGCTGAAGCTATTTGTCTGATTTGTCTGCCATTTCCATTGCAGAAGGATGCAGTGCAAATTAATGTATCTGTAGGAGTCTCATGAAATGTACATGGCAGCTTTAGGAAGAGTTAGAACACTATAGAAAGGGATAGGAGGATATTCTTAATTATAAAGATTGGTCAGATTCTCAGTGCAGGTTCCACAGCTGCTGCACCTGTTGGGGACAGCATCAAAAAAAAACCTGGCAAGACACTGTGAAGCTTTTCTAATCTACAAATGGCAATTGAAATGCTTGAACTTCCATGGGGTAATTAGGCTGAAATGCTGGTATGTTTGGTGTTTTTAATCCCCTCATTAGCTAGATGACTGGCTTCATCAGACTGAAGCTTATAAATAAATAGAAAATTTGATCTGAGATTTCTCTTTGCAGCTGCAGGGGTTATGTTGTCTTAGAGCACAAGATATTTAAAGAATAATAATTATGAAGAAAAACGCCCTCCTTGGTGGCTGCAGATTCAAAGCTTTGATGAGACCACTGAATTAATAGTGTATCCTCCTATATTTGGTGCATGCAGGCTAAGCATGTTCTTGGATACCAGCAAAGAAGGGGCACAAAAAACCAGATTTTCTTTTTAAAGAATTTGACATTAGACTTTTTTTAAAAAAATAAATAAGTAGACATCATGGGAAAAATCAGGCATTTATTAGACTTTCTTGCATCCACTCACACTCTTCCCCCATTTTCCTGTTTTATTTTTTATTCCTTATCACCACCTAAACCAGGGGGCATAACAAAGCTCGAAATAATGCAAGGAAATAAGATCCCATCATATGTTGCAATAAATCTGTTTTATTTTTGATATTTTTTCAGTTCTATATACTTGATTAATTTGTTTTCTTACAGACACACACATGTGGGTGGGGGGGTATGGTTTAGTATTCTTATGTTGAAATACATATGGGGGCACTAATTTTTTCATTGCATAGGGTCTCTAACGGTTTTAATCCAGCTCTGCTTGTATTGACTAACCTTACCCATGGAAAGCAGTTAATTGAACTTAGAACTGGTTTCGAATTTCAGATCACTATGAACTCCTTTGATCTTGGGCAAATAATACTTTTTTACTTTCTGCTTCTTATTTGACAGAGATGATAAGAACTTTGGAAGTACCAATTGCAGTTCATACGATTATGTCAACGATATATGTTTTCTCTACAAGTTCTGTTTGAAACCGATATTAAGTTCATTTTTTAAAAAACAGTTGAAATTGAGCCTACTAAAGCCTAAAAATCAGCAACAAGAAATTCTTTGGAAAGAATGCTCAAATATTGTAATACTAAGTGGCAGTATCGATTTCTGAGCCTGTGAACACAGATGTCTCTCTGAAAGACTGGGCATGCTGGATCTATACAACATAGTAGTTTAAATTATACTGGCAGAATGCCTCACCTCATGCAAAGGCATGAATTCTACCTAGCAAAAGCATTACAATAAGTTACATACAATGAGCATCTTCAGAACAGAATATGAAGGTTTTAGTATTCGGCTTTATGGCTTTGTATACATGACCTTGCTCCAGTGAACTACTGCTAGTGTTTGAAGTTGTGTATATGTGATGTTGGCACAATCCACATCCAACCTGTAGCTTCCTGAGGAATGCTGCTGTTTGATGTCTTCATTCAAATTTGGAAATGTAAGTCACATTCTCTTGGTTAAACTGAGATCTTTACATTTTAGACAGCTGTTATGCATGTGCAATGACAGCACATGAGCAGCTTCATGAATAGGAGTTCTGGGGTTGAGTGGGTTGCAGGCATGGGGAAGCCAAACAGGCAATGGGCATCAGATGAAGACATCCCTGCCCATCTCTGGTATGTACATCAGTGAGCAAGTGCAACTTGCAACACAGCAGGGCAAAGCAGCCTTGCTGCATTTTAAGCCGCTAATGTGTGAATTGCCAGAGTTCCTTGTTTGGTCAAGACTTGGGATTACTGTGCATATCTGTTAGGACATCTTTGGTTTGGACTAGTTGGAATTGTTGGGGTTCATTCTTACAAAACTGAGGTTATAGCTAGAGCTTAAATAGTGTAACCTTTTGTAGTAGTAGTAGGAATAGTAAAATAACAACAACAATAATGTCCATCTCACAGTGGCGGAGCTTCATGCTCCGGCACCGGGGGCGGGAAGCAGGCGGGGGCGGGGCTGGTGCGCATTCTGGGGGCATGGCGCGCGTTCTGGGGGCGCGGGAGGCGGGGGGCAGTCGAGATGGAACCCTGCCGGGATCGCGCTGCCCGGGCCGCCCCGCCCCCTACGTCCTGCCCTTCCTACGCCAGTGCCATCTCAACAGCATTATTATTTCTAATAATCCAGTATTTGCACATAGCTATAGTGCTGTGGTGCAGTGTCATACTAGGAGTGTCAAGATCCAGATCTAAATCCCCACTTTGCCATGAAGCTTACTGTGTGTGAGCCTGAGTTAGTCATTGTAAACCTAACCTACCTCATGGAGTTGATGTGAAGATAAAATGAGCAGTCGTGTACACCGCCTTGAGCTCCTTTGAAGAAAGACTGGGTATAAATGTCAGAAATAAAGAAATAAAATAACACTGCCCGTTCCCAACTCCCCAGAGGTCCATGGTTCAATTCCTGTTTTAGTAAAGCTATCAGAACTATTTGCTTTGTGTCACAATCAACTGATAAGCATTAGAATAATAGAATTGTAGAGTTGTAAGGAATCCTGAGAATCATCTGGCCCAAACCCCTGCAATGCATGAGTATGCAGCTGTCCCATATGGGGATCAAACCTGCAACCTTGGCAGTACCAGCACCAAGCTCTAACCAACGGAGCTATCCAGGCTGAGAGGCATGAAACACATATGGTAGCATGAAGCCACTGTTGTTATTGATAAGAAAATTTATATACCACTTAATGCCAAATAGGCTTCTAAGTGGTTTGCATAAAAATAAGTTGTTTAAGTATTAAAATATAAGCATTCAAAATTAAAATGCACAATAAAATGATATACGTAATTAAAACATTAAAATAAAAACATCCATAATTGAAATGCACAATGAAACAAGCCCATCTGGTCACGAGTTCAGAGAAATGCCTCTGTAAACAGGTGTGTCTTTAATATATGCACCATGTTCATTTGTGGCACAATCCAGTGCATGTCTGCTCAGAAGTTAGCTCCAATGGGACTGCCGGGTAAGAGTGTAAAGTAGGATTACAGCCTTGGGCACCTAATCCCAAATAATTCAGCAATTAGTGGTGTCAAAAGTTTATATTTACAGTTTCTCTTGCTGCTATTTCTGGTAGAGACCAAGGAATGAATAACATTTAGTCCTTAAACCATAGCTCCACCCAGAAGTGGCTTAACTCCATAGAATAGAATGAGATGATAATACTCATCAAAAGAGCGTAAGTGTATGAAACTTGCAACCAGGAGCCACCTAGACTCTGGATGATAACAAAGCATTGTCTTGGGGATTAGCACCTTGCCCTATTCACCTGCATTTATGTACAGTCGTACCTCGGGTTATGCACTTAATTGGTTCCGGGTCGCTGTACGTAACCTGAACAACGCGTTTTGCGCGAAGTGCGCAGAACGCGCGCAGCGGGTTACACTTCCAGGATATGGGAGTATGTAACCCGAAAAGTACGCAACCCGAAGCGTACGTAACCTGAGGTACGACTGTAGTTGGGTGTGCCTCATTCTTTTTCTCTGCAACATCAGTACAGAGCATAGCAAAGAACAGTGTTGCAAACTCAAATTGCCAGCTAAGCTACAATTACTGCAAATTCAGGTCCTTGTTTTAAAGTTTATGACCACTTTTGATTTGTTTTGGGAACTGAATATCGTGGCATAGAGATCATGGTAAGAGGATAAAGGTGTATAATATTGATGAATTCCTCACTACATATTGTAGTTGAAGTCTTAAGTATCAAACTTATATGGTACTGTGATAAATATTATTAATGCTTAAAAACAGCGGCTCAAAAGATTTTTCTAGATGAATCAATCTCTATGATTAAAGATTTTCTGATTACATTATATGCCTGCTGTATTGTATAAAAACCCGTTAGATCTCTCAGATGACTTAGCGTTCACCTCTGCTATTGGTCTTTTCAAACAATTTGATTTTATCTGCCTAGATACAAACAAAAAATTGCAGCTATAACTCTCCGTTTCAGTGTTGGAATAGATGCAAAGTCCCTCTAGTCCAACTCAGAAAGTTTCCTCTTTTTTCATTTTAATGAGGCTGCATATGTGGAAAAGGTTAACCAAATGCATGACATTCTTGCTGGCTCGTGGGAGGGCACACAGCCAGCAACCTCTTGCAATATGATTAAGCCCACAGGTGAGCATTTTCCCCACTGAGGGAGAATAACGGTTTCAGTGCCATAAATGATAATCGTAAAATAAATACTTGCTGTGAGTTCATCCTGCTTGAATAACATTTAAGTCTCTGTATTGCACCACAAAGCTTAGAAATAATATGGGTCCTCGTTCAGAGCAGTAAAACCTTGAACCTGAGGCAGACCCCTTTTTAAAGAAAACAAAACCCTGCAAACATTGTGGTGGCCAACTTCTGCAAAAATCTTCTCTTTGTCTTCTGTGTTTTTTTGCCGCCATTGAGTATGGGATAAAACAGACCTCTTACCCTGTTACAATTTCGAAGGGTGGCAGCACCTCCAGCTCCTTTGGCTTTTCGGCCTCCTCTGCATTCTCTGCGTTCTCCGCATTCTCTGGATTCTCTGCATTTTCAGCCTTTTCACCGTTCTGGGAGGCTTGCGGCTGCTCCTGCTTCTCAGCCATCCTGTTGCAGTGGATGTCCAAAGGCTACAGCAGGGGCCAAGAGCTGTGCTCAGGCTTCAGATGCAGAAATGTGACAGGAGGTGGTGGTGGGGAGAGCTGGAAGTTCCAGCCCTAGACACAGTTGTCAGGAGCTATATATGGAATGGCAGCAACCACAGGGTTGGGTGAAGGCTAGGATGACTCCAGCACTCTCGGATGTCACCTCTTCACTTTCACTCTGGCTGTGGCCTCTCCCTTGCCTCTCTTTTATATTTTAACTATGAAGTGACGAGTTCAGTGTGGGCGGATGATGGATGGAAAATCCTGAATGCAGAAGTAACCTATTTATCCACAGCCATGACGGAAAACTGGCTTCAAGCAAGGCTGGTCACTGACCAATGTCCCTGGACAGTACGCTCTCCTCCTGCCCTTGAGGGACCACCCTTCCAGACTAGACAGGAGGAGGAAGGCACAATGCCGTTGTTAGCTTTTTTTAAAAAAATTGACTGGTTGTTGAGCCAAAGGTTGATGAGGCCTTTTGTTGAAACCTTTACATACATATGAAAATTGTGTCCTTTGAAATGCCTGTTTCCATAGGGCAGGGATGTGGCCCTCCATACGATATTGGACTGCAACTCCCATTAGCCCAAGGCAGCATGGCCAGTAGTGAGGAATGATGGGAGACGTGACCCTACAGATGCTGTTGGACTATAAATTCGCTACCTCTGCCCTAGGGAATATATTGAAAAACAGACTGAAAGTTGTTTGGAATCAGCACCACACACCGAAAGTATGTTGGGGGAGATATTCTGCTACCGCAAAATAATCTGAATGACTGAAGTTCTTGAACCTGAGAGTAAACCCATTGTACAGGGTTTGCTTTTTGTTGAGGATCTGTGAAGTTTCTAATACACTGGAATATGATAGCATTAGTTAATAAGGAATATATAGGAGAAGTATTATGTCTTTTAGGTGGCTGCTTTTTCTTCTCCACAGTCAGTCTATCTGGAGATGTTTTGCTCAGGTAGAATTGCAGTGAGGGGACTAGGACCAATACTGCTGTGGTGGAATTTGATATTTAAAAAAATGAATGCAGATTGGGGAAAAGGGAAATGATAATGATGATGATAAGATGAGTTGTGAATAGGAGCCTGCTTGATGCAGGGAATATGCAGCTGGTTTTGAACAAGTATAAAAATGGCTATTTTTTTTTAACCCACTGGATTTGGGTCCAGATCAGGAGGAAGTGCTGTGAAATGTGTAGATTTTGCCTATTGGAGCTCAGTAAGCTGAACATGCATTCTGGGGGAAAAATAGCTTGCCTACAAGCTAGTTTGACCTGCAACAGTTTGGGATGTCTGCATTGCTCTGCCCTGAGCTATCCAAAACTTCCTGAGGATGGAGATTGCCTTGAATACCTTTCATGTAGGATTTAGACTATAAAGATTGAAAAATTCCAACATACATTTTTATATTAACACATTAATAATGCAAGACAGTATTTGAAATAAGTGTATGCTGGATTTTATTTAACAGATAACTGTATACGTTTTGCTCTCTTACATTTTTATTTCTCCCCATCCCCTGGTATGTTTTGTTGGGAACCACATAGCAGCTCCCCAGTGTCCAAAACCTTTTTGAACTCTCCAGTGTTTGACAAATGTGCTTCAACACATCAAGTTTTCCTGCACAGTATAAGTGTTTGAAAATATGTATTCCTCACATTCACACTTCACAATTTATGAACATAGTATGAAAAGTGGAGCTATGAACAGGGGGAGCTGCTGCTCTTGCAAGGCTAGGCATTCTGTTTTCACTGAATCTGCCCCTATCTACTCCAGCCACTTCTCTCCCTGCTCCAAGCTGTTCCTGAGAGGTGGGGGACCCTCCAGAACAATATGTATCATGATGCAGAGTGTTGCAGAAGATTGGAGGATTAGTGAAAATCAGGTGAATGCACAGAAGTGCTTTCTACTTGCACAAAGCAGCCAAAGGCACTATTGGACATATGATATAGAACCCAGCCTCTTTAGAGATTTTTGCTGCTTTAAAAAGTTGAGCTGCTTCTTTAAGAACAACAAAATTCCATTCATACCTCTATGAGATTTCCGCCCATTCCTTTTAACTGTTTTTAAAAAGACCACTTAAATAGAAGCTTACACACTAACACACCAATTGGTCTGTGGCATAACCAGCAGTGATTTCACTGGGCCTCTGTAGCAAGCAGACATTGTGCACCTGACAACTGCCTCTTGGACTGGGTTTTATTATAAAAATGAGACAGAGACAACAGGGGCTATAAGGCAATCTATGATCAGTTTTTTCAATGGTATGGAATATGTTCCATAGGAAGCGTACTGTATTGTTTTTCTCCCCTCCCTGGTTACTATGCACCCCAGACCAATCACTGTCACCTTTGACATTTTAGGGAGGAATTGTGGGGGTGGGAATCCTGAGCTGATGAGTGATAACTCTTCCATACCCCTTCTCGTGTCCCTCTGACCCACTTTATTTTTGGAAGCTCTTGACTGCTGGATTAACCAGGGTCCCATCATTCTTGCCGCTTTAACTTTCGCTGGAGCCAGCCAAGCTGCACGAATCAATGCTGAGCTTTAATCTAATCTTTGGAATGTGGTGCTGGGATTGTGGCTCCATCTCTTTCTCAGCTGCTGCTGAACTCCTTCTAGGGCAGTGCTCTGCCTCCATGCAGGCAGACACCACACAGGCTGTGTGTGGACCTGAGGGAAGACAACAGAGATAGTGCACTACACAGAACACAGTGGTGGTATGCTTTGGAATTTGGTGTAGCAAAGAAAGCCTCATTGTGTTTGGTTCATTTATTTGAGTGTGCATCAGTGACGAACTGAAAAAAACTGCAAAATACAAGGATGCCTCTGCAGAACCTTTATCATTCCATGAAGGCAGTCCAGGCAATGGCATATGGCATGTAGTTAACAGGAGGCTATGCTATGGACATGTTTCAGACTAGATTCATCCTCATGGAGATTTCACTTCATAAACATGAACAACACTATAGATCAGAGCATTGGAGGAATCTCAAAAGTTATCTAGTTCAACCCCCTATGAATGCAGGGAATCCACTACTACAGCATCCCTGAATTGTTGCCCTATAACCTCTGCTCAGAAACCTCTAATGAATGAGGCGTTGCATTGTTAATCCAACTAATTTACATTTCAACAAGCTATTAAAGAAAACAAACGAACAGGTTTTTTTAAAAAAGTCTATTCATTTCTGAAACAACAATTTTCAAAATAAATTTAAGCCTTATGTTTTTATGTTGCAATATTTAGTTGCTTATCCTGACAAAATACTGCATTACTTTACTGTATTATACAAAGGTTGTGTTCGCACTCCCATTTGCTGTGCACTCACTGTTTTTCCAGTGCTGGGTTTGTAATCCGTGTTCACATGAAGTTCTCCAAATGCATATGTATCCTGTACTTCCCTATAAAATGCTGCTGTTTGATGCATTGTCAGCTTCTCACCGATTGGAGTCCTTGAGCTGTTCCTTAAACTGACATTGCTGCCTCCTCTGTGCGTACAGAAACAGAAACTAATCTGACCAGTCCCCCCCCCCCCGGATACTCAGGGGTATGCATACCCCCTGAGCCTAAGCATTTTGTGAATCTAAGTTTGGCCTCATTGAGGGGCAGCACTAAATCTGACACTACTGAAGTAGAGATGGTGTAGCAAATGTAATGCACTGTGCTAGATGCTGTATGTTTTAAAATTGTGTTTGTACTGTATTGCTTCTTTCATTTATTTTATTGTATTGCAATTTGCATTCCACAGGATTCAGATTGTAACAGGGTAAAATGCAACTTGAGAAATAAAAAGCAATACAGATACAGTTGGAGGTCGATATGAATATGGAATGCAGACATGCTGCAGACCACCTGAATGAAGCTCAGATTGGGAACCCCTGCTGTACAACTTCATGGCTTGTTGGTCGTAGTTTGCAACTAAATCTTAACTGTGCCTGCTGTAGATAAGGCTACTTTAAAAATCACTGTCTTATTAGTGTCATGCAGCAGTCCAAACTCTCCCCAGCTCTGCCCGCTGGCAGGGTGTCTAAAAACCACAAGTACTAGTCTAATATTCTCCGATGGTCTGTTTATAAGAGTTGCCCTTTTGTCAATGTGTGTGTTTATATCCTCTGTTCAGCTGGGTCTACCCCCTAGGATATTTTCTAATTATAAAGGTGCCTACAGAGGACAGCGCCTTGCAATCCAGGCTCAGGAAATATTTATTTGGCCAGAAGCAAAGATGAAATAAGACACTGTCTGTGTTGGACAGGGTTGGGATGTGCTCTTTAGAATAAAAAGGACAGCTTGTTATCAAAACAAAACGGATCCCTGGATACGTTGTTGGGCAGTGATTCCTCTGCTCCCCTCCTGTAACTACTGCAACACAAATAAACAATAAACAAGCACACTTAGTAGCAGTAGAGTGTGTCTTCCTTTCCAGCAGCCCACCCACCCAGTCTGCTTATTTTCCAGTGATTTCAGGAACAGATTGGCATGCTTTTATACCTCTGTACAGATTTGCTACATGCTATAGAACCATATCCAGGACTACAACAATACAGAGAAGCTTATCAGGAGAGCAATGCTGGCACTCTTGTCTCAGGCTGACTTGGATTGTCTTAATTAGTAGGCATCAGTTAATTTTTCTGTGGCACATCAAAGCTACCGCTTATAGGCACCCTTGTTAAGATACTCAGAAGGCAAACAAAAGTGTTAATCTAGTGGAATCTACCACTATGTATATTCTTCAACAACCTGATGACTAGGTACAGTATTATTTTACGGGGGGGGGGGGGAAGCACACACAACCTGTTAGCCCTTCAAAGAGCTTGGAGAGCTGTGACATTGACATTCACTTATGCTAGTCCATGAAAAATAAGACTGGGAAATAGCAGTTTGAGGAATGCTGGCATTCATCATTCTTTCCATTTCTGCTTGACCTTAGACCACTGTAGCCAAAGGACATTGAATATTGCAAATAAAAGGAGCTCCATGGGGTGTTGTATATCTAAGATGTAACCACCCTGAGATCTATGGATATAGGGTGGTATATAAATTTAATAAACAACAATAATAATTTTAAACCATTTATATATAAAACTGTATTGGGTAAGTGCACAAATGTGATTTCAACTGTGTCTGAGCAAATTCTATTCCAGATGTAAGAGCCATGCTCCTCACCCTCCTAATTCTATATAACATTTATTTATTTATTTATTTATTTATTTATTTATTTATTTATTTATTGCCTTGTGTCAGTTGAGGAAGCATTGGAGCTTAATGGCAGAGCATATGCTTTGCATTCTAAATATTCCACCAGGTACAATCCCTGACATCTCCAAGTAGGGCTGAGAAAGGTCCTTCTTGGAAAAGCTTGGAGAGCTACTGAAAGTAAGTGTAGACAGTATTAAGCTTGATGAACCAATGGCTTAGCATAAGACATTCTCTTTCTAAATAATAATAATAATAAGGCTCAGTGGAATTTCCCTCTTGGCATAGTTGCACAGAAATTTATAAATAAGTAAATCTGCTATCTAACCACTCATCTTCATAAACTCTGGAAGCCTTCTTGGATAAAAGGAGGAGTGTAGAATGCTTACAAAGAAGTAAATGAAACAATTTATTTTACATATACGACTTAATGATTTGACTCAGTGTAAGATTCCATGGTTCTTAAGCAGGAAACCCAAGTGAAGAACTGAGGAAGCTTGAAATAGCATGAAACTGCCTTTAATTTTGGAACAGAGCCAGTTGGATTGTTCAGTCATGTATGCTTTATAGCTTATTAGAACTCTTCAAATTTCAACAAATAAAATGCAGGTTCTTAACATAAGGAAAGCATGCAGTTTCATATACAGCCGATACATTATTGAGTGGATCGGGAATTGCATGGGATGACACTGGTGTTGAGGCTTTTTACATGTAAAAGTATCGCGGCAGGTGATAAATGTGGATGTGGTCTTTCAGTAAGATCAGCCAAAGCATTAACTTAGCATGGAGTACATTATCTCACTGAAGGCTGGGGGAATTGGAAAGGTGTCTTTGTTTGTGGTGGCGCCAGTGGTATATGAATATCTCAGTTGTATGCCAGCATCAGATGACTTGTCTAGCTTCGGGACTCGACAGAAACAAAATAAATACAGTGCTCATAAGCTTGCATGTAACACAATGTTAAATGATACAGATGTTTTATTACCTGTTTCAAAATGCCTCTGAATACCAATTGCCGAGGAACCACAGCTGGAGAGTAATTGTGTGCACATCTCCTGATTTTAGGCTTCCCAGTGGCACCACCTGGTTGACCACTCTGGAAAAGAGGATGCTGGACTAGATGAGACTTTGGTCTGATCCAGCAGGACTCTTCTTTATGTTATTTGTTTTTAAAATGTCTCTCCTGTTCCCCACTCCAACTATGGTGGTAACTCAGAACAGCTAACAACATAGAAAATCATCAAGGCAATATTAAAAGCAACAAGAGATTCTTGTTTCAGCCTACTAAAAAGACATGAAATAGACATGAAGCCACAGGCAACTGTGCTGTAACCAAAAATACTCTGATCCTTGTGCCTGTAGTACTGAATTACAGTCACTGGAGTTACCTGAAGCAGAATTTTGGGAATCAAGTGGAGTATATAGCAGGGCAGGTGCTTAGGATCTACAGGACTCAAGTGGTTTAGGGCAGGCATAGGCAAACTTGGACCACCAGATGTTTTGGGACTACAACTCCCATCATCCCTGACCACTTGTTCTGTTAGCTAGGGATGATGGGAGTTGTAGTCCCAAAACATCTGGAGGGCCGAGTTTGCCTATTCCTGGTTTAGGGCTTTAAAGGTGAGAATTAGCAAGCTGAGTTAAGGCCAGAACAGTTGATCAAGGCAGATCGAAAGGGACTGCAGTTATATGCTCTGTCCATCCCATTCCCAGGCATTAGCTTGGCCAGTAGCATTTTGAACCAATTTAAATTTCTGAACACTTCAAAAGCTGTCCTGTGTAAAGTTCATTGCACTAGCCCAGTTTTGATGTTCTTGGTGCATTAATAACCATGGCCAAATCCACCTAGAAATAATGCTGGATCAAGAGACCCTCTGAAACTGTGAACTTCCAGCATAAGGGAGTGTTCAACCCCATCCAGCACAGTCTGTACCTCAAGCCCTGGACTAACTGATCTACCAGCAAATAGTACTTTGGTGATCTGGATTAAGTTTCCCATATCCATTTCCTTACTGCCATTCAGCATTGCTTCAAGATTACCATTCCCTCCCTAGAATCTGTAAAAATGAGAGAGATACTTGATTATGGTTATAGCTATCTGTTCATGATACAGGTCAGAGTGGTGTTTGAATGCTGAGGTTGCAAACTAAATTTGTTCCATATAATTTACCCCTTAAACTCTTACCGACAGATAAGAAAAACTCCAGAATCTGTATTAGTCTTATTGCATAGGTCAACAGAAACACAAATAGTGTGCAAGCATGCATGTTCTCCAGAACACTTTTGTAGACTAAATGGTAAGCAGAGCAAGGGGTGGGGGCCAGAGAGGGAAACACATCTTGTCTGGCACCAAACCCATGGAGTTTGCATCTGGTCAGAGACTTATGATGCAGGGGCAGCCCACCCATGAGGCAAGGTGAGATGACTGCCTCAGGTGGCAGGATCCACAGGGGAAGCAGATGTTGCCTCCAAGGAACGCATTGCCTGTTGCTGTTGTTGTTGCTGCTGCTGCTGCGGTGGTGGGAGCAACAGCTGCAGCACACTTCTTGGAGGGCAGATCTGCTGACAGCACCACCACATACACCCCCACCTCTACAGTGGCCTCTTGGCAAATAGGAGGCACTGGTCGTCTCCTCTCACCCTTGTTCCCCATGCAGATCGTTATTCCTCACTTGATCCTTCCCTGCTGGTGGGGTTGGACGCCATTTTGTGGTTCTCAGGTGCCAAAATGTCTTGGGCCAGCACTTAAGATGGAATTGGAGAGGGTGGAGCAGGGAGTCGAATGAGGCTTCTTTTAGGTGTCATGTTCCAAACAGGTCTTGGTACAACCTGTTATCTATAGCACCTAAAAAGAGTCACATTTGAATGTCTGCTACCCTCCCCTACATTCTGCTTTAAAACTCTGACCAGAGGCAGACCCCAGGCCTTAACATCAGCCAAAATAGTTTTCTTCCCCTTCCCCTGCTGCTCTGCTTACCATCCAGTCTGATGAAAGGTTATGGAGAACTTAAAAACTTGCACGCTGTTTCTTGATACTTTGGATAGCCTAATAAAGGTATTGCCCTGATAAGGATTCTGTAACAGAACCAACATAGCATTTGTGTGCCTTACCTTGTATCAGAAAAGTAATCACTAGGTGGCGCTCTGGCTCTCTAAATAATCATTATGCACCAGGACTGGGCAGATTACATGAATTAAGTTCTTTGGACGAAAGCTCATACCAAGAACAAACTTAGTTGGTCTCTAAGGTGCTACTGGAAGGAATTTTTTATTTTATTAAGTTCTTTGGATAAGACCAGCTGATCTTTTAAGGGACAGTTTCAGTGTAACATCAGCCACTCTTTCTTATTTTCCCCTTCCCAAGTAAAATGTAAATTAACATATTTGTGTCACCTTTGCCAAACTATAACTGTAAGCACTGTGTTGTTAGTCATTCTTGGGAAAATTTCAAACCCAAATATTTTATTTAATTTACAATATTTATGACCTGTGCAAGGCAGTATGCAGATTAAATTCAAATTATCAGGTGCTTAGAACAGATGGGGTGGTACAGCTTGTGAATTTGTCTGAGGTAGCTGGGTGGCCACTCTTGAAGATGGACCTTTGTTGGATCTTTAGTCTGGCCCAATTGTGGCAATGCTTTTATTCTTATGGTAGAGTGTGTTGCAATGTGAGCTTCTGAGATATGATGCGTGGAAGGTGAGATCTTGCTATTTTGGCAGATCTTCTTTAGCAATGTGTTTCTATTATTTTGATAAAGTTAAATCACGTACACCTTTGCCGACTGTTTGATCCTGTTAAAGAATGAGTGCAAAGTTCACGATGCTCTACCATTCTCTGAGCCATCGTGCTCTCTAGTTGACTCACACCTTTGTTTAAAAACAAACTTGGATGGATGGCCATGAATCACCACTGAAAAGCTAAAGAAAACAGGCTCAGTTCACCAAGCACGTATCCTGCTGCACAAAACTGTTTACATAATTTGCATCCAGTTCAAACTGGGCTGGAAATGTTCCCAGTCAGAGGTATACTTACTGTCCCTTGCACCCCTGGCAAGGAGCTATATTGCTGCCCCCCCCCAAAAAAAAATCAGAGGAGGACAGGTTGCCTGGACATCAGGAGGGATGTGCCTCCTTGGGCCTGGATGGGGCACCCACACTGCTCTCTGCCAGGAAGCTGCTCTGAGGACCCCTTTCTGTTCCCTCCAACAGCAGCAGCAACAGCTTTTCCTGCTAGAGATCTCAGCAGATTCCTCCTGTGGGCAAAGCAGGGGCTGGAGTGCTGAGCCAGGGTGTGTGTGCTCTCGAGGTGTCATTGGAGGACTCCAGTGCCTGTTTCACCAACCCCCTAGGTATGCCTCTATTCCCTCTGTTCTTGAGTGTCATGAAGGGAAACACGGAGTTGGCCTTTGACCAGTCAGTCATGATTTCACAGCAATATTAATAGTAGAATAAAATGAGGCAGGTTTTTAAAATTAGGACTCCAGAATCCTGTCTCTCCCAGAAGCTTTCCAGAACCCCATACAAGATCCCACGGAGGAGTCTCTATCGCAGAGCAGATGCATTGGACTTGCCAGTCAGTGTAATTCCTGTGATCACTTGTGAACAGTGTCAGAGAAGAGCTGTTGCTCTGTGGTTGTGCACATGAGAAGGTCCACGGTTCAATCTCTGAAACTGCTAAATCAACATCTATGAGTACTGATCTAGATTGATCAGTGGTCTGACTAGGTATGAGGCAAATTCATATGTTCCTATCCCACATGGTGGCCCTCAAAAGGCATTTCAAGGCAATTTCTGGTTTAAACACACAAACTGTATATGTGGGTGGGTAAAGGAGTTGATGTTTATACCTTGACCTCCAGATGTCCTGAAAACCATAGAATCATAGAGTTGGAAGAGACCACAAGGGCCATCCAGTCCAACCCCCTGCCAAGCAGGAAACGCCATCAAAGCATTCCTGACAGATGGCTGTCAAGCCTCCGCTTAAAGACTTCCAAACCAGCCTGCTGCTCTGCTTAAAGACTGTGTTGCCCATTAGAAAAAAATCCAAAAGCCACAGTAGGGCAATACCTTTATTAGGACAAAGCAAAATTCACAAAGTCATGAGCAAGCTTATGTTCCCCAGAAACAGGGGGTTTTTCAGCCAGAACATGCTGGAACTCAGTTCCAGCACCTCTCAGGTTGGTGCCATTGCCATTAGAAGGGAACAAAGGAGGCATTCATGGTGAGTTCTGGCACCTCTTCTTCTAGAAAAACACACTGCCCAGAAACACTTAGTTAGGCTGGATGTTCAACTAAACATGCAAAGGGGAGAAAAAGCAGAATATGATGTTAAAGCCCCAAAGTCTGCAGTTTGTAGCAGTATTAGGAGGGTATTGGGCAAACTTCATTAAGTAAGCCTCTGCTGGATGCTAAAACAGATTTCAGGTTGCACCAAGGGCTACTGGGAGAAAGAAGCAATAATAGCAGCTCCCCCACTTTAAAAAAACCCACAACTTATTAAATCTATTTCCAAAGGGCTGGCCATGTTAATCTCAAGCAGCAAAAGCAAATATACTATACTATAACTTTTGGGGACTCAAACCCATTTCCACCAGTTGCTCGGTTCTGTCCCCAGCACTAAAACTGAATTCCTTTACTTTAAACAAATGAAAACACTGCTTGTGAAATACCTCATCATGGTGCATTCATGTGTAACCATCTGCCCATGTAATAACTGACTTGTAAAAACAGAGCAAACCTTCCTGTCGGGTAAAAATAATTCCTGTTCCATTCTCAGCGCCTGAGCCTTCTCTTACATTCACCCAGCTATGCCACTGAGTATCCACCTAACAGAGTGCCTGAGGCTATTCCCAACTCTGAAAAACCAAACAAAAAACCAACAGTGCTTAAACATCCACACTTTACATGTTTAGGTGTATAAAGACTTGCACCTCAGTCCTATACACACTCTCCTGGGCGTGGGCCCTACTGAACTCAATAAAGCTTACTTGCAAATAGACATATGTAGGATTACACTGCTTGCTTATATGCCATTGGAATGAACCCATCAAAAAAATGTAGGTCCTTGCCCCAATGTGCTTACAACCTAATTTATGGCACTTGGGGAAAAGAATGAAGAAGGGAGGAAATGGGAGAGGAAAAGTTAATGTATGCACCTAAAAAGCAAGGATGTGTGAAGCAACCCTCATTAGTACAACACATATGGGTATTCAACTCTTAATGAGTCTAGTCACAGGTGGGTAGCCGTGTTGGTCTGCCATAGTCAAAACAAAATCGAAAATTCTTTCTAGTAGCACCTTAGAGACCAACTGAGTTTGTTCCTGGTATGAGCTTTCGTGTGCATGCACACTTCTTCAGATGAACTGTGGTTTTCAAACTTAGAATGTATAACAGTCTTTGCCATTGCATTTCGTAAAGGATTCCCCATCTCCCAACTCTTAAATGCTAAATGCTTTTGTGCCAATTAAATTAACTTCCTTCCATAGTACCGGATCTCAGGATCAAAGAGTTTTGCCAAATATGTCCATTTCCCCAGTTCCTTCATTATTCTTTCTTCTTTCCCTTTTCAGGATTGTCTTTCCAGATACGGTAGGTAAGAGAAGAAGCTAAGGTCAGCCAGGCAAGGTAAGGCAGCATCAGCAGTGTTGCTGTTTTGTTAATAGGGTACCAGGAATACATAGTGCCCAGCACTAACCCATAAAGACACACAATGTCGATCAGGGCCTGGAAAAGAGAAATAGCAATGTCTAAATGATTGACACACTGGGCAGAATGCAAAAAAAAGCAATCTCTTCTTTTACCACAAGGGTGAGAATGATCCTACACAAAGCAAGTGGCTGAGCACTCCAGGACTGCCCCATTTGCTCCCATATACCTCTCAGGCTCTTCACGCCAGAGCTTTTTGTCAGTGGAAGCATTGCTCCATTGGCAACTGGCCCAAGTTGCTGGTCCCCTCATTTCTCTGCCTCCCTTGCAAAGATCTTTGCACAATGCTCTTCTGCAGGAATCGGGACAGGAGCTTTTATTTAGCAGGCACTAGTGGTAGTGATGGCGGCTGGCTCAGTGCACGGGGTGGATCCAGCACATAGTGGTGGAGAAAGGTTTCCCCAGGTGTCAACTATAGAATCCTTTCACCAGATACTATGCTTTTGTGCCAGTACACAGCAGAGCATAGGATGGGGCTGGGTGGGCCATATTCCCTTTAGCAGGGCAGGATAAGAGTTACTACCCTTATTACCAAATTTTCCAAGTTGTAATGTCACTTCCATCTGTGCTTAGAAATGTTGGCATTCTTCCTCAGTTCCCTAGAGGCTGGAATTTAGCCATCTGAACACTTCAGGCTCTCCTTTTCTTCATCCCTAATGCAGCGCTAAGTGTCTAAATGTGCTAATCCAAACAACTCCTATCATACATATTCTCTTATTAACACTTTGGCATTTTACAGTTTAATAAGGCACATATGAATAATGAGCACACCGAAGCTCTAGCCTTTGCTCGCTGATTAGGTCAAGGTGTGGTGCTCAGAGCTGCTTATCTCAAGACACACCATTCTCAGTTGAAAAATATGGATCACCCCGATCATAACGGTGCTAGCTTCACACCCTTCTCAAGGCAGCCAGCTGCTTTAATTTAGAAGGCGGTAAACAGAACTGCAAGGGGCTGATATCATTGGCGGGAGCCAGCTGCAAAGTGGATACAAGCCATGCAAGCCTTTTGCCCCAGTTCATCAAAATTCTCCTTGCTCTTGCAACTAAATGCCAGCTACAAACATTATGGAGAACCTCGCTTGAAGACTCATGTATTGTGTGCCCAGGGAACTTTAATCGCCACTAAAACACATTAACGTATCTGCCTTCTTTGTTCCGTAGCAGGTTGTTTTGCCCTCTTTTTCTGCTTTACCCTTTGGGAACATGGACAGAAAATCAAGAGCTTGGGGCCAGAGAGGGCAAAAAACAAAGCCGTAAAGGAAGTAGTTCCAGTTTTGTTTGTTACATTTATATCCTGTTTTTCCTACAGGGAACTTTGCCCCAATTTTCTCTCCACAACAACCCTGTGAGGTAGCTTATGATGAGAGCTTATGACTGGCCCAAGTTCACCCAGAGAGCTTCATGGCAGAGTGGGTGTCTCCACAGTACTGGTCTAACATTTGAAGCACTGTGTCCCGCTGGCTCAACAACTGAAAGCCTCAATCTGGACTTTCCTGGTGTTGACATTTCTAGCAGAAACTCAGTATATTTTCAGGCCCAGAAATAGTGTGTGCATTTAAATAAACATGCCTGCTAGAGGATTTTTTTTTAAAGAGTCTGCACATTCCACTGAACAATTGTAGCCCAGCAGTTTCCTAGTCAGCCTCACTGGAGGTCCCAAAAAGGTAACTGCAATACAGGCAACATAATGGTACAGCAAATGACTGGGAGACATTACCAGCTTCAGCTTGTGAGCTCCAAAGAATATAGGAGTCCATGCCCAGTTCAGTGCAAGCTGAGCTCCATAGAGGCCCAGTGGGACAACTGCTCTACTGTTGAAGCCATCAAGGTCCTTCCACACCAAATATGAAGCATACCTACAGAAAAGGAAACCAGACAATGCTTTGCTTTTGAATGCCACATTATCAGCTTTGCTTCAGTAGGATTACTACTCTGAGCAACCCCTCCCGTGTAAGCCTTAACACCAGCTAAAATACATCTTAGAATGATGATGGTTTAGTACCTTTGAATCTTTTTCACTAGAAATCTCAAACATAGACATAACAAATCTATGGTGCCGCTGCGCTAGCACTTAGTTTATAAATGTAGCTAGAATTTCACTACAGAAAGCCTGCAACTTACATGGGGGTTACGTTCTGGGGATCGCGCCTGAAGCCAAAATTTTGTATAGCCAAAACCCATTGGGTTCAATGACGGGTGGGATTGCCAACGTCATTTCCCCAGGAACCCAGCCCCCTTTCCACCCCTTTTTAGTTTTTTGCTACACGTGTAAAGCTAAATGTGCACAATATAAATGTGTGTTAAGTTGTGGGCTTACTCTATATTTCCCAGAGCTAGTTTAATATTGCATCATTTTCGGTTATCACTACCAATCTAGCAGGAGTTCTGAGACCTCAAGGAATCTGCATTAAAGAAGTAGTGCAGAAGGGTCTGCTATATTAAGTTCAATTCTACAACTGTCTACTCAGAAGTAAGGTCCACTGAGTTCAATGGTACTTTGCACTTACTCTTAAGAAAGTGTGTTTAGGATTGCAACCTAAGAGTCACAACCTCTGTCCTCCTGGATGGAGACAGTAGATTAGAACATCCTCATGAAAGGCAGCATCCTGACACTACTTAATCCATTGCAGGGGACTCTAGGATAGCCATTCCCAACATGAAATGCAAGAAGGGATATGGAAGCAAGGAGCCATTGGGTCAAGATTAATTGCAACAGTAGCACCGAACTAAAACCCATTAAAATGAATGTACCTGAGTTAGTTGTGTCTATTCCATGGATCTATGTTGAGTGTGACTAACTGGATAAAACCCATCGCAAAGAGGAAAGCCAACTACTGTAGTTGCTACAGAGGCTACCATGGGAGCAGCAGAGGCAAATGGAATTGCTGTCAGTCTGATCCCATATATTTTTTCTTGGACCTAAGTTCCACTGAATTCACGTTGGGCTTGCTTTCTAGCATGTGCTTAGGACTGGAGCCTTGAGTGAAGAGGAAGGGGGTGCCCAGGAAGCCTTACCCCATGCCTGTATACAGTGTAGTCCAAGCAACTGGGAACATTTTATTGGGTGGCCGCCATGACGGTTTCTTCAGATCTTCAAACCACGTGGGCACTTCCTTCCGAGTGAAGAACCAGCCCAGGAATCCACCAAGATGGGGCAAGGCTGTGAAGCCAAGAGCGTGGACCCACATCCTCAGCCAGACAGTTCTAGCAAATACAGATTGCCTCTGTGCCTTTGAAACTGAAAATTGGTAATTGTACACCGTTAAGTTATTTACACATTGGGAGGTACTTACTCTCAACTTAGGATGTGTTTCCTTCTGTAAGTTAAAGCAAATAAAGCAAAGATCTTTTTTCTTTTATTGGTTAAAATGAGGGACAGATGCAGATGCTCCTTTTCCAGTGATCTTTCCTTCGAGGATGCTGTTATTAGCATTTTAAAGTTAGAGTAAGCCATTTTACTATATCAAGAATGCTGTTAGGACCATGGCAATCTAATTTGGCAAATTTATCTCTCCTTGGCAGTCTGCTGCTGTTCTTCAGGTAGGCCACTTACTACCCATTAGAAGCTTCATGTTCAGAACTAGCATATATGTCTTGTGTATGGGATACTGGAGACAAAGAATAGGGGATGCTGTCGGAGACAAGATGCTGTAGTAGATACAGTGAGGGGGGAAAGTATTTGATCCCCTGCTAAATTTGCCTGTTTGCCCTTTGATGAAGAACTGACCAGTCCATAATTTTAATGGTAGGTTTATTGTAGCTGAGAGAGACAGAATAACAACAGGAAAAACCCCAGAAACCCAGAAGACAAAAGTAAGAGATTGATGTGCATTATAATGAGTGAAATAAGTATTTGATCCCCTATCAACCAGCCACATGTCAGACTACCTGGTATCTTCACTGTATGTACCAAGCTGAAATTAGAAGCTCCTGCTGTAAGGGAGAGGTCTTACTTGTAATCCCAGCTCGTTACAGTACCTGTACAAAAGACACCTGTCGACAAGCAATCAATCCAGCAGATTCCAAAGTAGCCACCATAACCAAGACCAAAGAGCTGTCCAAGGATGTCAGGGGCAAGATTGTAGACCTGCACAAGGCTGGACTGGGCTACAAGACTATTGCCAAGCAGCATGGTGAGAAGGTGACAACATTTGGTGCAATAATTCGCAAATGGAAGAAACACAAAATAACTGCCAACCTCCCTCGGTCTGGGGCTGCATGCAAAATCTCATCTTGTGGAGTTGCAATGATCATGAGAACGGTGATGAAGCAGCCCAGAATTACATGGAGGGAACTTGTCAATGATCTCAGGGCAGCCGGGACCATAGTCACCATGAAAACAGTTGGTAACCCACTATGCCATGAAGGACAGAGATCTTGCAGAGCCTGCAAGGTCCCCTTGCTCAAGACAGCACATGTACAGGCCCGTCTGCAGTTTGCTAATGCACATCTGAATGACCCAGAGGAGAACTGGGTGAAAGTGTTGTGGTAAGATGAAACCAAAATTGAGCTCTTTGGCATCAACTCAACGCTCTGTGTTTGGAGGAGGAGGAATGCTGCCTACAACCCCAAGAACACCATCCCCAGCCTCAAACATGGAGGGGGACATATTATGCTTTGGGGGTGTTTTTCTGCTAATGAGACAGGACACCTTCACCGCATCAAAGGGACAATAGGCGGGAACATGTATCGCCAAATCTTGGGTGAGCACCTCCTTCCCTCAACCAGGGCATTGAAAATGGGTCGAGGATGGGTATTCCAGCATGACAGTGACCCAAAACACACAGCCAAGGCAACAAAGGAGTGGCTCAAGAAGAAGCACATTAAGGTCCTGGAGTGGCTTAGCCAGTCTCCAGACCTTAATCCCATTGAAAATTTGTGGAGGGAGCTGAAGGTTCGAGTAGCTACACATCAGCCTCGAAATCTTACTGACTTGGAGAGGATCTGCAAAGAGGAGTGGGACAAAATACCTCCCGAGATGTGTGCAAACCTGGTGGCCACCTACAAGAAACGTCTGACCTCTGTAATTGCCAACAAGGGTTTTGCCACTAAGTACAAAGTCATCTTTTGCAAAGGGATCAAATACTTATTTCACTCATTATAACGCACATCAATCTCTGACTGTTGTCTTCTGGGTTTCTGGGGGTTTTCCTGTTGTTATTCTGTCTCTCACAGCTACAATAAACCCACCATTAAAATTATGGACTGATCATTTCTTCATCAGATGGCAAATGGGCAAATTTAGCAGGGGATCAAATACTTTTCCCCCTCACTGTAGGCCTTGATCATAGAATTGAAAGGGACCTTAGAGGCCATCAAGTCTCAACTCACTGTTCAATGCAGGATGTGCAATGCAGGTTGTGACTACAGCATCCCTGACCCTGCCAGACAGCCACTCAAGCTTTATTTAAGGCAAAGCAATTCCCATGCTTTATTTTTTCATTTGGCAAACCCTTACCTACATAATTACACTTCACAACTGTGTACCAGACAGCAGATTCTCTAGTAAGCAGTCGGGCATAATGATCAGAAAACAGATCTAGTATGCTTCTCCATTCCCTGAAGTATGTCTCATTCATTTCAAGTAGTTTTAGGATTATAACTAAAGACTTTTTAGTCCCATTGAGAGCCTGGTGTTAAACTAGAGTTTGCTGAGGAACAGATTTCTTATCAAACAGAAAATTCTGATAGTGTTTGCCTTTATAGGAGATCAGGAAAAATATATTTCACAGGCCCTGCAGCCTGAACGCTCTGTTAAAGATAGGAGGAATAAACAAGTTATTTTTGATCGCTTCATTTAATTCCATTGGGAATTTCCCCTAGGCAAGATGTTTTTTCTTGACTGAAGTATTTCCTGTTTTCAATTTTGTTTTTGTTTTTTAAAATTACTTCCCGCTCCACAGACAACAGGAATCTTGATTCCCAATGCCATTCTTAAATTCTAATACGCATTCATATTCTCAATCTGTTACACTATGATGAACAGATGAGAATAGGTAACACTGTAGGTAGGATCATTGTACGTTTCTAGAATTATTTTTTTAAAAAACTAAACTTTCAGCAACAGCAAGAGAGCCCTGCTGCTGCCTGCAGCCTGTGAAAACGCTTTGCACATACGGCATACAAGCTTTCCCGGACTAGAGTCGCGCAGGAAAGCTCTCCCGCCACAATCCAAGGGCGTACGGTTGGTCACGCTTCAGGGTGACACAGGGGTCTTTGCTGTTAACGTTCCTAGAAAGACGGAGAGGTAGCTTGGCTTGACCTTCCGCCTCGGCGCAGCCCAGCGTGGCTTAATTGGCTGCATGCTGTGTGTGTTGTGGGGAGAGCCATTGCTCCCGTTTTGCTTCTTTGAGAGGCATTCGGTTGTCCGAGCGGATGGAACGTTCCGCTTTGCAAAAGAACGCGACCACCGTGGCAGAGTTGCGCGGCTCGGGCTCCCCCCACGCGCCGCCTTTTGTTTCCCTTACCTTCCCGGAGCGGAACTTCCCCGTCTTGCCAGGGCGGACGCGAGGAGCGAGCCAATGGGCTTCGGCCACTCTCGAGCTCTCGCTGTGCCCAAGCAGCAGGAGAGAGAGCCTGGGCGAGGCGTCGCGTTTGAGAAGAGCCTGTGTGGGTCGGGTTACACAACAGGGACTGCGGCGTGCAAGTACGATAAGGAGAGGAGGAGATATCTCTCGCTCTCTCCCCGGCGGCGCACCGTTTGTGTAACAGGCTGCAGAGGGCGGGGTACAGCAGCGACCCTTCTCCAAGGCCAGTCACCCGGCAGAGTTGGACCGAACGGCTTGCGGAGCCAGGCCAGGCTGAGGAAGCGCGCGCAGGCATCTACGAGCTGGTGCAGTTCCTAGAAGAGATTTAGAGCTGAACCAGGAAGAGATTCTCCTTTAAAAAATATCACATCTGCCATAATCAACTTGTGGAAGGGCCTTGGGCAGGCCACTGCTCAGTCAGTCCTCACCCACCCACTTCCACACCCAGAATATGGTGGTGATAGTAGTGTCCTACCTTCCAGGGTTGTTGTAAAACCTTGGTTAAGGAGATTCTTAAGAAGAGGATGAGGTGGTGAGCCAGCTCCCAGGCTGTACACCAGGAATAGAGAACCTCAGGCCCCATTATAACCCTCCTGGCCTCTCCCCAGGCCATCTTCTGTGCCACACTCCTTACCAGCCCTTCTTTGCACCCTCGGTTTTTGAGTGGCTGGAATATGTCCTTGAACTCTGATAATGCGTACTGATCAGATGGAGGATAGAACCTAGCGTCCTCTACAAAGGTAACATTTACATTGTTGCTCTGCTTACATTTGCCTCTGGCTCCTCCCACCAGTGGCATGTGGAAGGTTTCACTGAAGGAAACTGTGATCCTCGGGTTCCCCACTCTTCTGCTTTACACCAAAGAGAGCTGCTAGCCTAACCTCGTACCACTGTCAACTCCCTCCACTCATCTCCCATCCCTCTGGGTTAGCTGCCGGGCATCCAGTGGTCCTCAAAGGGCCAAATTCTTGTTGCAAAGCTTACCAGCCAAGATAATGTCTACAAATCTCTGAATGCTCTGGTCTTCCCCAGTTCCCTTCAAACTCCATGCACCCCTTCCCATGCATTTGAAACAGGCCTTTTGAGTATTGAAACCCTTAGTGCATAAGCATCTGAGCTGTTGCGCTTGCTGTTTAATTACTGGTGCTCTTTGCTGTGCAACCTTCATTAACCATATGCACTTGGGAGCACCTCTCTGCCAAAGTTAGCATAAGCCGCTTGAATAAATAACAGCAACATTACAGATGCATGCTAAATGCAAATAAAAGCTAGACATCCATTTCCATTAGCGGCTTGCCTGCAACACAGAGAGCATTAAAGACTCATTCGCTTTGGCTATGGATAGTTATCTAATTTTTTATGCCTTGAAACAAGGCTGATGTGTCCAGATGGAATTTAATATTATTGCTGTTGCACATAATTAGTGTTATGTTTTATTGCACTTGAATGGTGCTAAAGAAAATTATTTGGTGGGAGACATTTGTGCTAAGGAGCAGATGTGAGCTGGTGTGATTGTGGAGAGCTTTCTGAAAGTGCCGTTAACTTTCTGCATGCAGCTGTCCCTTCAAAGTAGCAAGTGATATGCATTAATCCAAGAATGGGCATCTGGATGTCAGTACAATGCCTGTTGCAGCAAAGAGCTTGAGAAGCGAACTGTGTAACTAAGAAGTATTACTACTATCTGTGAGATCAGCTTAGGGCAGCACACCTTCAGCAAGCCTCCTCCTTGAGTCTTATCTTCTCGCTGTCATTATTGCCACATGCTGTAAGAGACAGTGTGCCGTTCTGCTGAGTGTTTTAGGTATGGGAACTGGAAGCTGGAATTAAATGTGAACAAGCATTTGCCTCAACAACACAGGGAACAGAGATATTTTATGTTCTTCAGCATAGATAGTCACTGAACATGGACTATTTATCCCAAAGCAATTTGGCAGGTGGCACTGTGGTCTAAGCCACAGAGCCTAGGGCTTGCCGATCAGAAGGTCGGCAGTTCGAATCCCCGCGATGCGGTGAGCTCCCGTTGCTCCTGCCAACCTAGCAGTTCGAAAACACGTCAAAGTGCAAGTAGATAAATAGGTACCACTCCGGCAGGAAGGTAAACGGTGTTTCCGTGTGCTGCTCTGGTTCGCCAGAAGCGTCTTAGTCATGCTGGCCACATGACCCGGAAGCTGTACGCCGGCTCCCGCGGCCAGTAAAGTGAGATGAGCACTGCAACCCCAGAGTCGTCCGTGACTGGACCTAACAGTCAGGGGTCCCTTTACCTTTACCTTTAATTTTCTTCATAGGGCCTTTGGGAATAGCTCATTGGTGTTTTCAACTTCTTGAGACGCAAGAGCAAAGGCGCTTGAGATCTTTGCAACAGAGTACTTAACATTCTTCCTTGTTTGACAATAAGCAAGGAAGAACTGATGTGAAGATTGAATGACAAATAACAGTTCTGCTACATCCGAAATTTGTCTGCGGTGTTGGCCTAGGAAAAATCTGGAGCCCCAAGTACTGCTTAGATCAGCTATTGACCCAAGCATCAATTACATGTGTGTTTATCAAACGTATTTACTCTAAGAGGTCAGGGAGGGTGAAAATAAAAAGCAGATAGAACCAACACAGAAGGAATTTAGGACAACATTGCTGGTTCAGTCCTGATTCTCCTTGCAAGGTGCAGTGTTCCAGGTGTGTTGGTTGGAATCTGCACTTTTTATGGCTATTCTCATGTTGTACGAAGGAGCACGTGATCTATTGTTTGGTATAGATCAGGGGTAGGCAACCTAAGGCCCATGGGCCACAAGCGGCCCATGGGGGTCGTTTAACTGGCCCACGAGCCACCCCTGAACCGAGCTGCCCGTTCAGCGAGCCCCCGCGCACTGTGCTAAACCAGCACGGCATGGGGACTTGCTTCCATGGCACCGGAAATCGTGTCTGCACATGCTCAGACGCTGGAAAACACGGGCACACACATTCACACACATGCAATCCAGCCCACAGAGGGATCTCCGCTGGAGTGAACTGGCCCATGCGAGGTAAACTTTGCTGACCCCTGGTATAGATAGTTCTCCAGGTATTGAGGATGAATATGAAAAAAAAAATAACAGAGGGACCTGATATTTGCACATTCTTCTGTGAACCCACCTGAAGTTACCTGCTTGGCTAGACCAGACTCAACCAGATCCCCATGCTCCAGTCGCACAAATTTGCTCCAGAGCCAAGATTGCAGTGTCCACAGCAGACAGTTTCATAATGGAATTGCTTTGGTAATGGAAATCACACTGTAGGGCTGCAATCTTAATGCTTCTTTCTGCCTGACTGTTAAGACAGTGTGCAGCTGGGTATCTAGGGAAGCAGTTGCTACTGTATTAAATGCAAACTGGAAAGAGCAAACTGTGAAGTTAATGAGAAACCCAGTTTATTTACTAAGGCCATAGGAGAATGTTGTGATGAAGGACGGATGCACTCCCTTTTGTTAGCCCCTGTCTCAGTTGTCAGATAAGTGTTTGCTATATATGTGCATCATTGGTGTTGTTTGGATATAATATAAAATGGCAACCTGGTCCCCATGCCATTAGATAAATCTGATTCTCAGCATGCAAACTGGACCAGACCCAAAGGGAACAGGCTGCATCTACAATAGTACAAGGTGTGCTGATCTCCAGTTCTAAAGAGTGGGACACACATTTCCCTGATCCGAGTTTGGCTTTGCAAGACAAAGGTTTCAAAGACCTCCAGAACAAAATGATCTCCTTGTGCCATGGGTCATGTAGCAAGCACAGCAGGAGTTGGACTTTCAGCCTGAAATAAAATATATCTGTATCTCAGGGGTAACTGCTTAGAGCTGATTTTAGTATGATGCTGGGCATGTATTAAAAACAGCAGTAAACTTACTTGTGCAAAATCACATGCACCCAGGGCACTGTGCCCCCTTCCTTGCATATACAAGAAGGATGGAGACCCTGTGGCCCTCCAGACATTGTTGAACTCCCCTCTCCCTTCAACCCAGCATCGACAGTGGTCAGGGACAATGGAAGAAGGAGTGGAACAACATTGGGAGGGCCACACCTTCCCAATTCCTCCTGTGCAGGTGTCATGAGTCCCAAAGCGTCACTATGCTGAAGAGTGGGGTGGCAGGCTGAGGCAGATGACGAAGGGGAAACAGGAAGATGACCTGGGGGTGCTGAGACCAGGAAACAGAGGCTGGTTGAGGCAGGTACTTCCGCTTCCCAGGATGTGACTACTTTGGATGGGGGAGCAGGGTCTCCCTTAGTTGCTATGTCATTTTAGGGCAAAAACATAGTATATACTAAGACCAGAGGCAGCCACTGTGTAGAAATACCCTCAGACACATTGATGTAGAGGCACTGGGGCATATAGGATTAGAAAAGTCTGAGGCACATTTTTTTCTGTCCGGAGCTCACTGGCTGCTCCCATCCTGTTTTATTTTTGTTTTGGTTATGAATGTATTGGTCATTTTGGTACCAATTTCTATTTTTAAAAAATCACAAAGCAGCCAATAGAACATTACAAAATATCAAAATATAACATGACTATGAGAGTCAATTATATGCCTTCCCCTTGGGTCTCTTTCTCCCCCAGGACAGCTGCTTTTAAAAAAAATGTCCTGTGAGATTAGGTGAAGGAGGCTCAGATTAATTTGGTGTTAGGCCCATTATGGAGCTATTAGGCAGCAGTGAAGTCTGCTTCAGAACTTACATTCCTTCACTCCAATGCTACCTTTATTTAAAGGACCAAATGTGAAAACTTAATTAGGTCTTAACCTTGGCTGTTGTGGAGTTGGTAACTACAATTGAGAAGTTCGGCTAACTACTATTATAAGTCTCTCTCTTTTTGTGGGAGGGGGGTTGTTAGACAGCAGCTGCCCTTTTTATGAGGGCCATTTATCTTTTGTTAAGTTTAACCTCCAACTAAACAAAGAGGGAGAGAGAATCCTGCAGGAGCAAGTGCAGCTGGTAGCATTCTTGGTGTGTATCTTTTTATGGGCGTCTGCTGAACCTGTTATGAGACAGGAAGGTTAAGAATAGACTATGATCTCGCTTAAGTTACAGTAGCACATTGCTCCTCATCAGCAAATGTAATGCGTGCTCCGTAGTGTTGGAGCTGGGGGTTACCAGTGCACTCTTGTTTCTCTGTGGGTTAACCTGGTTCCTCAAGTGATCCTTGGTATCCACAGCGTTAGCATCGTTGAAATAACCATTATTGTCCCATTTCTCTGGGATGCTTGTTAGAGCTTCTTGCAGACACCACCTTATCAGGAGGTCCATTCCACCCAGTGTAGGAATCAGGCCTTTGGTGTTGTAGCGTCTACCCTTTGGCATTCCCTTCCCTTGATTGTTAGACAGGTGCCATCTCTGTTCCTTTGCCAGCACCTGCAAAATACGGTACATTCCTCTTTGAACAAGCCTTCTAAGTCGAGCTCTTTCCTAGTCTGCTCCTGTAGTGGAATTGTTTTTAAAGGAGGGGAATAAATTGAACAAACAAACAAACAAATAAATAAAATAAACTCTGTGGACAGAATGAAAGGGCTTTCATGCGATGAAGGGCCGGGACATGAGTGACAGCTGTTCCTCTGGCACTGCTTGGCTGCATTTGCATCTCATTGTCATGCCAGGGTGCCAGAAACACTTAGAAGGGAGAGATAGTCAAGGGCAATATCCAACATGATGTGAGCAGACTCCCATGCATGCAGCAGCACTTCCACACCAAAACTGCACTTACCCTTTACCTTATATTAAGATAAGGAGCATTAACAGTAATGACAATTCTATAAATCCATAAATGGAAAACTTATTTGGGAATTTTAAACTTTAGGCCCGGTTCTTAAGTCATGTAGGAACATAGAAAATTGCCTTATACTGAGTCAAACTCAATGTTTGCATCTAGCTCAATGTTGTCTACACTAACTGGCAATCCAGTGTTTCAGACTAGTTCTCTCCCAGCTTCCTTGAAGATGCAAGGGATTGAATCTGCATGCAAAGCAGATGCTCAATCCAGAGTGATGGCCCTTCCACAAAGCTCTTGTGCCCCGCCTCCATATTTCTGGATTACAATACCCCATCACCATTGATCATTGGTTATGCTGGCTGGGGTTGATGTAAGCTGAATCTCAACATCTGGAGGGCCACACATTCCCCATCCTTACGTTAAGAGTATGCCTAAATTTTCTCCATTGCCTGATTGAAAACGGTCAAAACTTAAGCATTTGGGGAAATGATTTCCTGTGGCAGATTAGCAGTGAAATCAAGTGGAAACTACTGGTGAGGATGGAGTAGGCAGAAAAAGGTGTCAAGGGCTCAGAACAACAGATGCCTACAACTCCAGAGGGAGAGGCAATGAGGGTCTTTACATCCAGTTGGATGGCTAGTTGATCTCTGAAATGACATGGAGATGATTTTTTGGGGGGTTCCAGAATCCTCCATGAGCTCTTTGAGCAGCTGCAGATGCTGTTAGAGGCAAAGAGCATTAGTGGGAATGACTGGCACAAGCTGGCATCCAGACGTGGCATCTGTGGCATGAAAATCAGGTGACTTTCAGTTTTAGGACTGATTTCGGTGATGTTATTTGATATTGCTGTGATTGTTTTTATTATAGCTTGTGTATTTTTATCCAGACTATAAGCTACCTTGGATATTTTACAGGAAGGTGGGATATAAATTGTGTCAGTAACTTACCTACCTTGGAATGGCAGTAGATTCCACATGCACACAAAAATAGTTGGGCAAGGCAGAATAGTGTCTTGCCAGGACCTGTTGGTCCAGTGTGCAACAAAAACATACAAATACTAGTTTGAAATTGACCAGCCCTTGTGTTTTTATCACATTCGGATTGACTGTTCACAAGGATGGCCATGGCAGCTTTCAGTCAAAACTCCTACAAATGCAATCCTATGCATATCTACTCAGTACTATGTCTTATTAATTTCAATGGAGCTTATTCCCAGGCAAGTGTGCTTAGAATTAATCGTAACCTAAACCTGCTTTTTTTGCCTGGGATTTTGTCAGGAAGTAGGCAATGCTGCTTTTATGGCTATTTAAAACTGTTGCCTTTTCCAGTCTTCATTAATTGCTTTTAGCTTCCAGTTTCCTTTTATTGTCTTTGTTTATCAGACTGCCAGCGTGGGAAATGCAGGAGGCGAGATGAATCTCTGTGCTTCCGTCTTTCATCCTACACTGCAGGTAATGTTCTTAATACCCAGGTTGTTTCCTGACAGCCTGTTTATTTTGCATTCATCCTGATTTGTTTGCAGAGAGGTCATATGATATCACATCAAACAATTGTTATATTACTTATTCCGGTGCACTTTCCTGTCACTTTATATACTCTAAAGAGCCTGATTTTGGGGGGTGGGGGGTGGAGAGCTGTGCAGAGTGCAGAATTCACTTCCACTGCATAAGCCAAGCCATGGCTTGGTGTGAACGGCAGGGTCTTGGAAAAGAGATTGCACTCCTATTGCTGCTGTGCCACACTGAGCTAAGCCATACTTGACTTAGAATGTTGTCCAAACCCTCTCCCAGACAAACCATAAGCTGTAAACTATAGGGGAAACCTTGGTGACAGCTTGCAGTTAAGTCTGGAGAGAGCTAAACCACATATTAGGCCAAACTGAACAATAGCAAAATTATCAGGAAGGAGAAAAGCACCTACGAACATGTTCATAATTTTCATTTAGCATTTGTGCACTAGGCCATTGCATCACATCTGCTGTGACGCAGATGTCTTCAAGATGGCTTCTATAAACTGTACAACTTCATGCGGTAAGTGGGATGGCACAGCTATGGAAGCATAAATCCAATTTTTAAAAAAGCATAAAATATCAAAACAAAGCCACTTCCTAAATAGGTCTCCACAGCAACAAACAAAAACAGAAACACATTAAGGAAACACCTTGTATTTCGAGCTCATGTTCATACACTTAAATAACATAAAACCATCTTTATTCGCATATAACTTTTATTTTGACATATATATTACAGAAACTACCATTTAACATTTACTTAGTGCCAGTAGTGTGCCAGGCACTTCACAATTCAGAAGTACATAGAAGGCATAGCTTTCCAGTAAAACAACCCAGTGCATTCCCCATGAATACCCCATGCAACAAATGCTGGAGTGCTCATTTGGGGAGTGTGATAAGAGGCACCTTCGCTGTATCTCCAAAGGCAGTAGCACCACCATGCTGCCATGGAGGGGTCAGATCTTGATGGAGGTAGAAAGGCACAATTGTTTTTTGCTTGGTGCATAATGTGATACACGCAAGAAACCTTATATACCCAGATCCAATAGAAGGGGCCCCCTTTCTTGGTCTTTTGAGACCAGAACAACAATCCCTGCTAGATGTCTGTGTTGTATTAAACACCACAGAGGGACATCTTTCCAAATCCCAAAGCAGTCTGTGTATACAGCAGGAGATATAGCTGTAGACTCATTTCCTCCAATAAACACTCAATTCAGGATCTGCATTTAGAGCTGCAGTTCTCCAAACTCCTGGCCATGCACACCACATTGCCATTAAGCAATGTGATTTGAAGAGGACTGCCCCTTTCCTTACTTGTATTTATTTCCCCGGAAGAAGTTCTTTCTTCTTCCTCCAGCGATTCACATGTCCAGCAGTGATTTACATTTTGAGCAATTGCCTTGCAGGCAAGGAGGCAAGATAATGAAGAGCAATTCTGCTGGATGCACTGATATCTTGGGTACCTCTGGATTATTAGCTTCATTCCCTTTGAATCCCTGAGGGCAAGGGGGTTGTTAAAGCTGGGTGTGATGCACGGAAAATAACAAGCAGCTTCTTAAATAGAATACAGAACAAAGGGAGGAGATTCATAGCTACATTATGGCTTCAAGTATGTATGTAAAAACTTAACTGTCATTCCCAAAGATTTCCTCAGTGGCTCATGTAGTTTTGACTGCTGAGCAGTCTACGTGGAGAAGCATTGCCTCTACCTATTTTATGGCTATAAACCCAGAGCTGCCACAAGTGTCACCAGGAGTGTTTCCTATGCTCTAGAGGGGCAACCAATTCTATGGCACAGATGGAGACTTTAAGCTGGAAACCCTTGAAGAAATGAGTTGGACAGAGTATTAGTTAAAGCCTTTGATATATGGGGGGGGAGGAGGAAATTAATTGCTAGGTAGCAGACAGTCAAATGCTACTGACCAGCCCCCAGAAACTGTTCATTTAGAACCTAAGAGGCACCTGCTACATCAGGCCAGTGTCCCAACCAGATGCCTATGGGAAGCTGCAACAGCACGCATCCCTCCTGTGGTTCCCTGGGTGTGTACTTTCTCCGAAACAGGAGGCAGAATTTATCCATTGATAGCCTTATTCTTCATGAATTTGTCTAATCCTCTTTTGAAGCCACACATTCTTCAAACGTTTAAACAGCATTTCTCAAACCAAGATGCTGGTGAAGCCCCAGCTCTGCTTCTACCCAGAACTCTATGCTCTGAAATTTAAAATGCTTTAACCAGCATAAATTAGGCAAACTTGCACAAATGCTGATTTTGCAGAATTTAGACTGCACTCTTAATCCCATTTACTGGGGAGTGAGACTCACTGGAAGGGCAGATCCTGAAGCTGAGGCTCCAATACTTTGGCCACCTCATGAGAAGAGAAGACTCCATGGAAAAGACCTTGATGTTGGGAAAGATGGAGGGCACAAGGAGAACGGGACGACAGAGGACAAGATGGTTGGACAGTGTTCCCGAAGCTACCAACGTGAGTCTGACAAAACTGCGGGAAGCAGTGGAAGACAGGAGTGCCTGGCGTGCTCTGGTCCATGGGGTCACGAAGAGTCGGACACAACTAAACAACAACAAGGCATGGTTAAGATTGTCCTGTTAGTCTGGTTTTTCCTAATCGTGGGATGAAAAAGCTATGGAGGTCACTGGTGCCCCACTGCTAGTCATTAGGTATCTTAGTTAACCACCTCTGAGATTTCAGCAGCATTGCCCATCATTTCAGATGCATCTTCACAGTCAAAAGAGCTTAGATTCTTGCTTATTTTGTAGAAGAATCAATGCTGAGATTCTCAAGAAATTAAATTCTGCATCCAGTACCCTAGCCTGTGTTTCTGCAGCTTTGTCATTTACAAATGCCATACCTGCATTCACTGAAATATTATATATATATTTGAGTCATTTATACAACAGTTGCTAGCCTGGTCCCAAACAACAGAAGATATGACATGACACGTTTAAATCTGAAGCAACTTAGAATGGTGCAACCTTTTGATCTACACATAATTCTCCATCAGTAGAAACAAAAATTCATAAAGCGATACAAAGATTTATTGGAGCAATTCCAGTTCCCAAGATTCCTTTTCTCCCACAATTTTACTTGGTTCTTCTTTGGCAGAAATGGCTATTTGTTGAAAATATATTGCTGCCACAAATCTCTGTACGCGAGTTCTCGTTGCTAGAACTTTTACCATCTCTGTATCTCCATGGACACTTTGGTTGGTGAAATCCACAGTGGTTGACAGCCACTGTGTGGATCAGCTAGTACCAGGGCCTGCCTGCCTCCTGGATTTGCTTTTTTACTCCAATTGTTTGCCACCCAGCCCTTGAGTTGAGTGGCAGGATGTGTACCTATCCAGCAGGGATGAGCAACCTTCTTTTTTCCCCTGCCAAGGACCACATTTCCTTGGGGGAAATCTCCCAGGGCCTATATACTGGCAGTGGGCAGAGTCTGAGCCAATGGTGGGTGGTGCCAAAGATCAAAGTGTTTGGCATAAACTAAACAAATAAAAACCACCCTGCTTCAATTTTCACCATGAGTAGTACCTTAGATTCCCAATCTTTTGTAGATCTACTTAGAAGTAAGCTACGACAGGCCTGACAGATTATATCCACATAAGAGTACAATGGATTTTTAAATATATATATATATTTGCTACAACTGCTGTTCTGGAGAGTAAGTAAAAAAGATTCTTTTCCTACTTTAGTATGATAAACAAACACACACAGCAGAAGCCTACCGATCTGTTATCAGAAAAATCCCAGTTTTAGCCTGGCCAGTGGTGAGGAATGATGAGATGTGCAGCTCATCGCCAGGCTATAGGTGCACTGGAAACAAAATGGGACGTCAAAGAAGTAAGATTGCATTGGACAGGGATGATGTTCAGCCTGCGCCAAGACATAACCATGACATATCTTAAGGCCATGACAAAGTTAAATTGTTAGCCAAATCAAACATTTTAAACAAAGCAAATATCGCTGGCATGCACATTCAGAAAAAATCTAGGCAGTGTGACTTTTTAAAAAAACGAACAATGCATACATTGCTTCTAAGTATTTGTCTTAAGAGCTCTTGGTAACCAAGAAAGAGACGAAAGAAGCTACAAAGTAAGCTTTTGCCTTATAGCTTTGTAAAGGGAGGAATTGCAAAGCTCAAAATCTTGGCTTCACTGCAGTCAATGCAGTTTTATCGTAGTTTAAAAGCTATACAAAACAAGAGTTAAGTAAGCAATGCGGACAGGTTGGGGGGTTGGTTTTTTTTTTCTTTTTAATAACTAAGCAGGACTTTGCAGCTAAGGACTTTGAAAACCAGAACTCCTTCAAATGGCAAGTTCCAGCTCTGCACATTTGCTTGGAGTCAAGGACAGCTCCACATCATGCACTTCCAAATCCCATCAATTTCGTTGGGAGACATAAGCACATGCTCGTCTTTCACACTAAAACCTGTAGGAAATGCAAAGTTAGAGAACCTGTGGCCCTCCTATAGCTCCCATCATCCCTGATTACTGCTCATGCTGAATAGGGCTGATGGGAGTTTGTGTCCAACAACATCTGGAGGTCCACAGGTCCCCCATCTCTCATCCCTATCTTACATTCATGTGTTGACTTTTTGATGCCATTTGTGTCAAAGGGAATTGAAGCTTTGGGCTAGTGATTGTCAAAGGGGTAAATAATTATAATGGAATCAAACAAAAAAATGCATTCCCTAATTCCTTCAACAACTTTTTGCCCCCCCCCCTCCCAAACTGCATACACAGACTATCTGGTCAAGGTGGACAGCAATAATGCTGACATGCAAGGAACCAAGAGATCTCTGTTGCATGAAAAGAAGCGTATTCATAAATTCTGCAGTGGCTGGCGCTCTCCACTGACAGAGAAGGATCACTGCAGCTAAGTTAAAAGTAAGTGAGGACATGAGAGTGATCAACTAATGAGTACTGAGCTCTATTCCTGATCAAGGAAATAATCTGGTGGATGACAAATGGGTCTGCATATACAGTGGAACCTTGGTTTTCGAGTGTCTTGGAAGCTGAATGTTTCGGTTTTCGAACGTCGAAAACCCGGAAGAAATTGCTTCCATTTTTGAATGTGCCTCGGAAGCTGATCAGCTTCTGCTGTGTGTTTTTTAATTTTCTCAATAGATTTTGCTGACTGCCCATTGCTCCTTGGTTTGTGAACGTTTCGGAAGTCGAACAGCCTTCCGGATTGGATTATGTTCGAAAACCGAGGTTCCACTGTAATGAAATATTTTAGACATTGTCTCACCCGGCCACCCCTTCTGGGATAGGCTTTGTCTAAGTGTACATCTACAGATCTTAGAAGGTGCTACTCATGCTGATAACCAAGGAGCAGATCTACAGGATCTCCCAATCAGCCACATGATTATTTCAGCACTAGAAAAGCATAAGGCATAAGGTACTGAGCGAACAACAGTGCTGTGCATGCTACTTGTCCTTCTGCTTTCTTTAGGAATGGAATTGCAAAAGCTGAGATTATGCTGGTCCTGAGAACGTTCTGGAAAAGGACTTGTCCTTCTTAAGAGATTTCAGGGAGGAAACAACATCCCTTGCTTTTCCTCTGGCAACACTGTGAATGTAACCAACCTGTTGTTTTCTCACCCCCCCCCCCCGGTGGTCTCTTGAAGTAATAAATCCTCTCCCATACTCAGTTCCACCTTTTTAAATACTATGCTGTGGATTTCTTGTGTTTGAAATCTCCATGTGGATGGTTAATAAGCTGGTGTTGTATTGGAAGATGATAAAGAACCATCTGGCTTCCTTTGGTTGTTTCCTGAATCCTCCTTGACAAGTGTCACCTCCCAGGAGCGAGTCAATGGCTGGGATGCAAATGGCCAGTGACACTCTCCTTCCCTGTCACTGGTTAAAGAAGCGCCGCATCACAAAGTGGCCCAGCAAAATCACAGCCGCCACTGTCACCACGTACTTCCAGTAAACGTTGCTTAAGTCCAGCGCTGCTGCCTAGAGGAGGAAAAAAAATTCTGTTACCTGCAGAAATGTTGGGAGGACCCATTCCAGGGCAACCACAACAGTTTCTTGGCATATATTTCCCCCCTCCCTGAAAGAAAAGTTAGATGCCAGGAAGGTGCACCAACAGCTTATGGAGGCAGCAGCAAGCCTGAGGTTGCACAGGTGCACCAACAGGCCCTGCACAGCCCCAATCTCTCCCCCCACACCCTCTCAGTTGACAGCAATGACTCCACTGTTGGGAGGGCAGCAGCCTGGCATTGCCCTACTGCGCCCACTCTTGCCCACCCCAGATCAGCGCCAGCATACTTTCATAGTAAAAGAAATGTGTGTGTGTGTGGTTCACTTACCCATCCTCCCTGCTGGGCAATCCACTGGGCAATGTGGTTTCTAAGCACAAAGTCAGCCATGTAGCGGGCGATCCTGCTTAGGAAGCCGGTCAACCCCTGCTGGTACACATGGATTGCCATCCTGTAGCCGAAGCCCAGCAGTGCTATCACACGACCCCAGTTGATGCCGCTCTCAAACAAACTGCGGAAGAGACCATTTCATTATTATTGTCAGAAAATTCAGGGTATGTTTTATGACCAGCCCTTTGCTACCCTCTACTGAGGCACAGCTTGTTCACAGTCTGCTGCTGTAGCATTAAAAGCAACTATCTGACCTGCCCCCTCACCATTCAACAGCGTGCCAGCGTCTTCCCCTAAGCAGTGCTAAGGCACAAGGCATATTTAACAAGACTCTTATATTGCCGAGGGGGGAAAAGGCTGTGTATATGCCTTCAGTCAGTCAGATCTTGTTCAAGCTGTTCCTCCCAAGAATCCAAATGTACACAGATTATTAAAATGTAGATACTTTCTATTCAGGTACTTTTCTACAGATGAGAAGTGTGCGTCCCGGAAGGCCAGCCACATGGGCTTCTCAAGGGTTGCAACTCCTCTGGCAGTGAGACTTCATTCATTCATTCTGTTCCTAAACTACCCTTCATCATAAACGCATCCCTGGGCTGTGTACAGCAAATGATAAATACAACAACACAGCAAATATATATGGGGGCAGGGACCAGAGACCATAAAACCATCTATCTTACTGTTAAGACTCACAATGAAGAACAATTCTCAGCTCACTCCTCCTCAAACACCTGACAGAACGAAAAGGTCTTTACTTGACTACGAAATTGTGTGGCCAATCCACAGCTGGGAGGCCACAGTAGAGAAGGCCCTACCCCATGTCACCTTGTTAGGTGGGACCAGGAGTAGGGCTTCCTCCATAGATTGTAAGACTTGAGGTGGGAGATATTGGGAGAGGTGCTCCTTCTATAACAAGGAATAGAAAGAGGTAGAAGCATCCCGAGACAGTAGAATAGACTGTCATTTCAGACTGCAGGTGGTGATGACTTTTTAAATATATATAATATTCATACAAATATGCTAATATTCATACAAATAAAAATGAAGAAACAACTTTGTAATAAATTTACACTTAAAAGCACACACACAAATATAGCACTCCCCACCTGTGGCTTCAAATGGTACCTGTCTCCCCTAAATTCTGCTTGAATGCACAGGCCAAGCCTGTACTGCATTAGCTGTTTTAATTCTGAATTTTAGATAGTTGTAACCTGCCCTGGGACCTGCTAGTAAAGGGTAAGTAATAAATATGATAAAAATAAGAATATAATGAGATCTGCTTCCAAAAGTCACGTTGGAACAGGGTTAAGGCTCAGTCACGTAATTTCATCTAAACAGAAAACAAATTTTCTTCTGTTTGTACAGCTGCAACACCACATTATGTTCATACTGCGAAGTGTAAGCACTGGTCTGTGGCAATGACAAACATAAAAAGTGATGGGCTGTGGCAAATCCTATCCTCAGTTGCACCCCATGGCGCCATTTACACTGGAGGTGGCCATAATCTACTGTTGAATAACCCAGCAAATAAATCTGACCCTGTGTTCAAGTGCCAGCAACATGGTCGAAGGAAAACAGTGTTCACTCTAGAAGCAAAGCAACACATACGGGGGGTGGGGGTGGAAATAAGACTTGTGAAAGCTGAGAATTGCTATCCACATAAACAGCAAGACACATCCCATATTATGTCTGCTCTGGCACGTAAATCTTCAGGATAGCTCTGCTCTGGGTACCACAGTCTTTAGGGGGAAGGAGTAGGGCCTTTTCTGAGGTGGCACCATCTACAGAACTATGCCACCTCTTTTTGCATAATGCTCAGAGACATTTGCCCAGTCAACTTGGCTAATATTTCACTGAATTTTACATGCATTTCAACTTGATTGTTAGCTGCTCAGAGAACCCCTTTGGCTGACGGGCAGAATAAAAAAAAAATCACAACAGGATTATAATTATTTTTGTGATGGTTGTTTTTATTATTATTATTAATCAGAATTATAAGAGTGGAAGTGAGACTTAAACATGTCTCATAACCTTGGAGATTTGTGTGCCATTGTAAAAAGTTCAGCAGGCATAGTATGGAATGGAGAGAGTTTGCACACACATCATCACTGAAAGAGAGGGAAGAGAAAGCACTGTAGGTTAATTTACCTGGTTGCAGTACACTGACCACCTCAAGGTGGCAAAGGGGTGAGAGCAACGCTGCTTGGCTTCCCAAGGAGGGGAGAGCAGGAAGAGAGGACACAAGAGACAGTTAAACAACATTCACAGGGAACGAGTATGGGTGCACCCGTCTATAGGCATGTATGCGCTGAGGATCAGGTAGCAGAAAGAGAATTATAAGGGAGACACCTGACCCAAATCCTTCTTTTGGCAATTGACCACCATGGACCAGCTCAGGACCGCAACAAAGCCACTCGTAGCCAGACCACCTATGGTAATTTTCCTACCTGCTGTGTTAGAAAGAACTTGGCAGGAAGGAATGGATTGATCCTTTACTTTGCAATATGGCATGGGGAGGGTCCAGATGCTGGCTCACTACTTTGAGCAGAGCTTCTGCAAAATCTACCTTGCCCACACAAGTGGCGTGAACATGCAAATAAAGTTGTGTGGGTCAGTACTGTACAGAAAATGACAGTTAAGATGGAATCCTTGTAGTGGCATCATTTTTTTTCCTTAATAAGGACCAAAAATGGGTACAAAGTCCCTTCCTAAAAACTGCAGTTATGTATCTAGTCTACAATTACTCCCCTGTTTTAATCATCCAATTTTCTGTAATGACTTTTGTGAAATATGCTACTATCTGGAATTCTTGCTAACTTTTCAGCTGCAAGAACATCGTAAGACCTGGAGGACAATAGCCTGATATTTATAAATGAAACAAGTACATTTTTAAAGTTGCTGTCCTCCAACACCAATTGTTGTCGTCATTATTCTTTTTCCAGAGAATGTGAATGCAATGACCCAAATCTCTCTCTATACATCTTGTGTATGTTTAATCTTTGTTCAGTTATATTGTTGTCCTTTATTTCTTTATTGTTGTGGGTTTTTTTTAAAAAAAGAAATAATCTCAATTAAAACCAAAACATCAATAAAATCAAAGCAAACTACATTAAAGTAAGAAGCCCCAAATTTGTCTCAATCTTCTCCCTCTTCTTATGAGGGAACCTAACAGAGCAACCTCTGAGAACTCTTCATATCAGAAAATTGAGCCAGCCTCTCGCTTTTTGGGAAGGGAAAAGTAGAGGCTGCTTGACCTACCTGGAGGCTATTTTGACGAAGTACTCATAAGCATTGTCCCTGGAGGGCTTCAGTGACTTCAGCATCTCAGAGAACTCACTGTCATACCGTGCATTGATGTCATCCCCTATAGTGGCCAGGCGCCTGCCCACTTGGTTGTTGATGCTGCCCAAGAGACAAATGACTGTGTTAGACATGTCTGTGGAGGCAGACTGGCGTGTGGCTTGCATTTTGGGTATAGGTTTCAAATATGTGCTCTTACCTGTCAAGCTCCGGCCGCATCACAGCTATTTCTGGATCTATTGGCACATCCTGCCCAGTCTGCTCCTGCTCTTGTTGGTATCGATAGAAAGCATAGCTCTGGAAGACCTCTTCTGTCTGCTGTGCCACCTGGTCTTCTGCAAAAGGACAACGAGGAGGATAAGAAAACCGGCACCCCCATCTAGAGCAGAACATGTGGTCTTCCAGATGCTCTAGTTCCCAGGAAATGCAGCCTGATCTTCTGCATATTTACTCTGATCGGATTGCATTTATTAGGGCAAAGTTAGGGAACCTGTGGCCCTCCTACAGCTCACATCATACTTGACCACTGGCCATACTGGCTGGGGCTGATGGGGGATGGAGTCCAACAATGTCTGGAGGGTCACAGAGTCCCCATCCTTGCTATATATGGGAGCTGAACTCAACTGTCTTCTCCCACATGAACCTGGCCACCAACTGAGATCTGCTTTCGAGACCCTTCTCTCAGCACGTGGTTGCTTAAGGGAGGACCAACACCTAGAAGGGAGCGACTTTAGCTCTGAAAAAGTGACCAATGCGTGATTTCAGCTCTAAAGGGAGTTGGAAAGGAAGAAGAAAATCCAGCGAAGATCCCAGGATCTTCATCCAATGCGTGCAGGGGGCAGAATGAGTAGAAATGGCGCTTCCCTGGCTGTTTGAATCCAGACCCCGCCCCCCAGCCAGTCCTATTGGCAGGCTATGGGGCTTGGCACGGCAGGAAGGAGGGGACAAGGCAGGGGGCCGAACACGCCCCCCTGCCAGCACAGGAAACGGCCCCCGCCTGCAACTCCTCCCCTCTGGAATGAGGAGAGGTCTTATATAACAAAAAAACTTGCACACTAGGTTGCATCTAGTTGGCCCCAAGGTGAACTACTTTGAGGCATCAGATTCCTGATCAGCTGCACCTGCTGAATTTTCTTCCTCTGCACAACTACTTAAAGGTACAGGAGCCTTGTCCTCTGGCACAGGGCCACCCTTAACTGTTGCCCATATACCAAAGCAAAATTTCACCGGAGAACAATGGCAGAGGTTGACTCACATCAGTTTTGAGGAATCCCGAAGCTCAGGCTTGTATCGCTTTAGCAAATTTGCACTTGGATTTAATTGCTCTGATCTCTTTCGGTTTTTATAGAACTGGGCTGTTTCCATTTAAGCACCGCCTGTCTCAATGTAGACTCACCCCTGGCAGAGATTCACTTCTGTTTCTGTTACAGGTAACAAACAAAGACGGGAAACCGACAAGGTGTGGCATTCTGGAATTCTGTCTACAGATACAAATGGAGCAAGGAGGCGGAGCAAGGAGTTACTGTTGTGGTATTTTTTTAAAAAATAAGGAAGACTAACTGTTCTCTGACACTCCATCTCAAAGCTAGGTGTGGCTGTACAGACTTGGAAAAATCCAACCTTTCTAAGGTCTGCCTGAATTGTCAGTTGTGAAGAGGGTCGAAGTTGAAAACGCAGTGGCTGAGGACAGAACAACCAAGTAATAGAAACACGGAGAAGGCCAATTTACTGATGGCACATCCATGAAGCTCTATAAGGAATGAGGAACATGTAGCTCTTCAGATGTTGGTGAACTACAACTCCCATCAACCCTGCCTATTGGCCATGCTGGCTGTGTTTGATGCGAGTTGTGAGTCCATCAACATTTATAGGAAGATCCCTGCGACAGCTCCCTCAGAGCCCAAGCTAGACATTCAGCAGAGAGGCGAGTCTGGAAACTGCTCTGTCTTTACTCAATTCTCATCTCAGCACTGGGCTTCCTTTAAAGCTGCAAAAATCCTGTGAAAGGCCCTAGGGACATGTCATACCGGAAATCAGGGTTTAATGCAGGCCTCTTGTGCCCAAAAAGTAGCAGGGAAAGGAAGACCACAATTTGACAGAGAGAAGGTGGGGGGTGGGGGGAAGGAGTCAATTCTTTCCCCTGCACTCACACTCACCCTCCAGCTCCTAGTAGCAGGCAAGCAGGAGCCCTGGAATCCCAGTTTGTGGGGTGCAAATAGCTGGCAGGGGAGTGAAGCTAAGTGGGAAGGCAGGGAGAGAGATGCTTAACCCTTCCCTGCTTCTAGAAATTCTGTCTTCTGCCAGCTTTTTTCCCCCAATGTTCAATGGAGATCCAGGTCTACTGCCAAATGATTAGATTAGGCTATGCACCTAGACTGCAGACACAACTAGCAAGATTAGACAAGGCACATTCCATGGATTTTGGACAAGTACAGTCAAGTGCAGAGTCTGCTCGGCAAGGATTTTGCCATCTCCACTCAGTTTGACTTTCCGTATCAGAAAACACGAGTGTGCACACACACCTCTGTTCATTTAGTCAAATGGAGAGTTTTTAGACTAGTCACATTAGCATTCACAGCTAGTTCAGAAAGGGAAAAGGTTCCATCCCATCTTTCAGCAAGAGCAAGTGGTTTCTTTTACACTGGGACAAGGGCAGGCAGCTACCCTCTTTGTGCCTGGGCTCTGGTGAACGGGGATGGGGACACCGTTGGACCTGTTTGCTTGCCTGGTGTCCTGAGAGAGGGATATGGAATACAGGGCTGAAGGCTGAGGTTAAATATGGTGACTGGGTTGAGTGAGATGGTCTTAGACCAGTCAACTACCAAATATTCTATAGCGACTTTGCTCCCTTCTGTAGTATTGATGATTGATTTATTGAACCTTTTATTATATACTAGGTTGTATTAATATGCAGGGATCTTTGGGTCCCAAAGCAATATATAAATAAGCAACAACAAACCACTTTTTTTTTTTACTTTGTGAACACATTTATAAAAACTATCAGTTCCAACAGTATGATAGGTATCGCACACTAATGTTAGAACCAGCATGTAGTATAACAGATATAGTGCTGGCCTGAAGAAACCCCCGTTAAATCTCAGCTCAACCATGAAGTTAACTAGATGACCTTATGCCAGCCACTCTCAGCCTCACCTACCTCACAAGGTTGTTGTGAAGATGTGGGGAGAGGGGGAAATGTTCCATCTTGGGACATCACAGGAAGGGCACCATAAAAATGTATCCTTACTGAAGTGTGTGAACCTCATAGGCCATTTAGCCCATGCACATCAAAGGCAGCAATCCTAGGCATGTTTCCTTGGGAGTAAGCTTTGGTGAACATGGGACTTACTTTTCAAGTAAGCATGTCTCAGGTCTTGCTAAAAGAATTCTTAATACAGAAGAGCTTTGCCTTCCTCTCATGACCCTCTGATGGGGCAAGATCCATTTGGGTCCAGAAGCAAGTTTCCTGCACAGATGGCCCTTCTAAATCCGCCATCTATTAAATGGAGGTAAAACTGTACAGTGCTCCTGAAATCTTGCACACATTGCTGAACACTTTGGCGCTGTAGGCTCCAGCGTGGCAAAGTAGAAGTTTATATTAGGCTGCAAATCAGGTGAAAAGTTAACTCCTTGCTATATGCAGTGTTATCAAATCTTTCCCCGGCACAACTTAAAACATGACCACAACAACCTCTTTAGGTGGCTGCAAATGATTATATTTACCACTTGGAAACTTTACAGTGGTGCAAATGTGACCACAAATGGAAACCTGGTCATTTGTAACAAGGAGTGAGAAGTGTATTTTTTACCACCAAAGCTGCAAACTTCAGGGAAGCAGCAATGAAGTAGAAACAGAAATATCATGTGACTGGGTGCTACATTTCCCAAACTGTTATCTGCAAACCATGCTCAAGTTTCCAAGAAGTTCAACAGTCATTTGCATCAGTTAATCAATAACTGCATTATAGTACGAAGATGCAAAGTGCCATGGAATTCTTAAGCATAACTTTCATTGAAAGAGCCCACTAATGCACCTTTCCCCTCCCCCTGGCCTTTTTAGGGTCTAACCCTTTCATGAGATGGAGGGAGCAGGGTGGGGTGGAAGGTGCTTCATCAAAGAGTACATTCAGTAGGTTAGGCAGGTTAAAGTGAACATCTAAGCAACTGTCTGTTCAGTAAGATATTAGCCGTGTTTGCACATCATAATAATCCACAAACCATGATTTACTGTGCATGCAATGTATCCAATTTACTCCTCACTGCTAGCATTGTGAGGAAACAAACCCTGATCCCTGGCTTAGCATTATACTGGAACTAAGAACTGTGGCTAACAATGAGCTGTGGCCCAGGTTTGCTCTTGGCTTGCCAACAGTGGTTTGTGGGGAATGAAACAAAGCAAGACCCATTTTGGACTTAATGCTAAGCCGAGGATTGTGGCTTGATTCATTCCAACATTAATGGGGAGGAGGGAAGTTGAGTGAAATTTATTCCTTTATGGTATGCCATGGCTTATTGTTTACAGTAACATGCGAAGGCAGCCATAGTATATCCTGCTCTATACTCTCGGTGACCCAAGGCACAATTTCACCAGAATATCTATGTGAATTAACGCTGGGGGACATCTGGTTTTCAACAACATGATGTATCACCAGCTAAACTTCGTGATATACTGATAAATCACAATGTCTGAAATAAGGGTGTAGAGGCAATGGCTGGCTTCATGGTTTCCCCCACATTGTGATTTTTGCGTAGTACACACAAATCATGATTCACAATATATTGCAAGGTCAAAAATATGATATGAGCTTGAAACTGGTTTTGGATGATGTATTGATATATTGCCCAGTCCTAATGTGAATAAGATAAGATTGCCCATGGCTGGCAAAACATAATGGGTGTCACCTCACTCCCATCAGGATAATGGTCAAGCAGCTCGCCAGGCCAGACTAGATAAGGCAATGCTGATCCTTGGAGAGGGCAATGCCAACACTTGAAACGGAAGGGTCCCTTTTAAGGAATAGTGATACCATGATGTCCTAAGAGAGACACCTGTTTATACAAACGTTAACACTGCATTTGAAAGCAGAAACATAGGCATTGTCAATAAATCAAACAATAAAAGCCTTGCACCAGACCAGTCCTGGGTGGGGTCTTGTGAAAATGAATACCAGCAGCTGACTCATATCAGGGTACAATTTGGTTGCAAATATTCTAACCACCCACAAGCTGTAAACAACGAGAACGAAAAACACTCACATCTTCAAATATTATTCTTTTTTTTTTTAGGATTCCTGTGTCTCCATCCTCTTCTGAAACAAGAAGCATCCAGTACATCATGGCAAACACAGCCAAACAAGGCATAATGAATGCATACTTTTCAAAAGGAAAGCAGCAGCTGAGTGCAGGGGGTATGTGTGGGAGCAACAGCACTCTGGACCACAGGGGGGGTTGAGTTTAACCCTTTCACTCCTTGCCACAGTCCTGATAAAAATTCTGCTCCCCGTGAACAGCTATTTCAATGTCCTGAACCCTGCAGCTGCTCACAAGGGCTGGCTACTGAATATTTTCTATAGAGAAGGGAGATTCTGGCAACAGCCAATATCCTACATGAAGCAAAATCCAGAGGAAGAACCGATCTGCAAAGTTATCTTGGCGGAGAGGTGTTCCTGATAATTCCCATTTTCAAGCCAAGCTCTCTAGGAATGCCAAACCTTGCCAATACTAGAGTCACTTAAAAAAGCAAAACAAAACACTGATAACCTTTGAAGTTCCCATAGAGATATCCGTTTATACAAACGATGACAAGCTATTACATTGTGGGATGTGACCACACACCAAAATTTAACTGTTGCAAAAGGTATACCTACAAAGGAGTTGATCTCTCACCTTAAGCGAACAGACGTTTCAAGCCCAGCACCACACATTCTAGGCAGGTACTGGGGCTGGGGCACACGCTGCCCTCAAGGTAAGGCTGAACCACACATCAAGCTGCTTACAAATGTGACACAACTCCAGTATGGATCTGGTGGTCAACAAAAGAGGTTTAAAGACTCAGGGCAAATCTTTAAAAAATGTATTATAAACACCAACAACTGGGAAACACTGGCCTGCAAGCACTCCAATTGGAGAACAGCTTTTACCAAAGGTGTCATGGACTTTGAAGATGCTCAAACTCAGGATGAAAGAGAGAAATGTGCTAAGAGGAAGGCACATTTGGCAAACCCTCACTGTGATCAACTCCTGCCCGGAAACCTATGTCCCCACTGTGGAAGGATGTGTGGCTCCAGAATTGGCCTCCACAGTCACAGACCCACTGTTAAAACTGTGTTTATGGAAAACTATCTTACTCGGCTATGAGTGATTGCCAAAGAAGAAGAAGAAGAAGGATGCAGCTCTTATGCATCAAGGTTGGGGAACCTCCATTCCACTGGCCAAATGTGGCACACCACATTTCCTGCAAACCACACCCACTGTGTGATGTCAGGCAGAGTCATGGCTGCAGACTGAACTCCCTTCTGCCTCTGCATCAGCTGATGGAATACCTTCCTCCCAAAGTGCCAACTTTGACAGGTGGGTGGGATCACCCACCTGTCAATCACCTGACATCAATATGATGTCAAATAAATGAAAGGTGGGTGGTTCCGCCCACCTGTTAAAATTAGCTTGCCAGTAAGGGAAAGATAAAGATCTGGCCAACCGGTTCAAAAAGGTTCATCACGCCTGATATAAATGGTAGATACAGAGGAGAGAAAACACTGCTTTGTAGATACCTGAAACACTCTCCTTTTTTTTTTGCTATACACAATGACATTCCTATAAGGAGTTAAGAGCCGGGTTTATGTTAAGAAATACACTCTCTTCTTCTGCTCCATGCTTCTGCTAAAAACTTTTTAGTTTAATCTACTGGTGTATTTCAGTTGAAACCAGGCTGTTTCCCTTTGCACAAACCTAGTTGAATTGTAACTGTTGACTCACTAACACTGATGAGTCAACTGAGCACCGAACAACAACAAATTTAATACACGGGGAAAGCAAACATCAGAGGACATAACCTGAAAAACACCTAGGAACAAAGGATTTCAAGGAAGAGGTGGCAGCCTTCGAGTGACCAGAAGTGACCAAATGTGCTTTGGGCTTGGCTGAGTAGATGAAATCATGCCTGGTTCACACAAGAAGGCAGAAATCTTGCTTTGTAAATACCAGCTTTATAAACAGGACGTGGTCAAAATATAAAAGGTTTGGGGCAACCTATTATGCGAAGTTAGCAAAACCTTTGAAACGGAAAATATTTCTATTTTGAAATCATCACGAACTTTTCCTGTTTTGCTGCTCCATTTTCACTTTGTTTAAAATAAGCTTTAAAAAGAAAGGCACAATGCCTTAGGATGCTTTCCTGCACACATGCTATGTCAAAATGAATGAGAGCAGCCCATGAGCACACTTGTTATGCAGTGTCACTGTTTTCCTGTTAGATTGTACTCTTTCAGAGCACAATCCTGTACTGAAGTTCCATATACTGTAACAAACAGTCTTTTCCAAGTACCCACCAGATTTTGCTGCTTCCAGCATCCCAGCTATTGGCCATGCTGGCTGAGGCTGATGGGAGGGATAGTCCAGAACATCTAGGCACCAGGATGGGAAAGGTTGGGCTACAGGATTTGGCACAGCATCACCACCATGCCAACAGAACTTCAGATATGCTACTGCCATGACAGATACACCCATGGAAGGGCTGAAATGGGGCAGAGTCATGGGGAGAACACGGGTGGCACAGGGAAGTAGTGTCATGATTAAAACACAGCTTACACCTCTAAACATTACTCCAGTAAGTTGGCAACCTTAATAAGCAGAAGCATTAGGGCCAACTTGTATATCTGTCAACCTGATTTATGCTTATGATATATTCATATATAAAGCTGTTTAAAACATGCATTGAATCTGCATATTCTTTTCTTTCCTTTTATTTTTAAAAGGTACAAGTAACTTGTGCTTTTGTAGGGTACTTTTTATTACTACGAACTGGATTTGTGCACTGCCTCCACTGGAACCTCTAGGCTGCTTACAAAAACAAACATAATCTCAAATGCAAAATTCAAAGTGCATCATTACATCTCCTCTAGTTCACAATTCTCAGCCATGCGCCGGTCAATGGTGCGACTTTATACCAGCCCTGAACATGGCACATGCATGACATGGAGGCCACAGAGAAAAAATAATAATTATAGCAATTCCCACACTGAGGACCACTCCTCCCACATCACCACAACACATCAGAAGATATGATGCAATTCGAGCAGTCAATCATAACAGCAGCACTCTATAAACTCTGGATCGGGAAGCAAAGTACATGTCCTGAGGCTACATCTCTCTCTAGACCCACATTGCACACACTTAAAGCTCGCTCCATTGTTGAGACACAAGAAGTGGGATTTTGCACACACTAAAAGAGGAATTTGCAGATAATAGCCCCCCCCCCATCCAAAAGAGCAGCAGTATATAATGCAAGAGCCAAGGAAAAGTGAGTTTGTCAAGGGTGGTGAAGTGGTTAGCATGCTGCAATTTGGCTTATGCACAGTTGCCTAGGAGTAAACTCTGTTGAACTCAGCCACGATGCAACTTGTAGAAAAACAAACCATTGAGCTTAACACAAGCCAGCTTTCATTTGTAATTGGACGTGCCAACTATCTTGCAAAGAAGTATTGACATCTGCACTGCTAGCGGGAAGCAGGAGCCCCATCCAAGAAAATAAGTGCCTGGCTTCTACCTGATTGTTTCTTTCATTCTCTCTGACTTCCACTATACTAAATCTGTCACAAACTCTCTTGTAATATTAAAACTCGTGGACATTCAACAATGCTGAATGTTGGAAGATCCAGGGCGGACAAAATAAAGTGCGGATACTGCTGTGATACAAATTATACAATGTAATCCTGTCTAAAAAGATAAAAAAGCCAAAGCAAAGCAACATAGGAAAAGACTGATGTTGCAAAGAAGGATCACACTTCTGAATGAGGAGATAAGGATTATCTCCCAGTCTTAATTGTGTGGGTTAATTGTCGTGGTGTAATAGTGAGTATTGGACTAGGAACTGGGAGACCAGGACTCGAATCCCTACTCAACTGTGAATTTTGGACCAGTCGCTGTCTCTTAGCCTAACCTAAAAGGGTTGTTGTGAGAACTAAATAGGGAAGGGTTAACCGTGTACACCATTACTTTGAGCTCCTTAGAGGAAAAGTTAGTATATAAATGTAATAAACAAACAAGCAATGGTAATATTGACATCATGAACTGGGGGGGACGACGCTTTTTCAGTTACGTACTTTCCATTTTTAAATTTCTCTCTCTCTCTTGTTTTATTTAATTATGATTATTTCCCAACACAGTGACTATGTAATGATTTTTAGAACGGCCACTAAGAAAGACTGCTCAAAACACATTCAGCATTTTGAATTAAGTTCAGTCTTGGCACTTTTAATTATATTGCACAGATTCCTTTATAACAGGCACATTGGAAATTTTGGAGAGGAAATAGATGACAGCTGCAGCCTGTACCTTCCACTGAATGTACTGAATCAGGGATGGGGAACCTGTGGTCCTCTAGACATAGTTGGACTCCAACTCCCATCAGTTACTACCAGCATGGCTACTGGTCAGAGATGATGGGAGTTGTAGTCCAGAAACATCCAGAGGACCACAGGTTCCCATGCCTGCATTACACACCTTCACCCAGTCCATTCAAATAATGTAGGGAATCTAGCCCTCTGTTTTTAAAATCTGCAGCAAGTTCTGTTTTGTTGTACTTAATGCTAGGATTATTTTTATTTTTAATAGCTTTATGTTTTACTTTGCATCTCAATTGTGTTTACTTAACTATATGATACGGGATGGCATACAAATGTCATCAATAAACAGTCACATACTGACTTGAGTGTAGCGTTAAGTACTGAGATAATTGTTATAAATCAGTGGTTTCCTGTGCACTGTTGTTACATGGTTAAAACGAAACAGGCCTCTCTTGTAAGTATCTAAGGAAAGGTGGCCTATGAACTCCACACACACACAAAATATTATGGGAAATAAAATCTTTTATTGCCCATAATATTAGAATCTGGAGACATCCAATGAAGCTGAATTATGGGGGATTCAAGACAGACAAAAACCAGAAGTACAGAGCAGAGCTAAAGTTTAGACTTTGCTGCCACAAGACGTCCAACATCTTAGGTGGCTTTGAAATCAAATTAGACAAATCTAAGGAAAACTACTCAGGATGGCCATAAGGCTACCTTTCATGATGAGAGGGAACCAGTTGCTGGGGAACAGCAGCAGATGGACCTCGTTTCATGTACTGCTTTTGGGCTTTCCAGTGGCATCTGATTGGCTGTTGTGGGAAGCAGAATGCTGGACTTCAGATAACCCTTTGGGCTGATCCAGCAAGACTGGTTTTATGTTCTTATAAGGTCAAGATAGATCTTAAGATCAGCAAAGAAAAGCAACGGTTGAGGATATAATTCTACTCATCATTTTACAGTGATCAAAGCAAAAGATCCAGATAGTCACATCTCTTACCTGAGGCAACTTCCAGGAGGGATGATCTGTCTCTCTCTGTCCTCCTCCTGTCTGCTGGGTCACTGCCACTCCTCCTCGAAGCCATGTTGGAGCAGAGCTTTGGGAGAACAGCGTTAATCTGCAAAAATTCAAGGGTCAGAGAAACTGATTTGTTAGTGTGAGACTCAAAAGTTTGGACCTGGATGCTAGAAAGAATCCTTGGGTAATGTGACTCGCTGTGTGATTGCAGCAGCTTTCTCTTCCCTGAAGAGCCTGTTAGCTCCACCTCTCAGTAATCTGACTCTCTGCTCTTCTTACTCACTTCAATCTCGTCACTCCCACTTCTTAGAAAACATCCTGTCTCTCCTTCAGTCACTATCCAAGTCTGGCAATACTCCCTTATTGGTGGATAAAACTTGAAGTCCCAATTCTTGTAAAGCATCTCATATACACTCAGGATGATTTTACACATGCCAGAAATAGCATCTTTATAAGATTCAACTCTAATTGCGAAATACCTAGCTGCTGATGGGTGCAATTGCTGAGACAATAGCGAACAGATTGAGGATGTTGGACTTATTTCAATCATAGCTGTTTCTCTTCAAATAAGTGATTGGAATCCTCCACTTGCTACCGGTATTCAAAGTCTGCAGCAACAAGACTTTTGAAAAGCAGATCAGGAACACAAGATTACTATGGACATCTGCAATTTAAAAATGCAGGGACGCTGGATTTCTTTTTAATGCAGGTATCCAATAGGGACCCAGGTGGCGCTGTGGGTTAAACCACAGAGTCTAGGGCTTGCCGATCAGAAGGTCGGCGGTTCGAATTCCTGCGATGGGGTGAGCTCCCATTGTTCGGTCCCAGCTCCTGCCCACCTAGCAATTCGAAAGCACGTCAAAGTGCAAGTAGATAAATAGGGACTGCTCTGGCGGAAAGGTAAACGGCATTTCCGTGCACTGCTCTGGTTCGCCAGAAAGCGGCTTTGTCATGCTGGCCACATGACCTGGAAGCTGTCTGCGGACAAACGCAGGCTCCCTTGGCCTATAGAGCGAGATGAGCGCCGCAACCCCAGAGTCGGACACGACTGGACCTAATGGTCAGGGGTCCTTTTACCTTTACCTTTATCCAAAGGAGAACAACAAAATAGATGTATGCTGAAATAGCATGGCATGAAGAAAACATGCTTTAGCAGAAGATCTAAATGGATGTAACGAAGGCAAAGACTATAGTTGCAATACAGGGATTTAAAAACAGATGGTTAACTGCCAACATTTTAGAACAAGCATTCATGCAGAGAAAACTACCATAAAGTCCACAAGCATCATGTCTAGATAGCTCAGCTGGTTAGGGTGTGGTGCTAATAACACCAGGGTTGTAGGTTCGGTCCCTGTATGGGACAGCTTCATATTCCTGCATTGCAGGGGGTTGGACTAGATGATCTTCGGGATCCCTTCCAAGTACAATTCTATGACAGGACTAAAATTTCAAACTGTCAAATGCATTTCAGCCACGCTGGTATTCTTCAGTAACTTGAAAACAAACCAAAACCCCAGTATCCTCAACTCCAGGAACTGAAGTATCTGATGCAGGATTCCAGTCAAGTAATAGAGAGCTGCTGGAGAATGCTGCTGAAATCCATGCCTTGCTCATCATGTCCATAGTCTCATTTAAGTCAATGCCATTTTAAGCAAACGTGGATTTAAAGCAATTTGAGCAATCCAGAAATGGCTGAATGCCCACTATTGACTTTTAAATTCAAAATTGCATTATACTACCTTCAAAAAAATCATTACAGGAAGATGTAGTATCAAGGAAATAGTACATATCCTTACAATCTTGTCACATTCCACTTACAACCAACATAGCTAATTGTCATCACTAATTTGACAGTACACCATGCTTTGCGCATATACTTTAAATGAAAAAACAACAACAACCAAGACATGTGTCCCCTTATCCTGAAGGGGTCACAGACAAACCTGTGCATTTTCACCAGCATTTTGAAAATCTTCTACTCTCACATCCCCAGTTCAAAGCAGAAAAGCCATTGTTTCTATGCTACCCACATGTATCAATGTGTGTGGAACAGCTTCCATTGTCTGAGAGTCCAGATAGAAAGAACCCAGGGAAATGGGAACCAACAATGCAGAAACCAATAGTGTGTACACCAAATACTATATGCATATGCTTCAAGGAGAAGTAAAAAAACAAACAAAAAAAGACCAGAAGTATTCATAGTGGGGGGGGGGGGAAGCGATTGTAAAGCGCTTGACAAGTGCTGCAGTTACAAAGGGAGTGCATCTGCCTCCCACTTCTTTTGCTAACTTACAGCACAATCTTTACATCAGGGACGGCCAACTTCCAAGAGACTGAGATCTACTCACACCATTAAAAACTAGCAGTGATCTACCCCTTTGGGGGGGGGGGTTTCAGGTCACAGTCGTTGGGCTTTTTTTAGGGAGGCAAGCCCCATTTTTTGGGGGGGGTATCAGGTGAAAGTTTTTAGAGGGCAAATAATGAGTAATTGGAAAAAGTCACTCAACAACATATCGCTAATGAAGCAGTCAGCCTTGAAGCAAAAGCTCTGTCTTCTGCTCTAGCGATTGGGGGTGGGGCAGGATGGAGGAGCAAGGGATCGACCGTGATCTACCTAAACCTCCCAGGGATGGACCAGTAGATCGTGATTGACCTGTTGGACATCCCTCTTATACATATCTAGTCAGAAGTAAATCCCACTAATTTCAATGCCTAGGTGTACTCCCAGACAACTGTATATAAGACTATATATGAGTACAGTATGCAAAAAGTCCACCCCAAGATATATAAGGAAAATGCATCAGCTTTTACATGTTTAGCTCTAAGACTACCCTTTGAATACACAGAATACCAAGTGACACTGAAGACATTCCTTTCTGTCAGGCTAGAATTCTGAAAAAAAATCCTTTAAAACGCTTGGAACTGCATTGAAGGATCTCATGACTAATGCTTCTCAGATCCTGACTCACTGATGATGGTGCTTAAATCCTCAAAATTAGTTCATTTTGTCTGACTCAAAAGAAATTCATTTTTGGGAGCCAAGCAGCATCAGTGAGCCCAATTCAGAAAAGCAGAAATCTAACCCACTTGGGAGCAAAACAGAGAAATATTGCCATATCCAGGAGCTTTCAGGACCTCATTCATTCATTAAACTTTATTAAGGTCACAGACCAGCATAAGAGAAACATGTGAATAAAATAGCAGTTAGGATTTAGACAGGTAATTGTTAGAACATAAAAGAACAAAGAAGCATAGGATAAAACATGAGAATAGAGTACGAGATTAAGCACAAATAATTGATGAGTAAGAAATGATAATTAAAACAGATAAGGACTAAAAGACACGCAATTAAACAACTTCAAGGGGTGGAGCTTAGGGGAACAACAGTCTTGCAATATGAGCCATCAGTTTAAGACTGGTTTGTAGCACAAACCATCCTTCGGCGAATATTTATCATGGCAGCGCAAAATCTAGCAAATGAATATGTAACATCTGGGTTTTCATCCTGGAGTAGTAGGGAGATGTTAAGTTGTTCCGTGCATCCTGGGAATTAAGCAGGATAAACCTGGCTCATATGTCTACATAGTACTGGCAATGGAAAAAGGCATGATCCGTTGTTTCCTGTTGCCCAGAACTACATGGGCGTTTCCTCTCCTCATATGGTGTCTTCCTATAACGGCCTTCCTGAATGGCTGAGGGAAGGGCCTGACAATGGGTCAGAGTGAAAGCCCTTTGGTGTTTTGAGATTTCAAGGTTGGTTATATATGGTATTTGGGAGGTGAGGTATCTTCTGGTTTCGCTGATTAGAAATTTTGGGGACCTGGCTAGATCCACTTGGTGTTCTGTGTCTTCCACATGCTGTTTAATGTTTTTTTTAAGCTTGTTCATGCCCCATGTCAAGTAAAATCTATGTGTTGAAGCCTAGATTAGTTGTTATATTTTTCGCTGCTGGTTTCCATGTTTTGAAATCGTCCTTAATAGTCAGGGGAGCAAGGCCGCTTGGGAAGAAAGAGAAGTCTCAACCAGTAATTAAGAGTGGCGAGACACACTCTGGCCTTGATTCCTATGGATCCAGTTTCAAGACGTATAGTAGCATGTCAGGTTTAGCACTTCTCCCACACAAGACACGGAAGGCTGGCAGTTTAAGTAGCTGAGGTTTATTTCCCAATAACAGGCTTACAGCAGTCCACGCTTCCACAACTCATCCTTCACCGTTGGAGTCAGTTGACTTGACTGGCCTCTGACCCCTCCCAAGGCCAGATATACGCCACATCCTCCCCCTCCTCCTGCTGGCCCGCCTCTGCTCTAATCGCTTGCTCCGCCTCCTACTTCTTGGCGACTCAGGTGCAGCCAATTCCTCCTCCTCTGAAGCTGGAGAGTCAGGTGAAGTCAATTCCTCCTCCTCTGGAGGTGGAGACTCAGGTGCAGCCAATTCCTCCTCCACCTCTCTCTGCTGGGCATGTCTCTGACATAGCATTTGAGACGTGTTCAGGACCTCAAATACAACAGTTCATGTTGCAGGGGGAGATATATGAGAATTTCTTTCATTAGCTCCTATGCAGCAAGAACCTTAGCACATAGATAGCAGTTATCAGTATCAATGAAAGGTAAAGCACCCACATTTCTGCATCATACTTAGCATTAAAGAGGCCATTCCATTCCTCAGTAACCAAGAGTAAACCTCTTGAATATGGTTAAACTGTTGCTGCCTAATCTTGGCAAGGCATTTTATGGTTGCCAGAAAACAAACAAACTGCAGGCTGCCCTGCTAACTTTACATAAAATTAATACATATGACTCAGCAAAGGCACTTGAGAGAAACATTGTCACCTGTTGACATTTGCAGCTCAGATTTGCTGTTAAGACACAAAGGCTGGAGCAGGGATGAGGAAAATGTAACCCTTCAGATTTTGCTTGACTCCAATTGCCATCTGCCCAGTTCGCATGGTCAATGGGCTGGGATGATGGGAGTTGTAGTTTAACAACATTAGGAGGGCCAAAGGTTCGTTGTTGCTGGTTTAGTGTTGGAATAGGACTGGGGAACATGCAAAAGTTGGCTGTAAACAGGTCCACTTCCCACAAGATGCGCTCCCCTCATGGAAGCTATTTTGGTTGAGGAAACTGTGTCCATCTTATTTGAATGCTACAGTTGACATCTGAATCTTGCCATGTGCACAAGCAGCAAAATAGACACGTGATGAATATGCAACTTCCACCTGTTGACATTAATGTCTAGTTGTCTTCAGTTTGGTTGACATACTGAGATCAACCTTTGAGTAAGTCTGGGATCAAGTAGCTCCACATCTTTTGTGTGGAGGCATCAAGCAGCCATACTAAAACCCACTTTGTGGGGGGGGGAAGAGTATACTTAATGGCTAATTGTGCCTATCTACATGATAAGGGGAAAGTGTTACGGTAACTCCATTGTATGTTTTGGAAAGCTCACAATGGTCAGTAGTGGTGGTGGGAGCCATAAAATAAGGGAAATGATCTCTTGTATAAGTAGAGTTAATGTTCAGATTGCCAGAAGCAGGAGCATTTTTTTTCAGGGATAGGCACTGTAGGCAAAATTACTGCAAAATGTGTTTGTGCTGAAAGGTCATGCTATATCTGCCTGGTACGTGGGGCAGCTACCTTCTCTTTCTGGCAGAGTTTTCATGGATGGCAGGCAGAAATCAACAGAGAGGAGAAATGATGGGTAATGCTTGACCTGTTGAATTTCATGCAACTGGAAAGTACTAATTCCGCTTCTAGCAAATAACACCGAAGCACAGAATCAGTGTTTGTTTATGATGGAATTAAGACTGCTGTGTCTTTAAGAGCTCTGCAGCTGGGAGAAATTAAGAGATGTGCAGAGTACCTTATGATTGCAACTCCATGCAAAAACTTTTTTGGCCACTCACTGAATTTGCTTGTCATTAAGTTTTTAATGCAGGGGTGGAGAAGTGGTAACCCTCCAAGCCAGGGGTAGGCAACCTAAGGCCTGTGGGCCGGATGCGGCCCAATAGCCTTCTCAATCCGGACCATGGACGGTCCGGGAATCAGCATGTTTTTACATGAGTAGAATGTGTCCTTTTATTTAAAATGTATTTCTGGGTTATTTGTGGGGCCTGCCTGGTGTTTTTGCATGAGTAGAATGTGTGCTTTTATTTAAAATGCATCTCTGGGTTATTTGTGGGGCATAGGAATTTGTTCATTCCCCCACCCCCAAAAAAATAGTCTGGCCCACCATATGGTCTGAGGGACGGTGGACCGGCCCCACAGCTGAAAAAGGTTGCTGACCCCTGATCCAATCATTGCTGGCCTACAACTCCCTTCATCCCTGACTACTGGTCATTCTGGCTGGGGCTGAAGTCCAACAACTTCTAGAGGGCTTCAGCTTCCCCTATTGTAACAACAGAGAAAAATGAACAAGGAATTGCTGAGTGGCTGTTTCCTGGAAAATCTCTCTCTTCCTCTTTCACCCATTCCCGCAGCTTAAATCAATCAATCAATCAGATGATTAAGAGAAAGATGGGAAACACTGAAGGTAATGAAAGAAGCAGGTCAAAGAATAGTGTGGTGATAGCTTAATTTCACTCAACAATCTAACGCTGTTACTTTCATTCTGACAGGATCTCTGTGCAAATATATTTTAAGCTGGAAAGAGAACAACCTGGTGGATTATAGACCTCTTAGCTTGATTTTAAAAAAATTGAGCACTGTAAAATGAATCACCAAGCAAACAATCTGCAGAGGAAAATGGAGAGTAATCAGCATGGACTTGGATGTGATTAAATGATGGCACACCAAACTCCTGCTGTAGCAACACGCAAAAGACATAACGAACTTCTTAAAGGTTTGTTGTTTTTGCTGTTTTTATCCCACCTGCCCTTCACCAGCAGGTCCCAGGACATGATACAGTATTTTAAGAATTAGTTTTGACTTTTAAACTTTTAAACACTGATAACAGTCACAGGAGAAGGACAGGTTCTGAAAATACATAATTCAGGTGTCAAAGGCTGGAGAAACTATAATGAAGGTGTAAAATGCATCTTTGTGCTGACGGAATTCCACAAGCTAGGAGGACCAAGAAAGAGGGCAAGCAGTCTTTCAGATATGGGGCGGGGGGGGAGTGATAAATAGAGGACAGTGGGCTCCAACTTGTCCAGACCCACCTCTGACTCCCAACATGAAATATGGGGCCAACTTTCACATTTTTATTTATATTTAATAATGCAAATAATGCACATTATTAATGGTAAAAATGTCAATTCAGAGTAATATACATTATAAAATAAAAAAATATTTCCAGTAGCACCTTAGAGACCAACTAACTTTGTTCTTGGTATGAGCTTTTGTGTGCATGCACACTTCTTCAGAAGTCACCAGATCCTTAAATATAGTGAGGGAGTGGGGAGGGGTATTACTCAGAAGGGTGGTGGGAATGGGTGATCAGCTGATAGGTGTGGAAAACCTGTTGACGACTCTTAATGGCTGCAATTACAAGGGGTGAGATGGCTAAAGATAGCTTTGTTATGTATAATGAGATAAGAATCCAATGTCTTTGTTCAGACCAGGTTTCTCCATAGTTTTAAGTTTGGTGATTAGTTGCAATTCAGCCACTTCTCTTTCCAGTCTATTTCTGAAAATTCTTTGTATTAAGACAGCTACTTTGAGATCTTTTATAGAATGTCCTGGGAGATTGAAGTGTTCTCCTACTGGTTTCTCTGTCTTGTGGTTTCTGATATCAGATTTATGTCCATTTATCCTTTGGCGTAGGGTTTGGCCTGTTTGTCCAATATAGAGAGCTGAAGGGCACTGTTGGCATTTGATTGCATACACAATGTTGGAAGATGAGCAATTAAATAGTCCTGAGATGGTATGTTTGATGTTGTTGGGGCTAGTAATGGTGTTGTCCGGGTTTATGTGGCAGCAAAGTTGGCATCTGGGTTTATTGCAGGCTCTGGTACCAGTGTCCATGTTGAGTCCTGTTGTTGTATTATTGTGGGTGAGGAGTTGTTTAAGATTGGGTGGCTGTCTGTAGGCGATGAAGGGTCTTCCTCCCAGAGCTTGAGAAAGAGAACTGTCATTGTCTAGGAGAGGTTGTAGATCTCTGATGATGCGTTGTACTGTTTTAATTTGGGAATTGTATGTGATTTGTCGCCCTCCTAATACTTCTACAACTGTGTCACAACAGTGTTCAAGGAATAGTGTCTGCAACTTTATTCCAGTGACTCTGTGTCTGCAGTGAATGGTAACTGTAACCACTGTATAGCACCACACTGACTTTTGCGGGGAAATAGGCAATGAATCATTCTACATGTTGCATAACACGTCCTTTGAAAGACATAAAATGTACTGTTTGATCTTCCTAAAACAACAACAACAACAACAACAACAACAACAACAACCATGCAACAGTTGGAAACACGTCCGTGGAATTTTCTTATTCATGTCTCGACCATTTCAGCATTTTTAAATTGCCTTTACTATTTAATATAGTAAAAAATGTTGTAACCTGTCCTGGGACCTTGAGAGTGAAATATAGGAAATAAAACAAAGGGAATAATAATAATACCCTCTACAATTAGTTTTGTGCTACAGATTTTCTGTAACTTGTGTCTCCTCTTCACCTGGCACTCCAAAACACTGGTAGTTAAAATACATCCATCACTATTCTAGTCATACCTTGTGCTGTTAACCAGAATCTTAACCGCTGGAAGTTAATCCGAGTTTTAACTTGGGTTTTTTGCAATTTTTGTTAGCAAGCGGATCTTTCATATGCCAAATACAGTATTCTGTGCTGCTGAATTAGCTCTCATTGGTTGACTAAATATTTTCCGGTACAGGAACTGGTCATACACAAATTACTTTATTAGTAAACTCATAACTGTTGCCAGCTCAATTGTGACTGATGATTATTTACCTAATGCCATCACCATGCATTGTACTTTAGACAGTACACAAGGAAAGGACCCTGCCCGCTCTGTAAATCATTTTGAATAGTGCTAATTATCATAAGCACCTGTATATCACATTTCAAGGACTCAGAAACTTATTCACGGACATAAAATAAGGGGCACACAGAAATGAAAATAATAGGAAGAGAGAATGTTCCCACCAAGAACCCTTCAGGTTTGTGTAATTAAGATAAGACCCTTATTTGCATAATACTTCAGATCACTTTGCATGGATGTAACATGCTGTCAAACATAGTAAGGAGGGCTAGGCAATGGGAAGCAGTGCCATTTCACCACTCTTTCCAGTATTCTAACATGCCTCAGTGACTGTGTGTCGGAAAGCAAGATCTCGTAGTTATTTTAGATTAATTAAAATGGACCACAAGGTTGTAACTATATGTATGGAATCAGGAGGTGGAATCAGGAGGTGGCCAGTAGTAAGAGCATTCCCATTTTATGTATATTCATTTAAAATATTTATATTCTGCCCCTCCCTCATAAAGCCACACTCTGGGCAGCTGGTATCAAATGAAAACAATCCAAAGAACACATTACATATGATCAAGAACCCACAATCAAACTGGACTCAAGCACTCAGACAGCACAAGTTCTAATGTTAACCAGCTGGAAATGGGTTAATCCAGGGAATACCCGTGATCTTTGTTTCCACAGAGGAAATCGAAAGAGTCAATTGCCAGAAACCAGAAGCTGGCAGAATGGATGTGGATGCAGCAGCAATGCCAGGAGATTGCAAACATGCTGATCTTATCAGAAAGTGCGTATCATGCAGGCGCTCTGCCTACTTGGTCCCAACTATAAAACAGACCTTTGCCCTATCTATGTTTCCAGTTCCCACAGTACGTATATATTTATTACACGCACACATACAGGGGCACGGCTTTGCAAACTCTTCCTTTTGCATCCAAACCCCTTAGGCAAAATTTTCTTTTCACAAAATATGTGAGCTCTCTGTTACATACAGGTGAAATATCGTGGAAAGGTTCATTTCTTTCAGTAATTCAACTTAAAAGGTGAAGCTAATATATGAGATAGACTCATGACATGCAAAGCGAGATATGTCAAGCCTTTATTTGTTATAATTGTGGGTGGTTATGGCGTACAGCTGATGAAAACCCCAAAGTTGAAATTGTTAATTTGGGGTTCTCATCAGCTGTACACCATAATCATCACAATTATAACAAATAAAGGCTTGACATATCTCGCTTTGCATGTCATGAGTCTATCTCATATATTAAACTCCAGTAGCTAATGAAAACATTGCTTACATAAATGGACTTTTCCACGATATTCTAATTTTTCGAGTTTCACCTGTAAGTGATACATAAAAAAGCAATATGGAAACTAGAAGCAAATTTGGAGTGCATTTGGTATTACTCAGAAGGGTGGTGGGAATGGGTGATTGGCTGACAGGTATGGTAAACCTGTTGACGATTCCCACTACCCTTCTGAGTAATACCCCTCCCCACCCTCTCACTATATATAAGGGTCTGGTGACTTCTGTTTCAGTGTATCTGAAGAAGTGTGCATGCACACGAAAACTCATACCAAGAACAAACACAGTTGGTCTCTAAGGTGCTACTGGAAGGATTTTTAAAATTTTTTATTTTGTTTCGACTGCAGCAGACCAACACGGCTACCTACCTGTAACTAGAAATTTTAGCTTGTAAGCTGCTCAGGGCAGGGACCTAACCTTCTGCAACATGCACGACGATAGCATAATAGTGGTAATATATGAAGCTGCTATGTGATGTTGATAATAACCCAGAGCAGATGTGAGTTCCAGCAGCTATGGGGGATTCATTTTTCCAATATGCAGAAGGCTCACAATTGTCAGGTTACTGACATGACAAGAGACAGCCACTGAGGCATCCCATCAATACCTCAAGTTAGCCACATCCAAATCCATTTCCTGCAAGCAGAAGTTCAGTCTGTGGGGTCTGTGTTTGCAGGGAATGACAAATCACCTCTGGTGGATAACCCTTTTCTAAGAAATGCATATATGCTTCCTTAAAACAAGCAAGCAGGCCACCCCCAATCAATAAAAATACATAGCTAACTGAGGTTCTGCCCCCCCCAACAAAAGGCCTGGTACCCCAACAAAAATCCTAGTTACGCCTGTATTATCCTGCCCCCTTCCTCTACTTTATCACAGTATATCACAGGTTCTATCAATGGTTTGCTACAAATTGCATGGAAATTATATGGAGAAGACAAGCAAGTCAACTCGGATTCTCAAAAGAGCTTGGAACTCAAAATTTAATACTGCTTTTTAAAAAAGGATTCCATTTTTCTCAGGCCATACAGCTAGCCAGACAATCTCAGAAGTTAAGTGTGTGTTTGGAATGTCCCAAGTATTGGCAACGCACATAAAGTGATTTATTTGATGGAAGGGACTGAACTGTTAACATGACATTACCATCCCAAGATCAATTTCTCCGTTTATATTCAATGCACTCTACTGGGTGTTGAATAACCCCAGTATTCAATACTTTAAGAAAAAAGTATTGCTTAGAATGAAGAGTCCTCTATTACATCTGAATAGTTTGCACATTCTGCAAGGAGCAAGATTTGCTTCAGCAACAAGGCCTGCTTTCTTTGTATGGTAGGCACATTGTGAAAAAGCTGGTACTTGAACATGAGTCCTTTCTTGCGCAGTGATGCTATGATCTTAGATTTGCTTTTGGAAAACTACCATGCATCAAGATTTGACCTCTTGACCCACTCTCTGTCCTCTCCCCATTATCAAACTCTTCTCAGTATATAAGTGCAAAATAATGCAGAACCTATCTGGAGGACTTTGCAAAGCCTCAAAACCAAGCAACTGAGTTTAAGAATAATTACAGGTAGGTAGCTGTGTTGGTCTGCTGTAGTCAATTTTTTTTAAAAAAAAATTCCTTCCAGGAGCACCTTAGGTAAAGGTATAGGGACCCCTGACCATTAGGTCCAGTCGTGTCCGACTCTGGGGTTGCGGTGCTCATCTCACGTTATTGGCCAAGGGAGCTGGCGTACAGCTTCTGGGTCATGTGGCCAGCATGACTAAGCCGCTTCTGGTGAACGAGAGCAGCACACGGAAACACCATTTACCTTCCCGCTGGAGCGGTACCTATTTATCTACTTGCACTTTGACGTGCTTTCCAACTGCTAGGTGGGCAGGAGCTGGGACCGAGCAACGGGAGCTCACCCCGTCGTTGGGATTCGATCCGCCGACCTTCTGATCAGCATGCCCTAGGGCCCAGGCATAGGCAACCTTCGGCTCTCCAGATGTTTTGGCCTACAACTCCCATGATCCCTAGCTAACAGGACCAGTGGTCAGGGATGATGGGAATTGTGGTCCGAAACATCTGGAGAGCCGAAGGTTGCTGACCCCTGCCCTAGGCTCTGTGGTTTAACCCACAGCACCACCCACGTCCCTTTAGTAGCACCTTAGAGACCAAATTTAGTTAGTAGCACCTTAGAGACCAACTAAATTTGTTATTGGTATGAACTTTTGTGTGCATGCACACTTCTTCAGATACCAGATGAGTTTAAAAATGTATATTTGCAACTCTGGACATTTCCTAGGGCACCTCAGATTCAGGTGGTTGAATGTGGCCCTCTAGCCTAACGGACCCTCCCCAAGGTGTGGTTTTCACCATCCCTGTTCCATGCTCTCAGCTGCCTCTGACAAGCTAGAATATGAGTTGAACTGTAATAATGCCTCTAGCTTGGCCGAACAAAGAATGGAAAGATGAGGGCATGGCATGTGTGTATGCAGAAAAGCCTGACTTACTGTGCGACTGGATAGTAGTCTACTGTATGAGGGTAAGAATCACACCTCTTGCTCCAGCCCTGCCCATCACTGCTATGTGGCCCCTAGGAGGTCGGTCATGAGAGACTGCAGGGCTAGGGAATAGACCCTATTGAATTTAGCAGAGCTTACTTAGAGATTGGTCTAGCTAGGGCTACAAGTCTTGGTAGCTGTACACAGAGGACATTTACATTCACAGAGTCTTGAAAGGGATGCATAGCTTTCACCCGTTTAGCCCTGCCTTCACTTCCATTTCCTTTGTCTGTTATTTCACCCACCTTGGATGAGCCCCTTGGGACAGAAAACTGTCTTCATATACCATGCACACAGATGAAACGACGTCAATAAGGTCATGTCACAATATCCCAAAGACCACCTCCTTCCCTACAGACCCTCTTGGGTGTTAAGATCAGCAGAAGGACTCCTCTTGGCAGTTCCACCACCCTCAGAAGCTGCAAGAGGGAGCTCGTAGGTTGTGGAATTCCTTCCCAAAGAGGTGCATCTAGCTACAGGGGTAGGCAACCTAAGGCCCGGGGGCTGGATGCAACCCAATAGCCTTCTCAATCCGGCCCATGGACAGTCCGGGAACCAGTGTGTTTTTACATGAGTAGAATGTGCGCTTTTATTTCAAATGCATCTCTGGGTTATTTATGGGGCATAGGAATTCATTAATTCCCCCCCCCCCCCAAAAAAATAGTCCGGTCCACCACATGGTCTGAGGGACGGTGGACCGGCCCACAGCTGGAAAAGGTTGCTGACCCCTTCTAGCACCTTCACTGTACAGCTTTTATGATATGCTAAAAATGTACCTCTTTGCCCTGGCCTTTGATACCTGGGATATGTGTTTTGGGGAATCATCCTATTCCTGTGACTTGCTTCAACTGCTTTCAATACTGAATTTTAGATTGCTGTAATCTGCCCTGAAGCCTGCTGGTGAAGGCCACGTAATACATTTAGTAATAATAATGTATTTCAATTACAGTGATATATAGAGATACTCATAGAAGAGAACATGAACGCTCTCACTGATTTTCATGGCCACTTCTGCTAGGTGCTCTTTCCTTTGACTAAATTATAAAACACCATGCACCACTAAAAAGAGGGCTGGGAAACTGTTAAAACATGTCAACTTCAGAGTTATGGAGAAACATTACGCTGGCATCCTAGAAGGTGATGTAACAGTAGGCGCCTTCTGTGCCAATTTTTAAACACCTGCTGAAAACCTTTCTATTCCACCAGGCCTATGCAGACAACTAAGAGTACATCCCTCACAATGGTGTTTGTTTTTAATTTCTTTTTGCTTTTAGCTTGTTTTTAACTTTTTATGGTTTGGTTTTCTGTTTCTATATTGTTGTAAATGGCTGTGATATATTTTTATGATACATTGGCATATAAATATTTTAATAAATAAATTGATAAACTATTTCAGAACCTTGCAATAACCTGCCCATCCCGACCCAGTCCTGATTACAAAATGCATTATTCCATTGTAACAGTTTCCAGTGAGGTAGACATGTCAGTCTGTTGTAGCAAGCACAACAATGAGGCCTTGTTGCTTCATCAGATGCATAAAGTTGTTATCTTCGGTTGGGAGGTACTTGGGTATACAAAGAAGAAAGTAAACAGTGAGATAAAGTGGTAATGAAATGCCAAAAAAGCATGTGACAATTATATTAAAGCTTAAATGCAAGTTACACGAAAGGCACACATCAAGGATTCATTGACCACACTCATCTTCCAACTTGATATAATGTCATCACTGCCCTTCTGCATTCTACATGGACAAATAGGCCAGTCTCTACACATAAGAGTACCCTGGCACAAATCTTACATTCAGCAAGAAGTAGAATACAGTGGTACCTCGGTTTAAGAACAGTCCTGTTTAAGAACGATTTGGTTTACAAACTCTGCAAAACCGGAAATAGTGTCATGGTTTGAGAATTTTACCTTGGTCTAAGAATGGATTCCGAACAGTGGAAGGGCACCGGCGGCGGGAGGCCTCATTAGGGAAAGCGCACCTCGGTTTAAGAACGGTTTTGGTTTAAGAACGGACTTCCGGAACAGATTAAGTTTGTAAACCAAGGTACCACTGTATTTCAACTGATCAGGGCTTTCTGCTGCTGCTCTGAAAAATTGCTTTTAAACAGAGAAAGACTCCGGCATGAAACTGACTACAAGATATCAAGAAGTTCCATTCTATTATATTTTGCTTTAATAGGGATTGGGGCTTTCTGTCCCATAATAATAATAATAATATTTATTATTTGTACCCCGCACATCTGGCTGGATTTCCTCGGCCACTCTTACTATGAGTAACAATGATTGCATTATTACTGCTGATGTGAATTATCACTACGCTTCTTTAGCATACATTTACTCTGAAGTGGAATTGTCATAGATAGTACTGTTTGCATTTCATTGCCATTTGATCTCACTGTTTACATTCTTTTCACAACATCTTCTAGCCCATGAAAGTTTTTGCCATAATACACTGTAGTACCGTGGTAACTCTTCTCTGTTTTATACAAATACACGTGACTGAGATTCTTGTAAAGTCAAAACAGAAACTGCAGAGATGAGGCCTGTAACGGTTCAGTCCTATATAGGTCTACTTAGAAGTGAACCCCATCGAGTTCCTGAGAAATTCCTCCCAATATTTCACTCTAAATAACATTAACAAGGAAAACAAAAAACATCAGAATTGATCGCTATCAAATTACGCTATGTGTTATTTTTCCATCAAAAATGACCGGCTTGGCATCTGGACACACTGTGAGAGATACATGATGAAGTTTAGGGAACAAATGTACCGGTAACTTACCAAAGTTCATCAAGCAACATTTGAGGAATGTCAATCCTCTCCATCCCACCAGTGCACTAATTCCTAGAGGACACCCCAGTTACCACATGGGAAGATTAAGACTGCATAAATACCATATATTTAAAACACATTACCCCACAGAAGAATCCTGGGAACTGCAGTTTACCCCTTCACAGAACCACAATATCCAGCAACCTTAATAAACTACAATTCCCAGGATTCTTTAAATGGATGGTATGTATGCAGCCTAAGGCATCAGGAAAGTTTTGTGTGTGTTTGTGTGTGTATCTATAAACATTTAATATAACATTTAATATAAATGTATCTATAAACATTTAAAAACCCTTTAGAAAAAAATGCAAGACTCAGTTAAGAGGCATATAAAAGCACCCTTAATGAACAATGTATAAAACTGCAATTTTGTTTTGAACTAATATTATATTTTGAACAAATATATTAAATTAAAATATATATCCCAACTTCTCTTGGAATTTCTGCTCATTTGAACGGTCAATTTCTTCTTTGGTTTTTCCAACAACTTCAATGTTCCCCCAATTCAAATAGGATTTCCCTCATTACCTTTTTTCTGTACAGAAAGCTAGGACTACTTTATACCATAGTTAGTTAACACAGCATCTTTATCTGACATTACCACTCAAAATGCCTACCAGAGCAGAATGCTCTCTGGGAGGCTGTGTTTTGTTGTTCCTAAAAAATCCAGCAGCAGCTATGCACATTCCAAAGAAGTCACCTTGTTACCTTCTAGGCAGCAAGTACCACTGAAACCAAAAGGACCAATTATAAACACATTTATTACTTATGAACCACTTCATGAACTGTTCTGTAATCAGTGCTTTTTTCTTTTAAAAATGTTTAGAGGTGCTCTCATTTTATCGTTCAATTTGGGAAAAATAAATACAGTAAATGGACAAAAGTACAAAGATTCACAAAATGTTTAGGGGTATGTGTAACCCTGTTTACCCCCAGAAAAAAGCACTGTCCGTAATCAATATGCATAGGAGCCAGTTGCATAAGGGGCTGAATGTGCAACTTTTTCAAGTTCTTGGTCAAGGGAGTCAACCCTTTAAAACATGAAAAGGACAAACTTGGGGACCTTTTTCTTCACTTTATTACTACATATCTGCACAATAAAAGTGCCACCATTAAGACAAGTGTTAGGGGCAGACTGAACTGTGGGTCCTGCCCCACCAGCTGCAGATCAATGGGGGGGGACACACTGGAGAAAGCTTAATCCACATCATAATTCTAACTCCCCAGTTGTAGCTGTGGAGCAAGAGAAGCATTTGTTCCTCCTTCACGTTGACAGTGCTGTGCAAAGCAATCATGTAGCCCTCTCCTAGATCCTGCATCCTCAGGATCACACCTGGCACTTACTGGTTACAAGTGTCAGACCTGGAAGGCCAGGGCTCAAATCCCCACTCGGTCATTACTCTGGAATAACTTGAGGTGCTGGGGTTTGCCAGCAGAGCCTTAAGCTACTGAAGGTAATGGGGCCATTTATATGTCCAGCTGTCCTTTGTCAACAACAAATTGTCGCTGTTTTTTGTGTTGAATATATGCTATATGGTAATTTATGGACCTAATAGGTATCCAAAGCCATTGGCACATAACAAAATACGTATTTTATCAAAGTAATGGTTGAACTGAAATACAATTAAGAAGAAGTGTATTAATAGTGAAATAATTATTAAGCTCTAACTTAAAATGATAGGGGGCCCATTACTTACATCATAGGAGCCTACACAACGCGAAACACTGTTGCTGTATGTAGGTTTTATTTTATTTGTTTTGTATCTTATATTTTGGAAATGTACATTCAGTTTATTTCCCCTTTAAATTTTTTTGGGGTCCCCAAGAGAGTGGGGCTCTAGGCCATAGCTTGTTTAGTTTATACGTAAATCCGGCACTGTTTGGCAGCCACAAACTCAAAATAGTAATAGTAATAATGATAGCCCGCATGCACGCGCTGAAGAGCCGGGGTGGATGAACACGCGGGAGCGCGCGAGACCGTATTCCGGATGTTTAAACCTTGCCAGATCTCAAGTAGCCGCGTAGGGGGGGCGGAGGGGAGCGTGGCGGAGAAGCCGAGCTCCACTTCCCTGCAGTTGCTGCAGCAGCTCCCCGAGGCGCTGCTGACTCCGCATTTTCCGCTCAGCTCCACGCGCGCACGCGCCCCGCTAGCTAGCCGGCCGCTGCGCTGCCGAGGCCGCCGGTCGCTTCCTCGCATCGGCGCGGCGCGCCCAGCAGTGCGGCTCCCGAGAGGCGACCTCGCCCGGGAGCGCGGTGTCCATTTCCCCTCGCCACCGCGAAGCCAGGGGCCTCGTCCCTCGCTCTCCCGCCTCTCGGGGACCTTTGGAGAATTATATCCTTCCGCTGGGCTGAGGCGCGGCGAAGAAACGCCTCCGGCTCCGAGGAGTAGCAGGCGCCAAGCGCCAACAGCAGCACCCGCTGGACCCTTTTGCCGCCATGACCCCGCTCCGTCCACCCTGCAGCCACCGATATATCCCCCGCCGCCCCGGACTTGTTTCCACTCACCCGCCTTCCCGCCGCGCCCCTTCCCTCCGGCGAGCTGTTCCTGGGGTTGCGCGGCGAGCAAGGGATGCGGCGCCGCTGCTAGCGCATCCTTCTCTGGCCGCCTTCCTGCTTCTCGGCCGCTTCCTCCGCTGCGAGGAGGGGCGAGGAGAGAAGGCGAAAGAAAGGCGGCAGGCAGCTGGCAAACCATAGACGCAAAGCGGCCGTTACGCAGCTCCCTCTAGGGTTGCAGCCTGGTAGCCGCGAGATGTAATGTGTATTATTAAAAGAGAGAGGTAGAAAGGTCCGGAAAGAGTTTATTCCCACCACAAACCAACCCCCCCCCCGCCAGATTTCCTGCAAAACCACCTCTGCAAAGGTTGATGTGAAATATTTGTTATAGGTGCGTCAGATGTTAGGCAACGGGAGTTTCAATTTGATCTGACAAAGGATTCCAACATTTGATATTTGACATCCTCATCCTAATCAGGACGTTTAGCATTCATTGATTCATTGCATTTATACTCCACTTTTCCTTCAAACAGCTCAAGCTTGCATATGTGAGTCTCTCCCTCATTTAATCCCCACAACAACCCTGTGAGGTAGGTTAGGCTGAGAGGGAGTGACTGGCCCAAGGTGACCCAGTGAGTTTCATGGATGCCCTGTGATTTGGACCCTATGCACACTCACCACCTGAGTTTGCTACTAGAGGTGTTGCGTGTGTTGGTTGTCCCTAACAATACCAGATAACGGCAAACACTAATATACAAATTTCAGTCATACGTAGTCTTTGTGGTGCCACAGGATTTTTGGTTGTGAAGGCAAATTTATTGTGGCATAATAGTAGGGTAGGAGAACTGAAAATAATGCCAATACAGTGGTACCTTGGTTCTCAAACTTAATCCATTCCAGAAGTCGATTCCAAAACCAAAGCGTTCCAAAACCAAAGCATTCTTTCCCATAGAAAGTAATGCAAAATGGATTCATCCGTTCCAGACTTTTTAAAACAACCCCTAAAACAGCAATTTAACATGAATTTTACTATCTAACGAGACCATCGAGCCATAAAACAAAAACAATAATCAATGTACTGTACTATAAAATAAATAAAACAGCATTGTAAATCAGGCATGTTCAACTTCAAGTAGGCTGCTTCCCCTGAGGGGCCAGGGGATGGGTGCAGGGTGGGTGAGCGCACAGCTCTCTTTCTCCCCACAAGCCAGCCCTTTCTCTCCCCCCCCCCAGCAGCCCCCTCTCTCTCTTTCCCTCCTCAAACCAGCTGGGCTGCGGAGCTCTCCTCCGAACACTGCAGTTACAATGGGGGACGCAAATTAGCAGCACAACAGTAAAAATGGAAGCTCAGGACTCGAAATGGAGCATGTTCGACTTCCGAGGCAAAGTTCACAAACCTGAACACCTACTTCTGAGTTTCCAGTGTTTGAATTCCAAGTTGTTCATGAAATAAGCTATTAAAAAACCAAGGTACCACTGTATAGGTGAATCTAAAAAGACTGGGACACAAATTTTCACAGCCCTCTAGCAGCTATGATGGCTTATTTAACAGTAGTATTGTATTTAGCATAGTATTACGGTAACTCTAGAAGTGTATACTCGATTCTGACCAAACTAAGCCTCCTAGAGCAAAATATACCAGTTAAAAAGAACTGCTACAGTGGTACCTCACAAGACGAAAAACTCACTAGACGAAAGGCCATGTTTAGGTGGAATCTTCTTTCTTGTAGTTTGAATCCATTGCCCTGTGTCCGCTTCTCTGCTGCTCCAGAGAAGCGGACACGGGGCAATGGATTCAAACTACAAGAAAGAAGATTCCACCTAAACATTAGGAAGAACTTCCTGACAGTAAGAGCTGTTTGACAGTGGAATTTGCTGCCAAGGAGTGTGGTGGAGTCTCCTTCTTTGGAGGTCTTTAAGCAGAGGCTTGACAGCCATCTGTCAGGAATGCTTTGATGGTGTTTCCTGCTTGGCAGGGGGTTGGACTGGATGGCCCTTGTGGTCTCTTCCAACTCTATGATTCTATGATTCTAATGCACTTTTTCCAGAAAACTCAATTATAAATTATTCCTGTCCTAGCTGAAAGTGTGAGTTGTGTTATTGTTTTGCATAGGAGACAAACTATTGATACCCAGCACTGTTTGGTCTTGGCTACAAAAATGGAAATGGATCGAAGCATGTTGAACTTTGCAAAACACACACACGCTCAGCATAATTTAACATGCATAGCATCTGTACTCACAGTCAGCGCGAGCCACTGCCAGTAAGAACAGACACTATTAGGCTAGATGGACAAATAGCCTCATCTGGTATAAGGCAGGTTCCTCTGTTTCCATTGAACCACCTTTCCCTTATTGTAGCATTTTTCTGCTCTGAGAGTTATAACTTGGGCCCAGTGCCCTGAGAATTATTACAGATAATAATGATATTTGGAGCTGTAGACCTGCACAGATATCCCCAAAGAGCTCTTATTCCATTCCTGGCCATCTTTTAATCTGTTAATTAGTTGTTGTTATCTGAGCCAGGAGAGCAAAAGGTGAACTCCGGATTGCAAAGCCACTAGGTGATCTCTCTTGTGGCTCCACCCCCTCCAAGAATTCTAGAATCCTCAGAAGATTCTGAGCAGTTGGTTTTTCAGTTTGAAGCTCTGATTCCAATCTGTTGAGACGAGCAGCCACTTTTGGGTGCCAGAGCAGCTTCCAAAGTTAGCCTGCAGAAGTCCAAAAACCAATGGATACTCTCACAGCCTCCTCTGTTTCCAACAGGCCCTGGGTGCTCCAGTTCTTCAGAAACCTCTTTGGGAGCAGCAGGCATGTCACGCAGGAGGGGCAGAGAACCAAGGCGAAAGACGAAGATAACGCCAAGAGTGAACTCCTGGAGTCTCCTCTGCCCGATAAGGGCCTTGAAGCAACCTTGCCGGGCAAAGAGCCTGATGCCACCAATACTTCTCCCAATGAGATCTGTGGGGGGTTGATGGGCAGCTGCCCTGAAGAGCTATCGTTGCTGAAGGAAATAAGCCTGGGAGACACTACCCCTACGAAAGAGAACAAACTGCCCACTTCATTTCACTCCGCTAGGATGGAGATGGGAGACTCAGGTGGCTTTGCTGACCCCATGATAAGTGGCATGGCCAAGGACCCATGTGAGAAAGTTCCTGTCACGGGAGAGAAGGAAGAAGAATCTGATGACAGGGAGACGGTGGGAAAGTGAGTGTCACCAATGCTGAGGCCAAGTCTCAGCACACAGAACAGTGTTGAAAACTCTCAGGGTGGTATTCAGCTACGTTTTTCTCAGAGTAGACCCATTGGAATTAATGAACATGACTAAAATCCACTTTGAGTAAAACTTGGTTATTTCTAATAGGATTAACATCCATTCAGATTGCTTCCCATACAGGAATGTGGGAAAATAGATCATAGCTGTCAACCCTCCCTGCTGTTCCCCACTGCTATATACATAGCTGTCAACCATCCCTGCTGTTTCCCAATGCTATAATAAGGGAATTTCCTGCAAAAAAGGGGAAAGGTTGACAGCTATGAAATAGATGGGCAAATATTGCAAAGCCCTTCACAAAAACCACTTGTGTTAACTGGCTTCTGTATTACATGGGTACTAATTAGGAATGGAATTGCTCATTGACTGTTCCGGCTGTTCTTGGCTTCAAAAGGCCAAACACTTAATTTTGTGTTAAACTTTCCATGAGGTTGATTATCACACACTGAGTTGAGATATGTGGGGCTTTGCCTTGCTAACTGAAGTTCACTGTATGAGATGTTAACCATGAAAATGCATGTGGAAGGAAGAGTTACTACAGTTGGCAGCCAACCAGAATTTCACAAGCCTGACTTGTTATCATTTAGACTGGCTGCCAACAGCAGAGGATGCAAAGTCAGAAAAAATGCAGCAGAACTTGATTTAGCACATCTGTGTGTCTGCAGGCACAATAATATGAATGCATGTGCACTCTGCTGTTAGATGGAGATCTGCTTTTGCTGCCTTGCAGATGAGCTCAACACTCTTCCTCTCAGCTGAGCAATTGCCTGCTACCTTCTTCCAGGTTGCTCAAATCCTATGGAGACAAGGCTGAAAGTGAGGCCTTTGGACAGTAAAAGGAGCATTCCTGTTACAAAAAAAAAAACACTTTGCACATTCTCCGCCTCCAACACATTTAAAATGGAGTTCTGAACATGCTCAGAAGCACTCGGCAGGAGGTGTCTGGATTTTTGAGAACAAAATTTGCAGTCCTGTAGTTACACTTAAAACTTCTCATCCGTATATAATGAATAATCATTAACAGTTAATAATTCAATTTTAAGTAGAAGTATTTGCATAAGCAGTGCTACCATGAATAATTCTTAATGCAATATTTCCATGTGAAGAGGTTTCCATAATCTGTTATTACTATAAACCACAGATTATCATGGAGACTAACTACCTGGGTCTTTTAGATACAGACTGAAGGCTTTGTTCATGCAGTCAACTAAAGGGCTTGACTTAGAGACAGGCCTCATCCCAGGAAATTCTCTTTTAAAATTTTAATCCCCATCAACATCATTGCTTTTATTCACTACAATAAATCCACCTGTCTGTGGCAATGTAGCAGTTATCGCAGCTGATAAAGATGTGGAGTTTGGGTGTAGATATTAGGGTGGCAAGAGAAAAAGTGAGGAATGAAGCACCAATGTGGGGGTCCCCTTCTTCTATGCAATAATTGTGTGTTTGACTTTAGGGATGAATTTCCCCAGGTCCTATGTGCAGATGATGGAGTTGCCATGTCTGCTGGATCCATGACTGATGTTAAAGGCTGTAGCGTTGAAGAGGAAAGAGAGCATCTACTGAAAGGTGAGGGCTGGAAGAAGATTCCCACTCACCCATATGGCAGTTGCTGTACCCCCCCCCCCAAGCTGCCATGACTTGATTGTTTTCATCCTATTCAATACCAGATGTTTGAGGTTTGAGACGTGTATTTCAAGCAAGCAGGAGGCAAACCTTGCAATCAGGAACACCCAGTATTACGTCAGATGGCCCATTAAAGATGGGTAAGAGCTACAGCTGCAGTTCTTATTAGGCGATTCCATTGAATTATATTGTGCAGAGGCTGTATTCACACCAGTAGAAGCTGGTCCAATAACAGATCCCACAGTGAAAGCAGCAAGGTGACTAAGTGGGTCAAATATTGCAGGTGTCCAGATATCTCTGAGTGAGAAGATTTCACTGACAAAGTTTGGGAGTAGGCTGAAGCCTTTTATGCAGGCGTAGGCAAACTCGGCCCTCCAGATGTTTTGGAACTACAACTCCCATGATCCCTAACAAGACCAGTGGTCAGGGATGATGGGAATTGTAGTCCCAAAACATATGGAGGGCTGAGTTTGCCTATGCCTGGTTTTATGTCTCCAGACTACCTCCTCCAGGCTCTCCTCACTTGTGGGGAAATTCAATCAATCAGTCAATCAATCAATCATTCTATATGTATGCTGCCTTTCCTAAGTTAAAACAATGCCCAAGGTGGCTTACAACATATCAAAAGTTAAATAACTAAAGGATAACAAAAGTAATCATAAAGATCCAAAATAAAGATACAAAAAATTAACTTCAACAACAGTAAGAACCCACCACAACAACCCCCACCCCACCCCAGTGTAATGTATCTTATCTTACACCACTGATCTGGAGAGGTACTATGGGAGGCATTTGTTTTCTCAGACTCAGGGGAAGGTGGCTGTGAGGATTTGGGCCCTGACCCTACAGGCTTTAGTAGACTAAGAGATTCTCCTGGAGACTCCTGTCTCACAGCCTCAAGCATAGTGGTCTCCTAATCTGCAGCAGCCAGTTCAGAGCCCTGCTCCTTGACCTGACTCCTTAGCTGGTGCCTGTGCAGCCTCAAGCTCTGCGGCTGAATTGCTGCTGGATTTAGAGGTCATTACAACCCACCCTGGTATATGGAGAGACTTCATGAGTTGGTGACGTGGCTTTTCTTTTAAACAGAAGATGTACAAGAAGAACCTCCAAAAGCAGACCTCTCTCCATGGAACAGACTCCTCAATATGTACAAGCAGCGCCGGTGGCTTCCTGCTTCTAAAGTGGTAAATATGCAACAGGGAGTTGTTGCTGGGTTTCCCCCCCCCCTCCCTCTGTGCAAGTGGCATTTTTATATCGTAAGCAAGGATAAATATGTGATTTCCATTAGAAGAGTGAAGGTAACAAAATTACATTGTGAGCTGGCCTCTAGAATCCCCCTGATCACATCCCTCCCAACGCAATGTAGATTTGCTTTGCTTAAAAATCAAAATATAAGTGGGATTTGAGAGTATCTATGCTAGCTGCCAGTGCCACATATATTTTTTTTATTTGTTTAAATATAACAACCCACCTTTTCATCCATCAGCCCACAAGCTGGCTCACAATAGCTATTATCATCCAGTGAAAATATTAAGAATGAAAAAGGAGCAACACAGCAGTAGGAATCAGTAGATCTAGTAGAAATCAAGACAATAATCAGCAAAATGGCAAGCAACAAGACTTGCAAATAGAAAATATCAAGGAGTCTTGATATTACAAGTGGTGGCTCCTCCATCAAGAAACTGTCTCCAAATAGGGACAGTTGTCATGCCTGTGATCTTGTGGTGCTCAATAAATGTTAAATTATAACAGCAGACATCTTAGAGATACTTAAGAAACCCTTGAAATAGGGTATGGCAAAATAATTCAGGGCCAGCAGTCATAGCCCTTCAGCTGCATTAAGTGCTATTATTTGTTGGCAGATATATACCTGGTTATGGGGGGGGGGACACACACAAACAGATTAACAGTGGACTTAAAAGACCATGAAATGCAAGAAATGTACAGCATGTGACATTTCTATGCAGAGCCCAAATGTATGGATGTAATCCCAGTGACCTCATTTTAGCAGTGCTAATTTAACACCCATATTGGAAGGGAGACCTTGATTCAGACTGAGTCCTAAACAAATACAATCAAATACGCTGATTAGCTCAGCATTAACTGAAATTCTAGTTTCACACTGGAGACTCATTTTAAAGTTGTTGTTGTTGACATATCAGCAGCCGAGTGTCCTAAAAAACTAAGAGACCTAACACCAGAGCCGTCTTTCCCATAGGGTTTAGTGGTGTGTTGTGCCAGGGTGCCGGCCTCTCAGGGGTGCCCCAGCGAGTGGGGGAGCTGTGTGGCTTTGCCGGCAGCCTCCCCTTTCCCTGCACACCTGCCAGCTGTGCCCCACCAACCATATGGCTGGTGGGCATGCAGCTTCCCTCCCAAGGCTCTACGGGTATCGCTCTCCTCCTGAGGAGGCTTGGGAGGGACACAACTTCACTCCCAAGCCTCTGTGGGGATCGCTCTCCCGCAGTAGCATGGGGGAGATTTGCACCCCCAATGGCTGGCAGTGCGCAGCTACAGCCACCCCAAGACTATCCATGGTAATTTGGGGGCGCTGGGCGGATATTTCCACCCTGGCGCCACATCTGCTAAAGACGGCCCTGCCTAACATCAGCATCTGACTTCCTTGAGTAGCTGCGTGCTACTCTGTCTTCCTTGGGCCTCCTCAAGAGCAGTGCTCTGGTAACTGCAATTCGGTTGCCATCAGTGGCAGGTTTAGGAGCGCGACTGGTTTGCCCACACTGGGCGCTGAACTGAGAGGGCACTGGAGGGGATGCCACAACAATGACTTAGAAGAGAAGGTGAGAGCCACAGGGTGCATGTGCCAAATTTTGGTGTTGCACTGGGCGCCACTGAAATTTGAAAGCCCAAAGTCCGCCACTGGTGACATCCCTTATTTTACTTTTCCCACAATGCCCTGGACACGTTTCAGTCCAAGCAAAAATCAAGAGTGTAAGCTATTTCTCATTGCTACCATCACCATGCTTGGAAAATCTATTCTGTCAGTTTCTGCCCGTGAGTCAGCTGTTACATGCCAGCATCACATGACAATAAACACTTTTTAGCGTTCAAATAGCTTTGTATACATTATCTCAGTCAGCTTACAATAACGCTGAAAAGTAGGGCAACCTTTTTGCCCTTGTATTGTGGGTGTGGAGGGCAAGATCTGAAAGACAGTAGCATGCCTAAGGCCACCTCAGAGCTGAGGTGAAGACGGGGGATTTCCCAACTGCCTGTTTTCTTAACCACTGTACCAGCACAACGCCTCTGCCCATAAAACATCAAGTAGCTGCAGCTATAGCAATGGCTTTTGCACATGTTTCTCTTTCAATCCTTACCACACAGATAAGCAAGTGCTTGTGCAAAGGGCTTAATCATGCCTATTTTTAGTAACGTGTTTCGCAGCCACATGGAAATGGCTTCATAAGCATCTTTTCGCACCATATACATTGCCCTCAACACTGTTAGTGCCTAATGATTGGGAGTGCTTACATAGCTGGGTATTGCAGCAGCATTACAGTAAGTAATAGCCAGTTACCATAATTAGTCATAATTTTAACTATTCTGTTGCTTGGCGCATTGGCTTTCCAATCAGAGGGAAAGGGGACGTTTCATATAACAGCCCACAAGACTTAGCACAAGCCTAACCAGGTCTACTCAGAGGAACTGGGCAAGGAGGAAAGGGTTAATTTCCTTCATGGGCACATATCACCTTGTGTATGAGATAAGCAAACAGGTGCAAGGTCAGCAAAGCCGGTTGTTATGGCTGTGACCCAGGCATGTCAACTCATTAGTCAGTCAGTGAGCCTGTCTGTGAGTCGGAGTCTGGAGCAACAGAGATACTTTGTCCTTGTCATCTGTATCTGTATCTGTATCACCACCAAGTGTCCAGGACTGTATTACTGAAGTCTAATCTTCTACAGCAGTAGACTATTTTTGTACCTTAACATGCCCCTGTGGGGTGAATGGAACTGGGGACAACTTCCAGTACATGGGTATCTTGCCTCAGATTTCCCACAGGTAAACCACCACATACCTGGTCTTCTGGTAGTGGAGTTGTTGAATCTTACTGGAAGTGGGGGGGACAAGGGGAAGGGGGGGACTGTATTAATTCAGCACTTTGGTGGAGCCAATCTGGTACTCCCACCAGTGCACCCACACAGGGTGTGTGTCTGCTTTTTTTAGCCTGTTTTATATTTTCTGGCTGTTTACTTCCCCCTCCCCTCCTGGGTTGAACACATGTAGCATATATTGGTGGCCATTTTTCTGGCATAGCAGTGGTACATCTTCTTCCTCAGCATAATAGGTGCATATGGTTGCTGTGGTTAGGCTGCAATCCTAAACATACTTACTAAACATACATACAGTGGTCTTCTGCAGAAACATGCAGAATAATTCTAAGCATGTTTATTTAGAAATATTTCTCACCAATTTTGATGCAGCTTCTTCCCAAGTCAGTGTGCAAAGGATTTCCTTCCTTCTTCCCAAGTCAGTGTGCAGGCATCTGTCAGATGCTTTGTTTCTTTCTGTTTTAATCTTGTAAGTTTTGGGTCATTTCATTTTTGCAACAGTCCATGACTAATATCAATAAAATTGAACTGCACTCATGCAGTCCCAATAGAATCAGACTTCAAACATCAATAATTGTTCAAAATCGAAATTACATTCTTGGTCCACTTGTGAAATTATAATATAATATAATATAATATAATATAATATAATATAATATAATATAATATAATATAATATAATATAGGTATTTATGCAATTTCAGAAACCTTGCTATAATTGGATAATTAAAACTAAATTCCATTTTATCTGGCCACATCTTCTGAATACGTTTTCTATCTATCTATCTATCTATCTATCTATCTATCTATCTTCAGGATATTCCAGTACAACCAGTTGTTGAAGATGATGCTACATTGGATCTAATGGTTTATGGAATTGCAACGCCCAAAGCTCATGTCACCCTGTCAAATTCCTCTGCAGTTGCCAGTGCTTGTGGGTAAGTTTTTTGTGGTGCTCTTCATCCCCCAGATTCTGAAACATTGAGTAGTTGTTCCCCAAATACCAAAATTTGTGCAAAGTGATGTTGAAATGTAGAATGTAACAAATGAGAATAAGTGACAAAAGATTGTGGGGTGCCTCTGGCCCCTAAGCAGAGGTTCCAGCTAGAACAATGATGGACCACCAGATTTATACTCTAAAGAGGGTTCTTCAGCTCTTCACTAAGCCAACTGGAGTCGATAAATGAAAATGAATCGTCAGGTGGAGTGCTGGGAACAACTTTGGATAGTACCACATGTGACCACTAGATGTCAATGTCCAATTTAGAAATAATTCACCTGGCTAAAGTGTGTATCCAATTGTGGCTGTAAAGTCATTAAAATGGAATACTGTACAGTACTTGGGTTAAAAGAAAACACCCTGGTTTAAGGGGCAATAATTTGGAATGGAGAATTTATAGTGAATTACCCTGATACAGAGTCTTTAATTTACTGATGTATTTAAAAATACTTACTCTTTCTTAATCTGCTGTAAGGATTATAATTAGATATATACGATTGTACATTTTAAATTGACTACGCAAAAGCATTTGACTGTGTCGACCACAGCAAACTATGGCAAGTTCTTAAAGAAATGGGAGTGCCGGATCACCTCATTTGTCTTCTGAGAAATCTCTATGTGGGACAAGAAGCTACAGTTAGAACTGGATATGGAACAACTAATTGGTTCAAAATTGGGAAAGGAGTACGACAAGGCTGTATATTGTCCCCCTGCTTATTTAACTTATATGCAGAATTCATCATGCGAAAGGCTGGACTGGATGAATCCCAAACCGGAATTAAGATTGCCGGAAAAAATATCAACAACCTCAGATACGCTGATGATACTACCTTGATGGCAGAAAGTGAGGAGGAATTAAAGAACCTTTTAATGAGGGTGAAAGAGGAGAGCGCAAAATATGGTCTGAAGCTCAACATCAAAAAAACTAAGATCATGGCCACTGGTCCCATCACCTCCTGGCAAATAGAAGGGGAAGAAATGGAGGCAGTGAGAGATTTCACTTTCTTGGGTTCCATGATCACTGCAGATGGTGACAGCAGTCACGAAATTAGAAGACGCCTGCTTCTTGGGAGAAAAGCAATGACAAACCTAGGCAGCATCTTAAAAAGCAGAGACATCACCTTGCCGACAAAGGTCCGTATAGTTAAAGCTATGGTTTTCCCAGTAGTAATGTACGGAAGTGAGAGCTGGACCATAAAGAAGGCTGATCGCCGTAGAATTGATGCTTTTGAATTATGGTGCTGGAGGAGACTCTTGAGAGTCCCATGGACTGCAAGAAGATCAAACCTATCCATTCTCAAAGTAATCAGCCCTGAGTGCTCACTGGAAGGACAGATCCTGAAGTTGAGGCTCCAGTACTTTGGCCACCTCATGAGAAGAGAAGACTCCCTGGAAAAGACCCTGATGTTGGGAAAGATGGAGGGCACAAGGAGAAGGGGACGACAGAGGATGAGATGGTTGGACAGTGTTCTCGAAGCTACTAACATGAGTTTGGCCAAACTGCGAGAGGCAGTGAAGGATAGGCGTGCCTGGCGTGCTCTGGTCCATGGGGTCACGAAGAGTCGGACACGACTGAACGACTGAACAACAACAACAACATTTTAAATCTGCAATTTGTTGGTGTTGATTATTTAAGTGTAAATGTGTATGAATGTGAAAAGTATTTTAGTAAAAACCAGCCCTGGTGGTGGCAAATCTTTTTGACAAACATGCCATAGGTCAAGTCCAAAGTCTTAGAGAGTGCCACCCTAGTAGGTACACATTCCATATTCATCATCCTGTGCCTTTGTGTGAGTCTGCTGAGCTGGGGAACAGGGAGCAGATGGCTGTGTAGCAAGGGGTGGGGAGCAAGAATGAGGCTCAAAATTAATATGCTACAGCCATAAACCTCTCTTATTTGTGCTGCTTATAACACCTGTGCCAAAGGCTGGCTATCCATGATATATTATAGAACCGCAGAAAAAGTAAAGGACTTAATAAGACACCCTCTGACCTTCCTAAATTTATTTTCTTATATAGAATATGCACAGTTATTGCTGAGGATCCAGTTGACCTATTCAAAAGCACTGCTTCTGTAGGAATTCCGCTCCCCCCCAATAATTTAAATTAAAACTATCCCATATGTATTAAAATTAAAGGTTTCACCACCCTCCTCTTACCCATAGCAATGACTTACATTTTGTAAATCTTTAAAAACTATTTCCTTTTAAGTATAACATTGATCTACACCAGCAGTAGAATTCATAAATGCTGTTTCTGTTAAAAAGCAAACAGATGATCCTCTCACAAACTTGGGGTCCACCTTTTGTGCAGTTAAAAAAATATGGTTGGATCACTGTGATCATTGGATAAATAGTGGTATAGAGATTTAAGAACAACAACAACAACAACTGATCACTGATCACCCGGATAAACTTTAATCTGCCTTTAATTGGCCTCTAGAAGTGCTACAGATGTGATGAGCAGATGATTACCTTGAACTCTCATTACATCTCTGTTTTAATGAGCATTGAACTACCTACTGATAAGGTACTGTGCTGGATCCTTTTGAGGGCAATGCATAATAGTATAACAGTTGTCCTTTAGAGAGCAGTGCAGTAAGTTCATTTGAAAGCTGAACATGAAGTTTAATCTGTTATAAACTTCTTGTTGTTTTTAAAATAAAGCCAGTGATAGTTGGAACTCTAAGACTGACTTTTGCTAGGTATACTTTGTACAAGCTATTTTATTTATAGCATTCAGATTTTAGAGAAAGGAACGAGAATGGCTATTCAGATTCTGAGACTGACCCAAGCTATGACTTTAGGGCAGTCGTGTTTGTTTATTTAAATAAGAGCATTTATAAACAACTTAATATTTTATTTAAAAAATCCCTGAGTGGTGTACAACATAAAAACTAAATAATATCATGAAAACAAAAATACAACACAAAATCAATAAAATGGTAATATAAAAATGTGTAAAAGCGGGCATTTTGGAGATTCAAGCAAATAGAAACAGGATCCAATCTTAAGGGTCCAGGAAAACTTAGGCAGGAAGATGTCTTTATGAGACGTTTAAGGCAACTGATGGTTGCAATATCAGTTTTTGGGTCACCGCCACTGGCTATTTGTAGCTTGTAGAATTTCCCCAGCTTTCTCTACTTTAGGCCTAACTGGTAAAATGAGAACAGTCAAGATTTTACAAGGTTCAATCAGTGCTAGCAACACTTCTAATCTAACTTTGTCTCTCCCTGCCCCCATGCAATCCAGGCTTCCTGAAAATGAAGATGGAGAAGTGGCTGGTGACTGTGAGACGGCACTCAGAGGCCCAGGAAGAAATTATGCTGGAAGTCTGGAGCACCCTAAGGTGTTGTAGATGCTAATATAGTCTGGGCGGGAATGGAAGCTCATAGCACTTTCCAACTTTCCCAACTTTTTGTTTTTAAAGTGCTATAGAATTGTCTTTTTTTGCTGAAACAGTGAAAGAGAGGGCACCCCTCTTCTAGTTCTCTAGTGAGAATGACAGGATCATGGTACTCACAGGCAAACCCTCCTGACAGAGGCTCTGAGCTTTTAACTGCTACATAATGGGCAGAAATCCAACAGTTGCAGCTTCTGAGCACTACTTCATTGCCATGCCAGCAAGGATGCAATACAGCCGGTGCAGACAAATAACCTTTGTTGGGGAGGGGGAAAGTCAACAACCCCAACCTCATCGACTGTAACATTGAATGTAGGCAACAACTTTACTTGCAGGTGGTAAATTGAATCCCTGAAAGGGTCATGCCCTGATCTTCATGGATGCTGAATTCTCCGGGGTTTTCTTTCAATCAGCAATCAGGACAATGGACTGAGCTCCTTGATTTTTTTCTTGGCTATTAATCAATGGAGCATCATTTTATATGTCTGCATTAGCAGGAAGAAGAGGTAGGGTAAGATAAAGGACCAGTGTGGAACAGTGGCTAGTGTGTAGAAAACCTTAGTTTAAATCACTGCTAGGCTATAAAACTGTCTGGGTGAACATGGTCTGGCATTAGCACATGGCATCCTCAGGCATCTGGGCAGCTACTGATGCTCACCCTCTTTTTGGCTGGTGCTCTGATCAACACCAGGTGGCTGGGACTGAGAGCCACCATTTAAGTTTCCCACAATGCCCCACAGCAATTGGGTATGTTTTGGAAATCAAAATGGCAGCTTCCATCCCCAACAGCACTGTTTGAAGTACTGCTACTGCTGCCCACCATGGTTGCTGTTTCTAGAGCTCACCAACACTGAAGGAGACCTACCACTGACAGAGGAAGGGATCACCAAGGAGCCCTTTACCAGGGGGCCTTTCAAACTTAGAGCTGGCTCTGCTTTTGACAAGTATTCTCAAATATTCTTCAGGATGACTGTGAGCCCACAACACCACTTTGAAGGAGAAAGCAGAATTCAAATGTAGGATATCAGTGACAATGGAACTCCAGAGTGATCGTTGGTATGACTTTGTAACATTTTTCTTTCTTTCCCCCCTTGTTAGAATGTACACTGAGGAAACGCCGTCAGAGTCACTTTGAGTCTGCCAACTGCACCCTTCTCCACTTCGCTTGCTGGGAGGAAGATGGTCTACTAAGGATTGTTATTTGTACAAATTTCTTTCTTTCTTTCTTTCTTTCTTTCTTTCTTTCTTTCTTTCTTTCTTTCTTTCTTTCTGTTGCCCACTTTCCCCTTTGCTCCCCTTACAAATCCACCAGATGTGTTCGTAGTATATATTTCAGGTTGATGAACTGCTCTTCCACCTCCTCATTAAAGTTTTCCTGTGAATTCATATCTTTTTGTGTGTGTGCTTTTAATGTCACGCATGACAAAGCGAGACATCTCTTGAGGCTTCATGAAACACAGAAGGCTCATTCAGACTTCTGCTTGTCTCACCACTTTCCCCTTGGAAAACCCAATACTAACTGCTGAATCAGAACAAATGTCAATCGGGTTGTCCGTGGACTGATGTTTACTCTGATACAGTGTTAAAGAGCTGGTTTCCCCAGGGAAATCAGTGGGGCAAACAGAAAACCACTTGGATCTGTGCTTTCTAGGCACAGGACAAGCTGAAGGATGAACTATGTATGGGAACTCAACATAGATTAGATATTGACCTCAACATCAAACAAAATCTGAGTTTTTTGACCTATGCATTCTCTTGCTTACTGTTTCTTCGAGGTGATGCCAAGTTGAATATCTACCAAATATTTGGCATTCACATGTTCAGAGAGAAACTTTTGAGGACCATTAGGGAAGGCAAATTCTCTCCAGTTCCGCTTATTCCATCATTTCTAGTATTGTAACATTTTGGGTCAGGCAGCTGAGATCTTGTACTTCAATGTACTCTGGGTCCCTCCAGACCTTTTCATTACGCATTCATGATAATTCTTGCTCATGAGGATATCAAGGTGGTCATACACAATCCCAAATTCAATACTCTTTGTGTGTGCAAAAATGTTGGATGGTCACACACATATCCCATAACTTCCTGGTGAAATCCGTAATTACCGTATATATACCACAAATGTTCTGGTTTATCCTTTTCCCATTTTTGTTTCAGTATAGCCCCTCCAGACAGCAATAATGTGGCAGCATTAGAGATGCAACATGGAACAAACTAAGAACAAATTCACCATAAATGCACCATTATTGAGTCAAGAACAGATTGCAGAATAAAACAATAAAACACTAGTCTGGAGGGGCTTTCTATTATTCAACTCTTGATTGGCAGCTAGCTTCCAGAGTCACAGACAGAGATCTTTCCTAGCTCTAAAACCTGAAAACCTTTGTTCCTGCCTCTGTTTCAGAGTGTGGATTTGGACTAGGAAATGGATCTTGCTGCTCTCTTTATACCTTCAGCCTCTTGTAAGAGGTGAACTGTAGGCCACTCCTTGGCATTTATAACCACAGGCTGTGAGAATTGAGCCGGAATAGTTCTGGCAGCCCAAGGCCCCTGCTAATCTGGGAATTCTATGAGAGGAAACCCACACCCTGCAAACCTGCCAGACGACAAAGCCTTCTTCATACATGTTGACTCCCAGGGGATTGCAATATAGAGCAGTTAGGCCTCCTATTTTTGTACAGGTTTTATTGATTACTTTTCAGGATCTGCAGTTGCTTTGCCCTTAGCTTTGCAGCGTAAGTATGGCTGGCATCCAGAATATGGCTAATGTGTCTATTTCACAAAAGCACATAGTTTGTGGGCTAATCATCTTAGGTGCTATCACTTGTCTCCAAGATATATGCAAAAGTCTCTGGCTACTACTGCTACCTATTTTGATTATTGTGCCTCAGAGGATTTTCCTCAATATTGTACATGGTTTCTTCAGTTAGACACCAGGCTCAATAATAAGAATTTAAGGAATTATGGAATATTCTTTTCTATATTTGTTATATATGGGGTGTATGAGGTGTTAGGGAAGATAAGGTAAAGATAAAGGACCTCTAGATGGTTTAAGTCCAGTCAAATTTGACTATGGGGTGCTGTGCTCATCTCCTCTTTCAGGCTGAGGGAGCTGGTGTTTGTCCACAGACAGGTTTACGGGTTATGACTAAACTGAGTAGTACCTCTGCTGGGGTACCTGTTGTGCTCCTTCTTGTGTAGTTTGTCTTCCTTTGGTCTCCACCATATGTGACAAGCGCGCTGTCACTTTTTCCTCTCGCGCCGTTGGGCCCGCTCTCACTTAGAGAATTTGCCCCCACCTCACTGAACAACCTTTTACCAGGAGGTTTCTTTTCCTTTCCTCTTAAAATTCTAACCCAAAGTATCCTGCGGGGGACCTTTGTGAGGGGATATTTAGTAAGTTGGAGTCTCAGACAGGTTTTCTTTAAATAAGATTTATTTAAGGCAAGATAGCATGTAACACAAATGGATTAAACTTAGGTTACTTCAGGCATACAGTACAATTACACTTTAATTCGTCCTCAGTTGTTTTTGCGTTATAGGTTTGGTTCCTTTATACGGTGATACTTTCTTTCAGTTATCCTCCCCCTTTAACAATCCTGCTCCTGAGGTACCTTAAGCAATAGACCCAAGGGCTCTCCACACCCCCTTCCTTTCACTGGGTTTGGGAGTTTCTTTTCCTTAGAAGAATCTCCCCTCCAGACTAGATTTGAGTCCCAAGTAGGCTGTTCCTTTCCAGCTCCTACGTCTCCTGGCTCAACCTCTGCCTCCCAGTTAAATTCCGGTCTATTCCTCCTACAGGACACAACACTCTGCCTTCACAATACGCTCCAAGTGGGAGTTGTTTTTCCCAGAACCAACTCTTTCTCCCATTCACTCTTTATACCTCAACCTGTCTCCAGACCTCTCCAACCTCTATTCCAACCCACTCACCCAACCTCATTCTACCTAAAGGTAAAGGTAAAGGGACCCCTGACCATCAGGTCCAGTCGTGTCCGACTCTGGGGTTACGGTGCTCATCTCGCTCTATAGGCCAAGGGAGCTGGCGTTTGTCCGCAGACAGCTTCCGGGTCATGTGGCCAGCATGACAAAGCTGCTTCTGGCGAACCAGAGCAGCGCACGGAAACGCCGTTTACCTTCCTGCTGGAGCGGTCCCTATTTATCTACTTGCACTTTGACGTGCTTTTGAACTGCTAGGTGGGCAGGAGCTGGGACCGAGCAACGGGAGCTCGCCCCATCGCAGGGATTCGAACCGCCGACCTTCTGATCAGCAAGCCCTAGACTCTGTGGTTTAACCCACAGTGCCACCTGGGTCCCTCATTCTACCTAACCCTCTCTCAAATCCTGTCCTTTTAAACTCTCCCTCCTGGAACCATGGCCAATCAGAGGCTGCCATTCATTAACCATTTGCTGGCAGGGAAAAACAAAACAAAAGAAACATTTTTTGATCCAACCGGTCCAGCAAAACCAACTTTTTCATCACACCCTGCACTCGGCATTCTCCTGTGCTTCCTAGAAGCCATCAGCATGCAACAGCAGCCACACCCTGGGAACAGTTTCGACTGGCCAGCTAAACCAGGTGAGGGTAGCGGATGAGTCTCAAACAGTTAGGGACTTCCCCTACATGCAAGGACAGGCTCCAGCAGATTGTGCAGATGAGACCAATAATGGGTCTAACATAGGGTTGCCATATGTCCAAAATTTCACGGACATAGCCAGGATTTGGCCGTTGAAAACAGTGTCCTGGCAGAAATTGCTTAAATGTCAGAAGTGTAGAAAAAAGCTCAACAACTTTGCCAAATTGTCTGGATTTTAACTTTTTTGAAATAAGGCAGCCCTAGAGTCAAGAAGGTGGTTTCTGCACAAGCTGTAGAGGGAAGTGAGGGGCAGATGGGGCTTGTCAACCTGGTAAAGTAGCCCATCTAGGAGAAGGAAAACTCTTATCCTACACCTCTGCTGCCTTGTGGGACATCCTACACAAATATGGAGTGGAATCCCTAAGATGGCTGGATGGGGTCTTGTATGCCCGGTATGCCTCCTTCTGGCAACTCATGCAGCCAAGCTGGTGCCAAATGTATTGCTCTGCTTTCCTCTGAACTATGTCAGTGAGGCTGGGGTGGGGGTGGGGGTATTGTCATCCGGGCAGCCCAGGACCTCCATACACACTGCCCAGGCTTGTGACCCAAGGAGGTCACTTCAATGCTGCTAACACAGTGGTCGGACTTTGCCCCCAGAAGCACACTCCATTTTCTCTTGAGACAGACGGATGCCACCAAAATTTCTCAGCCTGAAATATTCTATTTCTGTTTCTATTTAAGCTATAGGTGAGTCAGTGTCTACTATTTTGAGAGGAGGAGGAACCCTATGATTATTACCAAATATGGTGAAACCAAGGAGACGCCTTACAATACTTCATAGTTTAAAAATTATGTATTGTTATGGGTTTACTTGGTTTCAGCATAGGTGGTTCCTGTTCCACTCAGAATAGTGGTGAACTGGCTCTCATCGTCATCAACCTCCCAATATTCTGGCAATAATTAGACTTTAGTCACTGAAACCACTGGTGTTTCTTCTTGGCATTGGATGAAATGACTGTACTTAGGTCAAGAAAGTTCATCACACAGAGGCCCGTATTACTTTTGTGAAGAGATACAATTCTTGCACGCCTCATTCCCCAAATACTAAAACCTTGTGAGATCCAAACTGGGCTGGATTTAGGTTTGATGAGGCCCTAAGCTACTTTATATGTCCAGCTGTCCTTTGTCAACAACAAACTGTCGCTGTTTTTTGTGTTGAATATATGCTATATGGTAATTTATGGACCTAATAGGTATCTAAAGCCATTTGCACATAACAAATAGGAGCATACACAACACAAAACACTTGCTGTATGTAGGTTTTAGTGTATTTGGGTTTTTTTATCTTATACTTTGGAAATGTACATCCAGGTTTTTCCCCTTTAATTTTTTGGGGCCCCCCAAGAGAGTGGGGTCCTAAGTTATAGCTTGTTTAGCTTATACCTAAATCCGGCACTAGATCCAGATGTGGAATCAGGAGCAATTCATTCAGCACTTCCGCCTTGTTCAAAACTACATTTGTGGTGCTTGAGATATTTCCCAAATTTGTGGTGAAGCAGTTGCCTGCCTGATTCACCACAAGTATGGCTCACCATGCTGATTCACCATGTCCGTACCATGTCATTGCAAGCCTTTAGAAAGTGAACTGAGCAAAGGAATGTTGCAAGCCCTAATTTGTGGTTATGTTGAAGCAAGCAGATGAATGCTTCACTGTGAACTTGGTGGTCACTGTGAGCACAGTACTCTAGCTGGTACTGAGGTGGAATGGTCCTAGGAAGCCATATATTTACTGGCCAAATATGTGTATTTCCTTGGGAGTGAGACTGGATTCCCAAGTTCTTTTTAAATATGATAGAACCATTGACAGGTGACTCGTACTCATCATTTTTGCAGAGTGCGAATTTCTTCTGATCCTGTCCCTAATTGAGGGGATGTTAATGAAATTATTGGAAGTTCTCATAAGATGGTTTTGAGATCTCTCTTCCTAAGTCTGTACATAATGCTTATATAACCTGAAGGCGGGCTGTCAAAACTGTGTACTGTTTTATAATGAATTGTTGGGTCTCTGGACCGTAATAAAGATTTTATTATTATTATTATAAGATGGTTTTAACTGGCTGAGAACACATTTCTGTTCATAATGGACATTTATTAAAATTCTTCCTTTTCTCTAGGACTTTGTGATCATGATATAGCTTTCAGCCTTGCTTTAATATCTCTGTCCTTGACTGGTACATCATAAACTGATGGAAGCACTAACTATCATTTAACATGATCCAGAGAAAAGGTTTAAAATTTAATCTGAGGAAAAGGTGCCAGGTTCTTTGGTGATTCATGGGTACATTTCTCATATTGTGTTTGGAACAAACCATAAAACAGATTTAAGAAATGAGCTACAAAATGGATTAGCTGCTCTTCAGGAACAGCTCAGCTGAACTATAATGTAAACAGGCAAGCTGTCAGTTTTGTTCTAGTAGCTGAAAGGTGATAATGACCTTTTTGTGCTGCTTGTTGCTGTTGGAGCAACCTCTTTATCAGAAGCAGTAGACAATTTAACTTTTGCTTCCCCTCAAAGAACCCTGTGAATGGTAGTTCTCCCAGAGGTGGACTAGGGATCTTTGCCAGAGAAATCACACTGATAAAACCATAATTCCCAGGGTTCCTTGGGAGACACTTGCCATTTTCCAGACTGCTTTAACTTTGTAGTATAGATGTGACTGTAGACACAATCAACAGAATTCAAGTAAATGAGTTGCCAGTTCTTGATTTTCTCTAAGCATCTGTTATGTACTAAGCTTGGATCCTAGAACAATAGGCAGGTAGGATCCTAGAATGCAACAACCTGATTGGCCTGCAGGAGCAGTCCAATCAGACCCCAGGAGGAAGTTAATCAGCCTATTAGGCCGGTAGAATCCTAGAATGGAACAACTGATTGGCCTGCAGGAGGGAAGCAGAATCAACCAATCAGATGGGAGTCATGGGACTCATTGTGTAAATAATGTATATAAAGCCAGAGGTTTGGGGGGGAAATTCACTCACTGTTTTACGAGCTGCAATAAAGAGCATGAAATCACTATGTGACTCCAAGTATATTTCAGCATCCATTCATACCTAAGGCTGCATCCAAAACACATCATGCCCCAGCAACTGTAGTCTTTAAAATATAGGGTTTTAGAGTTGATAGTCTGCACCAGGCATAGGCAAACTCGGCCCTCCAGATCTTTTGGGACCACAACTCCCATCATCCCTAGCTAACAGGACCATTGGTCAGGGATGATGGGAGTTGTAATCCCAAAACATCTGGAGGGCCAAGTTTGCCTATGCCTGGTTTGCATAGTGCCAGTTGTACTGATCCTGCTGTCTTATCTGGACTTAACCAGTCAGCCAGAATGGGGCAGGATTCACCCCTGCCACATGTGGCTTGTTGGATGCAGGTGCACTGATTCAGTATTCATTGTGCCTGATTTAGCCAAATGAAGTACTGTCTGGAAGCACTTTAAAATCTCAGTGCCACTTTCTGCTGCTTAGATTTAAGGAACCTTCAGAGCTGTTTTACACATTCTGATAAGCAATGAAAAGCACTATTTCACAGAATTGTGTGCAAAAGGGAACTTGCATGACTCTCCCTTGGTAAGTTTCAAATACATGTGGGAGTCATGCACTTTGCCACACCTTCTCCTCTTACATGTGTCTTAGAGATCTATGGAAATTTTGCAAGCATTGAGGTGCTTCAAATCCAGAATTAAATTTTAAACAGTGTGCAGTCTGCCTTCTAAGAGTTATAAGACAAACATGGATTACTTACTATCTGTGGGTACAGGTAGGTAGCCGTGTTGGTCTGCCATAGTCGAAACAAAAATTAAAAAATGCCTTCCAGTAGCACCTTAGAGACCAAGTTTGTTCTTGGTATTGTATGAGCTTTCGTGTGCATGCACACTTTTTGTGTACATGCATAAGAAAGCTCATACCAAGAACAAACTTAGTTGGTCTCTAAGGTGCTACTGGAAGGAATTTTTTTATTTTTATTTTGTTTTATCTGTGGGTACTGTAATCTGTTTCCTAGATCCACATTGAGTGCATCTCACAGAAGTGTCTCCAAAAAAACTTAGCGTGGTCACAGCTCATTCTGATGTATCCCTTCCATACATGTACGTTTGTTTTGTGGGTTTACTTCAAGTTGTGATCCTGAGAGTACCAAACAGGTTGGAATCAGAAACGTTTAGGTGGTTCAGTGTTGTCCATCGGCAACTGATGTCAGTTTTCCAAGGAGCTCAGCCCCAAGTAATATACTAAACCATGGTTTACATGTCCGAAGAAGCTTCGTACCTGGAAGCAGCTGCAATTGCCGTAATGAATTGAATCCCACAGCAGGATATTTGTTGAATGCTCTCAGGATTCATGCTTGTGGCTTTTTTGCAGTGTGATGTTAGCCTTCCATATATATATGGAAATCTCTTTGAACATTCTAATCAAATTGCATTTCAGTGATGATTGAAGAATGATACCAAGTACTTTTAAATCCTCTGGGATTAAAGGTGCCATTTGAAATATATGTTACCCTCAAGGCATTTTGTTAAAAGGAAGTGTCATGAACCTGTAAACAAAATTCACTAAATGCTCAATTTTATAGGCGATACTGCGAAGTTCTACTCATTCTTCAGTTCTCTCTTATAGTTTACAGCTTTGTCAGAACTTTCTGATTGATTTACTGACAAGCAAGCAAGCAGAGTTTGAAGGCTTCATCATAATGTATAATTCCACTCAGGAATTATGGAGGCTGAATGAGTCAGTGGATGTGCAGGAGTGGCATTGTCCAGTTACTCAAATGGGCTTTGTCAACAACAGGCTTTTATAGTAGGGTCAAATTTCAGACCAAACCTAGTTGACTCACCTGGAGGAAGTATTTCTAATAGTCATGAAAATAGGTGGGTTTGCAATCTCAGCTGTTCAGGTGCATATAATTCAAATCCAAAGGCAGGCTGCTCTCTCTCTCTCTCTCTCTCTCTCTCTCTCTCTCTCTCTCTCTCTCTCTCTCTCTCTCTCTATATATATATATATATATATATATATATATATATATATATATACACACACACACACACACATACACATACACACACACACACACATACACACAAACATAAACATAAACATCATATCATTTCATGCTTCCACTTTCAGAGAAATGGGCAATTCTAGGTAACCCCTCTTCCTTTGGAGAGTGCTGGAAATGTGAAGGGTCTTTGTACGTACAGATGTATCACTTGAGTTGGTTTTAAAAGTATGCAGATGCAAGGACACAAACAACACCCAATTCATAGTAACATCAGCATCTTGGCATTCTAAAGCTAACCTCTCCCATTTAACTCTATTAGCAAGTTGCAAATTAACCTCAAACTACTGCTAATCAGCCCACCCTACCCCTTTCATATATAGTGGACTCTAGTTTTCCATCCCTAACCCAAACAGGCGGAGGTTGCACCCAGTCAAATATTTGGATTAGCAAATGCCCATCACTGTTGATTAAGCATTGGATAGGATCTCAAAGGTCTTTTGGTCCAGTAGTGGCGAAGGAAGCCTCTCCAGAATCTGGGGTGGTGCAAACTGCCCATGGGGCAGGGCGAACCGCCCATAGGGAGGGATGGGATGGGGCGTGCGGCACCCATTCCCACCCCCTCCATTTTTGCTTGCATGCCTCCCTCCCATCCTCCCCTCTCCTCTGCCTGCCTGCCTGCCTACCTGGCTGCCTCCCTCCTTCAGGCAGGAGTGTGGGGTAAGGGTGCGCTGCCCACACAACTCCTGACCCAGGGGGCAGGGGATTGGGCCCAGCCAGGGAGTGCACTCTGGCCTGGCGGCCAGGCCAGGGGATGCAATCCAGTGCGGCCGCGATTGGGCCTGACCAGGATTTTGTCACCCCCCTTCAAGGATGGCACCCAGGGCGCACCGCCTCCACTGCCCCCATCTTTCTCCGCCTCTGTGGTCCAGCACCTTGCTAATGTAGGAAATCCACTACTGTAGCATCCTTGATATCTGGCCACCCAGCCTCTGCTTTAAGACCTCCAGTGAAGGAGGACCCAACACCTTCTGAGGCTGTTCCATTGCTGAACAGCTCATACTGTCATTAACATCTTGGTGTAGGAGAAACCTAGAAAGGTAGCCTTTTTGCGTCACAGAATAGTATGGCTGCCTTGTACTAAATTATGCCAAGCAGTTGTCCAGATTCATAAAACTACACCAAGCAGCCCAGTTACAACTTCCCAGAGCATGCACATGGATAAATATGGCAGAAACTAGCATTTATTATATGTGCATAAGATTTATAGTAATTTGTACACCTCACATTTTCCAGGCCAGAACTTCATAACAGATGAAGCAGCCCCCAATCCACATTACGGACATTCTCTATTTCCTTACATGTAAATAACCTCTTTTGATCTAGCCATTTTCTAAAGAGCGGAATTTGATGGTGCCGTGATTCAGCAGAACAAGTGATGAAGGAATAGCATCCCCCAAATCTAATGCTTTTAAAACCAGTCTGTCTGTTGTTTTGCCCGGAGGGAAGGAAATTGATTCCTGTGGGAGCCAAGTGGAGATATGGTTCCCTGATTATTTAGCAGCTAGGGGGGAGGTTGCATTTTCCAGACCCTTGTCCAGCTAGTAGTAACATCAGCAGAAAAAAAACAAACTCTTAATCTCCAAGGTCCCTCTTCTTTTGAAGTATATGTAGTGGATGAACGAAGCTTACTAGGGCTTCCGGCTGTGAAGAAGATGGTTTTATTCACATCTTCTAGTAGATGTTATAATAGGGGTGGGAAATCTTTTTCAGGTCCACATTCCCTTCTCATCAACTTTCTGAGGGCCAAGAGGCAAAAGTGAATGGATGCAGGTTTTTATGCCAACATCAAAATTGGGATGATCATTTTGCTCTGTTGTGAGCCAGCTGATTCACGTCAGAGTGTGTGGCCCAAAACCAGCGTCTTCTGGTCCTGAGCTCTTGTGGAAACCAGCTCATTCATGCAAGAGTGTGAGACCAAAAAATGAGCACCTTTTGGTCCTGTGCTCTGCTGCAGGCCAACTGACTCAGATGCCATTGTGTTGGACAAAAAACCGGGACAGATGCAATCAGATGCAATCAGAAGCTGAGATGGCTTCTGTAATTCCGGGATGTCCTGCTTGAATCAAGACAGTTGAACGGTATGAATTTTATCTTTTATCTTTTTTATTTATTTATTTTTTTAATTATAGATGAATTTTATCTTTGTACAGTAGGCTAGTTTCTATACACACCCATCTCTGTCCTCCATCCAGACAAGCAACAGGTATTGTCAGAGGTCCAGAGCACCTTCCAGGCAGCCAAAATACTTCAGGTGTGAAACAGTGGCAGGGAATGGTATGGCCTGGGGAGAATTCCAAGGGCTAGAGAAAGAAGCTTGGAGGGCCACAGCCTGGAGTTATATCACTGGGTAATATATTGGTAATAATATAAATACAGAACATGGGGTGGTTAGTGAGCCCATTACATTTCACAAGCAAAAGTAGGGCCACCTTACAGAATCAAATTTAAATAATAACCAACGTTCATTTTACAAATGGCGTCACTCTTGTTATGCCCCCAAAGCTGGCAGGAACAAAGCGGTCTTAAGTTGCTGCCTGAATGATTGTGCTGTGGGGGACAATTCAATATCATGGGGGCTGAACAACAGCAGTTTGGGGTTATTTTGCAAAGTCACTAACAGAGTTTCAGGGCAGAGGTTGGCATTACACCTCCTCTGTAAGGGAGCCTGTATTGAAAGTTGCACTCTTATAATTGCATATTAGGAGATGGAGTTATAATTTATTTTGGAAATGCATATGAAACCAATGATGCGTGCCGCATAATATCCATTCCACATTTCTAAGAACTTGATCAATGATTGTGGCAGCACCTGCACTTTGCAATTCTCTGCCTACTGACATTAATAGTAGGCCTACTGTTTTGGCCCCTGCTGAAAACATTCTTGTTTAGACAAGTCTACCCAGATGTTGAGAAAGTCGAGGTCATTCCCCCCCTTTCCTTTTCCCTTTCTTTTTTTCCTATATGCTGTAGTGCCTGTATTTGTTTGGGAATATTCTGAATTCTAAAAAGCCATGAAATACAATTCAGTGATGTCTCAGCATATCAACTGCATACCAGCTTTGTTCAACAGCATATTGCCTTTCCCTAAAGAACATGCAAACACCTAGACATGCCAAAGAGTGGCAACCATGTCAATACATTTAAAGGCTTTCTAACATCTTCCTATAAACCAATGTAATCAAGAAGGGCTTGCTTGTCCCATTCCAGAATAGCTTCACCAATACTGAAGCATTGTTCCCTGAGATAGAAATGGTTCTGAGGTGAGATGTCAAAACCAGATCTCTTTGCTTTAAAAAGTCTGACACCATCCTAGGTAAGCAAATGAAACAAACAAACAAACAAACAAACAGACAGACAAACAAACAACACCTGTTTCAAGGAGGCAAAATATAGTGCTTTAGGAAAATTGGCTAGTGTCACAAAGTTATCATTTGGAATCTTCTTCAGGATTCTTGGCAGAAAATTTCTCACGAAACTTTGTCCATTTTCCTTTCTTTGCTTCTTCCATCTGCTTCAAGCTAGCTGTTGCAAGGACTAGCTTGCATTCTTCAACTGTCACCCCAGTAAAGCTTGTATCTTTCAAATGTGGATACTTGTTTGTATAGTAATTGGTATGGATTTTGGCTATACTCTCAAACATTTCATTGCAGGTCACTGGATCAGAAATCTGCGTGTTCTCTCCCTCACGGAAGGCCTGCGCCACCCTCTGCCGAAGGAAAGTGCCCAAGTCCCGCCCACGCTTAGTTTCCTCCACGGGCCACTCCTCGCAGAGCTTCAAGAAGCGCTGGTACTGCGTCACCGCCATCTTGGCAGACGCCTGCGCAACCAGTCAAGGTCATTTTAATCTGCTTTAGTATTTTAAATTTTGTAAAAGTAAAGTTGCGATTTTTTCCTCACTTTTATTGTTTTGTCTTTTTACAAAGTGCTTTGAGGTTGTTTTGCTTTTTTGTTTTTACAACCAAGTGGCGTATAAATTTTAATAAAGAAATAAAACCACAACACCCTGCTACTTAACGTTATTCCTCTAATAGTGGTGGTGTTTGGCCATGTATATGGAGTTGGTGTGACCTTCGCCCTACAATCAATTCATCTTTCAAGGAAGTAGGAAGCACAAGGAAACTATTAAGGGTGTATGTTTACTTCTGATTAAATGAAGGCAAGAGACTTGAATGTTTAGTGTGGTCCTGACCAAGCTGCCAATGGAGTCGCTAGGCATTCAGAGTCTAGTTGCTGAAACTTCTGTGCCAGATGAAGCTGGTTAGGATTTCCAATCACTACCGGATAATGCCTGTCTGCTTTCCTGGCCAGCCTTCCTTTCCAGCCGGCTGCGGCCTCCGTCCCACTGCTGGTCGGTCCAGTGGCTGCTAATGGCAGCTGTTAATTGTTCTTCTGTTCCGTGCTATATTTAATTCCTCACTAATTTTTACCCTCCTTAATCGTATTAAAAAGACAGAATTTCCCGAGGGAAGGTTATTGCCTCAACTATGGAAATTTACCTGCAAGTCACACAGAGCTATGCCAAGAGGGGATTGAATGTATTTTAAAACCAGAACTCAAAGTGACTTCATTTCTGAATTCGTTTAACTCTTTATCAAGAGAGAAAAGGAGGATTTGGTACCATATATCCACCCTGCCCCCCCCCCGCCACTGACAATAGTTGTCTGGTTTCTAAAAAAGCCATACAGTTAGGATTAATTTTATCCAGAAGACAGACTCTAATCCCAAATGTGTTTGCATGTGGCTGTTTGCTCAGTGACATGAGAAATACACTTCTTACATGCTCAGAGTTTCTGTAATAGGAGTATAACCATGCCCCCTACACTTTCACACCGTCCAGGTTCCCCATGTACAGAGAGGGGACTCATAGATCCACTGCAACGCCATTTTCCCCACTTTTTCCTCAAGGACAGGGAAAGCTAGCTGGCAAGCAAGAGGAGGAGGGGAGGGGGGAGCAGGACGGGCGACAACAAAGCGCACATTCGGATGCAAATCCAACTGCTCCCGGCTCATCCGATCACCCATCGCCGCGCCTTTACACCCACCCTCCACCTGCACCCAGATTAACCTTTCCGCCCAGCCCTCCAACGTTTGCATATCTTAAATCTATCAGCCGACATTCAGCAGGTAAACAATAGGCGAATATCACCTCAGGTCCTGACCGGAACGACCTCCTCATCGCTGAGGCTGCCCATCTCCAACGAACCCCCTCCTGGAGCCAAAACCGCACTGTAAAAACGTGCTTTCCTTATCACCACACAAATACCAGCCTCTGTTATACTCGATCTAATGTGCAGTATAAACCAAGTGTTATGTATTGCTACGTTGTATATGAACCTCCGACATTGTATCCAGATGTAACTCATACTTCTCCAGCTATAACCTAATGTATCTCTGCCTTAATGTATCCTTGTACTCCATGTATGCTTCTCTGTAACAACCACAAGGTTAGAAAAGTTATCTGTAACCTAATCATATCCAAAGAACGTGTAAAAGGGTTTCCTCTGGCTGCCGCCTTCGTAAGGACTAGCTGTCATTAGGGAGCTGTCAGACTCCCGCTCTCAGCATTCCATGAACTGTCAAACCTCCTTACACCACGGCGCCATCTACTGGGTCTACCACCAAAGCAGCAGGATAAACAACAATGGAAACATCTGTCACCCAGAGGAAATCACTTTATTCATATACAAAGGGACACAGACATTCACCACTCAGGAAGTTCCGATCGCCGACTCCACCCTGCAGGACAGAAGACAACAGAAGTATTAGCAAGTCCAAAGAACAGGCAGGAAGACCACTCTGTTACCATTGTATAAACCAATCTCCTTGTCATTTAATGTATTTACCTTATGTAAGTCCCTCCTTCCCGCCCTTTTCCTTCCATTCACCTGTATGGAAACGAAAATGTATAAAACCCTCCCTATGACTGTACTCGGGGTTCTCTCTTCGTGATTCCACACGTCGTGGGGAACCTCTGTTGCAACAGATACTGGAATAAACGGGAGGCATCGCCTTGCTTTCCTTCCTTCAGCTCCTGTGTTGTCCCGGCTCATTTCCTTGGTAAGTGGGAGGCTCCAGCCAAAACCTGTGGGCTTCCCGGGGTAAAATCTCCGGAGCTCCTTCTCGGGTACCGGACCCTGCTTTCTCCTCGTGGTGCATAGATTGGCTTACAACAATTGGCGACTTTGCACGAAGGGACCCGAGTTTTCCGGTGATCTGAGGGGTCTGGGTTACGGGGAGGCTCAGCGCGCACCCGCCTCTTTGCTGGGAGAGCCCTCCCGCCCCAGGGACCAGGATCTCTGGCAGTAATTCGGAGTTCCGACGGGACACACCGGAGCAAAGCAACGCAACCGGGGAGGGAGGTCATTCCCTCACTTCGTCGCTCGTTGGTTTGACAAGCAGCGGGAACCCGGACAGCCACCCAGGGGACGTTAAGTGAGTATAAGGGGCACGGGAACGGGTGGATAAGTAGCCGCAGCAACGAAAACGCTATTCTATCCCTTTTCTTTCTCTTAACTTGGATCTTGGTTAGCAGCTAAGCTGCAGGGCAAAGTAACAAAGCAGAACTGAGGTCCCGGGTACAGCGCTCCCGTCCTAAACGTGGCGACTGACCCACCTCTACCCTGACTCCCTTGTCAAAACCTTTCTCCGTTCCTCTTTTCTTTTCTGAAGGTAAAGCCGCCCCTGCGCAGTTCTGATCCGAAAGGACGTGACGGACTGCTGTCAGAACGCAAGGTTACCTTTTCCTTTCAAAACCTATCACGGGCTTACCGCTTTGGCATTGCGCTCGCAAGCGTCCGAAGGCAGGTAGCCCTTTCCTTAGTGTGTAAAAGGCAGGGACGTTGCTGTCGGGCCCTCGGCAATCAAATTGACACTAGTAAGGGGGGCCTCGAAGGTACTTGATTGCACCGCAGCCTAGTAGCGAAGGAAGCAAACGGCTGGTCGCCTAGTAGCTAGCGCAGGCGAACGGCAGGCAGGAAAGGGACTGGGAAGTCTCAGGATCAGTGTTAGTGAGTGCCCAAGTAACCCAGGGTTCACCTAGCCCGAACTGCAGTATAAAAGACCGGTTCTATAGTTGAGATGGGTGCACCCCAGTCAAAAGAATTTCAATCCCGGACTCCTGGGCAGGGCAAAGCGCAACTGCGACTTGGCTCTGAGCAGGAATCCGAGTCTGACAGCCCGTTACAGTTCGTCCTTTTAAACTGGACGAAGCTGCCAGGGACACACGATCTTGATAAGAAGAAGCTAAAGAAATTATGCAGGACCTGTTGGGTGAGGGCTACTGCCCACCACCCCGTAGATCAAATCTGGCTATCCGGCGGTTCCTTTAATATCAAACGTCTCGCCTTGCTACGGACCGTCCTGGAAGATCAATACCCGCTACAGGTCCAGTACCTCGACCTCTTTGTAACAGCAAGAGACGTCTTACAGAGCAACAAATCCCCTAAAGCTTTCCACCAGATGTCAGTGCTGGGGAAGAAGGAAGTTAAACCGCCTCCCTACCGGGAAGTTACAGAAGATGAGATCCAGGACAGCTATCCCCTCCGAACCTGTAGACTTGGGGAAGTAAGAGGAGCCCCATCCGTCCCCAACAACCCAGATGATGAACCTGAGACCGCACCGCCCGTCCTCAGCCCTGTGCCACCATCTCCTAATAGACCCCGGAGCGAACGTACTACCCCTCCAACCCTGAGCCCCGTTTCCAGCAGGACCCGCAGTAACTCCCTCATAAGGCAGCTCATAGTGGCACTGAAGGAAGTGACAGCGGACCAGAGCCGCAGCGACGGGGAGGGTACCAACTCCACTCCGACTAAGACAGCGGAAATGGACACCCCTGAGGGACAGTATCCCCTCAGGCATGTACCCATAGCGCCCGCCTCAGATCAGGGAGCTGCCACCTTCGTGTACTCTCACGTCCCTTTTACATCATCGGATCTAATGAATTGGGCTGATAAGATGGCCACCCTTAAAGATGAGCCCGGACAATGCGTCCGATTTATTAACTCTATCTTCAAGACGCATAATCCATCTTGGGCAGATGTCCACATGCTGCTAGAAGCCCTCTTTGATGACCCCGACAGGGAGGAAATATTATCAAAGGCAGGAGAAGCGCTCATCTTGCCACAATTTCAGGATGGACAAAATAAACCTGCCGATGCCGCTTTAGTTACCGCGCACCAACTCAGGAATGAACCTGACTGGGATTATAACTCAGCAAAAGACCAGTGGCACCTCAGGGTTTTCAGGAAGGCGGTTATTGAAGGAATAAGAGCAGCCAAGAAGAAAGGGATAAATTGGACGAAGATCCAAGCTATAACCCAGGGAGCTGATGAGACCCCATCCTCTTTTTACACACGTCTCATAAATGCATTCAGGACGTGGGGAGGAATTGACCCCGACCTCGCAGAGAACCAAATAATCGTGAAAAGTTTTTTCAAGGACCAATGTAATGCAGATATCCGAAAGGTCCTCTCCCTGCAACTTGGCTATGACGGGAAACCTATCAGCGAAATCCTGGCAATAGCAAAGACTGTGTTTGATGGGAGAGACGAACGGAGGAGAAAAGAGGCTAGGAAGGAAAAGGAAGAGGATGCCCGAGTGCTAGCCCTAGCCCTTGGCGCCCCACCAATTGCCCCAACAGGGAATAATGCAGCATTCCACCGAGGGGTAGCAGGAAACCCCGGCTTCCAACCAGCCGCTGGGAATCTACGGGGGCTACCACAAGGCAGAGGCAGTTACTTTAACCGAGGCTCACCCGCAAGCGGGAGATCAGGCCTCAGCCGCCAAACCGGCCCCTACCTTTGCTTCTATTGTCATCAGGAAGGTCATTTCCGCCGAAATTGTCCAGTTTTCCATAAGGATTTTTCAGGGGCAAGCCAACAGGAGACAACAACCCAAGCCCTACCGCCTCCTCAGAACCCCACACTGAATGTCGGACAGGCAGGAGGGAACCCATTCTCTAACCAATTCGCACCCCAGCGAGCCCAAGCACCACCACCACCTCAGCCATATAATAATTACTGACAATTAGAAGGGAATCCCAGAGAGACAGCCCTAATGTGCCCCACTTTTCTCCTGTCCTCACAAGACCCCATATGTACGCTCAAGATTGATGGACATGATTACAAGTGCTTACTAGACACTGGAGCTACATTTTCTACACTAAATGGGAGCCATCTGACACCTAGTCAAGACCAACAACGCATCATGGGCATCGATGGGATTCCCCGAACTTGTCACCTCTCCAAGCCAGCTAGGGTCACCATCGGACCTCTAGCAGCTGAACACTCCTTCCTTTTGACCTCAAGCCCCGTCAACCTTTTGGGACGGGACTTGCTATGCAAATTAAAGGCGACCATCACCTGCAGCTCAGAGGGCATATACCTCCATATGCCAGAGGACTCAGCAACCTCCTTCCAGGGACTACTCGCTGAGGAAGGAACCCCAAATTTAGAGATCCCAGCGCCGCTAAAGGACCAGGTTCCATCTTGGCTGTGGGGAACCACTTCCACGACAGTCGGACTCCTTAAATCAGCAGAACCCATCAAGATTAAATACCGTACCGATGCGCCTTACCCCTGCGCTAGGCAATACCCCCTGCCCCCCGATGCTATAGAAGGACTCAAGCCTATGATTGAGGATTTCCTAAACCAAGGGATCCTCATCCCCACGGCCAGTCCTTGCAATTCGCCGGTTCTCCCACTCCGCAAGCCTGGGAACCCACCCCGGTACAGGTTTGTCCAGGACCTTAGGATTATTAATAACTTCGTTATACCCCGACACACCATTACAGCAAACCCCAACACTATATTGACTGGAATTCCACCTGATAGCTGTTATTTCACAGTTGTGGATCTGTGTTCCGCCTTCTTCTCCATAAGAATACACGAGGACAGTCAGTTCCTGTTCGCATTCACATGGGGAACCGGCCAGCTCACGTGGACCCGGCTGCCCCAAGGCTATGTCGAAAGCCCCACAATCTTTGCCTCTGCCTTACAAAAGGACCTGCAGGACCTTACCTTCCCTGCTGGCTCCACCCTTCTAATGTATGTAGATGATTTGATATTAAATTCTACATCAAAGGACAGCTGCCATACTGACACTGTCTACCTACTAACTGCATTGGCACATAAAGGCCACAAGGTGTCACCAAAGAAACTACAATACTGCCAAACTACAGTAAAATACTTGGGACACATAATAGGACAGGGGACCAGGGCGCTCGCACCCGAACGAGTGGAAGCCATTACGAGGGTTCCCTTACCAAAGACAAAGAAACAACTTAGAGGTTTTCTCGGGATGAGCGGATTTTGCCGCGCGTGGATCGTAGGATACGGCGAACTGACGAAACCTCTCGTCAAGATGACCTGTAAGGAGGAACCTGATCCCCTTAAATGGACTAAGGAAGCTTTCCAAAACTTTGAGACCATAAAACGAGAGTTGCGATCTGCCCCGGCCCTAGGACTCCCGGACTACCGCCTCCCCTTTTCCCTGTTTGTCCATGAACAGAGAGGGGTAGCCTCGGGTGTCCTAACTCAGACTTTCAGAGGACAACAACGGCCGGTCGCGTATTACAGTGTGCAGTTGGACCCAGTAGCAAAGGGAACCGTGGGATGCTTGAGAGCAATTGCAGCCGCAGCTGAACTAGTGGAACGGGCCCTGGAAATAGTGCAGAGCCAGGAATTAACTCTGAACGTACCACATGCGGTAGCCACCTTACTAAACCTACGGGGGTGCCAACACTTCAGCATAGCGAGATTAAACCAGTACGAGGCTACCCTCTTAGCCCCCTCAAATGTCCACATCAAAAGGGTCAATACTTTAAACCCAGCTACACTACTACCGCTACCCGACGACGGTACACCCCACCACGATTGCACCCAAGCTGTCAGATCAGCCGAGAGGCCACGAGATGACTTAGACTACCTCCCATTAGAAAACCCAGATCTCCAGATTTTTACGGACGGCAGCTCTAAGGTCGTGAACGGGAACAGGCAGACAGGATATGCTGTGGTCACTCATGACACTATCATGGAGTCCGCTTCTATTAACCCGCGGTACAGTGCCCAAGCAGCTGAACTAATAGCCCTCATAAGGGCTTGCGAACTAAGTGAGGGCAAGACTGTAAACATATATACCGACTCAAAATACTGCTTCGGGTTGGTTCATGCTACTGGGGCACTGTGGAAACAAAGGGGATTCTTAACCGCTGCAGGGACTCAAATATCTCATGCCACCCTCGTCAAAAGACTAATGGACTCCATCCACTTCCCAAAGGCCATCTCAGTAATACACTGTAAAGCTCATACAAATGGGACTGACTTTGTCTCTGTTGGTAACCGGCTAGCAGACACTGCCGCTCAACAGGCTGCCTCTGACAGCGTAAGCTCTAGTGAATTCCAGGCTGTTTTAGCCCCAGCTGACATAGACTTTGACCGTATGTACAGGACAGCGCAACAACAGGAGATCAATCAGTGGCAGGCATTGGGGGCCATACAGAGAGATAACATTTGGATGCTGCCAGACGGTCGCATGATTATGCCCCGCGCCTGGGTCCCTAGACACTTGCGTGTCCTACATGAATTCACCCATTGGGGGGCCAATCGCCTAGCTGATAGCCTCCTTAGAAATTGGTACGCCCCTGGTGCCCACCAATCTGCAAAATCCGTATCCAAAAACTGCCTCATCTGTGCGGACTTTAACCCTAAACGGGAGCCCAGGGGACCTCCTGGTTCTCGACCTTGGCCTTACATACCATTTGAGAGTTTGCAACTAGATTTTGCAGAGCTTCCCCGATGCCAGAACTACCGATACCTTCTTGTGATCACAGACAAATTATCAGGCTGGCCTGAAGCCTTCCCTGTTAGGAAGGCCAATGCACAAACCGTAGCCAAAATCCTCATGCAAGAGATTATTCCCAGGTATGGGGTTCCGCGAAGACTCGACAGCGACCGCGGAACCCACTTCTCTGCGGAGGTTGTTCAAGCTGTCACCAAAGCCTTCGGGATAAAATGGGAGTTGCATACGCCGTACCACCCCCAGTCCTCTGGCCAGACCGAGCGCATGAATGGGCTTATAAAATCACAACTGGGAAAGCTGTGTAAGGCCACCAACCTAAAGTGGACAAATGCCCTACCCATCGTCCTCCACAATATCAGGAGCCAGCCTAGAGGACCCGCAAAACTCTCCCCTTACGAACTCTTGTTTGGGAGACCTTCCCCTACCCATACTTCCCAACTTCCCACCTTTGTACTGGAAGCTGGGGAAGCCGAACTAGCCACTTATGTGTCAGAGCTACAACGACACCTTAAGAGACTGCACCGCTATGCCGCTAATTGCCAGAACGTACCCCTTGATGTTGACGCCCACAAATTCAAATCAGGAGACTGGGTCAGGATAAAAACCCTCAAGGGCTCCACCCTCGAACCACAGTGGGAGGGTCCCTTCCAGGTTCTCCTTACAACTCCAACCGCCCTCAAGGTGGCTGAACGTTCAGCTTGGATACATTATACCCGATGCAAACACGCCTCGCCTCCCGACAACGACGTGGCAACAAGAGACAACCAGGAACAACCAGCCACCGACCCAGATGACACCTCTGCAGCTCCAGTTCCTCTTCATCCCACCGCCGCGCCTGTGCCAGACATCGTAGAGCCGTCCCCGGGTCCCTCGCCGCACTTTCCGCCGACATCCCCAGATGACAGCGGGGGTAGTCGTAGTCCCCTAGCAGCTGGAGAGGGGCCCTGGAAGAGCCCTGAAGAAAAGTGGCTCTCGAGGATACTTATCGATCCTAGCCCAGAAGATCCGGACCACCCGCCCATCAGAATGCAGTTCCGAAAGGAGGCCCGTCCCTGACGACCGTCGCCCTTTCCCCCTTTTCCACCCATTCCACCGCTTCCCCCCCCCTTCCTTGTCGTTTTCCCTTGTCTGTCAATTTGCTTTCTTTCCCCTCAGGTACACGTCGCCATGGATGGAAGGACCTGGACCCGTGTCGGTGTCGTCATCGTGACCCTCCTCCTAGGTTGCACCTCCGAACGCTCCACGCAGCCCCACAACTGTGGGAGGAACCCGTCCGAACACTTCTTCCTGGAATGGGCCACCCTCGACGCCCCAGGCCACACCGACTACAACTCCTTCGGCGACTTCTCGTTTTGCCTACCAGGAACCCGGACATGGCTCCGCCATGCATTCCGACCCCGGCTGCGAGGCTCGCAGGTCTGGGAGCTTCTCATCCGGTCAAGCTCCTTTGAGATCCTTGGCAGAGCTTTCTTCACCCTCGACCAGCAATGGAACCGCTTGACCTGCCACAATGGGACTACCGTACAGGGGCGATGGGGAGAAATCACGCGCCCATACCAACCCCAGGATCAGGGAAATGGACTTTGGGAAGGTCACACTGACTTGCTGTACACTGAACACTGGACCTATGGATTCTATTGCAGCAGCTCTACCGCCGCTTCTTTGCTCCAAGGTATCTGTGTACGAAAATTTTGCTGTGTTTGGGACTTAAAAACACCACCCACTTGGGCGGGGAGCTCATATGTTGAGGGTTGGCTACACCCGGTGGGAGGAGGCAATACCTTGGAGTGGGACTCAGAGGGACCCCAAAGGTGTGGGGGAATTGCCACATCCCCAGACCTCTTACGGAACCAAGACCCCTTGCATCCTGTGGGCACTGCCCCTAGGAGCATCAACTTACCCGAACTACCCACTCCCCGGAACTTCCCCCACCTATCTGCCTGGCAAGAAAACACCTATGTCCAGCTACTGCAGCGTGTGGTGCGAACCACCAATTTGACGGACTGTTGGATCTGTGCCCACACGCCAGCACACCTCGAACAAGGAGTCCCATTCATAGCGACCCCCCTTTCCCCATCCCAATACCGGACTGACTTCCTTACTGAACGCAACCTCACCTTTGTTAAACCCAGCCCCCAATATATCTACTTAAGCGGGCCGTCGGTCGGTCCTATCTGTAAGGAATTCCTGGGAAGCGGGGATCAGGTAGGCACCAGCACGTGCCCCATCACCCTATCATCCGACTCCAGTGGTCTCACGACTTGGGTCCGCAACCGCACCCACACTTCAACCTACCCCACCTTGGAACTAGCCTTGGGAGCAGTCCTGTCACCCTTCACCCAAGAGACGCCCCACCGGGATCTCGTGGACACCTTTAAAACAGGAAAGGTTAGCGGCATCCTAAATGGGCTATTCTGGGTCTGTTCTTCCCGAGGTTACTCCTGGGTTAGCAACCACATGAAGGGCACCTGTTTCCTGGGACACATACACCCTGGGTTCCGCGTAACCCGGGACCTTCCGGGCCGCGCAAGGAATAAGCGATCCCTCACCACAGCACCCCATGTAAAGGCAAATGGCGAGACCTGGCTTCGAGCTCTCTTCCCTGCGTACGGAGCCTTTTCTAACCATCTGGATATACTTAGGCTAACAGATGTACTGCTACGTTTTATCAACGAATCCGAGTCTGTGACCATATCGCTACTTACGGAACTCACTGAGGTCCGGCGCCTCAGCATCCAGAACAAACTTTGTCTGGACCTCCTCCTATCGCAACAGGGAGGGGCGTGTAAGCTCATCGGGGCAGAGTGCTGCTCTTATGTCACCGACCAAACCTTCAACATCTCAGCCCACCTAAGCGCCATTGCCTCCCTTGCCGGCAACCTCAAAGACATCCAACATGAGGGTATATCCGACTGGGACCCATGGTCTTGGCTTCCCAGTACATCGTGGATACGTGAATCAGTGAAGGGAATGCTTTTTATAACTGTCTCTGTGATTGCCATGGTTGCCCTTTTCTGCTGTTGTTTCCAGTGCTTCCCAATTGCAATGCGCTCCACAGCTCCACTCCCCCGTGCCGTACAAGCCCCCGTGGTTCAGCTTCATAGAGATCCGATACCCATCCCTATGTACCACCTGGGGGGCGGAGTGTACTCCATAAAGGATGTGCGGCCATAATTTTGTGCCAAAATTAAGCCGCAGAGAGGGGAAATGTAATAGGAGTATAACCATGCCCCCTACACTTTCACACCGTCCAGGTTCCCCATGTACAGAGAGGGGACTCATAGATCCACTGCAACGCCATTTTCCCCACTTTTTCCTCAAGGACAGGGAAAGCTAGCTGGCAAGCAAGAGGAGGAGGGGAGGGGGGAGCAGGACGGGCGACAACAAAGCGCACATTCGGATGCAAATCCAACTGCTCCCGGCTCATCCGATCACCCATCGCCGCGCCTTTACACCCACCCTCCACCTGCACCCAGATTAACCTTTCCGCCCAGCCCTCCAACGTTTGCATATCTTAAATCTATCAGCCGACATTCAGCAGGTAAACAATAGGCGAATATCACCTCAGGTCCTGACCGGAACGACCTCCTCATCGCTGAGGCTGCCCATCTCCAACGAACCCCCTCCTGGAGCCAAAACCGCACTGTAAAAACGTGCTTTCCTTATCACCACACAAATACCAGCCTCTGTTATACTCGATCTAATGTGCAGTATAAACCAAGTGTTATGTATTGCTACGTTGTATATGAACCTCCGACATTGTATCCAGATGTAACTCATACTTCTCCAGCTATAACCTAATGTATCTCTGCCTTAATGTATCCTTGTACTCCATGTATGCTTCTCTGTAACAACCACAAGGTTAGAAAAGTTATCTGTAACCTAATCATATCCAAAGAACGTGTAAAAGGGTTTCCTCTGGCTGCCGCCTTCGTAAGGACTAGCTGTCATTAGGGAGCTGTCAGACTCCCGCTCTCAGCATTCCATGAACTGTCAAACCTCCTTACACCACGGCGCCATCTACTGGGTCTACCACCAAAGCAGCAGGATAAACAACAATGGAAACATCTGTCACCCAGAGGAAATCACTTTATTCATATACAAAGGGACACAGACATTCACCACTCAGGAAGTTCCGATCGCCGACTCCACCCTGCAGGACAGAAGACAACAGAAGTATTAGCAAGTCCAAAGAACAGGCAGGAAGACCACTCTGTTACCATTGTATAAACCAATCTCCTTGTCATTTAATGTATTTACCTTATGTAAGTCCCTCCTTCCCGCCCTTTTCCTTCCATTCACCTGTATGGAAACGAAAATGTATAAAACCCTCCCTATGACTGTACTCGGGGTTCTCTCTTCGTGATTCCACACGTCGTGGGGAACCTCTGTTGCAACAGATACTGGAATAAACGGGAGGCATCGCCTTGCTTTCCTTCCTTCAGCTCCTGTGTTGTCCCGGCTCATTTCCTTGGTAAGTGGGAGGCTCCAGCCAAAACCTGTGGGCTTCCCGGGGTAAAATCTCCGGAGCTCCTTCTCGGGTACCGGACCCTGCTTTCTCCTCGTGGTGCATAGATTGGCTTACAACAGTTTCTTTTGCCTTATTTCTTCACAGGTTCTGGGATTATTGTGCCTGGGGCTCACAGCTACTTTTCTGAGGGCCAAACTATATGTAGGCAGGTACACCTCTTTCCCCCCTTTTAATTAATTACTGGTGGGATGTGTGTGCGCACGCTTGCGCTATCTCTCTCTCTCTCTCACACAATTGTTATCAAGATTGTGGCATGAGGAGAGGGAGGTTTATCCCATTCTTTCCCACCCACGATAGAAAACCAGAGCCCCGCACCCACCAAGCAGCCTTGAGTTTAAACCACAGTTTATGAATTTATATCAATTTATGAATTTAGCAAGTCCTTCTGAAAATTCAGCAGCATTTGAGTGTGAATTTCTCCCAATAGACAGATATTTGTAAGCAATTTGTCCTAATATATACATTTTGGGAGAGCAATACTACCTACAGCATTTGTCTCTGCTATTTTAATTAATAGGTGCTTTTTATGCAAACTTTAGCATGTTCATTTTTGTACGTATTACTTGCCTAGAAAACTGCATTGCAAACTTTTAATGGATGACTGTTTTGGTTTGCATCTTGTTTTGGAAAGAGTGAATTGGGTAAATTTGCCTTTAAATGCGGAATGAACTGAATTTCTCCCCCCCTCCCTGCTCTCAACCCATCATTTACTGGACTTGTGGCTGTCAATAGCAGTTGGGTTCCCTTGCATGTGCCCTGCATTCATAGCAACATGCACATTTTATATTGTCCGTGGGAGACAATGCGCTGCTATTGCTGTCGCCCAATGGAATCAAGTTGCCAACGGCTATGCTATGCTTACAAGCAGGCTAGGCTGCCAACCCCTGATAAGGATTGTTCTCCATTTAAGAGTGAGCAGATATAAATTCAGACCAGCCAGCGTGTAAGACTGGGGCAAGAAAACATCTCTGGAATGGGAGGTTCCTGCACAACATCCTTTTGTCTGGTAACCTCCTCAATAGCTGCCCTGTTTCCTAAAGATTAGCGAGTGGTTGCAATGAAAGTTAGGTCAAGTGCAGCCGTCTGTTGGGCTTGCTGAAAAGAAAGACCTTCAGTGAAAAATACCAGGTCTTGACAGTGCCGTAGCAAGGTCAGGTAGTACCCAGTGCAGAAAATTTCTTGTCACCTCCCACCCCTCGCTCGAGTACAAACTGCAGAGAAGACTTCGGCGGAAAGAAACGCACACATCCTTCTTTATCCATACGCTCTCCACTACGCAGCATCGAGTTCAGCCATGTTTCATTGCGTTTGTTGACTGAACTAAAAAGTTTCAATACATATTATGTTGACTTGTTGAGGTTAATTAATTGTCACACGGTGTTATTAAACTCATTTTTAATACTTTTTTTAAAGTGTTGTGAGCCCCACCCAGTTTTTTATTTATTTTAAAAACACATATTTTTTGCTATTTTGTCACCCCCCCCCCCAGAGATGACACCCGGGGCCACCCACACCCACCACCCACCCCTTCCTACGCCACCAAGCCGTGATAACACACAAGGCTGTCCTTCTGTATCTCTGTGTGCTTCGTGCCCGATTCTCTCACTGCCTGACGGGAATGGCCTGTCCTGTTTGCCACCTGAGACAAAACAGGAAGTGCTGCCTCCTGGCCCCACACCCCACTTCCACCATGGCAGGGCCCCATCTCTCACCAAACTCAGCGGCAGCCAGGACACTCCTCCAAGTGTTGCCAATTGGCTTACCTCAGGATGGGGGGGCTGACCAGCAACGTGGCAGGCAGGAATACTCCAGGTCTCACTGAACTCAGGGGAGCTGGGGCGCCCCGCAAATTGTTGCTACTTGCTTGCCTTCTCCTCCTGGGGGCAGGGAAGACAAGCGGCAATGTTGCGCCCTAGAACCCCTCTCTCTCAGTGGTGGAAGCAGTGGGGCAGGTGGGCGGAGTGCCGCTTCTTGCACTTCTGTTGCCTGAGGCGGGTGCTTAACCTGACGTAATGGGCAGGCCAGCTGTGCTCCCAGCCTATCAGCATGTGGGTGAAATGTCTGCAGCCACCTCTCCCTTAGGCGGGTGATTTAAAAACTGTCTAGTTTCATAGAATACTTGGCACATTGACTTCTCTGTCACAGAACCTCTGAGGGCTGAAGAGGGTACCAACAGCACATCCCAACCCCAACCCTCCTTATGCAGGACCATGGGGGATTTGGATTAGCAAAGGGGCCTCCATGACAGTTCAAGCTTAAGGGCCCCTGAAATGTAGGTCCGCCGCTGGCAGTAGGTGGCACCAGAACCAATGACAGGCAGGGCAAATCAATTTGAGTTTTGTCCTGTGTTCTACAAGGACAACACCAAGACTGATGTTATAGGGACACCCCACGGACTGGCTGTAAGAAGGAAAGGAGGCAGGTCAGTGGGGGCTGGCTGAGGACAAACTAAGATTGGTGGGGCAGCGCCCCATTTGTCTTAATGGAACAGCTTTCACCGCAGCTATGAGTGCCTGAGAGTTAAGCCCCATAATCTCTGCTGACTTTACAAGGAATTCTGTGCTGCGTGTCAAACTGGTGGCAAAATCCATTGGGCAGGTAGTCCTTCCTTTGTGTTTTCAAGGACTTGCTTCCCTCTCCCTCTCCGATTGACTGCCTTCATCCCTGCATGATAACCTTCTCCTTTGCACCTCCTCCTATGCAGCACAATACCCCCTGTAACCTGCAGGTTTTTTAAATTGCCATTCCAAACTTTATTTGGGAACTACAAATGTCACGAAGCGTGGATCTCATCTGGTGTCTATTTCCCTTCTCTTTTTTTGTCCGATGATAGATTATCATGCTGCACAACTTCTAGGGGGAGGGTGTTACGGCATGAGAGATGCTACAGAGAACTCATCCTTCTGAGACTGCATTGTACTGTACTTCTGGGTTAACAGCTGAGGGCATTGGGGTGGGAGAAGATTTGTCTCACAGGCCAAGAATTCCTCCTTTTATATTTTCTCTCCCTGGAGAATTCCTTCTCTCCCTGACTTGGCTGTGAAAACAAAGCGCCCAGTGTCTCTTCTGCTCCTTCTAACACAAAGGCAGTTAAGAGTCATTTTCACTTTCACATTGCCAGCTACTTCTTCCTCAAATGCTTGCTGGGCAGTGGCTGCCTTACTGATGGCCAGATAACATTGCAGTGCAGAAATACTTGGCTGCACACACTCACACTCACACGACTGGCTAGGCTGTGTCTGTGGTTGCAGTTGCAGCACCCATGGGTGCAGCTGCATCCTCAACGACTTCCCTGGTGCCCATGAAGTCTCTGGCCGCCACCAACCCTCCACTCAGTGCACCCTTTTCGTTAGGAGGTGGCAAGGCTGGTTCCATTTCCCCCACTTGAAAAGTTTGTCAAGTTGAAGGTGGAAGTTGGAAGAACTTCCAATTCCATGAGCTTTTACAAGGCTCGCATCAGGAATGTAGAGCAACTGGGGATAGGAGGGAAAAAGAAATGATATAAGAGGATGGGAGGAAGGGGAGGGAAACAGAGTAGCTGGGGGGCAGGGAGACAGGGGGAGAAAGCAAATCCCCAGCATGAACTGGGAAGAAAGACTTCATTTTGAAAAGGTGTAGAGCTGCTGCCAGTTAGAATAGACAATGCTGAGCTCAGCTAGATGGATTCAAGGTATAATTCAGTATAACACAGCAACCCACATGCAAGTGCTGATATTATGGCCTTCAAAAAGCCCATCTTGTATTTCTAGGACTCACCTTCCAAGAATGTACTGCCTCTCTGGGGTGGTTTATTTATTTATTTATTTATTTTTGCCCTCTCCTACGCCTTTCTCAAGCATGTTTTGCAATGTTGTCAAGATGCTAGTTCACGAGAAATCTGGGGTAGGTCTGTTCCACTCACATGGTTAGAACAATTTGCACCCCATTTTCTTTTCCACCTGTAGTTTGTTCCACCCCCAAGAAACTGCTCTCTTTTGTCACTGCCTCTGTTGACATACGCCCACACTTCTACCCTAGTTGTTATTTGGATTCTAATCTAGTTTCCAGTGGCTGTGAAAGGATCCTTGCTTTGATGTGGTCCTGCATGATGGCCATGGTGGGCATCATTCCTTCCTATGTGACATCATCCTATCAGAGGGAGGGCATCTGTGACTGAGCATACTGGTGGTGTGTGAAGTTGAGGAAGGACATCTGTTTAATAATAATAATAATAATAATAATAATAATAATAATAATAATATTTATTATTTGTACCCCGCCCATCTGGCTGGATTTCCCCAGCCACTCTGGGCGGCTTCCAACAAAAATCAGATACAAAAATATCACACATTAAAAACTTCCCTGAAAAGGGAATGCAATGGTGTGAAAAACATGCCGAAACCAAAACCGATCCAAGGAAGGGTGTGCGCGCACTAGGAGTGGGTGGAGAAGCTCTGGTGCCAGAGGAAACTCCAATGTGCTGGGATGGGGAATCCGCAGCTTGAAAAGCTTCCCGTTGATGGAAAAAGAAGGCAAGCTAGCCAACAAGAGAGACCGTGCCATGGAGACAGATGACTCTGCTGCCATAACCACACTGAGTCACACCCAGAAGCCTCTTGCAATCACTTCCTTTTCAAAGTTTTCCTGGATCCCCTGGTTAATATACACTGAGAAAGGATGCACATTTATAGTTAGATCCTTTTTCCTTGAATGGTGGGACCAGAAGCAGAGATAGCAGAATGCATGGGAAGAGCACACGGATGGGAGCAGAAAGGCAGCGTAATGATGACTAACTTGAGGAATCACATCGCAGCAACGCCCTTCCATGCACCACTTTTTCGAGATGATGTCTCAGCCTCCCCCTCCCTCAAGTTCTCTTTGGGTCACAAAGCCTTTCTGCAAATGTGGTGTGTGTTGTTTTCAAGACACCAAGAAGGCATATCATGCTGTGGCTTCTCCTTTCTCTCATTCCACTGATGTTGGTTCTTCTATAATCTCCATATACTCTCATTAATAACCCCCTTGAGGATTCACTAAGGTCCCCCCCACCCCCAAACAGGTATTATTATTATTATTATTATTATTATTATTATTATTATTATTAGGTTTTGTAACCCAAAACAGGTCTTTTAAAAAAAATTAGCCCACACGTTTGTTATCTTGAAGCTATAGCTCTTAGTCTCTTTAATTTCTGGCTGGTAAACTTCCAAGATCCAATGGGCTAACCGGAGGTGATGTGGATTAAATGGCAAGGAAAGTGGTCCTGGTTAATAAGTAGCTCTTCAGTATTAGAACTCCCTCCACAAATTCATAACTGTGTCCTCAAAGGTCTCTTTGTAAATGGCCATTATGTTATGCATTCCAAGGGGCATGGATTTAAAACTTCAGCGCAGGCACAGTGCAAATGACCAAAGGCAAAGAGCAGTGATTCATGGTTGAAATATCGTGGGATTTCTTGTCCATGTTAATGAGAGTTGCTAATTCAGCATAAGAAACCTGAATCAATGATTTCTGAAGCAAGATGAGGTATCTAATTCCAGAGGGGATAATCTGCTGCCACAGCAGAAACAGCAGAAAGTCTCGTGGCACCTTCAATGCTTACAGATTGATTGTGGCATCGCCTTTTGTGGACTAGATGCCATGTTGGCAGACAGATGAAGTGTTATTCTGTTGGAGGACACATACAGAGAAAATACTGGCACCAAAAAACAGGAAATACAAGAAATCTGTCTCATGTCAAACAAAACTGAAATATGCACAAGCTAAGTTGAGGCTCCAGTACTTTGGCCACCTCATGAGAAGAGAAGACTCCCTGGAAAAGACCCTGATGTTGGGAAAGATGGAGGACACAAGGAGAAGGGGATGACAGAGGATGAGATGGTTGGACAGTGTTCTCGAAGCGACTAGCATGAGTTTGGCCAAACTGCAGGAGGCAGTGAAAGATAGGCGTGCCTGGCGTGCTCTGGTCCATGGGGTCACGAAGAGTCGGACACGACTGAACGACTGAACAACAACAACAAAGCACAGTGACAATCAATGCACTGGCCGTTGGTAACAACACTGTATTCCTAGCTTTGAAGTGCTAATTCAGGAGAGAGCAATGTTTTTCAGACCAAGGGCCATCTTTCCTTCTGGACAAGCTTTCAAGGCCCACATGCAAAAGAGGCAAAAGAGGGCAAAGCAACTGATGTAAAGTCTGCCTTTGTGCAAGAGGCACAACCCTTCTCAACCCACTATCAAGAACAGGGTGGTTCAAATTTTCCTACCAAGTAGGTAGGCTTCCAGCAACAGGTATTCGGAAGCATTACTGCCTTCAGCTGCGGAAGCAGAGCCGAGCCCCAATGGCTCTGCCTTCTGCATGCAGAGCTTGTGAGATAAAATGTCGGAGTTGGCTGTGGTCTACGAAATGGAAACATGTCTACTCACTCCATCAGGGTCCCCCCCCCCAGATTCTTAAAAATATTCAGGCCTGGACCATAAATTTGCATTAAAATTCACATGCAAATTTAGGGTGACTTTAGGAGGAAAGCCACCATGTAAGTAACATTTTAAAAAGTAGAATAGAAAGAGGATAAGGGCCAAAGGCCCTGAAGTCCTTGTCAAGAGGTTAGGACATAAATGTGACAGCTCTTGAGTAGCTGGGGAGAAGAGTGCAGCTCAGTGCAGCTCTTAAAAGTGAGACCCAGTTTCAAGAGCAGTGCCGCAGCTAAAAAAGCAGTGAGTTAATTTCTGACTGATTATTCTCCATCTGGGATAAAAGTTTCTAAATTTGCCCTGCTCTAAAAATGCAGCATTTCCTGACAGACCTGAATTTGCAGTCCACCAGCAAAATCAGCATTGCATGGTCTCCTAGCTCTACCATATGTGTTGGTGTGTAATAGATCCCTGAATTATATCGAAGTCTAAAAATTGTTTGCATTCTGGAAAAGAACAGAAGGAAATAGATTTCTATTTTTAAACGTATTTGTTATTATAACAGAGGCAATAGGTAAATTTAAAAGCCAGCACATGGAAATGCAGAACCATCTGCTGATGATATTGTGGCTTCCCCATCCACCTGATACTGATTTTCATGCCTGGAACCACTAATTTTAAGGCCTGGAATCTGCTCAGAGGTTCAATAACCGAGGCTGGATGACCATCTGTCAAGGGCTCTTTAGACTCTCAAGATCCTTTCCAACACACCAACTCAATGATTCTATGATGTGACTGTGCAGTCTCCTTCGAAAGATCCGCTGTTAATCAACACTGTGGACTATACAAATCAGCAATTCACAGGGCTGATCCAATCTGGCAATTACTACCCCTGTGTACTGCCAAGAGGCAATTCCTTATTTTTTTATAAGCTTCCTATGTAGCGATTTTTAGATAGGTTCAATGTTATGCTCAGGGCATCCTTATACAGTACCTCAAAAATTCCAGAAACAGGAATAACCATAGGCAACAATTTTCTAATCAGCTATAACAAGTGGACTTGCAACAAAATGTTGCAGTGCCTCCTCCCTCCTAAAATGAGTAATCCTTTTCAGGCAGGAAGGAAGCCAGTCAGCCAGCCAGTCATTCCCTCCCCACCCCACTTTCCCCTTTTCTGTTTCTAGATCACTCTAAATACTATGTCTGCTGAGCATATTCAGTCCTCATTGGGCTGTCTTAAGTTTTGTTGCCACTTGGGATTTTTGTAAAGCCCCTACCCTTCTGCAAAACTTGTTTTATTTTTTTTTCTACAATCCCTACATTGAATGGCAATGACCATCAACTTTTTTTGAGGGGGGGACAGCCCTCTAAAATATTTTATTGGGGCAGGGCCTAAGACCTCTCGGCCCTTAGGAGCTGGCTTCTATGCAAACAGGTGTGCTGTATTTTGCCTGCTGGGGTTCAGGTGCGTTTAGTGGTTGCAAGGCAGGCGGAAACTTTGATGGTGAAGCTTTCTTCATCATTGTACCTCCACACTTGGTAAAGCTGCGCAGGTGGAATTTATAGCTGTTAAAGACACTGGAGCCAAAACATACTTTTATATGCTGGGGCTTGTGGGTGCAGGTCACCCATAATTCTTAGAACTGGCAGAAGTTAGAATTAATCAAGGTGTGAATAAACTGCCAAACATGGGCTTTCCTGGGTTTAGCTCATTCTAACAAGCCAGGCTAGCTTGACAGGTCTTGCTAAGTGTATGCCAGTGGTTCTCAAACTTTTTTCTTTGGGCCACACTTTCAGAATAAAAATTTGCTCACGTCACACCAATTGTTTTTTTTGGTTGGAAATAAAATTGCAAAACAAAAAGAAACTTCTAGCAATGTTTGATGCATAACATAGAACACAACTACTTTATAATATGATCCTGGGACCTCCAGAAAGTATAAAAACAATGTAGCTACAGAAGAGCACGAACCATACTGTTTCTGTTTGTGTACGTGTGTCTGTGTATATATAAATATATAATTTTGATACTATACTACACCACGCTGAAATTTTTATGTTTCTTTGATTGTCCTTGAGTCTTCCCACCACACTTGCCCTCTCTCCTGCCACACCCTTTCAAAACCACTGGTGTAAGCCATTAAGACACAAAGACTAGTGACAGCTCATCAAGGAAAGGATCAGGCAAACACTGCTAGACAAGCTGTGTGCTGGTGGGCAGAGACCAAAGGGGTGTAGGATTTCAGGGTGGATGATGTAAGTGAACAGGGAAAAGGCGTCAGTTTTTGCAAATGGCTTGGCAAGCGGGTGGATGGGTTGGTGGGGGGCAACTTGATGAGGGCTGTCTGGGAGAAGCTGTAACAAAGAGACACAGAAGATGCCTTTTGCTTTCTTTAAATCCAAAGCTGCGTTTATGGAGGAAGCCAGGCCTGCTTGGGATGTGAATGCTCTGCAAACCTTTCATCTAAGTTCAGGTTTGTATATATGTGTAAATAAACCATATACAGTGGTACCTTGGAAGTCGAACGGAATCCTTTCCGGAAGTCCGTTCGACTTCCAAGACATTCGGAAACCAACGTGCGGCTTCTGATTGGCTGTAGGAAGCTCCTGCAGCCAATCGGATGCCGCGGAAGTAGCGTTGGGCGTTTGAGTTCCAAAGAACATTTGGAAACTGGAACAATCATGTCTAGTTTTCGATTGTTTGGGAGCCAAAACCTTCGACTCCCAAGGCGTTTGAAAACCAAGATACGACTGTATCATAAAGACACCACAGTCTCTGTTGTGCCTCATTGTCCCAAAAGAGATCACAGACTCTGGTAGGTGCACCTGAAACTCCTGGAATCTCACACCGCTTGTGAAGGTTGTTGTGGTATGCAACAGCATACAGCAAGCAACATGAGCATCAGTGTGGTACAGTGATTAGAGTGCCTGACTAGGACATGGGAGACCAGGGTTCAAATCCCGACTCAGCCATGAGGCTCACTGGGTGACCTTGGACTGGTGGTCACACACTCTCAGCCTAACCTACCTCACAGGGTTGTTGTGAGGATAAAATGGGGCGGAGGAGAAGTGTGTAGGCCACTTTCAGCTCCCTGGAGGAAAGGCGGGATATAAATGTAATAAATAAATAAACTTTGAAAGGAACTCCTGGCACTACCTAGATGTTTTGGTACAACTCTCTCACTTTCTGAAAGTGGTAAATACTGTTGTTTCAAAGAAGTTCTTTTGCGTGTGTCAAATCCGGGAATCTGTTATCTTTTTTTTTTTTTTTTTTACACAGGGTTAAACTGATGTCAGGTTCCCCTTTTATCTCCTCCCCTCCTCCTTTCCCTGGGTAGAGCAGATTCTGAGAATAAAGGGCCGCGGCCGCTTTAAAAACAACTACAGTAGCTACACTATAGCCGAGCTAAACAAAAGGGAGAGTTAGCCCGAGCAAGTCTTGGCTTTCTGCTCTTTTTCTTTCTCTCTGTCGCTCGCTTTCAGCGTGTCGCCGGAGGCTGAGCTGTAGCCCCTGCCTCGACAGGAAGCCCGCGCGGCCGCCTGCCCAGACCGCGGAGAGAGCGCTGTAGCGCGCAACCCCCGGCTTTAGCGCCACCAACTTTGTCCCCACGTGAATCAGCGGCGACGAAAGCCTACGAAGCACGGGTGTGGAGTGGGGTAGTATGCGCGCGCGCGCTTGTGCGTCCATACACGTGTGCGTATATGCACACATGCGCTCACTGATGCGCGAATGAAGAGCATTTCTCCTCGAATCGGATTCAAAAGCCCAAGAGAGTGCGTGGCAGGACTGTGAATGGAGAAGATTGGTGTAAGAAGGAAAAAGAGGGGCGTGTGTGTGTGTGTGTGTGTCTGTTTGTTTTCATTCTTCGTCTTTGGCAGGAGCCTCGCGCCGTAATCGTGGGCAGTTCCGGCAAGAACAATCAGATAATGCTGCTTTTTGAAGCTCACCAAACGCACACATACTTCGGGCGAGGGCGGGGTGGTGGAGCAGAGGAAACAATTCATTTCCCTCCCCACCCACCTCCCCAAGTTTCTTGTTCCCTCCCCATGCAAGAGAGACGCTTCTTCAGAAGCTAAAGACTTTCCCCCTTTCTTTCTCAACGCTGGAAAAAGTTTCTTCCGTGGGTGGGAGGGGGCGTGGCCAGCAGGGGTGTGGCTTTTCCGCCGCCACCCCACCCCCCACCCCCTGCTCGCAGTCCCAATTTGCATCGAATGTTTCATCAAGACTTCCTGATCGCTTTCTATTGGTTGCAGGTAGAGAGCTGGACGAAAAAGAGAGTGTGTCTCGCTGGGAACTCATGCAAATCTCTGGCCGATCTCCACCGCCCCCCCCCTCTCCTTTCCACCGCGCGCCAGCCCCAAGTACACAGCCGCGCTTCTTTCCTCCTCGTTTGCTGCCGTGCCGAGCCGCTCCGCGTCCCGGCGGATAAGCACAAGCACGTGTGAACGGAGGGCGATCCATTGCCCGGACGCCCCTCTCGGGCGGAGGAGCCTTTGGACCATTGCATCCTGGTGCCCCGCCGGCCACATGGTGGATCGCCTGGGTGGGAGGTGAACAGCTCGAGGGGCGGGGGGGGGGGAGAGGAAGGCGGCGGGAAACCAGCCGAGTTGGAATCATGAATGAGATGTCCAGCTTCTTGCACATTGGGGACATCGTCTCCTTGTACGCCGAAGGGTCGGTCAATGGCTTCATCAGCACTTTGGGGTGAGTTTGCAGCGCCCTTTCCTTTGGGGGTTGTGGAGGGTGGGAAGAAAGAGAGCCAGTCCTTGCGAGGAAAGGAGCTCGGCGGCGGCGGCGGCGCTGAGAAGGAAACGGAGCTGTTTCTAAGGGCTGCGATGGCTTCACTGGTGTCATCGAGGGCGATGCGCGAGTCTTTCGTTAGCCTGAAGTTGAGCTGAAGTTCCGGAGAGCGCCGGAGTTGCACACACACCACGGCCCGTGTTTTTTTTTTTAGAGTGGTTGGAGCACAGACGCGGGCATGCAAGCATTGCTGAATAGCAGCGGGGAATCTCTTTTCTGTAGGGCCTGGATTTGGGTGCGGGGAGATCGAGGGCGAGGTGGTTTGTTGTTGGCTTGTTTTGTCCCGCAGGATCTGCTTGCCGAGCGTGGTGGTCAAAAGCTCGGCTGGTGTGGAGCTCGAGGTGTCTTCCTGGTTTGGGCTGCAATTTAGTCCCTAGCCAGCAGGGGGGTCCGGGCTGGATGACAAGGGCAACTCAGCCTCAGAATCGTAGAGTGGGAAGGTACCACGAGAGTCATCTAGTTCACCCCCTGGACATTGCAGGAATCTTTTACCCAAAGTAGGGCTTGAACCCTGAGATTAAGAGTCCCATGCTCTACGGACTGAGCTGACAGTGGGCTTCCTTGAGCCTCTTGAGTTTTTGGAAAAAGACAGTGGCTTTTGCCATAAAAGTCAGTGCCTTCTCTGGCAACAAGACCAGAAATAAAATTGCTCTGACCTCTGTGCCAATTTACACAATATATTTTTAATCCACCCAGTTCTTCCTGGGTTTGCACTTGCCTGAGCTAATGTAATTGGTAACAAGTTATCATGCATATTGTCTCCAGAGAGCAGCACCATGACTGTGACAATGGGGGGTGGGGGCGGGGATTGTTGCCGCCCCCATATATGTGATTGCCTGATCAACACATCAAGTGTATGCTTGAAAGAATGGGCTCCCCAAGGAGGAGGCAGGGAGGCAGCTGCCCCCCCCCAAATCAATACAAATCAATACAAATCTGAGGTTCTGCCTCCCCTAACAAAAATCCTGGCTATGCTTGTGCTTGAGAGCCCCATTTATCCAGAACTATTTGCTAGGACATAAGATGTACTGAATGAACCAGCCCTAACTGGCATTTTGATCCATGAAGTGGCAGGGATTTACTTTTCTCCTGCTCATCCCTGCCCCTCCTAAAGGTTTCAACAGTGATGTTGACAAATCCTGTTACTTTGGTTCTCACTTGTGATCAGCAACAACAACAACAACAAAAAAAGCACGACCCAATAACATTAATGCAATTAAAACTGTCAGTGTTGTATAGATGAATGCTAATCTCCAGCAAACAGAATTCCTGCTTTTGCCTTTATTTTAGAAAAACAAACTGTATCACGAACTGTAGACGCCTTTTCCTGAATCACCCTGGCCTCGCCTCGCTAGTGCTGTCTGCTCCCAGCTCACCCTCCCACCCTTGTTCCTCCTCTCTCCAAATCTCGCCCTTCACTTTTGTCCTGTCTTCTGCTTAACATTGTAAGCCTGCTGGGCAGGGACTTTGTCACTTCTGCCTTGTGTGCAGCACCTAGTGCAGGGCTGGCGCTCCATAGGCGCTAATTAACAGCCATGAATCAGTGCCTGTAAACTGTGACATAACCTGCCAAGTAGCTTGTCAGTGCACAGTACTCAGTAGCTGCTAAGACTGTGCCATCCAGCTGTGCTAATTTATTCTTTGCTCTGGTGGGCCGTTTGTATCCTCAGCGGACCCTGTAAGCGTTCCCCGGGAGAAGAAAAGGAACAAAGTAATGTTAGTGGCTGGATGTGGGTAGATTCTTGCTTGCTGTCTGCCAAGGATCTTGCTTAGAGTTGTGCTGCTTGTAAAAACCATGCAGGATGCCTGCAAATCCAAAGTAGGAGTCAACAGCAATGGCGCTGCCCCCACAACTGGCACACCCAGGCATTCTTTTTTAACGGGCCTAGCAGTCTGCTTGTGCCTAGATGGCAGAGTCCTATGTTGATTGCTCTATATGGGGATTTATACATGGGTGTTGTGTAGTCAGTGGCTGAGGACAAGAAGAATTCCCTTCCTGTCTGAAATGGAAGTGTTGAAGGGGAGCACTGTGTGAGCATCACAGCAGCTGCCATGCAGGCTGTAAATTGCTTTGCGCTTCTTGCAATCTTCAGAAGTTGGGAGGAGGTGCAGCAGAAGGCCCAAGGAAGACTATGCAAGTTGGATACACTTCAGAGAAAATGCCCATTAGATACATTTGGACTGGTGCAAGCAGAACGTGAGTGACAAAAGTCACTTTATCCTCCTCTGGAAACAGGCAGGAGGTTTCTGTTATTGCTCTTCACTTGGTTCGAAGAACGGACTATAGAATTCCTTTAAGGGTCTGTAGCACTGTAACCCAGGAAGATAGGACCAACTTTTAGGAAGCAACTACTTGGGTCCTGTACAACGGAGCATTATGTTACCTATACAATGGCCATTGTGGTCTTTGTGGTACACCACAGGATGAAATCAGCTAATACCTTTGTCTTTTCAAGATTCAGCTTAATTTATTTGCCCACATCCACCTTGTCACTGCCTCCAAGGTTGGGTTGTCATGTGTTTCTTTTTCCAGGACACGTCCTCTTTTTCAGGGGTAAAATTTGAGACATATTCATTTATCTGCTTTGAATGGCTGTCATGGCGTTTTCTGTTTTCTTTTTCAAAATATGGCAACCCTACTCCAAGGCACCTCAACTGCCTCTCCCAGTTCAGATGAAACAGAGAGATAGAGCTCCGTGTCATCTGCTTATTGGTTTCATTTCACTCAACAACTCATTATGACCGCTCCCAGATCATTCAGGAATTCATCAGATTCTATAAATCTCAGAGATGCATCTCAATTGGTCCCCCATCCCAGCAGTGTCAAATAGCCGCATTCAGCCCATACCTCACCAGGAAATGTGGTGGTTGCTCTTGTATATCTATTGTCATTTGATGTACAGAGTTACCACTTAGTCACTGCAATATTAAGCAGCATACAAATTATTAAAATGAAAAAAATAAAATTTGCAAATGTGAATTGCTTTGATGGTCCCATGTAGGGTGGCAACTTACTCACCCCCAAGAAAACAAACCAGGACACAGATTTGCACAAAACATGCATGTGCTAGTTTGTATGTATATATGCAGATTTAGAAATGCTTGCTGTTATTGATGCATTAATACAGTACCCCAGACTGTTGTGGTTAGGTAACTTGTGTGCCTGCAAGTCTGGTATCTAGGCGCTAACTGATAGGCATCTTCAGGGCCCATCCTGCTCTCCCTTCTAATGGTTCTTAGAATTTAAATCAGACAACCCTTCAAATAGAGGACTGTCCTCTTTAAAATAGGACACATGACCACCCTAGCCCTATTGCATGGGTAGGCAAACTAAGGCCCGGGGGCCGGATCTGGCCCAATCACACTCTGAATCCGGCCCGCAGATGGTCCAGGAATCAGTGTGTTTTTACATGTGTAGAATGTGCCCTTTTATTTAAAATGCACCTCTGGGTTATTTGTGGGGCATAGGAATTTGTTCATTCTCCCCCCCCAAACAATATAGTCTGCCCCCCAAAGGTCTGAGGGACAGTGGACCAGCCCCCTGCTGAAAAAGTTTGCTGCCTCCTGCCCTATTGGAAAGGAGTGGATCATTGCCTTTGCATTGCAGTAGTGCAGCAGATCAGTGAGAAATGGAACAAACTTTTGCTTTCAGCTGCTCATTTTTTGAAATAGTCACTTTCTCTCATTGAACTCATTGTTTAAGTGTAGTTGGACTGTGTGCCCTTTGTGCATAAATTTCAATCGCAGCTCAAGCTCTTTGCTAAGGTTGGTATTGAAAGCCTGCCAAAACACTAAAATTGCATGAAATGACAAGGTTGGAATGAATGCAGGAGACAATTAAAGACTTCTTGCAGAAATGAAAGGCTTGCTCTCCTGCATGTAACAGAAGAACCCGTTGGTGACCAAACATGTCAAATTACCCTAAGGCTAAATAAAGCTGCCAGTTACACCCTTCCCATTACATACTTAGTTCTGAAGGCTTTGCATTAATCTCATCAAAGGTGGAGGGGGTTGGGGAATCTACCAATGATGCTGGATTAAAGCAGCAAACATGAGCACAACTGTGATCATAAGGACAATTATAAAAGGGGGGCTTATTTCTATTAGCAGATGCAAGCCCTTATTTTGCTCATTCCTGTGTCTCACCGAGGGGTTATGTCTGCCCAGATAGCGAACCGTTATTGTATAATTACAGTGACAGTAGCTTGGCTGTTGCCATGGCTAAGGAAATGACACTCAGTAGCCATGGAGGTCACAATTCTACATCACATGTGCCTTTCCATGAAAGGCCTTGCAATAATGTGGCTTTTAATTTGCTTATCTAACAGGATCTTTATTTAGGAAATGCTCCTGATACTGTATATATATTTTTCTATGTTCAGTTTAAACTCCATACATCCACATCGGCACAATAATTATACCAACAACAGCAAAGAGTTAGGAGGGGGTAGAGCCTGGAAATACAGGCTGATTAGCTTAATGTCTGTTCCAGAAAAACACTGATGGAAATCGTTGTTAAAGACAGAATTACTGAGCACATAGAAGGACAAGTCTTGCTGAAGCAGAAATAGCATGGCTTCTGCTTGCGTAGGGCCTGTCTCACTAGCCTACCCAAGTTCTAGGAGAGTGTCAACAAGCATCTTGATAGAGGGGTTCCTCTTACCACGGTGTACTTAGACTTCAAAAAAGAATGTTTAGCAGTAATGGAGTGAGAAAAGTCATATTGAGGATTAGTAACTGATGAACAAACACGAAGCAGAAAGAAGGAATAACTGGATAGTTCTTCCAATGGAGGGATCTGGAGAATGAAATCCACAAGGATCAATGTACCTGTGCCTTTTAACTTTCTATAAGAAAGGAAGATGGGTAAGGTGGACCTAGGGACTGCTTCTGTGTTTGCTCTTTACTAAATTATGACAGTGGTCTGTGCAGTCCACTTCTGTCTGCCCTGATTGGCAATTCCTTTTAGGATGCAGGTCTTTGCGAACCCTCCTGATGGAGATGGACCCTAAGACGTTCTGCATGCTAGGAGTGGGCTCTGTCAATGAGTCATGCACATTGTACAGTAATCATTTTCAGCCATTTTCAGATAAAGGCACATTCTGATCATTGCCCTGTACAGATGGTCAACTAGGGCATGCAAAGATTGACTTATTTTCAGAGTGTGACTGGACAGCAGATTTGGCTTTCAGTTCTTAGTCCTTTGTCCTAATTGTTGCTTCCTTCTTTGCTGCTTAGCCTTGAACTAAACATACAAAGCTACCTTATATTGAATCTGGCCTTTGTCACATTAAACCCAGTGCTGTCTATTGGCAGTGGCTCTCCAAGGTGACTTACTTCCTAAATTTGCTACCTGAGGCCCTTTTTAACTAATGATGCCAGGGACTGAATCTGGGGACCCTCTGCCAGCAGCAAAAGGCAGCCCTGCTCTCCAGTGTGGAATTGGGCAAAGGGATCTATACCAGGCATAGGCAAACTCGGCCCTCCAGATGTTTTGGGACTACAACTCCCATCATCCCTAGCTAACAGGACCAGTCATCAGGGATGATGGGAATTGTAGTTTCAAAACATCTAGAGGGCCGAGTTTGCCTATGCCTGATCTATACCATTGGTGGTGGTGTGCGTGTTTCTTTCCTGACATGCATTGCTAGTGCTGTAATGATGCCAACCATGGCTTGGATCCCAGCTACTCAAACTTAGCATAGACCCATTAAAATCAATGGGACTTAAATTTGCTCTAGATATGACAAGGCTGAATATAGTCCTATAACTCTGGATGGGTATCCAGTGAATCATGAGAATTTGGTGAGGGAACTGAGCTAGATCTTCCCTACTGTTACAGTTCCCAGAGTACCTTGGGGAAAGCAAATTACTGTTAAACCTGCAGTGTCAAGACACCCCAAAGCTGACAGGGATAATTATGGCAGAAGGGTGGGCAGAAGCTAAATTGTGACCTATTACCCTGTTTCTGGTGAACCATCTTGTAATGTCTATGGTGGTGGATCTATTCCTCAATCTAGACCAGGATTCCAGAAATTAGACTAGTCTATCCCAGGACTTACAGATAATTCTGGGAGGAAGAACACCAGTCTGCATGTAACTGTGAACAAGAAAAATACTCAAAAAGAAACCACTTCATTTAACAACCATAGTCTCAGTCCATGTTCTGATTTCTAAGGGTCCCAGGCCTCTAAACTCAGCACTCCTAAATCCCTTCTGGTTGCAGATTGCAGAAAGTGCCGGACTATGTGAACCTTGATTGGATCAGCAGACCCAGCCAGATGGGCGGGGTACAAATTAATGATAATAATAATAATAATAATAATAATAATAATAATAATAATAATAATTTCTTTTAGCAAGAGTTCTTAGTCATAATTCTCTAACATGATGCCTTAAAAGTTGAGAAAATTCTCACTTAAATAAATAAATAAATAAATAAATACTTTATGCTTTAACAGTAAATTGGTACATCCATTTTCACAATATTCTTCACTATCCTTCTCTCCCTTTGAACAGGCAGCTAGTGTTAGTAAATGTTAGTAAAAAAGAAGAAAAAAGAAGAAGGTAAAGTCAGTGTAGACCATAGGAAATTAAGCCAACACCTGTTAAAATGTGTTTGGGGAAACACACACGTAGTTTCAGCCAATATTGTAGACACAAATGCAATTATTTGAATTAATAATTATTTACACCACAAACCGCAAACTTGCATTCCATCAATGTAGAACTACTTCTGCTTATTGTGAAGAATGGAGCATGCAAACAGAATGTCAGAAAAGAGAGTATGGCTATGTGCTAGGATTGCACTCCGACCCGGTTGAAGAGGAAGGGCTTTGAGTAAACATGGCTGTATAAGTGACTGCTATTTAGTTTTCAATCACACCTTCAGATAACTATTATTGTGGTTGCATGTGGATTTGCAGGGTGGGGCTCCATGGAACAGGATTTAGTACACAGGAAAGCAGCAGCAGCAAATCTACATGGTGTGAAATATCATTCTGGCGGTAACAATTAAACAGGCACAATAACATGGCTTTGGCAGTTGTTGTCTCATGCTCTTCCAGTGTTAAGAAAGAACGGGGGGCCATTTCAATTGGCTGGTAGGGAGGTAAATGCTCAGAGGGCACAGAAGACTATTTTATAATGCAAATATGTCCTTATTATGAGTGGTCAATATTGTCACGAGCCCTGCAGTGTGCAGTCAGAATTTGGTTGGATTGGCAGGCTCTGACTCAGGCATAGGCAAACTCGGCCCTCCAGATGTTTTGGGATTGCAACTCCCATCACCCCTAGCTAACAGGACCAGTAGTCAGGGATGATGGGAGTTGTAGTCCCAAAACATCTGGAGGGCCGAGTTTGCCTATGCCTGCTCTGACTCAAGAGAAGGAGGAAGAAAAGTGTGTGTGTGTGTGAGAGAGAGGGGAAATGCTGAATGGTGGGAACACAAGTTGGAGGACGGAGGGTCTTCCATTTCCATCCTGACGTCCGTTGCTTAGGGAAGAGGGAGCAGGGATTCTAGCTTCTCCTCATTTTCCTGTAGAGTGGAGAGTTTCAGTGGAGGCTGGGGAGGGCTTGGAGCAGCCAAGTGGGGTGGAAGAACTGGAAGTAAGGTAAAGGGACCCCTGACCATTAGGTCCACTCTGGGGTTGCGGCGCTCATCTCGTGTTAATGGCCGAGGGAGCCGGCGTACAGCTTCCGGGTCATGTGGCCAGCACAACAAAGCGAACCAGAGCAGCGCACGGAAACGCGGTTTACCTTCCCGCCGGAGTGGTACCTATTTATCTACTTGCACTTTGATGTGCTTTCGAACTGCTAGGTGGGCAGGAGCAGGGACCGAGCAACGGGAGCTCACCCCATCGCGGGGATTCGAACCACCGACCTTTTGATCAGCAAGCCCTTGGCTCTGTGGTTTAACCCACAGCGCCACCCGCTCCCCTTCAGAACTGGAGGTAGCAGCAACTGAACAGGAACCTGAGCCGGAGAGTGCAGTCTTGAATCAGGTGCTACCTTCACAGGTGGGAGTAACAGACCCACCCACCAAAAGATGGGTGGGTTTGACATTCCTGCAAGGCAAAGGTGTTTTGCAAAGGAGACTGCCACACCTTGTCTTTCAAAGCTTGGTGGGTGAGGCGTGGAAACTTGTTCGGGCATCTTCATTGCTTTTATCCAGTTCTGAACTTCTTGTCCTGCTCTTCAGCTCCTGAGCCGTGACTCCTGTGTCTTGTGCCTGCTGCTGAACCTGGACCATTGTCTGCCTGGATAAATATCTCTTTCTTACTTACAAGCAAGAGCCTCTGCTTGGGTGTGTCAGGGTGGCAGCCAGGGCAGATAGCCAATGTTCTCTGGTGCCAGCTTCTTGAGGCACACATGTTTATTAAGCATACGTTGGCTGGTTTGGCTGTAAAGTATTAATTGGCGGTTAGCTTTTAACATTAAACATAGTGCATAAATGATAGAAAGAAAACCCACATCCTTCCTTCCTCTTACCCCTCTCCTGCTCTAAAATTGTTTCTTCCACCCCATTGCAGATACCCGATGTGAGCCAAGAGAAACCACCTTACAGCTGTGGAGCATGGGAAATTAAGAGAGAGGGAGGAACAGGTTTCATTCCAGTCCTTTAGGCACGTCATTTAATTTTAAAGTTAACTCCTCCTTACCCACCCCAAGCTGATGTGTTAGAATCTAATCAACTTATTTCCATTCTTTAGAAATGTACACATATGCTTTTTGGACTATGTGTGTTCTGTGAAAGAAAGTTTTATATATGCAGATAGTTGAAGAAGGCACTGATAGCTGCACACATTGTTTGGGTGAGTTCACATTTTTGGCACCAATATTTGATCTTCTTCAGACATAAAACAATATTTGTTGCAATCAGTGCTTCTCATAAGATCATTGAAATAGTCTGAATCAGGTCAGGGTCCTTTGTTCATTTGGATCCTGTCTGCAGAGGAAGAATGTCCATTTGAATCTGAACCTTGCTTGCATATGGACTTCAGGGGTTCACTGTAACTGTACATTTAGCCCCTTTGAACTTTGACAGGGGTGTGGCCAGGCAGACCAAGTCAGCCCACTGGGCAATGAGGAATGGCTGACTTTGCCCACTGGCCAGCTCCAGTTCCATAGCTCTGATTTTTCTGATAGTGTCTTGTGTGAAAGCGTAAGAAAAGCCACAGAACATCACAGTGTACTTAATGGAACACAACAGTCCTTGAAAATTGCTCATAGCAATTTAAAGCGAATCTGCACACCTAATTGCGGCAGTGGCTTGCTAATTTGCATGTGCAAAATTGCCATCTCCTGATGAGTGATGATGATGGTTCATTTGTTCTTACCGCCTCAGGAAATTATTCAACAGGAACCCCTTCCCTCTCCCCATATCTGCCTTCACCAAATGCTCATGGGAAGGGAAGATGGAATCAGGATTGGTGTCATTGCTCCAGACCTCTGTGCACTTGGTCAAAGGTGCAGTTAGAGCACCTGCGTGTACAAATAGACACACACAGGCTGTGCACATGTACAGGGACCTTGCCTTTTGCAGAATTCACAGTTGCATGGAGGGAGCCTGTGCTTGTTCAGATGCTGCAGGCCCTATTCAAGGAACACTCTCAGGTGGTTTGGAGTGGGGGCAGAGGGTACAATCCCATTCCTGTCTTCAGAGAATGCATGAAAACAGCTAGGAAGGAGCAACATTGAAAGGAAATTAAGCGTGTCCTGGGTTGTCTCACAGCCTGCCTTAGACTGGATTATACATGCACTGAATTATCCATTGAAAACCCAACAACCATGATGAGAGGTGCCTTTCAGGATCTCAGTCAGTGATCTGTTTACAGCAGCGGTTTGTTGGGTGCCTTTGGCTGTTCACAAGCAGGGCGCACAGAAATGACGGTCTGTGTTTGCCCTCAGCACCTGGTTGTTGTTGTTTTTTTAATCCACTGCTGCAGAATGTGATGCTGGCTGGTTGAGCCACTAGTTTCAAAGGACTAGACCTGCTTTCTCCAATACGGTGCCCCCTTGATGTTACTGGATTACAACTCCCATCAGTTCCAGCCAACATGGCCAGCAGTCAGGTATGATGGGAGTTGTAGTTCAGCAGCATCTGGAGGACACCAGGATGAGAAAACTAGGACTAAGACTGACACCTCAGTGGTGTTTTGTTTTTTCAAAGGCTGAGATCACAAATGCATGCCCATCACTTTATGCTTGCATCACCGAAAAATGGAGCTTCATGTTGCATTTGTTTCTGAAGTGTGTCTTAGGCTGGGGTAAAGTAAAACAGATTATATATAGATTGATGTTGATCAAATGGTGGAGAAGCAGGAATTCTGGTGGCAGATGTGTCAGTAGGAAAAGCGCTAAAACCACAGCTTCTATGTTTCCCTTTAGGGACCCCCCCCCAGGACAGTGTGGTTCATGGTGTGTTGCGAGGTTGCATTTGCAATTTCCATGTCACAGTTCCATTCTTTTTCTTTCTTTTTTATTGTTTACTTTAACACACAAAAAAGAAGAAAAAAAACAAATATCCAAGTTTCCAAGAATAATCCAGGATGTGGAAGCTTTTTATTATTCATTACTACTAATTTTCTTACTGATTCAAATTAAATTGCATATTCTTATTTCTTGATTCACTAAATAAACTTAGAATTACGCCCTGGGTTTCAATTGATTTCCACTCTTTTTCTATAACAATGTCACAGTTCCATTCAAGTGAATGCTCTTTAGCTGGCTGCCTTAGACACCTAGAGTGGCCAGATGGTGAAGAGGAGAGGACTGCTCTACCTTGAGTAGCTGTGTAGAAGAAGGCACTTCAGCAGTTATAGGTCTACTCTACAAAGTCAGCACTGCTGAAGTGCAATGTCTGCCACATATGGATAGCGTGAAGGGGCAAAATCAAAGGGTAGGGCCACACTTTAGGGTTTCCCCTTTGGGGTTGTGATGAGGGCAAGGGTGCCTGCCTTCAAATTGAACTATTTTTTGTCAAAACAAAACAAAATAAAAAATTCCTTCCAGTAGCACCTTAGAGACCAACTAAGTTTGTTCTTGGTATGAGCTTTTGTGTGCATGCACACTTCTTCAGATACACTTTTTTGTGTGAAGTCCCTGTTGTGTGGACTAGAAATGTCTGAGGGCATTATTGATGGGAGAAAGGAGTACCAGGGAGTGGAGTGCAGTCCCAGAACCATTCTTGGCTGAGAGTCTTGGGTGAGAAATAGCAACCTGGGTGAGAGCCAGAAAGCTGCCCAGAACAACACATCTGTGTGATTGATGGGTGGCAGGATCTTAAATATTTTACATGCTTCTGCCAGTGCTTTTACTGTTGCCTTGATGTTTTTGCTGCAGACTAGATTGAGAGATTGGTGATTAAGAAGGAAGTGTGGGAGAGATTGGGTGGATGGTGCATTTGTGAGTATTGGTGGAGGTGTGGGAGTAATATGGCATGAGTGATAATGGACTCGAGGGGGATGCTCTGTGATTTGTGTTTATGCAGTGTGAATGGTCTGAGTAAGGAAATCGCTTGGGAGTGGGTGGAAGACAGAATTGGGTGTGATGTGCGTGTGTTAGTGGGGCGAAAGAGAGAAGGGATGGTGCCTCTGTTCAAGTGGTTATAGGCAGGAGACAGCATGGTGAGCAATGAGGTGGATAAGGTTGGAGGGCTTGAGGGCAGCAGGGTCAGAATAGCTGCAGACCATACCTCTCTCCTGTCCTCCATTCACCTTACTGACACTTGATGGCCAGGCTACTGAGCCATTTCCCCGATTCCTAAAAAGTTTTCTAAGAGTGTTGCTACATTTTGGGTTTCTTTTTAAAAAATATTGTTTTATCTGTTATTGCAGTCTTAGTTTTATATTGTTATTTTTTATTTTGTCTGTCTGTCTGTCTGTCTGTCTATCTATCTATCTATCTATCTATCTATCTGTCATTTGTCCTCTCTCTCTCTCTCTCTCTCTCTCTCTCTCACACACACACACACACACACACACACTTGTTATCTTTTCGTAAACTGCTTAGAGAGTGTTCTAGTATTAAGTAGCATATAAATATATGAAATAAATAAATAAACAGAATACCAGACACTTCAAGTGTCCCTATTTTCCAGGGACATCCCTGATTTAGAGAAGCTGTCCTGGTTTCTGATTGGATCCTGGAATATCCTGCTTTTCCTTAGCATGTCCCTATTTTCATTGGAGGAATGCTGAAGGGTATGGAATAACGCTTGCATTTTGAATCCTAAGCACAGTGCCTTGTTATCTGGATTGTCTGACCTAGATTAACATCCCAGCCCTCTGCTCTTTAACTGTACAACAAATGCTGGATTTCTATTTTGGCGAGTTCCCTATTGGGACAATGCAGTGTGAATGCAAGTGCAGCAGTGGCCCAGCCTGGACCTGTGCTAATTAAGCACTGGTTCCGCTTCCTTAGATCACGATGCACTAATTGCTTGATTCTAACATCTAGATAAGGAACCCTGAATGGCCTAATTACAATGAGGTTCTGTATGCCTCACCTCCTTGCTGAATCCACTCTAGTATTAAATTTCATGTGTTAACTGTTTCACGTCAGCAACACTTGCACATGCAATTCGCTGCAGCTGATCCTTGAAGGACATTTCAAGGGAAAGCAGAAAATGTGTTTGGCTCTCTTCTGACCCTGTTGCCTTTTCATTTCTGGATGCCTTAAAACAACTGCAAATTGACATGTATTTTGTTCTGTTCAGTCATTGTGCTGACCACAGCAACGACGTAACAAGATAATGAAATCAATGCACTACATACATAACATAGAATTGGGGACCACCAAATTCATTACAAAGTAAAAAAAAACACCCAAGGAAATAAAACAGTTGTCCACTTTAAAAGCAATCATTGGCACAGCCTCCCTTTGTCCTCATGAGGCTTCGAGTATCCACAAATTCTTGTCACTCAATGGGCTTAAACAGCACAGCAGGTGCCAGAAAATTGGATAGATACTACATACTGCGCAAACAGAAGTTACACAACTCCTCTTTGAGCAATGTGTAGATCCAAACTTTCTACAACCTCCTTAGAGTTGGTCCTATTGAGTTCAATGAGTTTATTCCTAGGTAATTTGGTATAGAACGGCAGTCTAAGTGTATATTGATTTTCTTTGTTGCTTATTTATGGTATTCAAAGATCAGCAACTTTTAGTAGCATATATTTATGCTCAGTAATTTTAAATATTCTCAAAAATGTCAGATACCATGTGAAATGCACCCTTTAGCTTTTGTTTAACAATAACCTCTCCTTTCATTGAAATTACTGTAAAAGGTTATTAAATTAAATGTTCTAATGTGCTAGTGATGCTGCTTTGATTCGCTCACCTTTGATTTGCAAAGGCAACGAGAGTCAGTGTAAGTGAGAGCCAATGTAGAGTGTCACTCTTGAGTTAGAAGACCTGAGTTCAAATCCGCACTCGGCCGTGAAGCTTACTAGGTGACATTGGACCACCAGTCAGTATCTCTCAACCTAACTTACACCACAGGGTTGTTGTGAGGAGTAAATGCTTGTAGAATGAGTGAGTGAGAGAACCAGGTATAATCTTTGGAGGAAAAGTGGTTTAGAAATGCAATAAATAAATGCAAAATAATATACTACATAATTAAGAATTTGAATTTGCAGTCATTTGAATCTCAAATTTCAGATTTGCCTCCTCTCTACTAGAGAGTTTTATGGCTTGTTTTGCCCAATGTAGCCCCCATTTGCACTGGACACATGCATTTCTCTGATGAAAATAGGGTTGTCCCATTCCATAATGCTAATTTTACTATTTATACCCCACACATCTTACTGAGTTGCCCCAGCCACTCTGGGCAGCTTCCAACATATATAAAAACATAATAAAACATTAAACATAAAAAACCCCTTCCCTACACAGAATTGCCTTCAGAAGGCTTGGGGTCGGATAACTCCATACCTTCCAACATTTCTCCAATGAAAATAAGGACATCCTAAGGAAAAGCGAGACATTCCGGGATCAAATCAGAAACTGGGACGGCTTCTCTAAATCAGGGACGTCACTGAAAATAGGGACACCTGGAGGGTCTGCTGTACATTTAAAGCCATACCACTTTAAGCAGCCATGACTCCCTCCCCCCAAATAGAATAATGTAAATCATAGAATTGTAGAGTGGGAAGGGACCACAAGGGCCATCTAGTCCAACCCCCTGCAATGCTGGAATCTTTTACCCAATGTGGGGCTTGAACCCACGACCCTGAGATAAAGAGTCTCATGGTAGCTTGTTAAGGGTGCTGGGTGTTTTTAGAAGACTCCCATTCCCCTCACAAAGCTACAATTCCCAGAGTGGCTGAACAATAAATCCTTCTTCCCAGTGAACTCTGGGAAGTGAAAGACAAGCCAAACATGGAAAGGAGAGAGAGCAGGTTAGTTTCTTACCAGAAAAAATAAATGAGAAGAATGGTATCTGTGCATTTTATCCCATATCTCAGGTTCTACAAATGCTAGATATTTATTCTTTTTGTAAAATAACGAAAGCTGGCAACCTGGGGATTATGGTTAATCCAGTGAATGCAGCTGCCCCCCTCTTTCTTGCCTTCCCCATGTGGATGACCATGGTGTGGAAAGCATTATTCTGAAGTGGCCCCCTGGGGAATTAAATACCAGGAGAGGAAATAGACTATAAGCAATGTGTCAGGCACACCTTAGTCATCACTGTTTTTGTCTTTGCAAAGCGAATATTGATGACTAATATCCCTGGCATCAGATATGTCTTTGTTTCATACGCTTGTATCATTGAAGATTGTTCTCTTCTGTCATTATAAAAAAATAAAAAAATAAAACCGACCATGTTTGCCTTTTTTCCAGGGAGGGGAAGTGCCTGGCACTAGCCCCCAATTCCCAAATAATTGTGCGTACTCTTAGGAGGTGGGCATGGTATAAGAGAGATAATAAGACATGACAATTATTCTACAGCACTTTGAAGTCTTTAAAGTTTTTTGCATGAATTATCACAGTATCTTGATGACAAACCCGGTAAGGTAGATCTAATAAACGACGAGTAAAGAGTTTTGTTGCTTCTGAGTCAGACTGGGATTTGGGAGAGGGTGGAAATTCAGAAGTTTCCAGGCTTCCAGAATGCAAACTTCATTTTTTTACTCTATTTCTCTCTAGTCTAGAGGACTCAGATTGGGAAAGAGAAAGTGATTTATATGCGTTGTATATGCGATATAACATTGTGACTCCATACGGTGCTGTGGAGTCCTGTTTTTCTCTACCTGTTTTCCCTGTTTAAATTTACAGTGTGTTTCACTGAAATGCTTCTTTGATGTGTCTAGATCCAGCCTCTGTGTGCTAGTATTCACAGTCACTCCCTGTGCTATTGAGTCAACAGTGCACTTCTGAAGGGCAATTAAGATTCTCTGTTTGGTGGAGGCAACTCCCAACATTCACCCACCCCTCAATGAAATCAATAGGATTTATGCCCAAATATGAAGAATCATAGAATCATAGAGTTGGAAGGGACCCTGAGGGTCATCTAGTCCAACCCCCTGCGGTGCAGGAAGTTTGCCCACAGCCATCCCTGGATGGACTGAAACCACCAACCTTCCGGTTAACAGCCAGACACACTAGCCCATTGCGCCACAGGAGAAGTGTGTGATGGTTTCAGGACAAACAGGGCTTTGAGGCTTGGCACACACTAGCAGCTTGAAACGCAGCAAAGTCCGCTCCTGGCAGCTACCGGTATGTTTCAAGACGCTTTTTAATGTTGCTGTTCATACCAGAGAAGGAGTGGGAGGTGTCTTCACCCAATCTCTTGTTACCTGATTTGTTTCCCCTGCACCAAACTCCAATTCATGGAAGCTGTCATAGGTGCATACACTATGATCTGTGCAGGCACAACAGCTGCCTGTAATGTACTCACCTTGGTTTAACTGTGGCTTCTGTTTTCTAATCCGATGGAAACTGGCATGAGAGAAAGAGCATCAAGCAGGAGTATTTCTCAAGAATCAACAGGACACTTATGGATTGTGGCTAAAGTAATAGAATCATTGGACTATAGACTTGGAAGGGAACCAAATGGTCATCTAGTCTTGTGTACTTGGGGCTTCAAACTCCGCATTGATTACTGCAATGTGTTATACGTAGGGCTGCCTCTGAAGACAGTTTGGAAACTTCAGCTGGTGCAGAATTCAGCAGCCAGGTTGCTCACTGGAAAAAGATGGTTTTAGCATATTACACCAATCCTGGTCCGTCTGCACTCACCACCGATTAGTTTCCAGGCCTAGTTCAAAGTGCTGGTTTTGACCTATAAATCCTTAATGGCCCAGGACCTCAATACCTCAAGGACTGCCTCATTCCATATGAACCTACCCGGACTCTGAGATCATCTTCTGAGGCCCTCATTCGTGTGTCTCCTCCTTGAGAGGTCCAGAGGGTGGCAACACGAGAAGTGGCTCCCCTTCTGTGGAATGCTCTCTCTAGGGAAGTTTGCCTGGTGCCTTCATTACACACTTTTATGCACCAGGCAAAAACGTTCCTTTTTAACCAGGCCTTTGGTTGACCTGATCAACATCCCAAACCCTTTTAAATTGTGGCTCTTTTTTTGGGGGGGGGGTATTATTGGGTTATTGCTTTTATTTTTGTCTTACATACTGTGATCTTTTCTGTGAACCGCCCTGAGACCTCTGGGTATAGGGCGGTATATAAATTCAATCAATCAATCCATCCATCCATCAATCAATTCCATACATACATACATACATACATACTCTGGTGGTAGGAGCATACTAGAGCCAGAGTAAGTGTTAATGTGTACACAGTTGGAGTTTTGATGTAGGTTAAAAGCAAGCACACCACATAGGCATTTATCCTTCCCTGCCCCATATATAATTATTTCCTCTTCCTTCCCCTGCTACAGATGGGCAGCAGAAAGAAGGGGTTGAAGGAAATGTTTGTGCATTAGAAACCTGGGGAATAGCTGATAAGGTTGGGAGGGGACACGCCCCATGTAGTCCATTTAGTTTCATTTTCATAGAGCGTTTATGCCATCCTAGCTCTTAAAACAGATAAGATTAGAGATACTGCCTTTTAATAAATAAGAATCAAACAAACCACAAATCAATGAATAAATATGCAAATAGAGCCTGGATGTTAAACTTACGGCTGGGTGGGTTAACAACTGACCATGTGGCAACCCCTAACTTAAAGGCATGATATATAGGGAGTTGTACTGCGGAATCTCAAAAGCAGGTCCTGGTTCTTGATATATGAACAGAAGCAGCACAGGCTATGGAGGTCCGGTGTCATATAAACCCAGGCTGTGTTTCCAGAGTGTCTGCTACCTTTTTGTTGTGTTAATTAGGTTACACATCGAAATGAATGCTGCAGGATGCCCATTCAAAAGGAACGGATCCATTAGCCCATTGGGGAAATAAACCCCACCAGTCATTGCAGGTCCCATTATGTGGCTGTGAAAGAATGTGATAAGCTGTGTAACTGGGGTGGGAAGAGGTGGTGGAACAATGTGGAAGATACCAGGAAGAGTGAATGGAAAGGTGAACTGACAGCAAGGAAGTTGTGCACGTCAGCAAAAACTGATTGGATGGAAGCCTGATAAATACCGTAGAAATTACAAAAAGTTTCGGGGTGAAGCATGTGACTGATAGGAATACATGGGGAAGACTATTGTTGTTCTAATTAGTCTTATTCTCTGTATCTCTTTTCCACTCCATATTTCCTCCTTTCTAATCCATCTCCTGCCTCTATTTTCTCATTCCAAAAGTCGATCCTGGGATAGCAATCTCTTCCCTGATTGAATCTTAGGAACTTAATCCTTCTCTTCACATTGTAGACAGAGTTTCATAATCTCCCCATTGCCCTCATTCACAAGTCAGACGTCTTCAAAGCCAGGCTGCTGAACACACACCGTTACTCTATCATCTTCTTCCTACAAATGTACATTTTTGTTCTTTTCCTTATTCTTTAGGTTTACATCCTGCCCTTCATCACTTTCGTGATCCCAGAGCAGATGGAAATGATTAAAAATCTGTACCAAAATTAAAACAAGCCATTTGCTGTGTAAAGCACAATTGTAAATCGGCAGCCAACAGCAACTTGCCCCAACAAAGCGCAGCAGCAAATATATCAGATCTTCTCCAGCTGCATTACAGCAGCAGCCACATCCATCAAAGTATCTCTCATTAGCCCCTACCAAAAGACTGGGAGAATAAATATGTTTTTTTTTTTATAAGATTTTTATTATTTTCCAATAAAACAAGAGAAACACATAACATAACATAAACACCAACATTAACACAATAAAAAACACATTACATAAATACAATCGACAAAGAAAACAATTAAAACAAAACCAAAACCAATACATACCTAAACTGGAACACCAATCTATCTCTTTCTACTTAACAAAATCTAGTTTCTGATCTTCTAAAGGGACCTCCCCCGCTTTCCCTCCTCTGCCTTCAATACTAATATACTTTGGTAACATCCATTTTTAACATTACAATTCATTATCCAACCTTTTATAATATCATAAAAACTTAACATCTTATAGTATCATGAAATAATTCTTAAATCAATCTTATACTTCTTTTCACTTGAGCTGCTGCTATTAATCAGTTACATATCTCTTCACTAATTCAAAATTCCCAAAATCGTAACATCAAAATCTTAAAACTTAACATCAAAATCCTAAAATCTTAACACACTATCTTCAGGGTACCATAAATCCATCCTAATTCAATTTTTATCATTTTCACCCTATTCCCCTTCTCACCATTTTTCTGCTCTCTCCCATGCCCCCCCACCATTCATCTTTACATTTCCCTCTATTGTCCTTGTTCAGTATCATCTTAAAATTTATAAATCTCCTCCTTGGGCGCCTCAAGAGGCACCAGCTCTCCTCTCCCAGCAACTCCATTTCGCAATTTTGGTTTCCTTCCACTTGTGTCTTCAAAAATCTTCTCAGCTTCATCTCTGGACTCCCACTCCAGAGACTGAATCTCGTAGCTCCAGTCAAAACATCAGCCCTGTGTTTCTCACTACACCAGGGCCGTCCATTTACCTGGGGTTGCTGAATCAATTCGTCCCATTTCTCCAGCACCTCCCCCAATTCCCTGGAGAAGTCTACTTCCAAATTATCAAAATTTTCCCAGATCTGGCTGGTCTCTCCTGCTCCACAACAAATTTCTTTGAAATTACGTCCTAACCAGTCCATTTTCCGATTCACAAACTCCAATTGCAGAAGGATTGTTCTTTGTTCCTGGGTAATACCCGGATCTAGAATCAGTTTAAAAGCGAAAGCAAGCATGGTTGGAGAAAACAAAGGGTGTCAAATGTCAGTAATTTTCCATCTTGCGTATTAGTTTTCCAGCGCCATTTTCCCTGAGACAGGGTGCCAAAATTAATTCCAAAAGCCACAGAAGAGATATTTCCAAAATCTTCAATCCCTCAAATTGGGATTTAATCCATTTTCTCTGTCAAAGTGCTTCGTAGCAACATTGTGTCTAGTGATGCAGCTGCAGCCGCTTGAAGCTTAATTACCTCCTCTGCACAACAAAGGAGAGGGACGGGCTTCCTTTTAACATCCCTCCCGGTTGCCAATTATTCAAATGTAAATCCAATTAGTCCCACACTTACAGCAGCCGGGGTTCTTCTTTTTTCTTTGAAGTTAGCAGGAAAAGCTTGGTGCTCAGGTCTGGCAGAATTGCTGCTTTGATCTCCCGGGGGGGTGCATCCGCCTCTCCAGTCCCGTGTCGGTAGCTCCGCTCGCTTGATTTTCCCCCCTTACGAGGGTCAATCAAGAGCAGAGACGGCACGTCTGGGACCCACGAGGCCGCGGTCCACGGGACGCTCTTCCCGTGGCTTTAAGGGGCCCTTGGCGCAGACAAGGAGACCCCTAAAACCCCCCGGGGACTGGAACTGACTCAGCTCCACTCCGCCATTATCCGGCACCAAACCGGAAGCCTAAATATGTTTTTAAGTGGTGTTGAGAAATGCTCAGAGACAACGCTGAGTCTCATTTTGAAGGGAGGGATTTCCACAGCCAGGATGCTGTGACAGAAGTGTAGCCCTACTTTGGGGTCACCACACCACTGCCTCACCCCTTGGTAGAATCAGAAGAAGGGTCATCTCTCTTGCAGATCTTAACACCCAGGCAGGATGATATTGGAAGAGGCTTTGCTGCAACCTGACACCTGCATAAGCAGCCTCACTTGAAAGTGTGCCGCATCCTTCCCCATTCCATTGCAGGACTGTGGCCAGAGACAGACTCCATAGCCAACTCTTCTCATCACCCACACTTAAAAAAAAATTATTTATTTATTTGGTTTTTCAGATTAAAGTTTTACAGTCAATTATCCAACACAAAAACAAGATTCCAGAGAATCTCCTGGACTTCCCTGCTCCCCTTTGTGGGTCCTATTGTTAACCATTTCCTACTGTATCTTTTATCATAATGCAAATCTTTTACATCTCCATTTTGTCCAAAATTCAACATTGAACTACAAGTGTTATTCCAGTCCTACTTATCCTCCACAAGTTTGATGGCTGTTTACTATATAGTCCAGGGTCAAGGAACTTTTCAGAAGGCTTTGTTTCAGAACTGCGGTTCCCCTTCTTTATCAGGACTCCCTGCTGCTCCACAAGGCTGGCATTTTAATTATGAGAAATAAATGTTGCTTATTTATATTTCCGGACATTATGTTATTTACTTTCCTAAGAATTTGGGCTGGAGTTGATGACAACTTTATAAGCTCATCAAGGGGTCCTGTTTTATTATGTTTGAACTAATAAAGATGTGGTCCTAATGTGGATTTTGGGATCTCCCTCTCCCTTACGGAACAGTGCAGCTAACTTTACTTTTTGGGTTTTCTTCCTGTAATTCTATCTGTCCCTCCTTCTCCTGACTTTCTACCTGATATCATACTTTCACAGGGCTACTGTGCGGCAACTGGTGACAAAGCTGCCAAATGCTCAAATAAACACAACACCTGCCCTTTTGGAACTGTTTTTATTTTGGAGAGGCCCAACCTGTCTTATTCGTACAACAAGTTTTTTACAAGTTAGGCCCCTAAATCAAACCATGCAAACACGTCCCATGAAATGCCCCTTTCAGCAGTGCTGTCCCAAACCATTTTGATGCCTTAAAGCAGAGTCCAAACGGCAAACTGCTCCCTCCAGTAGTGGTTGATGGAGGAAGTGTTGCTTACCTGGTTTCCCAATGCCAGGCTCACTGTGGTTACCAAGAGGGAGACAGGTGAGGCAGCAGGAAGGTTGGTGTAGGAGCATTGCGAGCATCATCAGATCGGCTGCACCAGCATCGCACCAACCTCCCTGCCCGCCTTGCCCCTCTCCCTCTCGGTAGCCAGCACCAACTGTTCTGACATTTATAATCTCATGCAAATCAGTGCTTTAATTCTGATGGTTTTAAATAATAATATAATAATAATTTATTATTTATACCCCGCCCATCTGGCTGGGTTTCCATATGCACCAAAAAGCTTTTATGAAATGCTTGAAAACAACTTTTAGGTCTTAAGCATAGCTGTCAACTTTCCCTTTTTTGCGGGAAATTCCCTTATTCCAGCGCCGTTTCCCAATGCAAAAAAAAAAAGGAAGGTTGACAGCTCTGGCCTTAAGATAATCATTGCCTACTGTATAATATTGCTTGCTCACTGTCTCAGCAGAATGGAAATTTGTCTCATCATGAAAAGACCAAGGGCACATCAGTTAAGTGCTTGGTAATGACTCTGGAGCACATTCTGTTTTCAGCAACCTTGATGTCAGATCAAAGCTGATATGTTAGCTTCACAGGAATTACACTAGGTGCCAGAAATGAGAATATGTCACCTTTTGCTACACCATATCTGTAGCTCAGTCAGAAGAGTGTGAGGTGCTTCTTGTCAGGGTTGTGGGTTTAAACCCCACATTGGGCAAAAAGAATCCTTCATTGCAGGGGGTTGGATTAGATGGCCCTTGTGGTCCCTTCCAACTCTACAATTCTATGATTCTTTGCTTCCTTGCACCTCTGATTTCCAGGATAATTGCCTAATTTTCTTGCTACATCCAGGTCTTGGGGATCCAAGTGAATTAGGGAATCTAAATACAAATTCCATTTGGCAGAGCAACAGAAGAGAATGCTCTTCTCAGATTGTGAGAACAGTTCAGGGGATGGAAAAGGCTTCTTGTACAATCTTCATAATTTGAAGTAGCTTGAAAACACTGAACTGCGAGACGTTAGGCTGTCTATTTCTCTCACTTAAGAACAGAGGCAAACAATGTTTGGTTTCTGGGTTTGTTCCAAAGTACTCAAGAGGCCTCTTGCTGCTTAAGTGCTTGCATCTATTTCCCAGCTCTTCGTTGTTCTCAAAGCCCTTGGGATAAAAGACTGGCTGGTCCTTTGCATGTCAGAGAGGTGAGCAGATTTTCAGTTAGTCAGTCAATTACACACATCTTTTAGGTAACTCAAGGTGATAGATGCAGGGTTGCCTTTGAAGACAGTTTAGAAACTTCAGCTGGTGCAAAGTTCAACAGCAAAAATATTCAATTGTGCAACTGCCAGGACCATATAACACCACTCCTAGAAGATCTACAGAACACTGGTTACTTCTTTGTTTTGTGTTCAAAACAGTATTACTGTTTTGTTTTTTTTAACCTTTTAAGTACAGTGCATCCTTGGTCTTGCCCTAGATTATATTGAGATTGTCAGAAAAGGCATTTGAAGTACTGTTGCTGACTACGAGATCTACCGTATCCTTGAGCCTTTCGAATCAGATCTTTGCTCCATCTAGCTCACTATTATCTACATTGCCAGGTAGCACTTCTCCAGGATTTCAGACTGGGGACATCCCCACATGTTGACAGCTGAACCAGTGACTTTCTGCATGCAAAGGAGATGCTCTGCCACTGAGCTATAGCTTTCTGGATGCTGGTACCTTGGCTCCGGTAATCCCTGCCCAAGGAACATAGGAAGCTGTCTTCTATAGAGTCAGGCCATTGGTCCATCTCCTTCAATATGGTCTACACTGACTGGGAGGTGCCTTCCAGGGCTTCAAGGAGGGGACATTTCAACCTGGAGATGCTGGGAATTGAGCCTGGTACCTTCTGTAAGCAAGGCAAATGCTCTACCACTGAGCTTTGGCCTTTCCCCAAGTTGATGTATATTCCCATGGTTTGCTTTCTTCCTGCTTCCATGTGGCAGATGAACTTAATAGTTCTGGAAGCTCTTAATTGACATAGGGTTTTTTGGCTGGAATCTGCATAACTTTGTTTCCTAACTTCTTTAATAAGAGAGTTCCCCACCACTCCATAAAATCACTTTGCCTTTGTTTGGGACATAGAGTTGTATCCAGTCATGTTAGTCCTATTCAGGATAAATCCATTAAAATTTCAGGACATGACTAACTTAGGTCTGTTCAATTTACTCTGAGTACAACTTGAGATACAGCTCATGCTATCTAACTAGGGATGTTTACACCCATACCTTTTAGGTTGTTTTCAAAAGTTGCTGCCTGCCCTTTTCTTTCCTGCATTAACTCCCCTCCACAAGATTAAAAGCTCTTCTCAGTGTCACTTGTGAAAATGCCCCATATATTTTCACTTGTGCAGTTGGGTGGTAGTGATGGCAGGAAATGCTTTTGAGTAGTGAAACAGTTAGAGGTGAAAAGGTTAAGTGAATTGTATTCATTTTGTCTGCTTATGTTTAAAAAGAGAAAGTTGGGGAGGAGAGATGTTTGTGAATGAGCATCACATGTACAGTGAGGGAAAGAAGTATTTGATCCCCTGCTAAATTTGCCCGTTTGCCCTCTGACAAAGAAATGACTTTTGTCTTCTATGTTTCTGGGGGTTTTCCTGTTATTCTGTCTCTCACAGCTACAATAAACCTACCATTAGAATTATGGACTGGTCATTTCTTCTTCAGAGGTCAAATGGGCAAATTTAGCAGGGGATCAAATGCCCTTTCCCCTCACTGTAGTTGGGGTCACAGTGTCAGTAGTGAAAACCCTTCTCTGGATTCTTCTGCTCTTTATTCACCAAGGTTCACTGCTGAAGTGTCCACTGTTAGATAATAGTTCAGCAAACAAAAAGAATTACTTTTTGAAATGGAAGAAAAGAACCCTTAAATTTGGATAAATGTTTCACGGAACACTAATGTCAACATGAATCTGGTGACCCAAGTTACATTTTTTTATGGTTAGCTGGCACACCCAAAAGCGTTGAGCTAGTACTGGCAGTGCCAGTAGCCTCGGGATCTACCATAACCTAGTAACAAATCCTGATCAGTCATATTAGAATCGCTCTTTGAAGACCATCTCCAGTCACAAAGAGAAAGCATTACCACTGTGGGACCCAACCTTCATCCTGATCCTTCCTGCTGAGGACACCTTGGCAATGTTTGAATGCATTGAGTAAAAACTGGTGTACATTTGAAATGTTGGCTGCCTGGTTAATGTGCTTCCCAAAGTGCCAGGAGCAGCTAGCTGTTTGTTTCACTACCATAGGAAGAGCTGGAAAGGAGACAGATGGAATGAAGTGGTCTAGCAGGCAGAGCCTGATTCTCTGGAGCAACAGGGTCCCCTGATATACAAGCAACAGGTTGTTCAACACGCAGCTGATCTCAGATCCTGCTGGAATCCCCATAGCCTTCTTTTGCAACATTCTTCCCAGCACAATGTATTGACAGCCTGTAATATGGCACCGTATTGTTTCTGTGAAGGCAGTGGGGGGATTATTGTTGTTTAATCACCTTCCACATATGCCCCAAGGTGATGTACAAAATCTAAAAATAAGAGCTAAAGAACAGCACACAATTAACAGAAGTCGAGTTTAAAAACAATGCAAAATAGACACCTGTGGCTCAGCCTTATTCATCCAACTGGGAAATGTGCTTTATTAGTAATCTGGGGATCCTAAAATAAGCTTATCTCCTACACCCTGGTCATGTTTTCACTTTACACTGTTGTGTCTGCTGCTCTGGCTCTGACTTACATGGCACGACTAACCTGCACCTCTCTGGCCCAAGGTGTGGTGGCTGGTGCCAATTGGAGTTGGTAGGGTGGCAAGTCAGGGAAGCTGAGCCAATGACGCACAGAATGATCCCTGAGTTTTGTCAATAAGAAGGCAAGCTGGTGGGGGTTTGGCTGAGGCAGACTGAGGTTGGCCCCCTTTGCCCTAATGGACCTGCCTCTCTTGCCTCTGACTCTGAGGACTGTAGCTCAGAAACCCTCATGCAGGGATGGGGAACCTTTGGTCCACCAGGTTGCTGAACTACAGCTCTCATCATCCTGGGCCATTGACCATTCTTGCTGTGGCTGATGGGAATTGCAGTTCAGCAGCATCCAGGGGGCCACAAAGGTTTCCCACCCCTGTCCGAGTGGAACCACAGGCCCTTCCACTCTGTTGAAGCTTATGACTGCTCAACCAAGGTGGTCTCCCTTCTCATAGAAGGCAGAGGGAGCTAGTCAGACCTGCAGCTTCTTAGTCTGAGGCTGACTGCTGCTGGAACGTGTGGACTCTGTTCATATGGATTTTCCAGCCTGGACACTTCATGGAGCTGTCCAGTCACTGTCGCTGGAGACTAAGTTGCCTCAGAAGTTATGAGGGCCTTTTCCCAGCTTGGGCTGGTGCAGCAGCTGCAACTGTTCCTGGATCAGGATAGTTTCCCTGTAGTGATCCATGAGCTGGTAATAATCTCAAGACTGGATTACTGTAACACACTCAATGCTGGGCATGCTTATATGGTCTCCATATCAAGTGCCCTTCCTTCTTGGCTCCACTGTTTAAACAATGACACATTTGAATGATTAAACACTCAATTACTTCTTTTATTGTTTAAAGCTTGCAGCCATGTCAAGATAGAAATAAACTTCAAAAAGGGGAAAGATGCATCAATTATTGTGGCTCCTGAAATGAGGGGTGGGTGGGAACCCTAAGTTTGAGGAGGTACACCCCCAGCATCTGTGTTAAACTACTGGCCTCTATTGATTTATGATGACAGTGTTCTGCACTATGTTGCAACTGGAAGAATACATGCCAAAATACACGGAGGAGTTACCGATATGTTATTTTATATACTGAGAGGGATGATGGCAAGTTACCAAACCACCTTCCTCATTATTATAGTGCAGAGGGTTTCTGTTGACAAATAGGAAATAACTTTTTAATTGCACAGCCTAAGCAGGCTGAATGAATTATCAAGGTCCCAGGTTTAACCCCTGGTATCTTGAGCTAAATGGATCTTGGGTAGCAGGCAGAAGAGAGGACTGGTCTTTCTGTCCTGGTCTAAGACTGCCTCATATGTTTCATATCCAAGCACTCACTGAGTTCTTATATTAGTGTGGAGAAAGTGTCCAGTGTGGAGGAAGAGTATACAGAGAGACAACAAGCTTCTTCAAGATTTAAGATCATATTGAAAATCGTTCAAAAACATGAAAGGTTATCACTGCTGATGTTGCATCATTTCCAAAATGAAACAAAAAGGAATTGTAATTCTTAGGTTATTGTGGAAATGATTATGCTTAATAGAGAAGTTAGTTGACACTTAGAATGAAAGCGATTGTTCTCAAATATATGGGCTGTCAGAAAGATGTACCAAATTATGCATTTTGAGTAACTCAGTAGTCTGGTGAGTAACCCCAGATGTTCAAAATCATGAATTGGCTTCCTCAAAGTCACAAGATTAGACTTAAATTATTCTGCAATTTCTTTTTTTTTTATAAAGAATTTATTGGTATTTTCCATAACAAAGAATACCATCACCCACCCACATTTATACAAAACAAATACAAACATAACCACTATTCTTCTTCTTCTTTTTTTCACACACACAAAAAAATTCTAGTTCCGAATCTTTACAATTGACTTCCCCTGCCTTCTCTCCTTCGGTTCCAAATCTAGATTCTACTTTAATAACTTCATCTCTCTAAAAATTGAATTCATTTAAAGAAAATTCAAATCTAAACAATCATCTTAATCCATAATAATTAATAACACAACTTTTTATCATGACAAATTATTCTTATATCAAATCTAAGCAAACTTCTTCTATCCCTTAAACTGCTGCTAATAACAAAAAATTCAAAATATCCCTTTTCTTGTTAGAAACTAAAATAAAACTTAATGTCTTAACCCTCCGATTTCAGATTACCATAACAAACCATTTATATTCTGTACTTAATACACTTCACCCTATCCCCCCTCTATCCATTGTCCTTCTCCATCTTACACCGGAACCACTCCTCAAATTGTCCTCTTTCCTTGTACGTCCACAGATCCAGACACAGTCCCCAACAGTCCTTGCATCGAACATCAGGGTACACTGTTCATCTTCTTTCAGCTTCTCCCATTCAATGCTGCATTCTTCTTCTATTTGTAGATATCTTAATTTTTTGCCCTTCACTCCCGAGCTCTCACCTCGGGGGCTGGATATAACATTCTTCACCGTCCCGGGGCTGCCACCGCCAAAGGACGTTTCTTTTCCCGGGAGTCGCCAAGCCATCTCTCTCAGTTCTTCAATCATCCCCTTCAGCTCTTTGCCAAGGCTCTCTTCCATAGTGTCGAATACCTGAAAGGTCTCCTCTGTGGGAAGTAAATTTTTCTTCATATCCCCACTCAAAACCTTCAATTTCTGATTAAGCAGTTCCAGTTTCAAAATAGTAATCCTTTGTTCATCAGTTAGTCCAGAGTTCACAACAAGTTCAAAAACAAAGCCCAACATGGTAAGAACGGGCATAGGTATCAAATTTCAGTTTCTATTTCAATGTTTTCCATCTTATACCAGTAGTTTTCCACTTCGGCACAGACTTTTCGCAGCCATTTCCCCTGAAACCAGGGCACAAAGACCATAACTTTAAAAAGGGATATTCTCCATCCTCTTCCTCCCCAAAGGGAGATCTAAATAGTCTCACTTGTGAAAAAATCCAAACATTGTAACCATCTTGGTAGCAACAGTATCATAAACCGTTATTTTCTTACCGCCGAAGGGAGGGAGGCAGACTTCCTTTCCCTGAAACCTCCCGGGTCGTTAAGTCCACCAATTTAATCCAGTCAAGTACTCACAACCACCGGGCTTCATTTCCTTTCATCTTCTACAGGGAGAACGTCGTCGCTCGTCACGGCCAGCACTCGCCGCTTTTCCGCCCGGTTGGGGCATATCCCCTAATGGCCCAGCTCCGCGATCCCCTCTCACCCCCACTCCCCCTTTACAGGGGGAGCAAGGGAAGGGGACGGAGCTTAGCGGGCCCGCCGGGGAGCCCGAGGCGCAGGACGCTCTTCCCGCGCCTCACCGGAGCCCCGCTTAGCGGTAGCGGGGCTCCAACCCCCGGGCTGGACTGGGTCGCCTCGCTGCCGAGGCAACCCACGACCGCCCGTGATGGCGACCTCGCCGGAAGTCCTAATTATTCTGCAATTTCAACACATAATACATTTTGAAGCTTTTGCATTTTGAAGTTTTTGCATTAGCTGTCTGTTCTAGAACATCTTAAATAGTAATGGGACCCCTGACCGTTAGGTCCAGTCGCGGACGACTCTGGGGTTGCGGCACTCATCTCACTTTACTGGCCTTCTGATCGGCAAGCCCTAGGCTCTGTGGTTTAACCCGCGTCCCTTCTTAGAACATCTTGGCAAATAATAATTTTCAAGTTTAGCTGCACTGCTACAGAATGTTCAAGATTTATTTTTATTCATTTTTTTTAAAAAAAGGGAATTATTAATTTATTTTTGAAAGCACATTTGGTCTCTCTGTGTGTGCGCGCAAACAAAAACAAAGAAACCAGATGCCTGATTGTTTGGATATCCCATCCCAAGGTGCTGCTGGTGTACCATAAAATAATGATGCTGTATCCCCAAAATTTACAACTAGGTCGAAGAATCTGTGTTACTGCTTTGAATTATTTTTGCAGCTTTAGCAAACATAAAGCAGGACATCACCCTGTGTCTCCTGTTCTCTGTGATAAAGGTAAAGGTAAAGGTTTAGGACCCCTGGATGGTTAAGTTCAGTCAAACTTGAATATGGGGTGCAGCATTCATCTCACTTCAGGCTGAGGCAGCTGGCAGGGCAAGGAAACAGTAGAACAGATAACTTTTCAGACCATTGAAATCACTGAGTTCAAAGTCAAATACCACAACTGAATATTTTCTTGCTTGTTTTTCAGGCTGGTGGATGACCGGTGTGTGGTGGAACCAACAGCTGGTGATTTGGATAACCCACCCAAGAAATTTCGAGGTAAGAGACTAATGAAGCAGTAAAGTCAACACTTTTGCTGGATCAACTGCAGGCCAAACTTTTTAAATGGAGCCCCCTCTGCATCTTGCATCCAATATCCCACTCCACCCACTGCTCCCTAGTACACAGCTGTTTCCCCATGAAAAGCAGGAGCAGAACAAGAACAGGTTCTAAGGTGAGGGCATGAAGGGACCTCCATTTAGAATATCTGGTACTGCAGGAGCTGCTGAACTACAACTCCCATCTGCCCCAGCAAGCATGTCTAAAGGCCAGGGATGATAGGAATTGCAGCACAGCAACATCTGAAGGACCAAAGTTTCCCCATATCTGGTTTAGAAGGATGAATAGGGATGGGCCTTCTGACATCCAGCACACTCAACGTGGCATTGGCTGACATGAATGCCCAGGTACGGAAGGGGAGGCTACCTTGGCTTCTTATGAAAGGCCTTTCTGTGCCTGCTCCCCTTGTACATGGTGTAGGGTTGCAGCCTGTGTGTTTCAGCCAAACGCTGAGCAGCCAAGAAGCCACTCAAGCCAATGCCAAAGCAATAAATTTTATTGGGAGCTTGCATTGGCTCTCTAATGCCGGTTATATGGCCGGGCTCCCAAACACATTCAAGTCAGTAGGGGTTTTTCTTTTTTAACTGAATGCATTCTCTGATCTCTCTGGCTGATGCATTGACTTGGTTAAAATATATATATTTGAAGTTAGACCAAGTTGGGGGTAGAGGAACATGATTTAAAGACAAAGCAAAATCTGAAACTTAAAACTGATACAGGGGTAGAATGAGTTTTCATATCATATAAAATATAACTCTTAGTTCTCAGGATTCTCCATCCCCCCCAACCAAATCCTATTGCTAAAGGGAGAATAATACTTAACTTTTTAATGGTGCTTTCAAAGCTTTTTTTTTTTTCGTGTTCAAAGCATATTTTTCATATATTATCTGGTTGCAATTCTTACCTGTAAGGTAAGTCAGTATTATTATTAACCTCCATTTAGCAGATGGGAGACTCAGGCTGAGAAAGTGGATCTCCCAGTGCTACCCAGTGAGCTCATGGAATTGTGAGATATGAATCTGGGATGCCCTGATTCACAGCTCGGTTTCTTAACCACCACACAATGCGAGCTGTCTTCTCTGCAGTTTGTTTCATTCACTCTGTTCCGGCAATGTAAGATACTTGGAGGTATGTCAACTAAGGAAGAGCACAAGAAGGAAGGGCACTTCAGGAATACAGTTAATTTGCTAAGCTTTGTGTATCTTACCTTAGATTATCTTTTAGTCTTCACTGTGGTGCTTCTTGAGCTCTGTTAATTTATTGGTAACGAGAGTCAGTGGTGTTCTGTCAATCAAACATTAAACATTGTTGGAAATGTAAAGATGAATGTAGGATGTATACCTAGGAAGGTGAAATCAATCTTATTATATTTCAGTTCAAGGAGCATTCCCCCAAGGCTATTGGTGGAGTGCCTCTTTCTCACCTCATTCAGGGATGTTTCCATTTGAGCACTGATGAAAACAAAATTGCAGGTGTGGCTAAATAAACATGGTGCAGAATTACCTGGTCTGTTTTTCTAGTGATTTGAGGGAAACTTTGCATCTGGGTTATCTAGCCAATGTTTCCTCCATCTTGATTTCTTTGAGAGCTACTGTTAATAGGTAGCCATGCTGCCCCCCCCCCCACCCAAGAAGATAATTCGGCAGGCTGCCAACAAGATCAGAGCCACCTCATGCTAGCTGCTAGAACACACAGAGAGGCAGGCCCATCCAAGGATATTGGAGGTTTTGCTCTCTTTCTCTCTCTTTTGTAATATGGAAAGGTAGGTACTTAGCTGAGCAGGGGAGCACCTGTTTGGCATGCAAAAGGCCCCCAGTTCAATCCCTGGCATTTCCAAAGAAGGCTGGGCAGGACCTTTGTTTGAAATCCTGGAGAACCACTACCAGTAAGCATAAATAGTACTGAGATAGATGAACCAATGGTTTCTTGGGATAACCTAAGGTCCCCCATGATGCTGAATGCTGGAAGTGTGGGAATGTTGTGGATAGTAGGAGAGGATATATTGATTAAATATTGTCCTTCCTCACTCACGCTAGTGAGTCAGTAGCAGAGTACATTCCCCAGTGTATAACAGGAAGCTAGTTGGTAGATTCTGTTGAATCTCTTTACTTAAGCCAGTGTTTTTCAACCTTTTTTTGGGCAAAGGCACACTTGTTTCATGAAAAAAATCACGAGGCACACCACCATTAGAAAATGTTAAAAAAATTAACTCTGTGCCTATATTGACTATATATAAAGTAATTTTCCCACGGCACACCAGGCAACATCTCGCGGCACACTAGTGTGCCGCGGAACAGTGGTTGAAAAACACTGACTTAAGCAATCCAATCTGGCTTGTCCAGATTGGGTTTGTTCCTGGTAAACTCCCTTTGTTCCCTCTTAAAAAGAATAAAGACACAAAAGTCTTCTTTTAAAAGTAATGATAAAAAGTTTACTTACATTCAGTTTGCAGTAGGTTCCCTGGAGGCAGGCATTAGCTTGTAGTTACAGAAAAGGGTTTGAGTTCATCCCATATGGGAATGAGCCCATGTGCTGCTGGCTGAGAGCCAGCAGACAGCAAAATAACATCAATATCAGAAGAGAGTCAAAGAGGAAGATGGCCGCTTGACTGGTCCTTTTACAGGGTCTCACAGGGTCACACCCATCTACCTGGTCACATGCAGAATGCTCCAGACAGGTGTGACAGGAAGTCCTCCTGGCTGGAGTAACATCCCCCTGTGTGTCCACCCTGGGCAAACAGGAGGTGTTGTACTTGACTGCTTATGTTACATCCCACAGGAAGAGGACAGACAAAAGGAAGAACTGTCTTCCCACTGTGCATAGTTAAACTATGGAATTCACAGCCACAAGATGAAGCAATGGTTCCCATCACCAACTTTAAAAGAGGCTTTGACAAATCCATGGACGATAAGTCCACCAATGGCCATTGGCTGTGATGATGACTATGTCCTACCTCCCAGTATCAGAAGAGGTGTTCCTCTGAATACCAGTTGCTCAGGAGTACAAATAGTTAGAGTGCTTCCGTGCTCAGGTCCTACTTTTGGGCTTCCCCTTGGCACCTGTCTGGCTGAGAGTGCAGGCTGCTGGACTAGATGGGCCTTTGATCCTATGTAGTAGGACTCTGATGTTCTTAGATAATCTGAAATAAAAAAATAAACAGAAAAGAGCCTTATGAAACTGAAGCCTACCAACACTTGAAGCCCAATAGGCATTCAGGATGGATTATCTGCTAAAGGAGCATGACGTGTCACAAACCATAGTATCACGTGAACGTTGTGGACAGATATGTCACTGCAAATATTTAGGATTGGTGAGTTGCATTTTGCCAGAGTTTAATCAGGAAACAGTCAGAGCTAGTGGCCTGGAGGGATGCAGGCAGTTCCACAGAAAGTCAAGCTGGGAGAAGCAATCAAAGCGAGGGCTCAGGCAGCAGTCAGTAGCTTTTAAGGGCCAGATGACTGAGTTCTTATATCTGTGCTGGGCTGGCAGATGCATTATTATTATTATTATTATTATTATTATTATTATTATTATTAATGTTTCTTACCTGTCCTTCACCATAAAGTCCTATGGCAGGTTACAGCAATTTAAAAATACAATATTAAAAACAGTTTATAGCCAATTACAGTTATGAGACTAGATTGGGAACGAAAATACTGTATGTATATCTATATCTCCAGGTATCTCTATATGTCGTGGGTTTCAAATACTAGGGTAAGGTACCTTTGGTACCACTTTCTGGCCATCTCCTGTGGTGATGCTGGTGATTCACTTGTCTATTACCATAGGGGTGTTGGGGCTGCCACCAGAGTCCTTGGTTTGCAACCTTTATGTGTTATATCAGAAGTGGGGAGGTTCCCCCCCCAGTTGAGGACATCATCGGTGATGGGGTACCTGTATATCAGCAGTGGCTAGGGCCCAAAGTGGGTAGATCAACCCTTGTCTCTTCTCTTCTTTCTCCCCATCCATTTTTCTTTCTTTGCCACTCTCCTTTTAGATCTGATACCTGGTGACTTTTTCCTTGGACACACCCCTAATATGCAATTCCATCACCTGTGTAAATGGGCAAAGTGCTATTGAGGCTTTTTTGTGCTCCTGTGCCTTTGATTAAAATGCTATATACACCTGCCTATGAGTAAGCCCCATTGAACCGGGCGGACTTACTTCTGAGTAGAGCTTTAGAGAACTGCGCTGTGGAAATCTCTTTGATGATGTAGACACGGTGCCGGGAGAAGAACTAACCTGAGCCACTCCTGTTTGGCACACTTCAGCCATACCTTCCATGACTCAACTTGTGCTAATTGTTTCCTATGCATGCGAGAGCCATGGATTCTCAAGCATGTCTTTGTGGTGTGTTGGCTGCCTGGTGTCCTGTTCCAAAGGGAAAAGGTGATGAGTCAGGGAAAGGGCAGGACAACTCTTGGCCTGTGAAACAGGATGTCAGGGCCAAAGCACCGGGTTTCTTTCCTAAAACCACCCCTTCTCTTAGTCCTAGTCCATTCCAACAACCCCACTTTCCCTTTAAGTATAGAGGCTCATTTCCCTTCTCAACGATTTCTCTTCTGACTTGCCTTGTCACCACACTCTGGCATAAGAATCCTCCTAAACAAACCATTTGGGATGGAATTCATATGCTCCGGCTGCCCCTATGCACCAGGGACAGCCATCAGGGCTGGCTCTACCGTTTAAGCAGAGTGAGGAAGCCACTTCAGGTGGCAGATTCTGGTGTACGTGGGTTGTTGGTGGTAGCATCTCTCTCAGCTGCTCCTTCTGCTCTTGGGGACAGAGCTGTGTGTGTCCCCCTTGTGTTCCCTAAGCTTGCCTGCTGCCTGAGAGTCAGTGTAGTGTAGTGGTTAAGAGTGGTAGACTCGTAATCTGGTGAACTGGGTTCATGTCTCCACTCCTCCACATGCAGCTGCTGGGTGACCTTGGGCTAGTCACACTTCTTTGAAGTCTCTGAGCCCCACTCACCTCACAGTGTGTTTGTTGTGGGGGAGGAAGGGAAAGAAGAATGTTAGCTGCTTTGAGACTCCTTCAGGTAGTGATAAAGCGGGATATCAAATCCAAACTCTTCTTCTTTCTTCCTTTTGAAACAATTTATTTATCAATACAAACATACAGAAATGAATACAAATACAAACATATTAAAGATACAAAAAGTATGATTCTTAAAAAGGAAGTAGGAGCGGAGGACAGATATAGAGAAAACCCGTAAGAACAGTACAGTATTTAAAACCAATTGTTCTAGAAAAACCATTAGGAAATTTATCCGCATTCTTCCGTCTCCATGTTTAGGAGAAGGCTACATTTCAAGGGGAAGGCAGCCCACAACGAACAAATGGGGGAAGCAAAACCAGAACCTGAATTTTTGAGACGCAGACTTTTGACCTGTTGCTCAAGCAATGGCACACATTCCAAGCTGCCTATGCGTTTTGCAGCATTGTATAATGGTCATGGGTTGAAAATATCCTCCAGCTATTTGCAAGTTTAAACAGAGTAATTGGCAGCTTGTGTCAGTTTTACTGTGGCTATTAAATTGCCCGTTGCTCTTCCACCAGCATTTTATCTAATCTTTTTTATCCTTGCCCTTTTGTTTCCAGGAGTATCCTGTACAAGGCAACGCTATAGATATAATTGTATGTGGTAGTGATAATGTTTCCTCTATTTGCGATGGAAAGGGGTACAGTTAGGCCATTGTCAGAAGTATTGGCTTTTTAACGTTTGTGCATTTGTTTATTTTGAAATACCGTATATACCCGAGTATAAGCCGACCTGAATATAAACCGAGACACCTAATTTTCCTACAAAAACCTGGGAAAGCTTATTGACTCGAGTATAAGCCGGTTCACCTTTGCCACTGTGGAGGAGGAGGAGGAATGAGCAGCCCGAAAGCAGCCCTTTGGGCTGCTCCTTCCTCTTCCTCCTTTGCCAAGTTTGCATTTATGCGAGCAGTTCAGGAATGAAACAAGCTGCCTGGGGAGAGTAAAGAACCGCCGTTCTTGTATGCTTCTTAAGGAATGGTTGACTGGGGAGAGCAGGTGGCGGCACGAGCGGAGAGAAAGGGCTTCTTTCTTGACGCCCCCCCACCGCCCACCTCACTCAAGTATAAGCCGAGGGCAGCTTTTTCAGCACAAAAAATGTGCTGAAAAACTAGGCTTATACTCAAGTATATACAGTATATCTACGCTGCATTTCTATGCAAAGACCATCCGAAATGGTTTACAGCAATAGAAGAACTATATCATTTAAATACAAAATAATAAAACCCAGCCTATTCGTTAGGTTTGACTGGCTCATGGTTTTCTGTGTACAGTGGTACCTCTGGTTAAGTACTTAATTCGTTCTGGAGGTCCGTTCTTAACCTGAAAATGTTCTTAACCTGAAGCACCCCTTTAGCTGATGGGACCTCCTGCTGCTGCTGCACTGCCAGAGCACGGTTTCTGTACTTATGCTGAAACAAAGTTCTTAACCTGAAGCATTATTTCTGGGTTAGCGGAGTATGTAACCAGAAGCGTAACCTGAAGTGTATGTAACCTGAGGTACCACTGTATATATGTATGTGTGCTATGATATTTGTGCTTCTGGAAGTGGAAAAATCCCCCTTTGCTCTGCTGTCACTTGTCCTTGTCTTGTTTCCTTTGCCACAGCTCAGAAAGGAAAACACACAGGAAAACAAAACAGAAATACACTGTCTGTAGTTGAGGTTTTCAGATCTGCTTACACACATTTCTTTTCTGGGGCTTTCTGCATCTTGCTGCATTGGCTATGCAGTGGGTTTTTGAAGCAGAATGGATCTCATATTCTCACAAGGATATGCAATGAACCTAGCATGAATCCTCAGGTGTTTACACTTTACCATCCTGGGATTCAGCAAATTTGACCCTGAATGCAGTGCCAGCAGGACATGTGCCACTCCAGGGCTGTTTCTCCTCTTGACGTCATAGGATTTCAACAGGAGCAGCTTCAGGTTACTGCAAGGAAACCACTGCAAGTAATAACATTGACTGGTCCAAACACTCTCTTGAAAACTGCTGGAGCGGACACACCTTTGGTGCAGAGTTCCAGCTTTCAGGAAAATTCGTTCTCAATGAATTTCAGAAGGCTGGTCTATTATCTGCTCAGACAGTGGTTCAGCACTTTTGATATTCTGTGATATAATTATTTACAGCACAAGATTAAAAATGCTATCATCAACTGCTGGTCTTTGGCACATGTTATCACATCCTTGTGGGTCTTTGAGCTTTTTTGGCCCTAGGACTGTGTAGGGACTTACCGGGCAATTTCTAGAAATAGAACTCCCCCATTTCAGGTTCCCTTTTTGAGACAAAAACACATTCAGCAAAACAGTTGTATCAGCAATGAGTCTGGCTAGTGCAATGCGGCTTTCCCTCATCTTCTCTCCCCATGGGCCCATGCATGCCCCCCCATCAACCCCAGAGGGTTGGGAGAATCCCTAGAACAGCACATGGGGGCAGGAAAGCAAAAAATGGTTGCATTGGCAGAACAATAATAATAGTGTGAAATTGGATTCCTCCCATGGTTTTGTCAAAAAAGAAGAGACAATCTGTTCGCCAAGCAGCAGACATAGCTACAGTGGTGACCTGCACCAGACTACTTATGAAACCTCCAAATTAAACTAAACTAAATTGAACGAAGTATATAATTCTGAGGCATGGGTTTCTTTCCTGCCCTAGTTTGGACCTTGGCATTTCACTGACTGTATTCCTCTGATCCTCCTTAAGTCTCTTTTGTGGATTGGCCTTCAAAGATCACTGATGATATTTCACTTCATAGCGAAACTGCCCTGATACTCCTTTTTAAACACCCCCCCTTGGACCCATGCAGATGTCACTTAAGGCTTTCCTATGTGCCTCTGAGTGCTGGAGGGGCTCTATAAAAAAATCCCATACGCCCAAAGACTCTGCGCATGCCCACTAGGGGAAATAGGAAGCCCTGAACACTCGTTCTTCAGATGCCCTCTATATGAAGAAGCTCAAAGGGAGATCATGGACCCCATACTGGTGAGGTTTGCAAGCCTCCCAGAAAAGCAGTTATACAACCTGCTCTTGTTAGGTAAAGACCCGATGATTACCAGGGCGGTTGCCAGATTTTGTGTCCAAATTTGCAGATATAGACCTTCTTCTCAGCCCATCTAAGTTTCTCCTCAATGGAATCTCGAGTGAGCCGGGCTCAGCCTTCTGCAGCCACTATTTTAAATCTTTAACATTGTAATGCAATTAATAATTTTCTTTTAAATCTTGTTCAAAGAGTTTTATATATGTAACATCCCCAGAAAGTGTTTCGTCAAAGGGATCCGCTGTATTTATTTTTATTTTTACTTTACCTCCTTTTTAAGAGCTGGTCTTTGACCGTAATAAAGAATGATTTGATTTGATGTGCCTCTGTTTGATTGCAAATGACACACATTCATGCAAATGGCTGCTGGAGATTACTGAATCTGTACTTTTCTAGAGAAGCAGACTTCTTAAATGGCATTTGCGCACCTCTTCGGAAACAGGTTTTAAGATGCACATGTTCAAAAAGTCATGTTGGCAGCAGCCCTTAGAATCCAGCTAAAATCACATAGTTCAGCTATGAAGTGTCTGAACTTGGCTGGGCCAACAGAAATGTCTGATCACAGCTTGGCAGTTCCTGCTCCCCTCCCCCTTCCATGCTTCCCCCTGAGGCTCTTTCAGCAAGGCAGATCCCCATGTTTGGACACGTTGGGGGGGGAAGGAAGGCGTTCAAATCTTGTACTTTGTCAGAGATGACATTAAATGCTTTAAGATTTATTTATTTTTAAAAAACACACACACTGTGGGTGGCTGGCTGGCTGGGTGTAACAGACAACCACAGACAACATAATTGCACATAAGCCCCACCCATTGAGGACACAGCAGCAGGACAGCGGATTCCATTCATATCCTCTGGTCAGAAGCAGCTCGGTGTCCAGCAGGATCAGCAGGAAGCAGAGCCATACTAACGTATTCACACCTCTGCTGTAACCCTGGTGTTCAGTCCTCAGGGAGACTTCCAGCTAAGTCACTGAACTGCTGGTGCAGTTTAACCTTGACCCGACTCACTTGCAAGCACATGCATATACCTTTGGTGATAATGGCAGAGGCAAGCAGTGGGGGGACTGTTGTGGGTTCTGGTAGCAATAAGTCCAGTAACACTTCTTAGTGAACAGCTCTTTATTATAAGGATTGGACAAGACTGGGGAATAGGGGGTAGGGAAAGCTCTATTTATAGACACATTGGGACAGAGGGAAAAGATACATTTAAGTGGGAACCAATAACATTCAAACTTTCCGGCGGGACCCAATCAGGCTGTGGATTGTGATTGTACTCTTTAAATTGACCAATGACAGTACTCTACCCGGCTGACAGAATATCTTACTTAATACACAAGGAATGCATTGTCTACACTGACTGCCAGTGGCTCGTCAGGGTTTCAGTTAGGGTTCTCTACCAGTCCTACCCGGAGACGCCAGGGATTGAACCAGAGATCCCCTGCACACAGAGCAGATGCTCTAACACTCAGCTACATCCAATCCTTTTGCTGTATCCCTGGTGATGCCAATGCACTACTGCACCCTCAAGCTCCATTTATTCTCTGGCTTAACCCTTCTTTATTTAAGTGATGCTCTTTGGTGTGGGTGACACGGGTGGCGCTGTGGGTTAAACCATAGAGCCGTGACGGGGTGAGCTCCCATTGCTCGGTCCCAGCTCCTGCCAACCTAGCAGTTCGAAAGCATTTCAAAATGCAAGTAGATAAATAGGTACCGCTCCGGCAGGAAGGTAAACGGCGTTTCCGTGCGCTGCTCTGGTTAGCCAGTAGCGGCTTAGTTATGCTGGCCACATGACCCGGAAGCTGTACGCCGGCTCCCTTGGCTAGTAATGCGAGATGGGCGCTGCAACCCCAGAGTCGGACACGACTGGACCTAATGGTCAGGGGTCCTTTACCTTTGGTGTGGGTGCAGGGCTGATTTCCAGGTAGGAATTTTGAAACTTTTTGACGCAGCCCTTACTCTTGTCTGGCCTTCCTCAGAAGTCAAATTGACAATAGCAATGATATATGGGCTCCCAACTTGTTACCTGGAGGAGAAATTTACTGTACTGAGAGACAGTAAGGACCCACAGGCCCTTCACACACTTGTTCAGTACATAAGAGGTTGTTTTGTGCGAAGCTCCCTCCAGTTTTCTATGTACAAGCATTTGTGTGTGAGGTGTGTCTGTGTGTGAATATGGAAATCTGGGCATTTGTCCATCTATGAGCACCTACCAATAGTAGAACAGTACAGGCCAGGCAGAGGTTGACCACTCAGTCTGCTGTTTGTGAGAAGCTGCTCCTAATTCCCGAGGAGGAGACAGGACCTGCCAAAGTGGGGGGTTTCCAATATGATGCTCTCTAGATGCTATTGGATTGCAACTCCTGGCATCCCTGATAGTTATCCATGCTGTGTGGGGACAGTGAGAGTTGGGAGTCCAGCAAAACTGGGGGAGGGGGAAAGGGGGTCACCACATGCATTCACCCTGTGCTAAGGAATTCCGCTGGCATGGGAGGCGGGGTGTCCTTGGTGTGGGACTTACCAATAGCAGAAGCAGCCGTGTGGAATGAGACAACCAAAAAATGGCTTCCTTCCAGAGCCGGTGAGAATAATGTTTTGCGCCTGCTTATTCATCACTCTCTGATGAATAACTGACAGCAGGTTTGCCAGCGACTTGGGATGGGATCCAAGAATGGAAATTATTTTCTTCTAGTGTCTGAAGTTTCTGTGGTGCTATTTTAGGAGCAATTAAGAGCCATCAAGTACTTTGGTTCCATCCACCCGGGACCGTCTTTCTAACAAACAATTGAAATCACTGCTAGGCCAATTTTCAAAGCAATTTTCACATGTTTTGCCAGGGTGGGGCAAAAATATCACTCAAGGATCAGATTAATCATCAAGCAGGGGAATTTAAAGAACTTCCTGGGGTAGATCTACCTTTAAATACAAGGTTGCCAGCTCCACTTTTTAGAAAATGGTCACAATGCAACTCTCTCCCCTGCCCCCAATGCCCCTGAGAATGGCCCCCCTTCTCAACCCTCCTTTATTTATTTTGATAATGCATTTTGTGCAGGGTCAAATGTGAGGAAAAAAATATTCTTACTCCTTAATAGAACTTTTTCATCCTTGCCTAAAAGCTATACATGTCATTACATTTGCAGGAATTGCTATTGCTTCCTAAAAGATGTATGAGAATCTCTTTTCCTAGCATTTGAGAGCTACAGGAGAGATGGCGATAATGAAAAACGGCCCTCTTTTTTTAGCATCTAAAAGCTGTAGAAGGATTTGCATTCTCACATAGCTCTTAGACACTAGCAGTGACACAAGGGAAGGTGGACTCCCACAGCTAAGAGTCTTGTCTTTTCCAGACTTTTCAGATATGTGACATTTACATCGTATTTAACCTAAAAGTTAACATTAGTAGAAAGAGAATAATTTGGTGAGCAGCAGCTCTTAATAATCAGTTGTGAGTGTTAGAAGAATGTAATGCTTTCAGGCTTCCCACAGGCAATTGGTTCTCACCTGTGAGAACAGGATGTGTTAGATGGGCCGTGGGCCTGATCCAACAGGCTTGTCTTATGTTCTTATCAATTGTGGTTTTAGGATGCTAACGCTTGCTAACTTCTTCTCGTTACAGATTGCCTCTTTAGAGTATGTCCCATGAATCGCTATTCTGCCCAGAAACAATACTGGAAAGCCAAACAAACCAAACAGGACAAGGATAAAATAGCCGATGTGGTACTGCTGCAGAAACTTCAGGTATGACAAGCTCCAAAAAACATATTAATCACATCTCTTTTTGATCTGGCAAGACTGGAGGACCTTTCCATTGCTTCCTGCTTTAGATCTTGCTGTATTGTCTACCCTCAGCATCATGCTTGCCGGGCAGGAAGTGCAGTGGCTGCTGCTGCCCCCTGGAATTGGTAGGGTGGAAGGCAGGCAGACCAACAATAAGGGGGAGTCAGAGCCAATGACAGACAGAGCCAACCTCTTGGTTGTTCTGCCACCCTCAGAAGCTCAGCGGTAAGGGATTCTCTGTGGCAAAGCCCAAGTTGTGGAATTCCCTCCCCGCAGAGTTTCATGTAGCAACTTTAATCATATCCTGGTCTCTCTCCCTCTTTCTCTTTCTCTCTCTCTCTCTCTCTCTCTCTCTCTCTCTCTCTCTCTCTCTCTCTCTCTCTCTCTCTCTCTCTCTGTGTGTGTCTCTGTGTGTGTGTGTGTACAGTGATACCTTGGGTTTCGAATGTCTCCATTGATGAACGTTTTGGTTTTCAAATGCTGTAAACCTGGAAGTAAATGCTTCGATTTTCGAACACGCCTTGGAAGTCAAACATGCTACACAGCTTCCGCTTAGTGCAAGATCCAGAGGTGTAGCTGTCGTCTATTGAGGTTTTGGTTTTTGAACGTTTCGGAAGTCAAACGGTCTTCCGGAACAGGTTATGTTCGAAAACTGAGGTACCACTGTATGTATGTACAGTGGTACCTCTAGTTACGAACTTAATTCGTTCCAGAGGTCCGTTCTTAACCTGAAACTGTTCTTAACTAGAGGCATGCTTTTGCTAATGGGGCCTCTTGCTGCCGTTGCGCCGCCGGCACACAATTTCTGTTCTCTTCCTGGGGCAAAGTTCTCAACTCGAGGTAACGCTTCCAGGTTAGCGGAGTTTGTAACCTGAGGCGTTTGTTACTTGAGGTACCACTGTATGTATGTATGTATGTATATATATGGGATACACTCTATTATTGTGATAGAAAATTGTTTTTAATATTGTATTTTTAAATTGCTATAACCTACCCAGGTAGAAGAAATAATAATAATAAGAATAATAATAATAATAATAATAATAATCCTCCAAATTTATCTTCACTGCTTTATGGCATGTAAACTTTCTCTTTTTTGGGAATTTTATTTATTTATTTATTTATACTTTTCAATTTTATACATTTCACTAATCTTATACATTTCACTAAAAACGTTCTTTTTAAAAAAGCTGGGATTCTTAGGATGCTGAATTCTGTGCCCAGAACCATTCCTTCGCATGTGCATTGTGCAACTGGGAAATGCACACTGGCCTGACTTTATAGAAGGGCTTGCATTTGCACTGCCTTATTTCACGCCGCCCCCTCTGTATAATGAGCCCCAGCTGTTCTTCTGGTTGCCTGGATCACGTCCAGAGCCTCCCCCCCCCACGTTGCGTAATGAGATTCTAACAGTAATTCACACCATCAACAATTGTGGTTAGCCTACATGGAGACAAATGAGTAAATTAATATTTGAAATATAATGGAAGTAGATTTTCTGTGCAAGGAGAGGCATAGCTTGGCTTCATTGTTCCTCACCTCTCCCAGCTGAGGCATTTATGTATGCCATAATTTCTGAGGAGTGTCCCCAGAAAAACAATAAATAAAAAGAGCAAAGCAAAAATGCAAGTCCAACACCCAAACAAAATAACCCACAACAGGGAAAAAAAAGATTTAAAGCAGAGGCAGAAAAACCAGCCCTAACATTCCTGATTCTTCAAAAGTGCTTGTGTGTTTTGAGGCTACAATGCAGCCTTGTTGCAGACAACTTTTTAAAAAATGAGGCCTGTTTTCATTTTTCAAGGACATCCCCCCTGCCCCGACCAGGTTAGGCTGATAACTGTATTTCAATCAGAGGAAATGATTTTCTAAAATAGAAACAGAAAGAACGGAAATCCAGTCTCACTTTTTTTTTTTAGAGCAATCTGAATTTTGCTGGGGCAATTCTCCCAAATATTTGAAGTTGAATGGCACCATCAGAGCCAGCCTTGCAGCAAAGTTTTGCACGTGTGTACTCAGTATCAAGTCTCAGTGAGTTCAGTACACAAATCCCATTAAACTGTGTATTGGGTTGCAGTCTAAATTCATTTTGGTGGCTTTGGTGAAATAGTGGCCCATCTTTAAGCATCCTGATTGACTCTGTTATGCTCCATTAGGGTGATGAGAAGGAATTCTTGTCCTCCTTCCCATGTTGAGCCTTGGTGAGACCCTGTGTTATGAGCCCTTGTTATCTGATGTTCAGGCAGGAACAGCAACATCCTTTAGAGCTTCCACCTCCTGATTTTGGGCCTTTCATATGGAACACCTTAGCTGACCAGCTCCCTTCTGGCTTTTGGTTTTAAATTATTATTTATGAAAGCTCTTTGAATTGTTTGGCTGGTGCGGTAGGTGGGATAGAGATGGAGGCTGCTTTTATTCATTCCTTGGCTATTTCCTGATCCCTGCTGGTTATGCTATTGTTTGCTAATTTATTTATTTTGGAAAATATTTATATCCTGCTCTCCGTCCAACCATTTCAAGGCGAGGTATACAACAAGCACTAAAACAACAAATACAGCTACAAGTCAGGAGCAGATAAAATACTAAAGTAACAAATAATCTTAACATGCAAGTACCGGCCGTTGCAAAATTAAGATGAGAGATTAACAAACAATTAAATGGCACTGTATTTTTTTTTTATTGCGGGCGCAGGTTTTTTGGTGGATGAGGTTTTTTTTAAAAGAAATAACATTGATTCATGTTAGAAGTAAATAAATGCACAAAATCCTCCTCCTTTACCATTCAATGTGGTTTGCAGGCTTCCACATGGGAAGACCTGTTCCCATGTGGGCTGTGGGTTCCCCTATGCACTGTGCTTGCTCAGTTTAAGCTCTACTCCTAGCCTAGCCTTCTGAAAATGGGATCCCTTACCTGCTTACTTGATGATTTGCAATTTCTTGCCATGAAGGTTATTCCTCCAGTTGGCTCTGTCTAAGAACCAGTAAAGTTATTTAAGGTGGGTCCACCACTTACACATAATTTGCTTACATGATTGCAACCTTAGGCGCATGCCCAATGAATGGATGAATGAATGAATGAATGGAGAGTGGGGAATCTGTGTCCCTGAAAGAGTTTTTAGCCCTTAGCTTTGTGGACCCGACTCTGGGAAGGGCTCTAGGAACCATGGCAAAGCAGAACTCCCATATGCCCAACCCTTGGAGCTGATGCAAAAGGACATCATGTCCCATGGTAACAAAATCTGCCAGGTTGAGGAACCAGGTCACACTCTCCCCATCTTGCTTCCAACAAAGGTAATCAAGCAGGGAAACCAAAGCTGTTCCAAACTGTGTACACATTTTAAGCTTAAAATTCAGCTAAAGTCACTCTTATTCTCAATTTGGATCGAAGCTGGCTTGGGGGAAAACTCATCAAAACACAGTAATTCCTAAGAAACAACAGGACAGATCTAGATTGTAGCTAACATTGTATGTACACCGCTTCCCAGACTGCACTGGATGCAGAGTAAAATTCAGACACAAATTCAATCTGGACACAGAATTCAGGCTAGAAGCCAGATTGAAATGCAGCTGCAAATAGTCCTATTGGTTCAAAAATATAATTTTGTCTTTTTAAAAGCTCTACCCTAGGCAGATGCTAAGGGCTGGCTTCCAATAATGCTAGCCAGGGGCTCCTGTTTTTTTTTTTTTTTTTGTTCGGAGTGGAGATGGGTGGATGGGTTCAGTTTGCACCTGTGCAGTGGCACTTCATTGTTCCTGGTGAGCCATAGTTTGTTTTAACTCTGGCTTACTGTTACATGCAAACTAGGCTGTACTATACTTTCTCCAGTAATGGTGTAGAGAAGGAAGCTACAGGTCACTGAGTTCTCTCCACAAACAGTGGAAATAATCTGTCATGTTTTTAGTTTCTGAGACTACAAGACATGCTTCCAAACATTTTTTTTAACAGCTAAAAACTTGCATTCAAAAAGCAAGCAAACTAATAAGAATGGAGATGCCTCTTTCTCCTCTCTCCTCTCCTCTTTTGTTAGGTTTTCCCTTTTCTTGTCTTTTCTTCTTTCGTCCTTTGTTCTATTTTAGACCAAGTAGCTGTTTTATATTAGTATTTTATAAAAAAAGATACTTTGTAATTGGTATGTATTTTTGTATATCTCTGAATAAGTATCAATAAATACTTTTTTTAAAAAAAGCAAGCAAGCAAGAAGTCTTACAAAACTGAATTTTGCACCCAGTATCTAATTCTACCCTTATGTAGAATTGGGAATATGCATAGCCCTGAATACAGACTATTGTGCCAGTTTAATCTTTATGGGCTACAGGAAGAGCAAGGACTCCACTGAAGCACAGAGAGAATTTCAAATGGTGCCTTCATTTGCTGTTGTTTCTGATTCCTTCCTAGGATCAGAAGGTTCAATCAGGCACACTTTTCTTTGCCTTGCGTACCTAGATCCGTTTCACTATCTGCTCCATCCCATACTTCCTGTACTCTGACCCAGCCCAGGAGCCTCAGGGGTTATTTGCTTATTTTTCTTTCAGTTCCTTTCGCTGCCGGTATTTCTCCTGAGCAGCAGGCTTGTCCCAAGCTGTGCAGGCTCAGCTTTCCTCTCCTTTGCTACCAGACTGGAAACCCGAGTCAAATATTAATCCGGTGTTTTGGAGAGATTAGGGTTTAATTAAATAAAAAGTGCAGTAGCGTTTCTGAGGGCTTTGGATTGCCAGTGAAGCATCCGAGAAGAGCCAGACTCTGCCAGGGTGGATTTGTGGTCAGGGCACCACCTACTTGGAAGATGGTTTTATTCCATGGCTTGAAGTGGCTGACTCATGGCTAATGGCTGTTCTCTTGCACCGCACAAGCAATTCTCTTTCCTGCAGGGCAACCTCAGAAATCCACCCTCACTGCTCCTTTCTTTATCTGATACTCATCTGACCAGCCATGTCCTTGCAGTTATATCCCCAATCATCCTGAAGTGAACTGAGAAGTAGCAAAGAACTTAACGGGCTGAAGGGAAGTTTCCCTGAACTTTTCCCCTGAACTGATTTCATTTCAACAGTTCAGTTGTATGCAAAGTGGCATGAACCTAGCATGTGGGATGAAGAGTGTGGTTGTCATGGACATCAGAGCTGATGTGAAGGGTTGACATGGATGGGCATCTGCCAGAGGCCTACATCCCAGTGGGGGGTCCCACTGACAAGAGCTCCCCCTGGTCCTGCTCTTCCTCTTCTTCACTGCAAGCTGCCTGCTTGTTCACCTGCCTCTTGCTCTGACCCTTGATTTGAAGTATTCCCTTCAATATATTTTTTGGGGGGTAATTCCTGGTTTGGATTCATTCTGCTATGGTCTGTGTTTCCGTACAGCATGCTGCACAGATGGAGCAGAAGCAGAACGAAACTGAGAATAAGAAGGTGCATGGGGACGTGGTGAAGTATGGAAGCGTCATACAGGTATGGAAGGTTGCCTTTCTCCTCCACTTCTGAGAGCTGGAAAAGGTGAAGGAAAGGCAACCAAAAGCGGTTGGGAGTGGGGCGGGGAAGAGCAACTCGCCTTTGAGGAAACGAAAGGTTTAGAGAAAAATGGCGATTGAGGAGGGATGTAGAAAAGCATGTATGGTGTGGGAAATGTGGACAGAGAGAGGTTTTCCCTCCCAGTCTCATAATACTAGAACCTGGAGATACCCAATTAAACTGAATCTTGGGAGAGTCGGGGAAGGGGAAAAAAAAGCATTTCCTCACACAGTGCATAGTGAAATGATTGTTAAGCCAGCCTGGGAATTGTAGCTCTGGGAGGGGTGTAGGGGTCTCCTATCAACTCTCAGCACCCTTCATGAACTACGGCTCCCAGAATTATTGGGTGGGAGGAGGGAGCCACAACAGGTTAAAGTGTTATCATAGTGCTTTTAACATAAGTTGTGAATGTGGCCTAAGTCTTTTTCAAGCACTCTGTGTAACTGAGTACCGCACAAGGTTCCAGGTAGGAACTGTCCTGCTTCGTGTTTGGTTTTCCAGCTTCTCCACATGAAGAGTAATAAATACCTGACTGTTAACAAGCGCCTTCCTGCCTTATTGGAGAAGAATGCCATGAGGGTGACGCTCGATGCCACAGGCAATGAAGGCTCCTGGCTCTTCATTCAACCCTTCTGGAAACTGAGGAGCAATGGAGATAACGTGAGTGTGTTATGGGGAGGCAGAAAATAACATGTGACTCTTCCCAGTAATACTGCTATAAGCTTTAGGCCATGTGGTGCCCCTCAGATGTGGCTGGACTACAACTCCCATCATCCCTATCAATGGCCATACTTTCTGGGGTTGATGGGAGTTGGTAGTCCAATAACATCTAGAGGTCACCTTGTTCTCTATCCCTGCTGTAAGCTGTATATCTCCAAAGGCTTTACAAGCTGGTATTGGTTTAGGATTGTCAACTTCCCAGTGGAGCAGGTGCCACTTTTAAGGAGAAGAAATCTCTGAGAGGGGCAGCAACTTGACTTGAAACGCACAAGGAGTTTGGCGACTGAGCTCCCAGGGTGGATTCTCAGTCCCAAACCTAATTTCCCGGAAAGATATTTGCACATTTTCTGGCCTGAAATTTATTAAAGGAGAGATTGATTTGGGGGGGGGGGTACTGTGTCATGGAAAGGAGTACATAATCGGGCCAAGTTCACAGATGCTTCTTTATTACTCAGTGGTTGCAGTGTCAAATGATGATTTATGTGTGCATGGCCACAGCTGCAGACTGAGTTTTCATATCAGCTCGCACAAAGTGCTTTTTTGATAGAGGCGGTTCACATTGTTGCAAGTAATTGAATGGTAAGGTATCAACTTAAGAGCTTCTGGGTGATATGCATGCATATGAGAATCAGCTCCCCCCCCCATTGGAAATGTATTTGCAATTCAAACAGGTAACTAAAGATTTGGCAGGAAATGTGGGATTTGTTGGCTGCAATCTTACACTTAGTTACCTGGAAGTAAGCCTCATTGTAGGGACGCAGGTGGCACTGTGGGTTAAACCACAGAGCCTAGGGCTTGCCGATCAAAAGGTCGGTGGTTCGAATCCCCATGACGGGGTGAGCTCCCGTTGCTCAGTCCCAGCTCCTGCCAACCTAGCAGTTCAAAAGCACCTCAAAAAGTACAAGTAGATAAATAGGTACCACTCCGGCGGGAAGGTAAATGGCGTTTCCGTGCCCTGCTCTGGTTCGCCAGAAGCGTCTTAGTCATGCTGGCCACATGACCCAGAAGCTGTACACCAGCTCCCTCGGCCAGTAAAGCGAGATGAGCGCTGCATCCCCAGAGTTGTCCGCAACTGGACCTAATGGTCAGGGGTCCCTTTACCTTTAAGCCTCATTGTGCTCCTTGGGAGTTGAGTAGACATGCATAGACTTGTGCTGCCAGTTCCTCAGTTGCCATATTTTCTTCATGTACACTGGATATATTTTAGGGGAACTTCCATACTTCAGGCCAACACTCGCTAACCCCGAAGTTCTCAGACTGTGGTCCACAGACCACCAGTGGTCTACTTCATTCAGGTTGTCCATGGTGTGTCTGAAGAACACTTACATGTTGAATTCTACAGCGTTCCAATTGTAAGACAGTAACCTACATACAATATAAGACATCAAAGAAGTGCTAAAAATACAATTAAAAAATCCTACAGCATCTAGCACAGCGCATTACACTTGCTACAGCAGGCAGGAAAGAACCATTAAGTGATCTGCCAAGGTCCTCAGCAACATTTAAGTGGTCTGGGGTGGGGGCAGGGGCAGGAAAGGTTTTCGACTACTGTCCTAACTATTATGACATCCTTCCTCAGGTAGTTGTTGGAGACAAAGTGATTCTGAATCCTGTGAACGCTGGGCAGCCACTACATGCCAGCAACTATGAACTTGCTGATAACCCAGGATGCAAAGAGGTACCAGGAACCTGGGAGAAGGGAATTGGTGTGAATATGGGGCGTCAATGACAGTGGCCTGAGCTAGATTGCTATTTTACACCCCCCCCCCCCGCTTACAGGATTTAATTTGGGGCTAGTCACGTGTAATGGGTGAGGGTGGTGCTGTGGTCTAAACCACTCAGCCTCTTGGACTTGCCGATCAGAAGGTTGGCGGTTTGAATCCCCGCAACAGAGTGAGCTCCCGTTGCTCTGTCCCAGCTCCTGCCAACATAGCACTTCAAAAGCATGCCAGTGCAAGTAGATAAATAGGTACCGCTGTGGCGGGAAGATAAATTGCGTTTCTGTGTGCTCTGGTTTCCGTCACGGTGTTCCATTGCGGCAGAAGCAGTTTAGTCATGCTGGCCACATGACCTGGAAAGCTGTTTGTAGACAAACGCCGGCTTCCTCTGCCTGAAAGTGAGATGAGCTCCGCAACCCCCTAGTCATCTTTGATTGGACTTAACCATCCAGGGGTCTTTTACGTTTTACCTTAGTTGTGTGTAACATGTGGATCTTCTAATAGCTCTTTGTTTTCCTAGGTGAATTCTGTCAATTGCAACACCAGCTGGAAGATCAACTTGTTTATGCAGTTCCGGGACCACATGGAAGAAGTGCTTAAAGGGGTAATAAATGAGCATGTGTCCGTCAGCCTTGAGTCGCTCTGCTGAGGACATCTGCTGAGTTTAGTTTGGCTTTCAAAGAATCTCGCTTTAGTGTTTGCTACATATGTAGCAGGGCTCCTGGTTTAAAACAAAATGTGGTTTGTCACTAAACAAGCTAATTTCAAACCATAGGCCATGAAGCTGGATGGTTTAACTTATCGTTGTTTTGAACCAGGAACCCTAGCTTGCACATAATGGTAACTGGAAATTGTTTGAAAGGGAAACTCAACTTGGCAGAAGTATTCCTCCTAGTCTTGTGGGAGGAGGTGAAGGAAGGGGGAAGTGTTCAAGTTTGATGTTTTACTTGTCCTTGTTGAAGCTCATCCACAGAGCTCCACGTGCAGAGTGTACTGTTACTCCCTTGCATTGTGGTTTCCTAGACAGCAAGAAACTCTTTTTGCACATCTTTTTTTTGTATTTGACTGACAGGGGGACGTGGTCAGGTTGTTCCATGCAGAGCAGGAGAAATTTCTCACCTGTGATGAATACAAAGCCAAGCTGCATGTTTTTCTTCGAACTACCTTGCGGCAATCGGCCACATCAGCCACAAGCTCCAATGCACTCTGGGAAGTTGAGGTGAGTGCCAGGCCTATTTGCAGGTTTTTGCTTGCAAAAAGTTGGCTTTCCCTTTCCCTATATTATTTAATCTGAATGCATTATTACCTTAGCTTACATGGCAGGTCTATGTGTTTTGGTGTCCCAATTCTGTGTCTCCCTGATGATCAACAACAGGAATGTCCATACCTGTCAACCTTCCCTTTTTTTGCGGGAAATTCCCATATTATAGCATTGGAAAAAAGGGGAAAAAGGGAAAAGGTTGACAGCTGTGGGAATGTCCATGGGAGACAGCATTGCATTCTGGGTTGTTTTAAATAGTGACAATGAGGGATTAATTGTGCTCACGGTGGACTTAGCCTTGGCATTTACTTTCAAAGCTTTAGACCAATCTTGGAACAAAGAAATTTTAGAAATTAAGCACTGGGATAACGTGAAATTTCTCAAGTTTCAAATTCTTAGCTAAAATAAAGATTCCTATTGGATTACTCGGCACGCCAGGAGATGGCACATAACTCCTACTGAAGCTTTTAGGGAGCTAGAGAGATCAGTTCTCCTTGCTATGCTCCTTGGTGACAAAGAATAGCCTCATTACAAGAGCCAAAGCTAGGCTAGAAAAGAAGAGTGGATTCTGGGTAAATGTATAACAATAGTGCCATCAGATAATGCATTGTTATTACTCATTGTCAGAGTTTGTCTAACATTTTAAAAGTATCTCAAATAAGAGAAAGGCTCTTGCTTCGCTTCTCAGCAAAATAAATCTGAAGGTGTTACCAAATGTTGATGTATCCTTTGTTTAAATGTGTAAATTCCATGACCAGAGCCAACCACAAGGAAGGCTTCTGTGCAGCATTGGTGACTAATGCTTTAGTCAAGTGGCATGGACAGCTCAGGTAGTCAGGTAGCCTTGAAGAGCCAGAGGATTCAGGCATCCCTGTGCTTTGGCTAGCACTTGCAAAAAGGCAAGTATCAGACCTGCAACTAACAACACACTGATTTTGCTTTCCAGGTGGTCCATCATGATCCCTGCCGTGGTGGAGCTGGGCACTGGAATGGCTTATACCGCTTCAAGCACCTTGCCACGGGGAACTATTTGGCAGCAGAGGTGAGAGGAACTGAGCAGACTCTAGCAGGTTGGGTTCTGTGTAGACTCCAGTAGGTTGTGGTTTGGGTTGCCTCCACTAATCAACACTACGTTAAAGCTGAACTTCAAGCTAAAACCTGGCAATATGTTAGGATGAGTCATCTTATTGGCTCCGTTTAGGGCGAACTCTAGAGCCATGCCTTTTGATGTAGTATCAGTTTGCCCTTTCCTCTTTCTTTAGCAAAGTGTCACAAACCCTAAAGCATTATAACATTCCAGAATTGCAGGCTGCGCCACTATCTCCCCTGCACATCTCCCCGCCCCAGCAGCTAAGTTTGACTGGTGGGTAGGGACTCTCACCTGTCAATTGCCTGGTGTCCACAATGATGCCCAGTGGCCTGTACTTGCTTCCCTGTTATCTGGGCCTAATTCTCATGCCAGATCCAGGCTCATGCTAGATCTGCCTACCTCACCCCCATCTTTTGCCCTGGTTGCTGTGAGTGTAGGGCTGCCGATTTGGTGATTGTTCTGCCACTTCATAAAACAGTGTTGTAGTGGGTGGGGAGTGAGCATTGCACCCAAATTCTGCAGAGTGTACTTCATATTTTCAAGATCACAAACTGTGCAGTTCGTGCTTTCATATAAGCACATGCAAATTGAACTAGGCACTCCCGTCATCTGACTAAGCCGTACTACTTAAGTGAATGCATTCTCAACAGTATATGTTCCATATAAGTGACATCCTATGGAGAATACCGCAGGGCAGGAGTCAGCAAACTTTTTCAGCAGGGGGCCGGTCCACGGTCCCTCAGACCTTGTGGGGGGCCGGACTATATTTTGAAAAAAAGTATGAACAAATTCCTATGCCCCACAAATAACCCAGAGATGCATTTTAAATAAAAGCACACATTCTACTCGTGTAAAAACACGCTGATTCCCGGACTGTCCGCCGGCCAGATTTAGAAGGTGATTGGGCTGCATCCAGCCCCCAGGCCTTAGTTTGGGGACCCCTGCCCCAGGTCTCTCCAGCACTCTACAGAGGGGCCTGCCATTTTTCTTATGGTGGACAGAGACTCTCCAGACTCTTCTCTGATGCTGTTTGCATGAACAGCCATTCAGAAGTAGGAGTGTGTGACAATACTCCAAAGTGGGGTCCACACTCCTATTTCCTCCTTGCTCAAATTCCTCTGTCAGTGAGAACAGTAGGGAAGTTGTGGTGCATCGTGAGGTTTGCTGTGCTGAAGCCACACTTTATGTGAAAACAGCTTAAGGGGAGCCGTCTTCTTTGAACTGATCTTGCCTTCACTGTTATAAATGGTTCTTGGGTGACTCTAGGCCACTCTCATAGCTCTTTATTGCTTACAGTGATGGACCAGGGCCATAAACAATATTATTGCTGGTCTGTGCTGCTCATGCCAGGCACTTCCCAGCAACTCAAGCCTACTGGTACAGCCTCTTCTGTTATGAAGCCTTTCATCACTTTATAGCCGTTTCCCTTTCTCAGCTTGATTAGTGGCTACAGAGGAAGGATTCTCTTTGTTTGTTCTCTTTGAGCCAATATCTGCTTTCCCTTTTAGTGGATTATGCTCAGTGTTTACTAGCTCCAAAAAAATGTGGCCTGGTAGGTCGCAGCTCACTCAAACATCTCTCAACCAAATCCTGTTTCCTTGTGCCTTTGGATAGTATGATGATCTGGCCAAAGCAGCTGAAGCACTGGGAGCCAGTGTGGTGTAGTGGTTAAGAGCGGTAGACTCGTTATCTGGGGAACTGGGTTCATGTCTCCACTCCTCCACATGCAGCTGCTGGGTGACCTTGGGCTAGTCACACTTCTCTGAAGTCTCTCAGCCCCACTCACCTCACAGAGTGTTTGTTGTGGGGGAGGAAGGGAAAGGAGAATGTTAGCCGCTTTGAGACTCCTTCGGGTAGTGAAAAGCGGGATATCAAATCCAAACTCTTCTTCTTCTTCTTCTTCTTCTTCTTCTTCTTCTTCTTCTTCTTCTTCTTCTTCTTCTCCCAGAGTCTGAATGTGTAGCATTATAAACTATGTTATTCAATCTCCTGGCTTTTAGTGTCATATCACGCATAAAAAAAATAGGCTGATATTTTTATTTCTTCAACTTTCCAGGAAAACCCCAGTTACAAAGGAGACACAGGAGAACCAAAGTCCACGGTAAGTTGTCTGTTGCATTTGGCTTGCTTGTGATAGTTTGGCTTAGCCAGACATAGGCAAACTTGGTCCTCCAATCTTTTTAAAACGTACATTCATAAAATCATTAATTTATTTTTATCAATTTATTTATTACCCACCCTTCACCCTGAGGTCCTGGGGTGGGTTGGTTACAGCATTAAAAACAATACTAAAAACAAAACCACGGGGAGCGTTAAGCATTCCTCTTAGTAATAGTTTTCACAGCACTCTTACCTCAGTGCCTCTAACTGGGTACCCAGGTTATGACATTATCAAGGCAAATTTCTATGCCAGTGTATGCCACAATGAAGCCAATTGGCCTGGAGAAGTGCCAGTCATTAAGATTTTTCTCTCTCTCTCCCACCCTCCTCTTCTCTCCCTCTCCTCTGGCTTAAATTGCTTTAGAATTTTTTATCCCAAAGTCATGGTCAGCAACTGTGAAATACTAAAACTACATTTTGTTTGCTTTATTCATTCATTTTAGACTTTTAGGTCGTGTGTGTGTTGAAGGGGCATGTAAAAATGGCAGAATTTTAAAATTAGGACTAAATAATCAACAGTTCACTGAAATTACAAGAAAAACCACATCACAGAGAACAGCAGCAATTACTGCAATAACAAAAACAAAATTGACTAAATACATTTTCATACCTGGACTGGCTTGCTGTAGGTTGGTGCCCTGGAACTCCCTGAAGATCCCATAGCAAGTTCATGACCATTTTTTGGTGCATGAACTTTGGTGGTTTTTGTTCACACATAACTGAAAAAAAATCCTTATTTTGGGACAGGCCGGAACCAGTCGCTCCAGTCGGAGATACACAGGGGAAAAGATCAAATATCGACTAGTAGCTGTGCCTCACGGCAATGACATTGCTTCCCTTTTTGAACTGGACCCCACCACGCTGCAAAAGACCGACTCTTTTGTCCCACGGTAAGTTGCTTTATCCAGGACGTCCAAAGAATCCAAGCAAGGATGGAGATATAGGACATTGCTGTGTGCTGTGTGCAAACCTTTCTAAGAAAAGAAAGGTTAAGAAGGTCCCTGCTGGATAATACCAAAGGCCCAGCTAATTCAGCATCTTGTTCTCATAGGGGCCAACTCAATGCCTATGGAAAGTTCACAAGCATGACTTAAATGCAGCAGCATTCTTCCCACTTGTAATTCCCAGCAATTGGTATTAAGAGGCATACAGCCTTAGCTGAGTTTGAACATCACTCCTGCAGGTAGTAGTCATTGAGAGAGCCTTATGACCATGAATTTGTCTCATTCTCTTTGAAAACCATCCAGGTTAGTCACCATCAATCTACATCTTGTGGGAGCAAATTCCATAGTTCAGCTATATGCTGTGTACTTTCCTTTGTCTGTACCGAATCTTCTGAGTTCTTGCATTATGAGAGAGGGAGGAAAATGCTTCTTCATCCACTTTCTCTACATGGGGCACAATCTTACGCATCAGGCAGAACAGGAGTGGAGCAGGAAGAGAATGCACACAACAGAGTAAATGCAAGTAGGAAATAGGATTCAGAAGTGATGAGACTGTGGCCCGTGGTCTGGCCACAGCCCAGGAAGCTGTTTTTAGCGGCCTGCCACTGATTTCCAAAATGGGGCATAGCACCATTGTTGTAAAGTTGTAGAGAAGCTCAGGAAAGTGGAAGGAGGGCACCTTCGTGTTTCCTCTCTAAAACCTAACAATGACCCTGTGCCAGAAGGAAAAAGCAATGCTTTTCAAAGGGGAGGAAGGACACATGGTTTTGGAAGGGCTTTCCTCCCCATTACAGAGTTAGGGTAAGAGGCTCTTCTCCTACCGCAGGGTGTGATGGGGAGCAAAACAGATGCAAGCGTTCAAAAGGGGGTCAGTCTGCAATGAATGCAGTTCAGAGAATCAATGGAATTTATGGCTTTAACTGCTTTGGTCTTATTGAAGTCAGCATTTATATACCACTATATCATTAAAAATATCAAAGCGGTTTGCAATAATATCTATAATAAAAACAGATACAAAGTTAAAAACAAAGAGCATCAACTAATAATCATGGAAAGATGTATTAAGTTAAAAGCCTGGCAGAATAGAAAAGTTCTCAGAAGGAGTGTAATATCTTCCTCATTCTTACCTTCTTGTGGTTTCAGGAACTCCTATGTCCGACTGCGTCACCTCTGCACCAACACTTGGATCCAAAGTACCAATGTACCCATTGATGTGGATGAAGAGCGACCCATTCGCCTTATGGTAAGTTTATTTCTGGGCTGGTGGCTGATTCTGCTATAAATAGAAAACTGGTCCTTGTTGAAGGGAGCGCCAATCTGGCATTCTCACCAGCCCTGTTAGTATCATGAAGGTGGCCCTGTGGCTCTGTCCCACCACAAAGGCTGCTACTGCTTCTGATTGCTAGAAGCCTTTGGTGACTGACAGCGTATGGGCAGTTCCACAGTTCTGTTTCTTGTAAGCTATCTTGGAAGCATCCAATATTGGTTGCAGCTAAGAGACAGAGCTACGAGCTAGACAGATCGGTTGGTCATATTACTGTGGCAGTATAATGTCATGCTTGATTTTATTTATTAAGACATTTCTTTCTTGCCTCTCTCTAAAAACATTTGGACATGCAAGGTAGCTCGCAGTACAGTGAATACGGTGAAATGTATATACATATAAAAATACAGTGGCACACTATGCAACACCAACTATAAGAATCAGAAGACTAAAAATGATTTAAAAACCAACCAACCCATGAGCAGAATCATCAGCTAACCCCTCCCCCCACTCACAAAGAAAGAGTCCAGAACTTAGGTCTCTCACCCAAATCTGACACTCACTTGACCTGGGCACTTTTTGATCTGGCACTGAAAAGAAAGGCTGGGGTGGATGGCATGTGCTTCTTGGACCATCATATTCTAGGACAGGCATGGCCAAACTCGGGCCTCCAGCTGTTTTGGGACTATAACTCCCATCATCCCTCACTAACATGACCAGTGGTCAGGGATGATGGGAACTGTAGTCCCAAAACAGCTGGAGGGCCAAATTTGGCCATGTCTGTTCTAGGAGGTGTAAATTGCCAAGAAGCATAAACATGTTTATTTGGGGGACAAAGCAAACTTTGGTATTGGGTGACCAGGTTCTCTTTTTCAGCTTGGCACATGCCCCACCAAGGAGGACAAAGAGGCATTTGCCATTGTCTCTGTGCCAGTGTCAGAAATCCGTGATCTAGACTTTGCCAATGATGCCAGCTACATGTTAGCCAATGTAGTGGAGAAGATGAATGAAGGATTCCTCAGCCAGAATGACCGGAGGTAAAAATACTCCAAATATTTTGATTCACTGTGCATGGGAAGGCAATGGTGGAGTGGGATCCACTGACAGATCCAATCAACATGTGTGGTTTTAGGTCCATCAACTTGAAGAACCAATAGCAGGTTGCATTTTGCAGCGAAACAAGTTTCATGTCCAGGAGATAGCCTGAGCATTTTATTTTGATTTGCATAATTGGTCTTGGACACACAATTTGATGTTTCTTGCTGCAGAATTTGAAAATGTTTGGATGTCAAATTTGGTGTAGCTTTGAATTGTAAGGAAGCAAGGCAAATTATTAAGTCCATAGTTCACATCTATGTTGATTTGGTTTCTTGTTAACTACGTATGTTGGGTGTGTATGTATGTTGTTAATTAAAGACCTGAGAGATGAGACCATCATGCCACTCCTATCTGCCATCCCGGGCCGCTCTTGTGAAGCCAAATTGTTTTCACTTCTAGCCGACCAGAACAGCTTGATAACAGAGAAGGTTGCCAGATTTATCGAGAGAGCAATGAGATTGAGAGCTGCTATCTGAACGACAACAGTGTAGCCATCCGGATTCCCAGCATAGGATTTTATTATTATCATTATTATTATCATTTTACTATTTATGTTAAGTTCCAAGGAGCTATTACCTTGAGTTTTAATAGGTTATAAGGTTTTATTTGTAACCATATTTGTTGTATTTTTGTTGGTGTTTGTCTTTTAGATGCTATGGCCAGTCGGCTACGCAAATAAAGTTTGAATTTGAATTTGTATGTTGTTAATGACCCTGGTTTGAGGGAGTGGGGATCATTTATTGATGATGCTCACTATAACTTATCTGGCAGGTTTGTGATCCAACTGCTGGAAGACCTGGTTTTCTTTGTCAGTGATGTGCCCAACAATGGGCAGAATGTTTTGGATATCGTTGTTACCAAGCCCAACCGGGAGAGGCAGAAGCTCATGAGGGAGCAGAATATTCTGAAACAGGTGATTGGGTCTAGAGAGAAAGACTTAAGATGGAGACAAGATCATTGCAGTATTAAGTGGAGAGTTTTTACTACTTCTCCAGCCACAATTCTCTTCTGAGGCTACAAGGGATTAAAGCACCTTACTTCTGAGTAAACATATACTTTGATGGAAACATGCTGCACATAATAGGTCTTTCTCCATCATTAGAGTATGTGGTTATCCTGGAATTTATTATTCTTCCAACAGGAAAGGCTTTGCTTTATAATGTTGCAACTTTGCTTTAGAAGCTTTGTCCCTGACAGTTGGAGGAGCAACTGCCCTCTTGTAGCTTCTGACTGCTTGTTCCATTGTGACAGGGCATGTGAGGAGCTCAGTCTCAATCTTCAACATTATTTTGTATTTTTTTGAGCAAAAGGCAGGAACCTTTTTCTCTGCACCTGGACCTATACAGTGGTACCTCTGGTTGCAAACGGGATCCATTCCGGAGCCCCGTTCGCAACCTGAAAGGTCCGCAACCTGAAGTGCCGTGTCTGCGCATGTGCGTAACGCAATTTGGCACTTCTGCGCATGCCTGTGATGTCATTTTGCGTGTCTGCGCATGTGCGAATTGCCGGACCTGGAAGTAACCTGTTCCGGTACTTCCGGGTTTGGCATGTTGGTATCCCGTGATGAATGCAACCTGAAGCAATCATTACCAGAGGTATGACTGTATTAGGTAGTCATAGTAAGGTGAAGGGAGCCTGCCATTACGAATTCCTCAGAATGAAAAGTTTATTCTACTTTGTCTGTTGCCTCAGTCTAAAGAGGGGAGGGGAGGAAAGCCAAACTGTGTTCTCATTGTGGTGCCTCTGCAAGCCAATTTCATCTGATGCTTGATGGAAAGCCATAGCAGGACTTGGCAAGAAGAGAGCCCCAAATAAATGCCTAAAATGGAGGCTGTTACAGTTATACCCCACTCTGAGGGCATCAGTTTTGAGGCCTCATTGGCCGTTGGTGCCAAGTCTGCTTCTAACAGAAAGGCCACTTTAGAACAGCGCCTTTCTGGAAGTGCCTCTGTAAACAGTGAGATGTTTTAACTTCTCTAATAACTGAAGGGAATGTAGCCCAGTGGATCAAAAAGGTCCTTAATAAAGACACAGAGGCCAAGGTGGAGCATGCCAGAGGCAGTTGCAAGATAGCCATTATCATGACATATCTTCCTCATCGTCTCCTAGTCCTGGTCCATTTCCATGGATGTTCAAGAGCATGGGGATGGAATGGGACCCAGTGGAACCCCATAGCACAGCTATCAGGGGCCTAACAGAAGTCCTCCAGGGCCACTCTCCAGAACTGGTCCTGCAGGTCCTTTTCAGTTTGACTGGTAACTTCCATTTCCATTGGGTAGATCTTTGGGATCCTGAAGGCTCCATTCAAGGACAAGGGTGGGGAAGGCCCACTTGTGCGACTGGAAGAGCTGTCTGACCAGAAGAATGCTCCCTACCAGTACATGTTCCGGCTCTGCTACAGGGTGTTGCGGCACTCCCAGGAAGACTATCGCAAGAACCAGGTAGGCCTTCTCCGACATGAGGACGTGAGTCTGTGGGAGATAGAACTTGGGGGTTCTATTTTTCTGAGACCTTTAGGCATAATGATGATCCATGTAGGAAACAAAGCATTCAGACAGTGAGGAATTAAGACTTGCCGTTCTAACTTGGGTGCATTGTCCTCGTCCTGCAGGAACATATTGCCAAGCAGTTTGGCATGATGCAGTCCCAGATTGGCTACGACATCTTGGCCGAGGACACCATCACTGCCCTCTTGCACAACAACCGCAAGCTGCTCGAGAAACACATCACCAAGACAGAGGTGGAGACATTTGTGAGCTTGGTGCGAAAGAACCGGGAACCCAGGTGTGTGTCGCCCCACTGGCAGGGAGGCAGCCAGAGCTGCCAACTTTAGAACCAGGCCTTTTAATCCGCAGCAGTTAGCAGGTGATAATATTTATCTCCATGGTAAAGAGCTTTAGCTGCTAAATCAAGCTGTTGCTAAAGACTGAAAAATGAGGCTGCTTTTCCTGGCTAGCTGGTGATCCTAGATACGGTTCAGGGTATTAATACTAAGGGAAACATATTTCCCAATCCTTTTACTTTTTCCTTCCATGTGGTGCCTTCTATGGCAGCTGTATGTTGTGGCAATGCCTCTTGCATGCTTGGATGGGGGCTGGAGAGTTGGGCGTGGGTATATGTGAGAACCTCTGAAGGTTGCCGTACAAAAGGGCCCCACACCTTTTGCTCCCCCTTTGCCTCTGCCCCCGCCATCACTGCCCTGCGGGCCCCTGCAAAGTTTTCCCCAAGAGAATGTGGCTGAAAAAGGTTCCCTTCTCCTGCTATATGTGAACTCTACCCTTTTGTCAGTGAGAAAAACCACAAGCCAGTCACTCTCCTAGGTTTGTTTGACTAAAGGGAACTGAAGTGCTGTGGATATAGTGGGGTTGGCAGCAGATTGCTGGAGGGTAGGTGTGTTAGTCATGTAGGTGGAGGAGTTGGAGGCACTGGCAGTAGATACGCAGGAAAACTGTTGAAAAGGATGGTCTGAATCAGACAAGGTGGGGAAAAAACTTACACAGTGAGTGTTGATAGCTGTGATAACAGATGCATCAGGTTGTCCTTAAATATAAAACGTTGCAGTAGGATTTACTTCTATGTACCCATTTCTATGATGTTAAGAATGACGTACTTAGGGGATATATACACAATTATATTGAAAAACCTGAACTCCTATCAGAATGAAACAGGTTCCATGAGAAAAATAAGCTAGAAGGAGAAAAGAAGGAATTCAAAATATTAGTATTGAAAATAATAGTATAATTAATAGTATATAAGAGAAATGATAGAAGATAGAAGATATTGCAGCTGAGAAGATTGGAAGCCCAGCACTGGGTGAGGTGGGGGGTGGTGGAAGGGTGGTGGAGGTTAAGGGTGGTAGAGGGGTGAGAAGGAATGTAAAATGTTATTTATAGGCATAACCAATTATTTTTTACACAATGTATGGGGGAATGTATGTGTGTGTGTATGTATATTTGTATGTGTCCATTAATATATTTTAATATTAAAAATTTTCAATAAAAATTTAAGAATTAAAGAATGACGTTCTTAAAAAAAAAAGCTTGATGTTTGATTGCTATGTGTCAATGCGGGATCAGGAAGATGATTGATTTCCTGCCCGTAATCCAGCCAAAAGCAGCTCAGATACACCTGGGCTGAAGGTAGTCCTTGTAGGTTGTTTGGAAGATGATATGATAAAACCTCTCCTATGTCTCCTAGGTTTTTAGACTATCTGTCAGATTTGTGTGTGTCGAACCATGTCGCCATTCCCGTCACTCAGGAACTGATCTGCAAGTGTGTGCTGGACCCCAAAAACACTGACATCCTGATCCAAACTGAGTGAGTATCTAGAGAGCCCTGTTCCTTCGAACGATGGAGTTGCCTTAGTCTTCCGGTTAGAAATTACCTTCTCTGGGATGGGTCACTTTCAGCCCATATCAGTTAAAAATGAGAAGAGCACCCCATAAAAATAAAAAACGAGTACCTTGGGTCAATGAGTAAAACAAGTTAATGAAGAAGGTATTGAGAAGAGTCCTAATCTTTGATCTTACTATATACTTGATTTAATATTTGTATGCTGCTTTTCCAACAACAAAGGGAGCTTCCAGGAAACCTGTTTATTGAGCATTTATGCTGATTCGTTTGCAGGGAGGTTAGATGATGTGGCACCAAAGGAAGTTTCATCCCACACTTTCTAGTGCGTTTCCCCATCACTTTCCTTATTTCAAAAAGTCTGATCCTTTGAGGAAGTGGCTTTGTTGCCCAATTAACTTTGACTGTGCAGCCTGAATTTGCCAGATGTAATTGAATCCTATCTGAAAATCGCAACAGTCTGAAAGTGCCCTGAGTTGAGCTCTGAGTGGCTGCCAACAGTAACAAATACACACAGCAATAACAGATAAAAAGAACACTTCATCAGTCTAATGATACAAAATCCAGCAATTCAGTAAAAAAGGACACAGTTCAAGATAAACCCGTAATAATTCAGAAACAGTTCATTTCAGCAAATTCCAGCTGTAGGTTATGGTGTTATGTCCAACTCAAGTCTGAGGGTTGCCTTCCAAAACATTTCTCTGGATCCAGTTACAGGTGGGTAGCCGTGTTGGTCTGCCATAGTCAAAACAAAATTGAAAATTCTTTCTAGTAGCACCTTAGAGACCAACTGAGTTTGTTCCTGGTATGAGCTTTTGTGTGCATGCACACTTCTTCAGATACACTGAAACAGAAGTCACCAGATCCTTAAATATAGTGGGGGAGTGGGGAGGGGTATTACTCAGAAGGGTGGTGGGAATGGGTGATAGGCTGATAAGTGTGGAAAACCTGTTGACGACTCTAAACGGCTGCAATTAGTCTTGCAGGGAAAGGCAAGGGGTGAGATGGCTAAAGATGGCTTTGTTATGTATAATGAGATAAGAATCCAATGTCTTTGTTCAAACCAGGTTTCTCCATGGTTTTAAGTTTGGTGATTAGTTGCAATTCAGCCACTTCTCTTTCCAGTCTATTTCTGAAATTTCTTTGTATTAAGACAGCTACTTTGAGATCTTTTATAGAATGTCCTGGGAGATTGAAGTGTTCTCCTACTGGTTTCTCTGTCTTGTGATTCCTGATATCAGATTTATGTCCATTTATCCTTTGGCGTAGGGTTTGGCCTGTTTGTCCAATATAGAGAGCTGAAGGGCACTGTTGGCATTTGATTGCATACACAATGTTGGAAGATGAGCAATTAAATAGTCCTGAGATGGTGTGTTTGATGTTGTTGGGACCAGTAATGGTGTTATCCGGGTTTATGTGGCAGCAAAGTTGGCATCTGGGTTTATTGCAGGCTCTGGTACCAGTGTCCATGTTGAGTCCTGTTTTTGTATTATTATGGGTGAGGAGCTGTTTGAGATTGGGTGGCTGTTTGTATGCGATGAAGGGTCTTCCTCCCAGAGCTTGAGAAAGAGAACTGTCATTGTCTAGGAGAGGTTGTAGATCTCTGATGATGCGTTGTACTGTTTTAACTTGGGAGCTGTATGTGATGACTAGTGGTGTTCTGTTATTTTCTTTTTTGGGTCTGTCTTGCAGCAAGTTCTCTCTGGGTATCAGTCTGGCTCTGTCGATCTGTTGTTTAACTTCATCAGGTGGATATTTTAGTTCTAAAAAGGTTTGCTGTAGATCTCTTAGGTGAGAGTCTCTGTCTGTAGAGTTGGAACAGATGCGGCTGTAACGTAGGGCCTGGCTATATACAATGGATTGTTTGGTATGTTTGGGATGGTAGCTAGAAGCATGTAGATATGTTTGTCGGTCAGTTGGTTTACGGTATAAGGTGGTGTCTATGTGTCCATCCTGTATTTTTATAGTAGTGTCCAAAAAGTGTATTTCTTGCATATAACTATGAACCAATAACTATGAACCAATAACTATAACTATGAACCAATCTGTGCCCTTCAGCTCTCTATATTGGACAAACAGGCCAAACCCTACGCCAAAGGATAAATGGACATAAATCTGATATCAGGAATCACAAGACAGAGAAACCAGTAGGAGAACACTTCAATCTCCCAGGACATTCTATAAAAGATCTCAAAGTAGCTGTCTTAATACAAAGAAATTTCAGAAATAGACTGGAAAGAGAAGTGGCTGAATTGCAACTAATCACCAAACTTAAAACCATGGAGAAACCTGGTTTGAACAAAGACATTGGATTCTTATCTCATTATACATAACAAAGCCATCTTTAGCCATCTCACCCCTTGCCTTTCCCTGCAAGACTAATTGCAGCCGTTTAGAGTCGTCAACAGGTTTTCCACACTTATCAGCCTATCACCCATTCCCACCACCCTTCTGAGTAATACCCCTCCCCACTCCCCCACTATATTTAAGGATCTGGTGACTTCTGTTTCAGTGTATCTGAAGAAGTGCGCATGCACACGAAAGCTCATACCAGGAACAAACTCAGTTGGTCTCTAAGGTGCTACTAGAAAGAATTTTCGATTTCTCTGGATGATCAACAAGGTTCAGTTTCTTCCAGATTTAGTTATTTCTCCAGCATGAATGAGGAGAATTACAGGCAAATGGTGCTGATTATGGAGAAGGCATTATATTATAGCCTCCCTGAAGAAGTCAGTGTATCCTGAAGATTAAATTACCACATCATAATGTGGCCATTATTGGAGCCTCTTTCTTTTAGTTGAAAAGCAAATTAGAAAAATAATGGACAGATTCATAGAAAGACAGGAAGAGGGAGAGACGGGATGGTAAGGCTATCATTGTCTGTCAGCTGCAATGCCAGCTGCTGGAAATGACAAGTGGTGAGAGGACTACTGCATTCAGATCCTCTTTGTGGGTTTCCCAAAGTCATTAAGTTTGCCACTGTGACAATAGGATGTGGGACTATATAGATCAGGGTCAGCAAACTAAGGCCTGCGGGCCAGATCCGGCCCAGTTGCCTTCAGGCCTGCGAAGGGTCCATGGATCAGCATGGCGATTCTATCCGTTCATTTTTTTTTCCTGCGCCACCATTTTCCCCCCTGCACCATTTCCCACCCCTCTCCCACACTGTGGTGCCTCTTCCCTCCCCCCCCTCCTGGCTTCTCCCTGCCCTGTGTAGAGGAGGAAGGAGGCTGGGCTGAGCTGACTGAGCGCCATTTCTTGTAGCGCCTCTCCGAGCCAGCCAGCCCTTTCGCGCCGCTCGTCCCTCTGCCGCCGCCAGCCTCTGTTGCTCGCAAGGGCAGGCGCAGGTAAGCTGTGTCCTTTTATTTTAAATTTAAATGCATCTGTGGGCACGCGTGTGCAGTCCAGCCTGCCAGAAGGTCTGAGGGACGGTGAACCGGCCCCCTGCCAAAAAAGTTTGCTGACCCCCGATATAAATCATTGGCCTGTAGCAGCAGACTCTTTGTATGTTCTTATGGGTGGAGAAGAGTCCCTTACCAGCTTTGAACTGGCCTAGGGGTTAAATGGCATTTGGCAGGTTCCTTTTTTTCCTCTTTGTTGCCGCTCTGCCTGTAAAGTGGGGGAAACAATCTTATGGGTTGGTTCAGTGCCCCATTCTGCTTTTCCAGGTTGAGACCTGTGAAGGAGATGTCCCAGACTCATGAGTACTTGAGTATCGAATTTTCTGAGGAGGAGGTGTGGCTGACTTGGAGTGACCGAAACAACGATAACCATGAAAAGAGCATCCGGCAACTCGCCCAGGAAGCACGAGCCGGCAACGCCCATGACGAGAACGTCCTGAGCTACTATAGGTAACAAGCGGTTCTCCATTGGTATTGGTTCCACCTGGTCCTTGACCCACTCTTTTCCTCTTTAGCAATTATAGCCCGTTACCCTAAGTCAGGCTCCCTCAAACTCATTCCTCCAGATGTTTTTGGCCTACAACTCCATGATCCGTAGCTAGCAGGACCAGTGGTCAGGGATGATGGGAATTGTAGTCTCAAAACATCTGGAGGGCCGAGGTTGAGGAAGCCTGCCCTTATTGGAATCCTAAAACAGTCTTCTTAGCATGTTTGTTTTTAAATAGAACTTTAGTCACTCTGTTGTGATGATGGTATTTGTAGGCATAATTTGATTTCCCCTCTGTTGGCTGCATCACATTGTAGTGTTAATCTTTTAGTGGGGTGGGGTAGGAGCAGTGCTTTTTTTTCCTGGGGGGACACAGGGGTACGCATGCCCCTAAACATTTTGTCAATCTTTGTACTTTTGTCCATTTACTGTATTTATTTTTCCTGATTTGAACTATAAAATGGATATTTTCTTGAGTCAAAATGAGAGTACCCCTAAACATTTCTTTTTAAGAAAAAAAGCACTGGGTAGGAGTCTTCCTGTTTATAATACTGCAGGATGATCCCTTTTAGTAAATGTTGCTGTTTTATTCTTTTGATGTTTGTCTCAAACTTCTGCATTTGTAAGTCTTTTTGCTAAACAAGAATAACTGAACTGACAGGGAACTGCTCCTTTGTTTAAACCTTCCACACATGCTGATACTTACGTGACTTTTCCTCTTTTCACTCTTTGTCTCCTCTTCATCCCTGCTTTTGCCCTTTACAGATACCAGCTGAAGTTGTTTGCCCGCATGTGCATGGATAGGCAATACTTGGCCATTAAGGAAATCTCCAAGCAACTGGGAGTGGAGCTCATCTTCCTCTGCATGGCGGATGAAATGTTGCCCTTTGACCTCCGGGCTTCCTTCTGTCATCTCATGCTGCATGTACATGTGGATAGGGATCCACAGGAGAAGGTGATGCCCGTGAAGTTTGCACGTCTGTGGACTGAGATTCCTACAGCCATCACCATCAAAGAGTAAGGAATATCTGGAGGACAAGGGGGATGCATGTATGAGAGGGGACCATAGCAACTAGGACAGTGTTCTTCAACATTAGATCCCTGGTGTTGTTGGACTGCAACTCCCACCATCCCTAACCACTGGCTAAGCTGGCAGGGGATGATGGGATTTGTAGTCCAGCAACATCTGGAAACCAAGATTGAATAACTAATCAAGGAGGTTCTAGGTCCACAGCCCACCCTCTTCACTGGTCACAGTAACAAACAAACAAACATACCCTGCCCATCTGGCGGTATGGACAATATGGATGGCCCAGGTAGAATAACCTTCTAGGAAGTGTGTGTGCATGCTCAAATGATGTCATAAATGCAGCCACCAAGCTGGATAGCTGTCAACTTTTCCCTTTTCTTGCGAGGAATCCTATTTGGAATAAGGGAATTTCCCTTTAAAAAAAGGGGGGAAATGCCAAGGTGATTGCAGGTAACTCACAACTTACGCTTATTTAACATATGCACCCTCAGCTTTACATGCTTTTCTGAATAATAATAATAATAATAATAATAATAATAATAATAATAATAATTTTTAAAATGATGCAAAAATGGTGCACACAGGGGAAAAATAAGAAATGGTTTGAAAATGGTGTGCATGGGAAAAAAGAGGGTGGGAGAGCAGGAAAAAATGGCCAGCAACCTTTGTGAGAATGTTTGGGTGTGGAAGAGGCAGTTGGAGAGGGTGATCGAAGGAGGCCAGAGAGACTTGAGGGGTTTGCAGCAGTTTTTAAAATGGGGTTTTAAATGGTTTTCTAGGTGTGTGTTTTTAAAAAAATGGTTTTCTAGGGGGTGATGGTTCTAGTTTTATGCAGGTTTGCTTATATGTGCAATGGCCAGGAACTCAACCTCCCCGTAAATTACCTGTAATTCAATGTATTAAGAAAGCCTAGAGTTTATCTGTGCTGGAGATTAGGTACCTCAATCAATCAATCAATCAATCTCCTTTCCAGCTATGATGCCAATGTGAATAGCTCAAGGGATGACAAAAAGAATAAGTTTGCCAGCACCATGGAGTTTGTGGAGGACTATCTCAACAATGTTGTCAGTGAGGCAGTGCCCTTTGCTAATGAGGAGAAGAACAAGCTCACTTTTGAGGTCAGTTTGCCTTTGCCATATTCTGGGAGTTTGGCCCTGGAATACGTTGCTGAATGTAAGCAGTTCTGGGTCTGATCAGTGCCTGGATGGGAACCCCATGTACATTGCCTTGGATTCTGTGATGGAAAAAAGATGGGATATAAATGTAAGAAAACAAATTAATAAAATAGTTGCACTTGGATGTCCTATCTTCTGTTTTTCCATAGGTTCTGTCTACACTGGGAATAAATCCAGGTTATATTTTTTGGCTTTGGGAGTTGCCTTTGTTTCCCATCATAAAATGGCAGGCTGAAAAATTGGGTTCTTTCCTGTATTCTAGACAAGCGTTTTTGGGTTCCTTTTGAGTCTATATTATTATTACTATTTAATATCTCACATAACACTGAAATAATATAACTGTGTGACTGTCTCATTCCCACAGCCCTCATGAACTGGGCATGTGAGTTTTTAGGTACACAATCAGTTCTGGTACAATTTGTCAATAACAATGTGTATCCCTTCTGTGGGATTCGGTGTATTTCCATTCACACAGTGTTTGTTACGTGTCAAACTGAAATATGGAAATCAGTGTCTTTTAAAAGCTGTAAAACACCATTAGCCAAGCCCCATTTTCCAAATTCCTATCCCCACCCCGCCATACATACCACTTCCTCTAGCACTGGGTTCAAGGCTTTTTCATGGCTTGAGCCATAATATAAAGGGGGGGAAATCATGTGACATGGTCAGATCTTTCAAAATTTTGCTAAAAACAGCCTCCATGGCACCAGTAGTAGTTAAAACAAAACTTTCTCTCATGTCATTTACCCAGTATGAAGTTACAGTGGTACCTCAGGTTACAAACACTTTGGGTTACAAACTCCGCTAACTCGGAAGTAGTACCTCGGGTTGAGAACTTTGCCCCAGGATGAGAATGGAAATTGCACAGCAGCAGGGTGGCAGTGGGAGGCCCCATTAGCGAAAGTGCGCCTCAGGTTAAGAACAGTTTCAGGTTAAGAACAGACCTCCGGAACGAATTAAGTTTGTAACCCGAGGTACCACTGTATTGCCCTTATATGAAGTTGTTATTAATCAGAGGGGGGAATATACAGGCACAATTAATACACAGTTAATAGCAGCTTCAAAAACATATAATCCACCTTCCCCAATGCTGTAAGCTCAATTCAAATTTGGGCTCCGGTGGCTGTTTTTAACAAAAGTAAAAGGCATAAGCTCTTTCATGCCACATGTAATTTGGCCCCAACACCGAGGAAGAACTAGTTCTCACTGCTGCCACTATCAGGTCAGATTAGGAAGGTAAGTTGCCACTGGATGGCTTTTGACACCACCAGCTCTTATTAACCTCATTGGTAGTTTGGGGCATTTTTCAAGGGCGTTTTGAAGTTTAGGGCGATTTCATCTTCACTTGTTTGATAAAACCTCTCTCTCTTTTCCAGGTTGTCAGTCTTGCCCACAATCTCATCTACTTTGGCTTCTACAGCTTTAGTGAGCTGCTGCGCTTGACACGAACTCTTCTTGGCATCATAGACTGTGTCCAGAACCCTCATCTGATGATGCAGGCCATGTACAATGATGATATGACTGGTATGTCTAGTGAGTCTTCGTCTTGTCGAGCCAAGGGCGAATGCCATCATTTAAATTAATAATAACATCTATTTTTAAATGCTGCAGTCTAATAAAACACTGCAAGGGTGTGGTGTTAGATAGGGGTTGTTTGTCTTAGGTAGGACAGACGTATGGCTCTCAGATGTGGCTAAACTTCAACTCCCATCACCCCTGATGGAGGGAGTTGGCAGTCCTACAACATCTGAAGGGCCACAGATTCCCCATCTCTGTTTTACGAATTACGGAAGAAGCATAATTCATTCCATGAACCTTGATAGGCCAGAAATGGTTAAAGTAACACCCCACAATTCACCTTACACATTTCTTTTTATTTGGTTTGTACATCACATTGATTCACTTAATGGATATGACCATGACTTGCTCTTCATGGCCGGGGGCGTAATTTGGCAAGGATCATATAATGACCTGCACAGAATATTCATACACTGGACGACAATTCAGAAGAAATAAAGATGTCGACAGAATAATGAGGAGAAATAACTTGAAATTAGCACAGAAATAAAAATGTGCTCTGCTTACCCGCCAAGGACTCAGACCGGATATTTTTCAGTTTCATAGTACTTTCCTTTGGTTTGAGTGTGGAGCGGCGTTTTCTGCTGATCTCCAGCAAAAGCTTAGCAAATAGCCATTGCAAGTTGTCTGTGTAAGTAGGATCAGCTTTGACCATGATTTTTGTGGTTGCTCTTCCAGGGAAAAATGTCCGGAGGTCCATCCATGGTGTTGGCCAGATGATGTCGACTATGGTGCTGAGCAGGAAGCAGTCCATCTTTGGGCCCTCGAATATGAATGCTGTGGTAGTTCCTGAACCTGCTGATAGGGGAAGGAGCATAGAAAATGAAAACATTGTGGTGATGGAAACGAAGCTGAAAATTCTAGAGATTTTGCAGGTTAGGGCAAGCCTGAAGTTCCTGAGACCTTGTGACCATGTGACACCAATAGTTGCTCATGATGGACCTTTTCTTGAGAGTGACTTGGGTCTTAACAAGGGGAAGTGATGGTGAAAGGTTGGAAAGGTGTGCAAATTGGATTGATTGATTATCTCTCTGTACTCTCTGTTCTTCCTCAGTTCATTCTGAATGTACGTCTGGATTACAGGATCTCCTATTTGCTCTCTGTCTTCAAGAAAGAATTTGTAGAGGTCTATCCCATGCAGGACAGTGGAGCTGATGGAACAGCTCCAGCCTTTGACTCCACAAGTAATCTCCTACTCCTCCCTTGTATTTTCTCCTTTCTAACTTCGTATTGCCTTAATAGACAATACAAAAACAGATAGGTGTTAGACTTTTACCTGCAGATCAATGAAGCCCTTAACACTGTAGATGGTGTTGGATTACAACACCCATCATACATTACCATGCTGACTGTGATTGATAAGAATCCAGCAACACCTGGAGAGCTACAGATTCCCCATCTGCATTCTAAACAGGAAAGCAATGGTGGGGAACTATTATTATTAGCCATTTAGGGTGAATCATGCCCATCTTTCCCATGCCTGGGTGCACTCCTGATTTTCCATTTGCAACCCTAGCTTGCATTTGGTGCTTTTTGAATTCAAGCCACAGCTGCAAATATCTTCCTTTGCATGGCAACAGAAAGGGGCATCAGATTTTAAAAGTCTCAGATGGAAGCTGCAGCTGTGAAGGAGGAATCCCTATTCTTCCTTTGCAGCTTGAGGTTTTCTGCACCTGATGAGGAAATGCATGACTTCACAGGATGCATCTGATGTCATATGAAATGAGATGATTGAAAGGTGGGCTACCTGCCTGTCAAAGTGCTCCATGGAGTGTTGGCCACTTTTGGATCCTGCCAAAGTGGCTCCCCACCTTTGAGACAGAGACGGATGAACGGTCAGATATGTGGAGCTGTTCAGATGATTAGTTTTCCTTCCTTTCTTATTTACATTCCCCATTACCATCTCTGAGTTGTCTCCTAATGGTGCACAGCATTGCTCACTTCCTATGCATTTCCTTTTCCTGCAGCTGCAGCAATGAACCTGGACCGGATAGGCGAGCAGGCTGAAGCCATGTTTGGGGTTGGGTAAGTTCTTCTCACTTCCAGCTCTTCTATTAGTGCTCCCAGTTCCCTTTTTCAAAGAGCATCTCTTTGTTTGCAGCCAAAAGTGTAGGCATAGGAGATAATTAATCACTAGGAGTTACCATAAAAATATTTTTTAGATAATGCAACACATCAGGATTATTGCATGCAAATCATTATTGAAATTCCAAAACCAGTATTGGATATGATGTCCTTTTTTCAACTTGGTGGCAGGAAAACAAGCAGCATGTTAGAAGTCGATGATGAAGGAGGCCGGATGTTCCTTCGGGTGCTGATCCATTTGACCATGCACGACTACCCCCCACTTGTCTCAGGTTCCCTTCAGCTCCTCTTCAAGCATTTCAGCCAGAGGCAGGAGGTTCTGCACACCTTTAAGCAGGTAACTCTCTGTGCCATGTGACTTCTGCCAGCCAGCAAGTCCTCTACATCTGCTTCCTTTCAGTGTTGTCTTACAATTCTTCCTCGATGGAACTGGCCACTTGGCTGGCGTGTTGTTCTTATCTATGCCTCCCCTGTTGCTTCACTTTGTTTGGACCTAGCTGTGAAGGGAACAAGCATTGCCTTGGTACTGTGTGCACCAGGTGGCACTTGATCCACTAAGATTCCCATCCGTGTGAGATCAGTGTGGGGCCAGTGTGTGCCTCCACACATTCTTCGTTATGCACAAACGTCATTATTAGAGGCATCGCAGCCATCTGAGAACAAACTTGAACAAACTGAGAGAGATACATGTCTCACATGCTATCTTTTAACAGAGCTAGGCCGTCGTCCTGGTTCTTTTTTTTTGACAGCCAGCAGCATCAGCAGATGTTCTTCACGGTATCTCAATGCAGGTTCAGCTGTTGATCTCGGCTCAGGATGTTGAGAACTACAAAGTGATCAAGTCAGAGCTGGATAAACTACGCATGATGGTGGAGAAGTCTGAGCTCTGGGTGGAAAAGAAGGGCAGCTCCAAGGGAGAAGACGGACAAGAAGGAGAAAAAAAGGAGAAGAAAGAGGTAGAGCTGGAGCGGCTCTGGGGCAGGCAGGGAGCACCTCTGCATTGCTGGTTCAAAGTCTGGGTGTGCTTTGAATGATGAATGAATGAGAATCAAAAGCCTGGGTTGAGAACATTCCACACATTATTTCAGCAGTAACGTTTGCTTTGCCACTGAGCGATCCCTCGACAGGGAGCTTTTGCTAATCCTGGATCTCTTGTGAGTATCTATGATGTGGATGGGAAAAGGAGAACACTTGATTAGGAATGTGTGTGTGTGTGTGTGTGTGTGTGTGTGTGTAACGACGACACAAGGTAGTCACTTTGAATCAGGTTTGGCTTCGCTTATTACACTATAGCGATAATATGTACCTAAAAGATTAGTTTGTGTACAATATAAGCTAGCCTGGTTTTTGACTGCCGTGAAGGGAGAGTAGGCTTCGCAGAAAACACGAGGATGGACTTCTTCTTCATTAGCTGTTGCAAGGATGCCTGAATAGTTTTATTTCCTTTCCCTCCCCAGCGTACCACAGATGAGGAGCCTGGGACCCCTGGAGAAAAAAGCAGTGAGAACTACCAGCTGGTTAAAGGGGTAAGCATTTGCACCTGACATTCCTTCTTGGGAAGTTGAGGGAAAGAGGGGAGAACCTTGCCCTGAGCTTCTTGGAGGAAGGTTGTGATGGCAATTAATCCATACAGACATATGCCTTGGGCTAAGCTGCATCCCTCGATTCTGCAGTGGCTTGTGAAGGCACCTCTCATTTTGCTTCTCTAGAATTAGGGGTTAGTTGCTTTCTACCACTAATTCATCTCCTGTTTGGTGGTGGTTTATGATAATGTTTTGTTTCAACTTGCTTTCCTTCAGATTCTGGAGCGGCTCAATAAAATGTGTGGGGTCGGTGAGCAGATGCGAAAGAAGCAACAGCGCTTGCTGAAGAATATGGATGCCCACAAAGTGATGCTGGACCTCCTGCAGATCCCCTATGAGAAGGTGAGGAGGAGGAGATGAATGAGTGGCAGTCGTGATTAGGAGAGCAGAACATGCTGGGCTGCTGGAGTTCTCATGGGGATAATGCTGTTCTAAATCTGTGGGGTTGTCAGCAGCGGCATTGCGGGGGGCAGCAGTGCTGCCCACTTGGCAGTGGTGCATTCACGGGGGTAGAGTGGGGTGTGGTGAGGAGGTGAGAAGGGGGGAGCTCCAGGCTGGTGGTGTTGGTGTCCCACACAGGTGTCCCCTGATCTTGATGCCACCTCACCCCACTTTGTCATGGTCTACTCAAATTAAGGGACCTACGTTTTATTCTCCGTGAACAGGGCGACACCAAGATGTTGGAGATCCTGAAGTTAACACACCAGTTCCTGCAGAAGTTTTGTGCTGGCAACCAAGAAAACCAGGCCCTCCTCCATAAGCAGCTCAGCTTGTTCCTCACCACTGGGGTAAGAAAAGAAGGAGCAAGTGAAATAAAAGGGTGGGGACCTAAGAAATGTTGTGTTGAGGCAGCATGCAAGATATAAATTTTCGTAGACCTCCTGTTTCTGTTCAGATTCACCCAATACAGACTTTACAACAGAGGCTTGTAGTTTCACTGCCCCACTTGGGTTGTGAGGCCACATCTCCCTGGAGCCCAAACTATCCAGTCTAATCTCACAGGGTTGCTGTGAGGATACAGTTGAAAAGCCCTGTCTAGGCCTTTCCTAAAAGCTTTGGGTGAAAAATGGGATATTGTTTATTTTATGCTATTTCTTTACTCCAAGGAGCTCAAGGTGGGTTACATGGTTCTCTACCCATCCCCTGTTTTTAACCCTTTGTGGTAAGTTAGCCTGAGGCTGCCACTGTCCTAACGTCCCTCAGAAGGCTTAATGGGGATATGAGCCTCGGTCTTCCCAATCGTAATCTGACACTGAGCAGACAGAAGAAAGAAATAGACTGGAAGATGTTCCAAGTAGCCAACGATCGAGGCCAGATATAGGTATGAGCGACACCTGCTGTGCCTCCTGAGGCCTCACCTTTCCTTCTTCTTTGCGCCAGCTTCTGGAAGCAGAGACAATGCAGCACATCTTCCTGAACAACTATCAGCTGTGTTCTGAGATCAATGAGACGGTGCTGCAGCACTTCATCCACTGCCTGGCCACCCACGGGCGCCACGTGCAGTACCTGGACTTCCTGCACACCATCATCAAGGCTGAGGGCAAGTACATCAAGAAGTGCCAGGACATGATCATGACTGAGGTGAGGCTCCATCTCTCTCTCTCTCTCTCTCTCTCTCTCTCTCTCTCTCTCTCTCTCCCCCCCCCCTCTCAAGGAGCTGATGGGAAGTCCTCGTCTAGCAGTAAGGAAATTGGGGTTTAAAGCTGGTAGGGTAAACCAGGCAGCCTCAAGTGTTGGCTTCCTTCAGTCTCTAGCTGAATTGCTTCCTTCAGTCTCTAGCTGAATCACCTGCCTGCAGTTCTCCCGTAATTTGAGGGGGAAAGTGTCAAGCTGCATGGTTCTGGCTGGGTTAATGGAATGCCAGGCCTGTGGCACATGTAGTTACAATCTCATAGAAGGAAAAAAACCTGACTTGGCTTGGGGAGAAGGGAATAAGCGCCATTTTGTGGTAGGAAGGTAATAACAACAACATCTGCGTCTGTAACAATGCACAGGCCTGAATAGCTGCTGTCTGACTATAATGGCTTTTTTTAAAAAAAGGAAGGAAGGTGCTGTGGCGACCAGCATCAATGCCAGCATCGGCCTTGGTGGGTTGCATGCTTGCTTGTGCCCAGGATCTTGAGCTCCACCTCTAGCTATAGTGCTTCCCCTACCTCTCAGGCACCTCTCAGACCCAAGTATATGGCTTGATCCCTATTGAGTCTATGAGCTTTCCAGCTTGGGCTTCATTCTTCAGACTGGTTGTGAAATCATACAAGAAAAAAACAGAACACTTAGTGTATAAGCAATGGGGAAGTGGGACTTTCCCATCCAGGAGATGCCGTCACAGTGACTGCTGTGCTGTAAAAATGCCATCCTCTCACTGTATCTCAGGTCCTTAGAATTATATTCTCCTTTGGATGAGGCATTCCTCTTTAGCTCTACCACAGCCTGTATACAGCTGGTCAGGGGTGCAGTAGGGATGGTAAAGGTAAAGGGACCCCTGACCATTAGTTCCAGTTGTGGACGACTCTGGGGTTGCGGCGCTCATCTCACTTTACTGGCCGAGGGAGCCAGCGTACAGCTTCTGGGGTCATGTGGCCAGCATGACTAAGCTGCTTTCTGGCGAACCAGAGCAGCACATGGAAATGCCATTTACCTTCCCGCCGGAAGGTATCTACTTGCACTTTGATGAGCTTTCGAATTGCTAGATTGGCAGGAGCAGGGACCGAGCAACGGGAGCTCACCCTGTCGCGGGGATTCAAACCGCCAACCTTCTGATCAGCAAGCCCTAGGCTCTGTGTTTTAACCCACAGTGCCACCCGCATCAGTGGGGATGGAGAGGGGCTCAAAGGTGACTATTTATTTGCAGAGGTTTCCCAACCTTTTGGAGCAGGGATGGGGAACCTGTGGTCTTCAGACTCCATTGCTCCCAATCATCACGGCCAATGTTCAGGGGCGATGGGAGTTGAAGTCTTGCAACACCTAGCGAACCACAGATTAGCCACTGTTGTTTCTGGGCTGTGTTGCTTAGCCTCCTTGTCCTTTTTCCACAGCTGACCAATGCTGGCGATGACGTGGTGGTGTTTTACAACGATAAGGCCTCCCTTGCCAACATGTTGGATATGATGACAGCAGCCCGGGACGGAGTAGAGGAGAACAGCCCCCTCATGTACCACATCTCTCTGGTGGATCTTCTGGCAGCTTGTGCTGAAGGCAAAAACGTTTACACAGAAATCAAGTGTACCTCTCTCCTTCCATTGGAGGACGTGGTGCGAGTGGTTACTCACGAAGACTGCATCACGGAGGTGAGGGTTGGATCTGGGCAGCCGCTTGAGGTGCAGGCACTGAAAGGCTGTGGCTTTGTGGTTGTTGCTGTATTCCAGGTTGCTGCCCTTTTAGGGAGAGTCAAGATTCTAAACGAAGGAAAATCTGCTTTTCAAATGCATGTGAGATGGTTATTCCCCAGTGTGATGTGGTGGATAGTGTCAGACATGAACCATCCACTGCTCAGCCACGATGCCCACTGGAAGACCTTATAGCCAGTCACTGTAAGAATAAGCAGCATCCTTCTGGATCAGGCCAGGGGTCCATTAAACCAGTGCCTTGCTTCCTACTGGCTAGTCATTTGCCTCTGGGGAGCCAGCAAGCAGAGCATGAAGGCAATATTTGTCTCTTGCTATTGGTCTACAGTTGGACGCGGGTGGTGCTGTGGTCTAAACCACAGAGCCTAGGGCTTGCCGACAGGAAGGTCAGCAGTTCGAATCCCCGTGATGGGGTGAGCTCCTGTTGCTCGGCCCCAGCTCCTGCCAACCTAGCAGTTCGAAAGCACGTCAAGTGCAAGTAGGTAAATAGGTACCGCTCCGGCGGGAAGGTAAATGGCATTTCCGTGCACTGCTCTGGTTCGGCAGAAAGCGGCTTAGTCATGCTGGCCACATGACCCGGAAGCTGTACGCCGGCTCCCTCGGCCAGTAAAGCGAGATGAGCGCCGCAACCCCAGAGTCGTCTGCGACTGGACCTAGTGGTCAGGGGTCCCTTTACCTTTATTGGTCTCCAGGAACTGCTACGCAGTGGCATAATTCCTCTGATTATGGAAGCTTCATTTGGCCACCAGGAAGTCTAATCTTCATCACGGAGTTGTAAGAATGCATCTTGGGCACCCTTTGCTCTTTGCAGCAGAGTGTTTAGATGCTGAAGTAGCCCCCTCCCTTGGCACAAATCCCCCTTTCCCATTTTCTTGTACAGATGTGGATGGGGGTTCAGGGAAGCATTTGGGGGGGTACCAATATAAACAAAGATTCTCCTATGAAGTCCGAATGGATAAGTGTGGTGGTTTCTTGCCTTGCCTCTTCTCATTCCACACCAGACAGGGGCTTCTGACCCATCCCTTCTTATCTTTCAGGTGAAGATTGCTTACGTCAACTTTGTCAACCATTGCTACGTGGACACAGAGGTGGAGATGAAGGAGATCTACACTAGCAACCACATCTGGACGCTGTTTGAGAACTTCACTCTTGACATGGCCAGGGTAAGTGTTGGTACCTAAATAGCATTGCTGGGGTAATGAGAGGAGGGAGAGAGGTTCCCACTGCCCTTTGTGATGGGACTCCAGGAAAAGGAAGTCCCTTTGCTCATAACATAAGCCTGATGCTTCGCTGATGGCAGTTATATGAACAGCTAGTTAGCTGAAGAATTGGCGGAAGGAGGAAGTGTCACACAACACCTCATCCATCTGCAGAATTCATTGCTGAAGAAGGTGCTTTGTTGGCCATTAGCAAAAATAGCTATTTTATTAAAACAAAACAAAGAAGAAGAAGATGGGATTTAGTGACCACATGTGACGGATGGGTCTATTAGTGGCGCTTAGCCATAATGAAAAGGCAGGGTGGCATTAATGTAGGAAGGAGCAGAAAGAACCTCAGAGGGGCACTAAATATAATTTATGGAGCCCAATGTGTTTTTGATTACAGTTTTCATTTGGGGCGCTGTAAAACAAAACAGCGCTCTGTATTTTCTATGTGCTCAGCTGCAAACTGATTAGCTGTAATAGCCAGCATGACTTCAGAGTTTGAAGACAGTAAACCTCTGGCTACCAAATGCCGGAGGCTGTCAGGAGGGAATAGATATCCCTGATATGCCCTGCTTGTGAACTTCCCTTTGGCATGTGGCCAGCTGGAAGGTAGAATGCTGAGCTAGATGGTCTTGGCTCTTCGTCACTGTTCAGTGTGCTGGAGCTGGTATGCCGTCCTCCGAGCAGGACGCTGTTTTATTGTCCTTGTGTTTCGCGTGACGAGAAATTGCTTCCTCAAATTATACTGTGCCATTATGACTGTAGGCAATGCACATTTGTTCCTGCTTGGCAGTATGCCCCAAGGCTAGGAACTCCCATGCCAGGGCCTACTATTACAGAATACTGGTAATTCATGGTAGAGGCAAACTCTGCACAGTTCCCTGACTTGGGGGTTAGGGAAGGAGATGCCAGTCTTCTGTCTCACAGATGCCACCTGGACTCATCTAACTCTGGAAATATTATCTCCATGCTCTGTTTTCTGGTCCCATGAGCTATGATCCACTGCCTCAACAGTTCTGGTGGAATGGTGGCACTAAAAGCATGAGCTGAGGAGTCTCAAACTGAGAACTTGTCTCAGCCACAAAATCGTTAGGTGACCTGAAGGAGGCCACTCGGCCACAGCCTCTTATCTGCAATGGGAGGATAATAATATTGACCTACCTTATAGGGTTGTAGTTAGGATTGCTAAGATAATGTTGAAGGAGTGCTTTGAAAGGTGAAGTACTGTTTTTTCATCTCCATCTCCACAGGTGTGCAAGAAGCGTGAGAAGCGTCTGTCGGATACCTCTTTGGAGAAGTATGTACTCACTGTGGTGCTGGACACAATCCATGCTTTCTTCAGCTCTCCTTTCTCTGAGAACAGCACCTCACTACAGGTACAAATGGGTAGCTTCACGTTCTCAAATCCGTTCCAGTGTAGGACCATAATTGTGAACTGGGAAGGATGTCACTGGTCCCAGTACTTCTAAGGAACAAGATTTGCAGAATAATTCTGTTTCTACATATGCCAGTTGTAGCATGCCTTTCCCTTCTCTTCTGAGGGACAGATACATTCATAAGGTGAATGCTACTTGGCTTGGTCTATACCTTGTCGGCTAAAAAGGTATTTGAGAAGCTCTGTGTGACCCGCTGAAGCAGAAGTAGAATATTCTCCATAGCTAAAAATTAGGATTCAGTTTGCACACTTTATATTATCATTCTTTCTTTCACTCCCACTTGAATCAGGATAGCAATCAGCAATTGAGTGGATCCTCAATTCAAGTTTAGAATCGAAAAACAAAACCACTGTAAGAGGTTGATTTGATAAGCTGCTGTTCTAAGGGTAAATAGATGTGTCAGTGGGAGATCCATGATTGGGTACCTTGCTTTGTTTTTTAAATGCAAATACAGCTGGTGGGAGGGGAGCAAAATCAGTTCAGGTCTGTGGAGGGTCGGTAGTGGCGCCCGCCCTATGGAACGCCCTCCCATCAGATGTCAAGGAAATAAACAACTATCTGACTTTTAGAATACATTTGAAGGCAGCCCTGTTTAGGGAATGTTTGATGTTTTATCGTGTTTTTAATATTCTGTTGGGAGCCGCCTAGAGTAGCTGGGGAAACCCAACCAGATGGGCAGGGTATTAATAATAGTAATAATAATAATAATAATAATAATAATAATAATAATAATAATAATAATAATAATTTTGCCTGCACCTTTTGCCTGCACCTTTTCCCTATTCCAATTTGTCCCCCCCACCTGCTGCTGCTAGCTTCATGGGAAAAATACACTTTTTATGTTTCCCTCTGTGAGTTAAACTGCTACTTTGCAATTTTGATTTGGGAAAATGGTATGGGGGGAAGGGTTAATCTTTCCCCAGTACCACAGCCCTGATCCTGTTCAGGCCTCTCCAGCTGCTGTTATATTCTTTTAAAAACTCAAGGATCTGTGGATCACCTGTAGTCTAATCTCATGGTTCCCTCCTCTCATTGTATCCAAACAGAAGCTGATACAGTAGTGTAAGCAATGTGCTGAAACATACCCCTTAAATGCCTCACCTCTCTTGCAGACCCACCAGACTATTGTGGTGCAGCTCCTCCAGTCAACCACGAGGCTCTTGGAGTGTCCTTGGCTGCAGCAGCAACACAAGGGCTCAGTGGAAGCTTGCATCCGCACGCTGGCTATGGTTGGTAAGGAACTGTCTTGGGCTGAGTGAGTCAGGGGGACTGTCTGGGATTTGTCCCCTGAGGTCAACATGAGGAAAAGCCATCAGACCTACATCCTTCAGTGATCTGATTTAGATGGACTACAGATCTTCTCTCCTTGCAGTTATTTAGGCACTTGAGATTTTGCAAGGCTGAAATTCCTACCAGAGGCGGCCAACTGTGGTCTCCAACATGGGGTCTACTAGTTCTTCACAGAAGGCTTGGCATGGGTGATCTGCCAGAACCAGGGCTGTGGGATATCACCCAGGATCCCTGGGTGTACCTTGGAGCACCTTCTTTGTTTGTAAGCCTTCTCTCCTTTCAGCCAAGAGCCGCTCCATTGCGTTACCCATGGACCTTGATGCCCACGTCAGCTCCCTGCTGAACAGCGCCTCTATCAGCAATGCTCAGAGGAATGCCTCCAGCTACAAGACAGCCTCACGCACTTTCCCTCGGGTCTCGGCAACAACCAACCAGTGGGACTATAAAAACATCATTGAGAAGCTGCAGGTAGGGACTGAGAAGAGGTCTTGTTTGGAAGGTATCTATCCAGGGTGTGCTTCTCTCCAAGGAAGGGCTTAGGGTGCTCTACTGTCAGAAATAAAAATCTGAACGCCACTCTGAGGAAACTCCCAATTCTGTGTGCCCAGAAGTTGACAGCCTTTCTGAAGCCTGGTTTCCCTCATGGCAGCTCTGACCTTTTGTATACTTGATATCCTACCCTCTGGCTCTGCCCACACATTTTCAGGTTTATCTTTGCAGGCTTCAGAACTAGAAACTTGCATCTTCCTTTTTCTACGAAAGCCAAAATATTCAGGATCCTGAATTCTGCACTCAGTAACAAATGTCACGCTGCTGCAGCATAATCTCATCTCGCTGCATCTAGCTTTGCCCTGATGACACTATGCTTTTCCAGGACATCATCAATTCCTTGGAGGAGCGCTTGCAGCCCCTGGTAGAAGCTGAACTTTCAGTCCTGGTGGACGTCTTGCACCGCCCAGAACTGCTTTTCATGGAAGGCACGGAAGCCTACCAGCGTTGCGAAAGTGGCGGTTTCCTTTGCAAGTAAGTGGGTCTTGGAAGACAGATTCTGGAGAGTGATCTGGGACAGGGGGGTGGTGACATGGAGGTTAGGGTACCACACGAGTGGGGCTTTCACTGGTATGCTCACACTGCCTCAACCTCCCTGCTCCCCTCCATCTTGGTACTACCATCTTGATGCTGCTGCTGAGAGGCCAGGTCTGCAACACTGCCCTGCCCTGCCGGCTCTTCCTGGGAGCGGGTGGCGCTGTGGTCTAAACCACTGAGCCTCTTGGGCTTGCTGATCGGAAGGTGGGTGGTTTGAATCCCCGCGATGGAGTGAGCTCCTGTTGTTCTGCCCCAGCTCCTGCCAACTTAGCAATTCGAAAGCATGCCAGTGCAAGTAGATAAATAGGTACTGCTGCAGCAGGAAGGTAAATGGTGTTTCCATGCACTCTGGTTTCCATCACTGTGTTCCGTTGCCCCAGAAGCAGTTTAATCATGCTGGCCACATGACCCAGAAAGCTGTCTGTGGACAAACGCCGGCTCCCTTGGCCTGAAAGTGAGATGAGCGCCGCAACCCCATAGTCGCCTATGACTGGACTTAACCGTCCAGGGGTCATTTACCTCTTTTACTTTTTACTCCTGGAAGGAGGAGATAAAAAGTGCTGGCATGAAAGAATCAAAGGCTTTGAGACTTGGTTGGCAAGACTGATGTGGCCTGTGGACTTGTCTAGTTAGGAACAGGGTCCTGGATATTTTTGTAACATTCCTTGTGGGTGGGTGTGCATACTGGCAGTGGAAATGAGAGGAATTCTTCTTGTGTTGCTAGATTGGTCCAGCACACCAAAGACCTGATGGAAAGTGAGGAGAAGCTTTGCATTAAGGTGCTGAGGACCCTGCAGCAGATGCTGATGAAGAGGAACAAATACGGAGAGAGGGTGAGTGGCTGAGGAGGTTTGGGCTCACCTATAAGGTACCTCCACAGCAAACTCGCTTTTTCAGTCTGTTTTCCCTGGTAAGCTTTCTGGGTAAAGAACCAGGCCTGCTTTACTGCTTTCTGAGAGGATCCCCCTTCTTGGCATTGCATCTCTTTAACTACACAAAAACTATCTAGTCACTGCCCTTTCACAGAGTTTCACTCATTCACTGAGAGCCCGAATGAAATGCGTCATTAATATTAAAGACTAAGGAGGAGTTCTGCTGGCTCAGACCAAAGGTCTATGTAGTCCAGCCTCTTGTTCCTCGCAGTGGTCAGCTTTCTTCCATACTTACTTACTGGAACCTTGGGATCCTCTTTGGAGGCCCTGCTCCAGGTGCCTCCACTAAATGAAGTAAGGGAGATTCTCAGGGAGAGGGCCTTTTTGGTAGTGGCACCACTGTTACGGATCAGCTTTTCAAATGAGATTTGCCTCATCTTTGTTAACTTTTGAGTGCCAGGTGGATACCTTCCTATTTACCTAAGCCTCCTAAACCAGTTATGTAGTTTGGGCCTCTCAGTTTTTTAATCCATGTTTTTAATCTTGGAGGGTGTTGTTTGTTCTGTTTATTTTAAATATTTGTTTAATTTTGACTTTGTGCTTTTACGCTCTTTCTTTCTTTCTTTCTTTCTTTCCTTCCTTCCTTCCTTCCTTCCTTCCTTCCTTCCTTCCTTCCTTTCTTTTTTTTACTGTAAACCACCCAGAGAACTTTGTGTTATGGTTAGAAATACAAAAGATAATGATGATCATGATGAGCAGTTCCTCCCACTTCTTTCTCCTGCCAGGGCAACACATTGAGGAAAATGCTTTTGTCTAATTATCTGCAAACTAAGAGGTCTGGCTCCAAAGGGGAGATTGTTGACCCTTCTGGAACTGGTAAGCAGTCTGCAGTTCTGGCTTTCATCTTCCTCATTCTTGTGTCATTTTCTCCCCATCCCTTCTCTGGGTGCCTTAAATTCATATTCTGCCACTCAGGTGTGCAGGACACAGCTATAGGATGGGTTTTCCAAATGTTCTTGAAGGTGCACATGTTGGTTGCATCCAGCTTACTGTGAGCCAGACTCCTGGTCCATCTAGCTCAGGGTTTCCTGGTGCAGACTAGCAGTGGCCCTCTCATGGTTTCAGCCCTGCCATGGCTTGGATCTGGTGCTTTCTATGTGCAGGAGATGTGCTTGTATCCCTGAGCCTTGGGCCTTACTTTCCACTCTTCAAAGCTATCACTGTGAACCAGGGGGCTGTTTATTATCCCTGACCAAGCAGAGAGGAAACTGATGGACAGAGGAGCCAAGGTAGCAAATACTATTTGCGAATACAAATTATTCACCATCATCAGCTACTTAAGCTGATATGTAGCCCTTAATACAGTTTAATCGCATCAATGGTTTTTGCATCTTTTTGTGCTTGATTGGGCCAAAGTCACATAAACTGCCCAAGGGTATAATTAAATGGAGCACTGTATTTTTCCATGTCTGAGGGTGACACATTAACTATTGAATTAGCCTTCCTCCCTGTATTAGTTAAGTTATGATTTTTAAGCTGTTCGGCCGCCTCCATCCCCCTCTTTCGCCATATGTTCTTTTTGCCTACAGGCCAAGATCAGGATTGGTCAGTCATTGCTGCCATTCAGTGCCGGCTGGACAGAGAAGGGGCCACCAAGCTAGTGTCTGACCTCATCATGAACACCAAGAATGAGAAGATTTTTCAGGAAAGCATCCGCCTGGCCATACGGCTGTTGGACGGGGGCAACACGGAGATACAGGTTTGTGTCTGCAACGGCTTCCACTTAAGTTCAGATAAACTACCCAAGTGATCACTTTTTGCCTAGTGTAAATTCAGTTTAACTTCTAATGCCATACTGTGACTGTGGGGTACATATCTCAACCGTGGCAGGGACAGAGCTACGAAATTCGACTGTGCCATGGTATGATGTGATCCTGCGGCAACGACTTTGGGTGCCCCAGCAAGCGAGCACAAAACATGTTTGGTGGAATTAACCCTTAAAAAAATATTACACCATTTGGTTGACTATATAATTGGAAGAAGGAATGAGTTGTAAGACACCTAGCCAGATTTCTTTAAAATCGTACCCTTGAGATGCCTAACTCAAATCCACGATCCCATCCGGGGTGCTGGTTGCACCCCGAAAAGTCTGTAAGTAGAGTGCCACTACTGCACGTGCGCGAAGTGCACAAATCGCTTCTGCGCGTGCGCGCACAACAAACCTGGAAGTAAACACTTCTGGGTTTGCTGTGTTCGTAGCCTGAAAGTTACGTAACCAGAGCGATACGTAACTAGAGGTATGACTGTAATATTTTCTTAAACAACTTTTGCTCCCTCTACTGGGCATCTTTAAAATAGCACGTTGCGACAACATTTGACTTTACCATTAACATTCCTTTATTTTGGAAACCTGATCTGGGCATAACTAACTTTGAAATGCACATATCCAACTTTTTTCTAATTTAAGGTTTTCTAAAAGTTTTTAAAAAGCCAAAGGGAGTATAATTTTCCTCCAATATATCATGAATCGTAAATCTTGTAAGATTTTAACTTCCCTACCTCTGGGGGAAATTGTTGATGAAGCATGATGTCATATTATAAATCTGATGGTGCAGACCAAACCATGGGCTTCCTCTACTGGGTATCCTTCCTTCCATTGTGGTCATTACTTTTTTCCTTCTTGATACAATCTGGAAAATGTTAATTGTGTATGAGTCTGGCTTGTGGAAATCTGCAGGATAGGAATTTTGTGTTGTGACCATCAGATCCCAATTGTAATATGAAACCTGAACTGCCTGTCAGAAGACCTTGTGATTGTTAAAGGTAATCCAGATGGCCTTGGAAGAAATGGTCGGTCCTAGCAGGATAGGAGCCTCACTGGATCAGGCCAAAGGCCCATTAATCCAACATCCTGCTCTTTTGCAACGGCTTCCCAAATGCTTATGGGAAGCCTGCAAGGAGGACTAAGTGTCTAACCACTGTCCCTGTTCCTCCCACCCTTTCTGAAGAAATCATTCTATAACTTGATGACGGGTGACAAGAAGTCAGAAAAGTTCTTTAAAGTTCTGCATGACCGGATGAAGAAAGCTCAGCAGGAAGTCAAGTCTACAGTGACTGTGAACATGAGTGATATTGGCAACAAACCTCATGAGGACAAAGACTCCCCAGACCATACCAGCAAAGGTATGTGGAAAGTGAGGGGTTTATTCTGGGCTCACCAGAGCTTGTCTAGGAAAGCAGCAAATGCTCTAGGCAAGAATCTCTGAAAATGGCTCAGCCACATCTCTCTCAACCCTTGGATTCCCAAATGAAGAATAGTAACTCCCTCTTGAAGAATGTGGGGTCTGTGACAGCAGAGAGGAGCCTGTGGCTTGTGGGTCACATGTAATCCTCAACCGCATGTGGAGGACGAGGAGAGAGACAGAGAGATATAGAAGTGCCCCAACCACTTATTGCTCTACCCTGCTCCCCCACACGCTGCCCATCATAGAATCATAGAGTTGGAAGAGACCACAAGGGCCATCCAGTCCAACCCCCTGCCAAGCAGGAAACCAGCAAGCACTCCCTCACAGATTACCCCTGAAGGGATGCAGCCCTCCATAGGAAAATAAAGGTTCCTTGCACTGAGAAACAGCATGGGTGCTAATTTATTTTTTAAATCTCCATCAATCTTTAAGCCAGCTCCCTCAGCATTCTGCAAATATAGGGTTAACTTACTTGGTCATTAATAAACTCCAGGAAACACCCAGCTTAGATGAAAGGCTGTCTGTCATCCAGGCTGGCAATAACTATATTAGGGAAACACCTAATTACTGGGGGCAGGGATCCTTGGTGCGTGTCACTGTCGCCAATCTAAACCACTTGGTATTTCAGCTTCCTGGTCGAAGCCATGCTCCAGGATAGCAAATGGGCGAGCCTTCTGTCAGTACATTACAAAGTCTTCAGTGGCCGAGTCTTCCAGAGTGTCAAAAAGGGGACATCACTTGAGCTGCTTGGTGATGCTTACAGGAAAGGAGAGGCTCAGTGGAACAAAGGGGGATGCCTGCTGGAGGTCCTTTTTCTGAAGAGTCAGACAGACTGGCTTTAGGCCTTCCAGACAGGTTGCCCCAGCTCATACGCTAAGCCAGTAATCAAGTGTTGATTTCCTTGCAGAACGAGTCACATCTTTCATGCTGCCCAGCGCCCCATCCCGTTATCCGATGGGGGTAGGGCTCCGGAGCGGCCACGATGCAAGGGATAGAAGCCAGAGCAATGAAATGGGTGTGTCAGTCTTGATCATGGAGCCAATTCTTCGCTTCCTGCAGCTGCTGTGTGAGAATCACAACCGGGATCTCCAGGTGGGCATCTTGCATTGAAATGGGTCCCTTCTGCAGCATATCTCCTACCCAAGTGATGTCTGCTGTTGAAAAGCTGCCCGCCACTGAGATGCCTCTTAAACTCTGCTCTTGGTTTCACAGAACTTCCTCCGCTGTCAGAACAATAAAACCAACTACAATCTGGTGTGTGAAACCCTGCAGTTTCTGGATATTATGTGTGGTAGTACCACAGGACGGCTGGGCTTGTTGGGCCTCTACATCAATGAATACAACGTGGCCCTCATCACCCAGACTCTGGAGACACTGACAGAGTATTGCCAGGGACCCTGTCATGAGAACCAGGTAACCCACAACTGACTTGTGGATATCATCATCCAGTGAAATCGTACGTTGGGCTTGATTCACACACTCAGAATAGGGAGATGCTGGATAGAGCATCAGTTTTTACAGCCATGTCTCAGCATTTGAATAGGAGCAGAGATTTGGAGTCGGCTGTGAGCCAGTTGAGTAACTCCCTTGTATTAACCCACAGAGCTGCATTGTGACCCATGAGTCAAACGGCATAGACATCATCACAGCCCTGATCCTCAATGACATCAGCCCCCTCTGCAAGTACCGAATGGACTTGGTTCTTCAGCTAAAGGTAGATGGCTTGGCTGGAAATGTGGTGATGGGACAGGGAGGGATGGGAGATATGGGATGGCAAGAGATGCTTCATGTTGGGGGTTCACTTTCTGCATGCAATTATTTCATGGTCAGACTAGAAAGTATTTGAATGTGATCATTCTAGCTCTGCGCCAATACAGGGTTTTGCATGCACCAAACTTCTTCCATTTCCTGCCTCTCAAATACTGCCCACCCAATCATAGTGTGTGTTGGTTCCTCCTTGCTCTCCCTCATCCCTTTGGAATCCTGACTTCTCTTGTAGCTTTGATGGAGGATTGATCCTCTTCAGAGTGAGTGCGCTCTGGATACATGGTGTGCTGAAACCATCTATCTTTACTGCAGTAGCTTTTTTTTGTTATTAGGACAATGCCTCCAAGCTTTTGCTGGCCCTGATGGAGAGCAGGCATGACAGTGAGAATGCCGAGCGGATTCTCATCAGCCTCCGGCCTCAGGAATTGGTAAGAAGGTTGAGGGGGCTGGGATTGCTCTGTGTGGTCTTTCCTGCTTTTGAGAGATCTGTTGCACTTCAAATCATTATTGAAAGAAAGGGGACCTGGAATTGTGTGGAGCACAATTGGGATGTAGGACATCCGCAGCTTCTCATCTTCCTCTTTATCAACTTTGCAGTTCCCTCTTGACAGAGCCTTGTAGAAATATAATCTGTTTTACTTCACGTATGGAATCTGTTTGCTCCCAAGCAACTGGTCTCAGTCTGCACCATGTTAGATGGGTTAGATGGGTACCGTCTCTGAGCACTCTTCAGACAATATGCCAGCTATTTTGCTCTGTGGCAAATTCAGTAGAGGGACAAAGAGAATAATAGAGAACTGCATTTCCTTGTTGGTAACATTCTGGGAGCTGCATGCCAATGATGGGTAGAGTTTGAGGCAGGAGTAGGCAGAGCAATGGATGTGACTCTGCAAAAGCCCAAGGTTTCTGTACCCACTTATCTCCATCTTCTAACAAGACAAGCCGCACCCACTGTCCCAGTTCCAAGAACACATTCCAGCCAGGCAAAAGCCCTCAAGGAGGGCATGAAGCAGGGTCTGTGAGGGACATGGCATGGGAACAGGGGAAGTGACCTGAGGAGAGTGGACATGCCCCCTCACGCCCGGTAAATAGGCCTGGAAGGGTCTTCATCAGCTCACAAGCCTGAGGTTTGCCCAGGGCCCATAATCCAGTACGGTCAAAGTTGAGACACACTAGCTGGTCAGTTGACGAGCATTTGCCTTGCTGCCCTTTGGTTTCCATACTACTTGGAAACATTGGGCAAAGACTAGAACGGAATAAGCGGTCAGTGAGGTGGGTTGGGGCAGCTATGTGGGAGGGAAAAAGACTCAGGGCATTATTTTCAACCCTTCTGGATTCTGAGATTTTCAGTCCGTTTCTCTACAAAGAGCTAGTAACAGGAAGGCTTATTAATAATGAAAGCTGTGATTCTCAGGATACCAAATTCTTCACAGAATAGCAGATTCTCTGCTCATACTGCAAGCCTACTTGGTTACTATGCTATTGCTATAGCCTTGCCTATAGCAGATTCCTGCTTTAGTGACCAGGTCTTCTGTGTGAAATATTTCACAGGTTGATGTCATTAAGAAAGCCTATGTTCAAGAAGAAGAGTGTGAGAACTCTGATGTTTCTCCTCGGGAAGTTGGACACAACATCTACATTTTAGCCCTACAGGTATCCTTTTGTATGAAAACTTTACTGCTCAATAAAGATTCCTTTCGCCTTTCCTAGGCACTAGTGCCCTTGAGGATGAAGGATGGATTAGAAAGGGTTACTCTTCCCACATTCTCCCCCCAGACCAATTAAAATAGTTTCTCAAGCACAACATTGGAAGATTTCAGCCTCAGTTGATATGTGGATGGCGCTGCAGTCTTGACCCGCATGCAGTGCAACACACTTCCAGCGGAAAGAAATAGACATCAGGGGTTTGTTCTCTCTTCAAGTCCAAATCTGCTTTACCATTCAGTTTTTATTCCTTCTTTCTCCACACAAACCCAGATCAAGGAAGTACATTGTTGTTGTTTTTGTGTGTGTACCAGGCTATCATCCCACAGCTCCATATAAACCTTTAAATGGGGAGGAGGAAGCAGTGGTACAACTGATTGGCAGAGCAATTAAAAAACCCAATCTGCTGTGCTGGAGGGAGTTTAGATGTGATGGAGGTATCCCTCCATCCAGTCCAGCTTGGCTCTCCTAACCTTTGCTGTGGAAGTTGCTCCATCATTGGTGGGAAAGCCCTGCCAGCAAGGAGCACCCCAATGTTCCTGTCCAAATGATGGGCACAAGCGCTACTTTTGGTGGAACTGGTGATGTGCATTCTGAAAGGATGCACTACTGCAAAGACTTTTTTATTATTGTAACTGAGTGACTGGAGGAGACTCTTGAGAGTCCCATGGACTGAAAGATGATCAAACCTATCCATTCTTAAAGAAATCAGCCCTGAGTGCTCACTAGAAGGACAGATCCTGAAGTTGAGGCTCCAGTATTTTGGCCACCTCATGAGAAGAGAAGACTCCCTAGAAAAGACCCTGGTGTTGGGAAAGATGGAGGGCACAAGGAGAAGGGGACGACAGAGGATGAGATGGTTGGGCAGTGTTCTCGAAGCTACTAACATGAGTTTGGCCAAACTGCGAGAGGCAGTGAAGGATAGGCGTGCCTGGCGTGCTCTGGTCCATGGGGTCACGAAGAGTCAGACACGACTGAACGACTGAACAACAACAAAACTGAGTGACATTAGGCTTCAGAGCAAACAAGCTTTCACCTATCCACAAATGACTTTGAAGTCAACTGTTAGGCTCTGGCAATTCAGTGTTTGTTTTCTTTGCATTTTCAGCTGTCTCGGCACAACAAGCAGCTCCAGCATCTCTTAAAACCTGTGAAACGAATTCAGGAGGAGGAAGAGGAAGGGATCTCTTCTATGGTATGTGTATGCTCCCTATTGAAACAGGAAGGTGCTTAGGAAGTACTGCTGACATATTGTATCAGTCCTGGTAAGGGACAGTTCTGCAGCTGTTTCCCATAATTTATTTTTTCATCTGTTTACATTTTCCCATGAGGTGAAATGTGGAGATGGTGAAGCTATACAAGCCTTCAATGATCCAAATCCATAAGGATGTTAACTAAGGACACTGCAACTTTGCCAGTTTACAAAGGACTTTATTAAAACGCTGTTGTAATGCTTTGAGATGTTTTGTGCTAGTGAAATCAAGGGCTGTGATTGAGAAACTTTTATGCCATGGAATGTTCACAAGCATTTTTATTTATTTTTTTACTGCGGAGGGAGTGAAGCTGTCTACATTTTGGCAAAGAGTCTGTTTGTGAGGGAAAGCAAATAGCTTCCAGGGATTAAAATTGTGCACAGGCCCAAGGGCAATGTGGCTAAGGGAAGGAGGCAGAGTTGGCAGTGGACCAAAAAACAGAAACTTAAAGATAGGTAGAAGAGACAGAGGCTTTGGGAAAAGGTGGCCGAGGAAGAGAAGCAGATATGAAACAGAGCTGTGGGTTGCAGGCAAACTTCAAACTTCACTGAGTGGCTGGATATCTAGAGCAGGGCAGTTGGCTCTACTTAAGAAACTTTACTCACTGTTGTGGAGGTACACACACATCAGAACAGATTTGTGGACATATGCCTTATATTACTGGCTATTTTTGTTGTATATATTATGATTTATATGATATTTTTACTGTTTGATTTTACTGCTTGTTTTTGCTATTTGACCCTGTTGGATTTGTTAGCTGCACAGAGTGACCCAAGGTGCATGGTTAAGAGTCAGGGTAGCCAAAGGGCACAGGGAGGAATAGGCAATGGCTTAACAATAAAAGGTTAAAAAAAAAGGTAAAGGGCCACTGGATGGTTAAGTCCAGTCAAAGGAGACTATGGGGTACGGCGCTCATCTCGCTTCAGGCCGAGAGAGCTGGCATTTGTCCACAGATAGCTTTCTGGGCCATGTGGCCAGCATGACTGAACCGCTTCTGGCACAACAGAACACAGTGATGGAAACCAGAACGCATGAAAACACCGTTTACCTTATCGCTGCAGCAGTACCTGTTTATCTACTTGCACTGGCATGTTTTCAAATTGCTAGGTTGGCAGGAGCTGGGGGAGAGCAACGGGAGCTCACCCCATCGTGGGGATTGGAACCGCTAACCTTCTGATTGGCAAGCCCAAGAGGCTCAGTGGTTTAGACCACAGCGCCACCCGCATCCTTGGGTTCACAATAGGTCACGGAGGCACAGAATGGAAGAATGAAAGGGCCTTCCTTCTTGGCCTTCAGATCAAGAACAAGGGGGAAAGCTTTTGAGTGATAGTATGTTACACCAGAAGAGGAATAAGAACCCCAAACACCAAAGTAGGAAATCTACTGGATGATTGTACAGCTTTGTGTTGCTTTCCTGTGGGCATAGTGGTCTCTGGACACACTTCCCCTCACCTCCCGGTAGTTCTTTAAACAGCAGTGCAGGTGAGTTTCCCCTGTGGTACAACCAATTTTCCTTTTCTTTTTCAAAGATAGCCACATTGACTGCTTGGCTGTGAGCTTGTTTGCTCACATCGCACAGTCCAAGACCACGGTCATTACCCAGTTATTATTCAATTTCTATGCAGGGATTTATGGGCACTGATTTGTAATTTACAGATTAGTGGTCTTTGGCTGTTAATTAGTGTGCTGAATTGAATGGCTGTCTCCCAGGGGAAGTGCAGGCCCTGTCTATCCTGACTATATATGCTCCCCCCCACCCACCCCCACCCCAGAGCTTGTCATACCTAGTAAATACAAGGAAACGTGTTGCTATTACATAGCTGAAGGAGATCCCACCCTGGGCCTTTTCAAGCTGAGGATATAGTATTCCCCCCTTCTCTTTCTCACAGCTCATTCTACACAACAAACAGCTGACCCAGATGCTGAAATCAACAACTCCTGTCCAAGAGGAAGAGGAAGATCCATTAGCGTATTATGAGAAGCACACATCCCAGATAGAGGTGGGGTTGACTTTTTCATAGCTATCTCTACATGTTTTCAAATCTGCGTGTAATTAGAATTTTTGGGGGGTCATGTCTGGTATTCGGATTTCTCTATCAGATGACCTAAATGGTGTAATATACAGTTTTGCATTTCATTATCTAACAGCATGTGGATGACCTGCTCCAAAATCTTCATAAGATACTGTGAATCCAAGGCCTCCTCTGATTTGCCCTCACAAATGGCAAAAATGTACACCAGTTCTGAAGTTAGCATAATTGTTTTCTCTTCCATTAGTGTCAATAGTGGGGAAACTACTTTTCATGAAGGCAGTACACAATAGAAAACCTCCAGCTCTGGCTGGTGTGAGCGAGTAGGCTTTAGGAAATGGTGGTTTCTCCTCTACAGAATTTCTCTCCTCATCCTCAACTTTAGGATGGCTCTATTAGCCACCAGAGCTGCTGCTTGTGCAGCTTGTAAGTTGCGTAACCAATTTTTCAAGAGCTCAGGCTCCTGCCTGTCAGCTGTCATCCCATTAGTTCTGCTTGAATGTAAGGAATTGTGCTAGAATACCCTAATGTAGCCTCCTCCCTTGTGACTAGCAAATCTCTTTGAAAAATGCCCTGTGGTTGACTCACTCAAGATTCCACCTAGTCATGTCCTTTCTCTACCTTATCCTGAGCCATATAAAAACCTTTATGAGGCTGCATCTGGTGATGCTAACTCTTGCCTGCCAATGTTGAAGCACTGGCCCATGCTGTTTGCTGGTGCAGCATCCTGAGTTAGCTGCAGCTCTAGCAGGCATTGTGCCCCAAACCAGATGCTTATTTCCTGGGTTTAGCTGCTGGGGGTGCTTGTCACATATACAGATGCACTGGTTTTAGCTGTATATTTTATACATACGGTTTTAAACTGCTTTGACCCATACTTAAGCTACCAGGATAAAGTGGGGGGAAAGACCTAGGTCCCTTCCAGGATATGAACCAAAGACTCCTCAAAACTCTGCTTTCTCCCAGATTGTGCGCCTGGACCGCAGCATGGAGCAGATCATCTTCCCGGTGCCCAGCATCTGCGAGTTTGTGACCAAAGAGACGAAATACCGCCTGTTCACCACAACAGAGCAGGATGACCAGGGCAGCAAAGTCAGTGACTTCTTTGAGCAGTCGTCCTTCCTCCACAACGAAATGGAATGGCAGAAGAAACTGCGCAGTAAGACTAGAACAAGGCAGGAGGCTGTTTGTACAGATAATAATTTAGAATGCCAAATTGTATGTCAGCTCATGCCCCTGCAGCACCCGTTCAGGAACGTGGATAGTCAAGTGGCGTTCACCAGGCTCCACTGACCCTGTCCTGAAGGTGGCACCCAATTCATTCCCTGCAGCTCCCCAGAGAATCATGGGGCCATGCAGACTCCATAGCCCTGGAGAGGACACTTTGGAGCGATCATTTCAATAGTCATTTCTGTTTCACTGTGAGACCACAGCTTTTTCAGGAGTGCCAACCACGTCAGTCAGGAAACCCCTAGATGTGATTCAACAACAACAACAACAAGTTTATTAAATTTGTGAGGTCCATGCCTTTACACAAAATACCACAAAACATTATTAAAAAGATAAACAATAAAATTATTAAAATAAGTTAAAATTCATGCCGCGCTGTCCCAGCAAAGGAGACTACCCCAAACCCCCCACCATTCAGGAAAGAAGATACAACAACAGGTTAGGAGAGCAATGGGAGGGACCTCACCACTTCATCCAGGAACCATACCCTAGTTTTCATAGCCTTCACCACAAAGACCGCTACCACGTGGGAAATCCGTGGGTCAGCGTCCACCAGCAAAAACTTTACTTGGTCCTCAGAGTTGACTATTGATTTGGGAATAGTTTGTAACATCACATCCCTGAAGGCCGAATAGATGGGACAATACAACATGTAATGTGTGAGATCCTCTTTGGTTCTCATATGACAAGGACCCTAGATGATTCAATAATCCATTGAATTCTATAAGTCTGTGGGGGCAGACCATCTTATTTAATTTTTTTATTTAATTTTTATCTTGCGCTTCCTCCCAAAGCAACCCAGGGGAAGCCAACAAGTGGTACAACAATAAAGGAAATATTTAAAGCAATTCCAGTACAGGTGCAGACTGGGAAAGATTTCAATACAAACATCTTGTTGAAAATGGAAGGTCTTCAGTTGTTGCCGAAAAGACAAGAGATGGTGCCTGTCTAATATTCAATAGTTCTACACCCCTGCAGGAGGATATTACTGTTGCCAGTCCAAATGTCATCAAGGAATGATCTACCCAAGACAATGAGCTCATTGCAAACCCTCTCTGCAGCCACTTGCTCTATAGCAAAGACCAGTTCAAGAGTGTGCCCTTCCACTTGTTTGGGGCCTGTGATGAACTGAGATAGCCCCATAGTAGTAATGAAGGCCATGATGAGCTGAATCTGTAGAGGCAGCCTCTGCATGGATATTGATGTCTCCCAACACTGCTGTGTGGGGATTCTCAGAGACCACCAGTGCTGGGTGGGTGGCACATCTGCAGCATCCCTATTCCTCTTAGCTCTGAGAGAGCTGACTGGATGTCCCTTTAAATCAAGTGGTTAACCTGTTGCTGCCCAGACTACAACTCCCATCATCCTCGCCATTGGCCATGCTGGCTGGGGCTGATGGGAGTTGGAGTCCAGTAAGATATGGAGGCCTGCTGTTTCACCCTCCCTGCTTTAAGTGTTAGTGTCAACAATCTTAGTGAGTTTTTATACAGAAAACAGAGGTAGAAAGAAGGAAATGAGGACACGATCCCGGACCAGTGCTGCAGTCCACTGAAACGTGATGAGCACAAATATGAGGTATAATTTGAAAATTATGTCCCAGTTTCTGGCAATTGATAGTGTTTGCAACTGGGTTGGGGAAACAAGAGCATTGATCCCTGGCTCTATAAATAATTGCACTGAGATTGCTGGGTCTTTGGAGAGTTCTGTGCTACTTTCCAAAAGCTTACAAGATATACTCAGCTCTGCCTTTCTTTCTTCTCATAGGCAATCCACTGATGTACTGGTTCTCCCGCAGAATGACACTCTGGGGAAGCATTTCCTTCAACCTGGCTGTCTTCATAAACATCATCATTGCTTTATTCTATCCTTATGTCGAGGCATCCTCAATGGGTATATGTTCCATCAGGCTCACTTTGATTTTTATACAACCATTGCCAGCATTCATGGATCCCTTTGCAGGGATACTCTGTCCACTTGGTATCCATGCAAAGAAAATGCTATCTGAGGCCCTGTGGTTCTTCAGTCAGTTTTGCCAGCTAGGCCTTTGCAGCCAACACGCTAGCAGTTCTTTACCTCAAATAAGATATCATTTCAAAAACCCTAGTCACTTATCTTTTTACAGGTAGGTAGCCGTGTTGGTCTGCCGTAGTCGAAACAAAATTTAAAAAATTCCTTCCAGTAGCACCATAGAGACCAACTAAGTTTGTTATTGGTATGAGTTTTCATGTGCATGCACACTTCTTCAGGTATCTGAAGAGGTGTGGAAGGATTTTTTATTTTTATTTTGTTTCACTATCTTTTTGTGAACATTCAAAATAAACCCCTTTTGGAAAGAACCTTTCTGCAAAACCTTTGGTAAACCAGTTCCCAGTAAGAAGTTGTGTTCTGTTTGTATATTATGAGTGTTTTTGGAAACAAACAAGCATGTAGATCAGTGGTTTTCAACCAGTTTGCCGTGAATGATGGTCAGGGGTGCCACAGGCAACACTGGTCTCTGTCCATCTTTCCTTCCCTCCTTCCTCTGACTCCCTCTTGCGTCTCTGCTTCCCAAAGGCTTGCACAGCTGTTTGTTGTAGCAGTCCTGGCTACAAGCTCCCTAGGTGAATGGTGCCTGTGGCCCTGGCCAGGGGTGCTGGATGCCAGGAGCTAAGGCAGCCTTGGAGTTACTGAGCAAGCAGGCAAAGGAGCCCAGCCTGCCAGTCCGCCAGTCCTTGCTGTTGGGAATGGACAGACAAGTCCCAGGCAGTGTGATGAGGCACCTCTCTTTGGGGCTGGACAGCTCAGAGACCAGGGGTGGCAGCAGCAGCAGCTGCCCAGAGGACTCCCAAGGAGTGGGGAGAGGAGAGGAGGCTGAGGGAGCACTCCACATGGGATGGTGTTTGAAAAAGGGTGAGAGGCTGCCAACTCTGCAGGCAAGGGGTGACATAACTGGGCTCCTGAGCCTCACAGGGGTGTAGCAGAAAGAATGTAGTTGGTCAAGGGAGCCATGGACTCAAAAAGGTTGAAAACCTCTAATGTAGATGACACTCGTGGTAGACTGTGCATACCCTGATGTGGTCTCCTAAAAGAAATGCATCCCTTTAGATCTGGGTGCTCAGATCTGGGGTTGAAAACAGATGAGGCAGGATGTGGTCCACTGAGCAGCAGTGCCTGTGTGGCATCTTTGGTTCCCAGTAGGCATTGCTGGTTATGCATTAGTAGCACATCTGCACCATCCTGGGCAAGGAGGCATCTCCAGTTCTCCTCCCTGTCAGCTGCAGTTCTTTGCAGAAAATCTGACTGACGTTTGTTCCAGTTCAGCAGTAAACTGCAGATTTCCCGACGAGACCCAGGCCTAGAAATCACAAATGAAAGTGTGGATGAGCCCTAACGGCATTGGCATTCACTGCCTTCGGCTTTGCCTCACTGGCTGCTGTTATGCAGGTGCTTTAATGCTGTGTGCTCTTGAAGCTTGTTTCTTCTCACCTGTGCGACGTGATCAGTAGTGGGGCATGCAGAGCTCCATTTCTGTCACCAGTGTCACTGCAGCCCACTTGGAAGGTGCTGGGGTGGGACAGGACAGTGGCAAGGTCAGGGCTGGTGGGGTGTGTGTGTGCATCCAAACCTCGCCCTTCCCCAGTCCCACACCTTCCAGGTAAGTCTCAGCGATGCCAGTGTCAGGAGAGCAGTTCTGCTCCATCACAGCTGATGCTGCTGAAGGTTATGTTACAAACAAACGTCTTGGCTACTTAATGAATTAATTTGTGAATTTCCAGGGCTGTTGGATTCTCCACTGATCCCCCTGCTCTCCTGGCTTTTAATCTGCTTCTCCATCATGGCTCTCTTTACCCGACGCTACGGGATCCGACCGCTCCTTGTGGCATTGATCCTGCGATCCATCTACCACCTGGGCATTGGACTCACTCTGAACATACTGGGAGCTCTCAATGTAAGTCACTTGGCTAACCTCAGGCCAAACTCTGGCTGCAGTCTTGTACATATTTAGCTGGGAATGAGTTCCATTGAACTACCATAAACTTTGCAACCCCTTGCCTATTGAGATCAAGTAGGCGCCTTCACTGTACTCTTTTTGACATCTGTTAAAAACATTCTTGTTTAAACATGCCTATCTAGATGCTTAGAAAATCTAGTTTATTTTTTTAACATTTGTTTGGTTGTGAAATTTTCTTGATTTTACTGTTGCATCTTTTGTCAAATGCTGAGGTTTTTTTTTTTTTTACAATCAAGTGGTGTATAAATTTTATTAAGCAGACAAACCAACAAACAAAAAAGCAAGGGGCTTTAGGTACTGGCACCATGCCTAGAGCTAAGACCAGTTTGTCTTTGCAAATCTAATGGCAATGGATTTATATCAGTGTTAACTGAAAGCAGAAGATTGTTGTCAATAAAGCTAAAGTAGCATAATAAACAGCACAAACTCTCTCCGGAAAGTAACTGCTTGCCTCTTTTGTCCTCTGCTTTGTGCTTGTTCCACAGCTGACAAATAAGATTGTGTTTGTGGTGAGCTTTGTTGGCAACCGTGGGACATTCATCCGAGGATATAAGGCCATGATCATGGATATGGAGTTTCTCTATCATGTTGCCTATATCGTGACCAGCGTCTTGGGGCTCTTTGTGCACGAATTATTCTACAGCATCTTGGTATGCTTATTTCTTCTGTATTATCTACCTGTTGTATGCATAACATTTCACCTCTTTTTATGTCTGCCTTGTTCTCCCTAGCTAGCTAGGATTGCAATTATTCATTTTATGAAGTGGGCAAGAAAGAAATACGAATCATTGTCTAGATGGGATTGTTTGGTACTGTCAAGCAACACCAAAACCAATTCCTGTTCTGAGAAGTTGCTAGGCTCTTGAAGCAAAAGTCCAAAGGGCTTCTTGTTCCTTTGTGGAACATTTATCTGTCAGAAAAGTGGGGATGTTGGTGCTTAGATGAATGAATGGCAATCATTCTCCTGCTAATAAATATTATAGGCCTGAAGGACTGCCACAGAATGCCTGTTCTCTTCAGACTGATTCTATATAAGCAAATTATTATTATTTTTCTGTTTCAGCTGTTTGACTTGATCTACCGGGAGGAGACCTTATTTAATGTCATCAAAAGTGTGACACGCAATGGACGCTCCATTCTTCTGACAGCCCTTCTGGCTCTCATCCTCGTCTACCTCTTCTCCATTGTAGGCTTTCTCTTTCTGAAAGATGACTTCATCCTTGAAGTAGACCCATTGCCCAACATCAAATCGAAAGGTTTGCTTCCCCCCCCCCACTATCTCTCAAGTTTGATATTTAACAATAGGGGTTTAAATAGAAAGGACTTCTGAAGCAACCCATTTGTCTTCACCGGGGTTCATCCAATTACAGTGGAAACCTGTATGTTCCCTCCTGTGTTTATTTAAGGATTGGTTTTCACCTTGATTTTGTACTAGAGCTTTCAACCAAGAATGAATAACTGGTAATGGGCAAGCTAAATCCACTCCAGCTTGTTTATGTCCTTAAGGCTTGCAATTTGGAGGCCTCAGCACTGCACTTAAGGGAAGTGCAATTTGAGACTCCTGGATTGGGCACCTTTTATGAGTGTATAAATAGCAGCTTTTACCAGCAAAGTACTGCAACTGTGAAAGAACTGGCTTGTATGTGTTTTTCAGGCTAACATGGCAGTCTCTTCCCCCAATTCAAAATATAACGTATAAATACTCTTCTGTTCAAGTGTGTAGATTTCAGTGGGTTCAGATGCTTCACTTCAGGGGTTGCCAACATGGCATCTTTGGGCACCAGTGTACCTCCCATGGCACCTGCAGAAGGTCTCTGTAAATAATCTCCTCAAAACCTTTAATGTTTGAGAGACTTTGCTCTTCCTCCTTCATTCTTGTTTTCACCTGATCAGCTTCTCCTAGACTGAACATGCCCCGTCAGGCTTCGGGGAAACAGGTTCCTCCCCTCGTGTCAGTAGATAAAAAGATCAAAGAAAGGAACATCTTACCAGTTAGAAACTTTAATAATCACAGCGAGAGAACAAAGAACACATCTCCTTGAAATGGTGGTGCTCCCAATTAAGGATCACACACTCCTCCATCCCTATTAATCTACGTCACTCCTACGCCTTGTGATCTGAGCTTGTACCCTCTGCGCTTTCTGTTCTGAGACTTTCTGAGCTCTTTGTGACTTTGGGGAGATCAGAGGAATGCTCTCCAAAGACTGTGAATCTATTAACCCCCTCTCTTCCAGTGTTTCTTCTCCTAGCTGTTCCCCATCCAGTATTTCCCAGCTTCTGCCTTCTGATCTATGCCCCTCTGCAAACCACTGTTCCAAATCTATACTGTCCTCCTGCTCCTGGGAAGATTCAGGGTCAGGGGGAGGGGGTCACTCCCACCATTCCTCCTCAGTGCAGCCCTCCTCTGCATGGTCCCTGACACCCCTTAAACATGTCCATATTTCATTGAATGCTTGGACTGGACACCCTCCCTCCTGTTCTGAAGAGATGCAAAGAGCTTCTATTGATGTGTGAATTCAGTGCTGGCTGATGTAGATGCATTTTTTCCTCTTCTATTGACACAATCACTCCTAAGTGCTCTCTACAGCCATGGGGTATCTGGAAGGCTCCTTGGTTTACTGAGGAGCCCTGAGTGATGAAGCAGGCCAGACATCAGCTAGTGCAGGGAGTGCAAGTCCCGGCATGAATCTGACTGAATTGAGGTACAAGTACATAGCTGTTCGTACCACATGGCAGTGATGGGAGCAAAGTTAGTGTATCTCTTGGCCTCTATTATGTACTCAGTGAATTGTGCAGCAGTTCAAAGTGGTTGGCCCAGTTCAGTATGGCATCATTAACAGACCACTCAATAGTCTCCTATGAGAGATTTGTGAATTAGTCTGAGGGTAACATTATTTGGCTCTGTGCTGAACAATGCCACCATTAGTTCATGCTTGTTGGAGGTCCTTGGAGCACCATTCAAGTACAGCTTGTGGGATCGGTTTCAGTTCGAGGATGTGGACAGGATGCTTGTGGTGGTGAGGCTATGTGACACTGGGTAGATAGCAACCTAGAACAAGAACATCATGATGGGAGATACTTTTTGGCATGGTTTCAGTCAAAGAAACAACTTTTCTGGACTTTGTCATTGTTATGAATTGAAAGATGATGTTTTGACAATTCTGCTCTCTCCCGTCCTTCCAGGTACTCCTTTGGGGATGCAAGCAGACATGGACACTTTTATGGAGACATGCAGTAGCGACAAAATAAGCTGCTCTTCTGGTGTTGCTAAGCCCAAAGTGATAGAAGGTAGGTGGGGTGGCTGAAGCAACTTTCCCTAATTCAGATGCTTGTGGGAGTGAAGAGAAACTTTGCATATTTTATCTGGCACCTTGAGAGGGCAACTAGAAATTAATGTGTCTCAGAAGTCAGCACAAGATGCTGTAAGATCTAAGTTAAGATGCAAAGTTACTTTGTTGGTACTTATCCACTCTATGTAAGTAAGTCAGGATGGTAGCCAACTAACATTTCTGTCACTGCACAAGGACTTCTGCTTGCACAATGGAACTTTTCTCCTCTCTTATCCCCCTGTGCCCTCCTCAGGTCTGCTTCAGAGGACCATGAGAACTCCCAGAAAATATTTTGGGGGCAAACACGGGAGGAGAGGAGTAGGGGAAATTTCGTTTTGCAAGTGGAGATCCTTGCACTGATGGAAAGAGTTGGATAGTGCCCTAACAATATAATGCAGGATAAATTTTAGAAACAAGCAGAGCTGTTGCTCGTGGCTGTTGGAAATGTCTCTGCTATTTTCTTCCATCTTCTAAAAAGGGAGGACGAGGCAGAACAGCCAGGTATTTTCTGCATATAGTTAATGAAGCTAAGAAATATGGATTTCACAATACTGAAAGCTAACCATAGGTGCTCTGTTTGTGTTCCTGCTGAGTGCACTTTTGCTTGCATTCCAGAAGCGGAGGAAGATAATTCAGAGCGTGCCTGCGACACATTGCTCATGTGCATAGTCACTGTCCTGAATCATGGCCTCAGAAACGGAGGCGGTGTGGGTGACATCCTCAGGAAGCCCTCCAAAGATGTGAGTTATTTTGGGGGCAAACCCATGTTAGGAAACACTGGCTAGGGGTCTAAACCAGCACACCAAAGGGTGCCTGTGCCTTACTGAAATCAGTGCATACCTTCGTGGTGTGCATATTTGGGTTTTTCCAATAGTTTGTCTATTGTGACATAGCGCAGGGGCACCTGTGCTAAATACCAAATGCTGAACGCCACATTATATGGGGCAAATGGGGTCCCCAACCTGAGGGGTGTGACAGATCTCTATGCACTGAGACAGACTTGTCACGTTGGTTTGCTGCCTTCCCTTCTCACATTTCTGACTTTTAAAAAATCAGATTATCTTTTCTCACAATTTCACCTTTTGCGAGATCTTACAATTCCAACATTATGCACATCTAACAGAGTCAATCCTTCCAAATATTTTCTTCATTGTTTACAAAAATAGTCTATTCATCTTGTAGCCACTGGCATGCTGGCAACTTGTCTGCCAGTTTCTAGAGGGAAATGTTTGGCATTTTTCAGCAAAGCACCGGATAAGAGAAGCCATGCTTTCTTTTAATGGCTGTTCTTGTTTTTCTGTCCTAAAGGAGTCTCTCTTCCCTGCTCGAGTGATCTACGACCTCCTGTTCTTCTTCATTGTCATTATCATAGTCCTCAACCTCATATTTGGTGTCATCATCGACACCTTTGCAGATCTGAGGAGTGAGAAGCAGAAAAAAGAAGAAATCCTGAAGACAACATGTTTTATATGTGGTAATTGCCCAGAGAAACTATTTATTCAGGAAATACCCTCATATATTCAGCAAATATCCAACAAGATCATTGCCTATCTGGTGGAGGAACTATCCCCTTCTCTGAAAGTAAACTTAAGGATTCATGGGATGTTCTGCAGGCCCTTACAGAAAGGAGAGTTAGGATTTGTGTGTTCATTTGACTGCGGCAGCTGAAACTGCCCACAATACAAACATATGTTGTACTTCAGATATTCATTGGCCTGCATACCTGTACAGGATCCAAAACACAGCAGAAATGTATCCCATCTTAAAGGTAAAGGGTAAAGGTACCCCTGACCGTTAGGTCCAGTTGTGGGCGACTCTGGGGTTGTGGGGCTCATCTCGCTCTATAGGCCGAGGGAGCCAGTGTTTGTTTGCAGACAGCTTCCGTGTTATGTGGCCAGCATGACTTAAGCCGCTTCTGGCGAAACCAGAGCAGCGCACGGAGCTGGGACCGAGCAATGGGAGCTCACCCCGTCGTGGGGATTCGAACCGCCGACCTTCTGATCGGCAAGCACTAGGCTCTGTGGTTTAGACCACAGCGCCACCCGCACCCATCTTAGTGCATTCAAAGCAAATGTTTATTGGCTTCTGATGGTGTCCGTGGGTGCAAAATGGCAGAAGTGTAATATCACTTGAGATAATATGCATAATATCCCAGCTTTCCTATTTTACACAATTAACGTTGGTGCTTAGATTTCAAGAGGTCTCTTGAAGTGGTTATAAACTACTCCATCCATCTTTTCTCTTAAGGCATGTTTTCAATTTTACAGAGATTTCTTTAAGTGTCCAAAACAGGTACACTAATTTGAAATTTAACTGCTCGGCCGTGAACATTAGGCACTAGCCATTTTCTGCTCATGACCTGCTAAAATTAGATTGGAAGAACCCCAAAGGCTTTCTCTTCCAGTTCCCTGCTGTGAACATGACCACCCACCCATTAGCACCCCACTGTTCCAACTTGTGCTGTTCATATTTCTGTATGCTACATGTGGAGGTCAGGTAGAGAAAAATGCTTGCAGAATCAGTCTCTTTAATGGGACTTTGGGACGGGTGCAGCAGTTGCTAGATAACACAGCATTCTCCTTTTCTTCCATTACTTCCTTAGGACTCGAAAGGGACAAGTTTGACAACAAGACTGTATCTTTTGAGGAGCACATTAAATTTGAACACAACATGTGGAATTACCTGTATTTCATAGTGCTGGTGCGAGTCAAAAACAAGACTGACTACACGGGGCCTGAGAGCTACGTAGCACAAATGATAAAGGTAAAGGTGATCAATACTCTTGTGTGATCGGAAGAGTTTCACTTTGGAAAAAGGCAGTTTTAGTGGGCAGCCTCTGTGTGATGTATATAATCTCAAATAAAACAAGTTGCCCCGGGTCTACTTCCCTTCAGTTTTGCAATCTGGCCTCTGCCAGTGGCCACCTGTATATGAGAGGATGTAACTTCAAGAATTGGTACCTGTACTGGCTTGTAATCAAGGACTGTCTTGGTTTTTAATTTCTGTATAGTGCTTTTGAAGGGATGCTATTACACTGGGTGCTCTAGCTTTATTGCAGAATTGCTCCTCCATCTCTTGCTCCAACAGGCAGGACTTAGCACCAGAGTCTTTGTTCCTGACAGTTGAGTTAACTGCCCTCTCTTAGGTTCTGCCCTGTTTTGCGGTGCCACGTTACTTTCGTTCTGATTAGTTATTCCTTCCCTTAAAACTGTTGTTTCCCGCAATGACTGTTCCAGAACAAGAACCTGGACTGGTTCCCTCGGATGCGAGCCATGTCACTGGTCAGCAACGAAGGTGAAGGGGAGCAGAACGAGATCCGTTGTCTACAGGATAAACTGAATTCCACCATGAAATTGGTATCCCATCTCACATCACAGCTGAATGAGCTGAAGGAGCAGGTATGAGAAACTTTAAGAACGGGGTGCTTTGGGGAGGGACTAAGGGAATGAACTAAGAGAAGCAGCGCCTTTTTGGAACTTTGGGATGTCATAAAATTAGACATTTGCTAACCCTTCAACTAAATAATGCTCTTTGGGGGTGGGATCCTGTTGTCTGAATGCAATTGCTTTTAGATGAAGCACAGAGCAGCCCTGGCAACATTCGTAGAAATACAAAGGTATCTTACTGCTTTGAATTTTTTTGTGGGCTGTCCAGAGGGAATGGTTAATAACTGTCAAAATAAATAAATAAATAAAACTTTAGGATTACAATTCAGTGTGGCAAATAGCTAGCCTTTGCCAGCCCTGGGATTCAAACTATTCCTCTCGTATATTCCAAGCACACAATCCAACTTGTAGCTATTGCCACTGTTATTCTTTTCAAATGCTGTTCTGCCAAGAACTTTTATTTGGTGGAAGCTAGTAGCAGGTTGCCCCAAAAAGATTAACAGTAGAGGATGCACCGCCGCAAAGATACCATCTGCCTTAACTGATCTCCTTCCACAACAGGGGTGGGGGACCTTTATGGGCCACGTCTTCATCTCCCCCACCCCCCACCCATCTGTCATAGTTGGCCCACAGGCAAAGGGGGAGAGAGCAACTGTGGACTGAATTCTCTGTGCATCAGCTGATGAATGGGCAGTTTAACCTCCCCCCCCCCCGAATTTTTAAAGCACCCTCCCCCAGCTGACAGGCATTGTTATTCAAATAGTGTGTGCCTGCTGCATCTTGTAATTAATGGGAGTTGGGGCTTACTTGCGCCCCCTCATATTTTATTCAAGTTGGCATCCCTGGCCTGTGGGCTGGAGGTTACCCCCCCTCCCTGCTCTACAACATGTAGGTCAGGGAAGTGTGGGTTCATTTCTACACAAGTAATGCTAGTTAGCCGAGTACACCCAACGAAAGACCTCACAAGCTTCAACATGCAGGTGTTTGTGGCAGAGAACACTTGTAAATTTGATAAAAGAATGGTGTTATGAATTCAACTGAAGAAATGAATATCATCATTTAAACTCCCCGTTTTTATATTCCAGATGACAGAGCAAAGGAAGCGAAGGCAGCGGATGGGCTTTGTGGATGTCCAGAACAGTATGAACCACTGAGGCAGCAGAATTAACTTCACCAAACTAAAACTCTACTTTACATATGCACTTCTTGAGGAGGATATTTGGTACTAAGTTGCCAGCACAGATCTCATCCATCAAAGAAAGCCGATTCATGTCATGATGATTCACATTTTGGCGTTCCGGCACCAGCTTCTGTTCATCTCCAGTAGGGCTGATTGCATTTTATTCAAGAGAGAGACCTGAAGCTGACAACTAGTATGATTTGTTGCTTTGTGCGGATTCATAGTTTACCATACGTTTGGGAGCTTTGCTGCTCCTTATGATAGCTCTGTTGCTATAACATGGGTTATCTGTCTCCATGCACTACATTTTGATGGCTTCGCAGCCAGGTGCAAATAGGATTGACACTGTTACTAGCAAGTAGTAGTTGCTATATTTTAACTTATTTTAACAGAGTCCATGAAATTCAACATACATGGATCTCTCTTTACAAGCTTGTCATCTCAGTTTTCCTGGAGTCACTGGCATTTTTTCTTCATCTCTAGAATCCTATCTAACCCAAGAAGAAACTAAGAAAATCTACTATTAGTTTAACACTTCGACTGAAGACGAGCAGCAGATTCCATTGTTGAGAAATGCAATGGCATTTTGTTCCATGGAGAGACTTTTATCAGCGTTAGTGGAAGATTGCATGTTCACGCTGCACTGTGAAAGAGCAATCTCTTTCTCCTCTTTCCCACACAATAGGTTAGAAGACAGTACACACTTAGGCGTTAGCCTGCCTCTAGGGAGGTTAAAAGGTGGTAGAACTGGATTATTTCAGTTGGCTAATGCAAGGTAGCAGTAATATTTCAACTATCATCAGAATGGACACTGAACGGTCATTAGTTAGTGTAAGAAAACAGGTTTGGGGAGAAGGATGAGGAGAGAAACGAGTACATCATAAAAGTCCTGAGATGTAAATTAACTACACCTCTTATCAGCCCTGCTATGCTGGCTGGGGCTGGTGTGAATTGGAGGGCACCACACTGCGAAAGACTTGTTTTAGAATTTCCCTAATCAACATACATGGGGAAGCGGGTAGCGCTGTGGTATAAACCACAGAATCTAGGGCTTGCTGATCGGAAGGTCAGCGTTTCGAATCCCTGCGACGGGGTGAGCTCCCGTTGCTCAGTCCCTGCTCCTGCCAGCCTAGCAGTTCGAAAGCACGCAGCGCAAGTAGATAAATAGGTACCACTCCGACAGGAAGGTAAACAGCGTTTGCGTGCACTGCTTTGGTTCACCAGAAGCGGCTTAGTCATGCTGGCCCCATGACCCGGAAGCTGTACGCCGGCTCCCTCGGCCAGTAAAGTGAGATGACTGCCACAACCCCAGAGTTGTCCGCGACTGAACCTAATGGTCAGGGGTCCCTTTACCTTTAATCAACATACACTGCCACAGAGCATTTCCCCAACCATTTAGAAGCATTGCAAGTTCAACAGCCAGGCTACAACTCAAACTCAACTGTAAATAAAACAGAGTACATTAGGTACAGGTTTGTCTAACTGTGAGGGTGGCCACCTGAGGGGGAGATTATGACAGTTCCTTGTTCCAGCCTGCATATGCTTTTCCATTCCTTTCTGACCCAAGCAGGGTGTTCCTCAAGGGTACATATTACAGTGCAGGTTTAAAGGGGGGAGGGAGAGATTTCACTAATCAAGAGTGCAGCTTTGCAATTTGTCTTGCTCTGGAATATTTTACAAATATTGTTTTAAGTTTTAATGTGATAACTTCCTTAAGTTAACACAGACAGAACCAAATAAAATAAAATAAAAATGGAAGGGAGAAGGAATCACCTCTTGATATGCTTGTTGGTAAAGCTACAAACTTGTCGGACATTAATATGACTGAGCAGATTTTTTTAAAGATCTGTTGGATTAGTTGGATTCTGCTTGATACTGAAGCTATTTAAGCTAATATTTCAGGCATACCATTTTCGGTAGGTTTTCATGAAATGTTCTGACTAGCCCAACTAATCTTGCCACAAGATTCCAGGGTGTTCCTAGGCTCATTCTAGGGTGAATTCCATGTTTGCACAGAATGCTGGAAGACCTACTGGCCCTAACTGTTTTCTCATGCTAGATGAGAACAGATGCTGCTTGTATTGCAGAGGCAGATTATGGTGAACCGTTTGTTTTTAGAAACTTGTCTACTATTACCCCCCCTTTTTTTACAGCAACAACTGGTATTCTACAGAACAAATAGCTTGAAAATGAGTGCTCTACTGCAACAATTTTGCACCAACATATGGCAGCTGTGCCTTCCTTGAATAAGTGGTGGCATTCCAGTAAAACACACAAGACCACATATCTATATGCTGTAGTGCCTGTATTTGTTTGGGAATATTCTGAATTCTAAAAAGCCATGAAATGCAATTCAGTAATGTCTCAGCATATCAACTGCATACCAGCTGTGTTCAACAGCATATAGCCTTTCCCTAAAGAACATGCAAACACCTAGACATGCCAAAGAGTGGCAACCACGTCAATATAGTTAAAGGCTTTCTAACATCTTCCTATAAACCAAGAAGGGCTTGCTTGTTCCATTCCAGAATAGCTTCACCAATACTGAAGCATTGTTCCCTGAGACAGAAATGGTTCTGAGGTGAGATGTCAAAACCAGATCTCTTTGCTTTAAAAAGTCTGACATCATCCTAGGTAAGCAAATGAAACAAACAAACAAACAAAAAACAACTGTTTCAAGGAGGCAAAACAATGCTTTAGGAAAATTGGCTAGTGTCACAAAGTTATCATTTGGAATCTTCTTCAGGATTCTTGGCAGAAAATTTCTCACGTAACTTTGTCCATTTTCCTTTCTTTGCTTCTTCCATCTGCTTCAAGCTAGCTGCATTAAGAGGAAGTCGGAATAGACAAAATAAAAATAAAAATAGGGTTTTCATTATAAAAACAATTTTCTTTAAGAGGCTGCTTAAACATTAACATGGTGATATATGCATGTTTGCCATCATGTGTACATGTGACAGGAAGCCACAGCCAGTCCTATTTCCCTGGCGCATGTGCCTGTGTAGTTCACATGCCTGAACACTCACATTAATCATGTCCAACCACTCCATTTAAAGTACACTCTAAAAAGCATAAGGTGTGAAACAACCATTTGTTTCCATCTCAATAAGTTTATGTTTCGCTGCCTGGGGCAGACCTGCTCTCCTTAGTCAGAACAGTACATGTGGAGCCAGCAAAGACTAGCATTTTCTATGCACTGCAGCCAGAACATAAGACTGCTATTTCGCTTCAGGACACTTCAGAAATGTTTAAATTTACTGTTTCTATAAAGGCTGTTTGTCTCGATACAGTTAGCTTAGATAAATCATAGTATAACAGAAAACTCTTGAACTGTAAAAAGTGAAACCAAGCAGAGAAAGCATCTTCTACACAGGTTAATTTAGACTGTCCTTTATCGTATTTCTTGTTCCCAAGCAGAAACCACAGATACAGGAAGAATGGAAAGCAACAAAATCAGTTGATTACTGATGTCTATTCTGCGAGTGACTGGGAGTCTTAATTTGAGGCTCATTAGCTCTGGGAACACACACACTCTTCTTCAGACTTGTGTGTCTCAAATGCAGGGCAATTAAACACTGCAAACCCCCATTCTGTACTGAAAGGATTGGAGGCAAAACAGGGCTGATGAGAAACAAGAGAGCAGTATTAGCATGGTCAGGTGGACCCCAAAGTATTCAATAGTACAAATTATTATTGTAAAAAAACCAAGAGGCAGCCCATGCAGCTTGCAAGAGAAGGAATGGCTGGCACCTTGAACAGCTGTTAGGGAGCGAGAAATTGCATGTCCCACTTGCATCTATTTCCTAGACTAAGCTCAACTTCTTGGAACACAAAATCCAATTATCATTGTGTGCCACATTCCTCAAGTAACGTGTTACTCTTAGCACTAACATTAAAGACTGAATACAATTGGTGCATTACAAACAGCTTTTGCATAACGCTTTGCTCATGGGAAGGCTATTTATGGGAAGGAGGGAGGGAGGAAAATCCTGTGCACAAAGCAGAGGGGATGTAAAGGGCAGCTGATCATTTTAGCCAACCAGATACAGAACACTAAATGGATAAAGTATAGTTTGCCCAAATACCTGTTGCAAGGACTAGCTTGCATTCTTCAACTGTCACCCCAGTAAAGCTTGTATCTTTCAAACGTGGATACTATGCAAACAAACAGAAAAAATATATAAATACAGTAGCTTCCTGCTTTCCCTGAGAACAATGTTATCTTAATCTTTCTTCTCATATGGCATCAAAATTGCATGCTGAAGTAAATTTGCTAAATGCTACAGCACGACCATGCTCACTGCTGTTTCAGCAATATGCATGCATTTCTGAAATAGCAGGGATGGCTAACGTGGTCCTCCAAATGCATGACTACAACTCCCATCAACCCCAGCAAGCATAGCCAGTAGCGACAGATTGGGGCAATTGTAGTCTTAACACTAGGAGAGCCACAGGTTTGCCACTCCAATTTACACAGTAAAAGGTGAATTGGCTTGCTCAAGAAAAAGCAAAGACACTGTGTGGTAGACAATATGGTGTCCTCTGAATGTTATTTGACTTCAACTCCCATTAACCCTGATAATAGGATAATTTTTCAGGGGGTTGGACTAGATGACCCTTGTGGTCCCTTCCAATTCTATGATTTTATTGTACATGCTGGCTAGGGCTGATGGGAGCTGGAGTCAAACAAAATCTAGAAGGTGCCATGTTGGCTTCCCCTGCTAAAGATAAATCAGAAAGGTCTTAGTTTCAGGATTACAAAACACAACGAGAGACAGCTGTCAGATTCTAACACTGGGTACCTGGCCACAGTGACAGGACTTACCTTGTTTTTATAGTAATTGGTATGGATTTTGGCTAAACTCTCAAACATTTCATCGCAGGTCACTGGATCAGAAATCTGCAAGAGTACAAAAGGACAATGAAATTATTCCTAGAGTGTAAACAACACTTCCATTGAACAATAATTTTATATTACCAGTGTTGTAGAGGAAGACATTACATTTTAAAATGCAAAGTAGTTCTGTTCTTCATATCTACTCCAAAAGAGTCACTGAGTTAAAATACAATCAGAAGCCCATCCTTGAGCAAAAACCTATCTAAGCTTCAGCTCTTTCACATATCAACCCAAAAGTCCTGAGTATACTGTGAACAAATGAAGCTGTCTGTTGAGGGAAGGGGGCATTTTCTTACATACTCAAAAATGACAAAACTCAAATCCCATGTCAATGGCAAATTCTTTGTACAGGCATGGTACAAAGCCAGTCAGATACAGATAATTAACAGACATAATTACATTTATTTATTATACAATTATTAAGTACAAAAAGTTTTTCTGGTTACTTCAAAAATAGCACTTTATCTTTAGATTATACTTTTAAAATTTCTTACTGTCACTTTAAATACCAGTAGCTTATATCCAGCTAATACAGCTTTAAAGGAACAGTAAACTGGATACCTCAGTCAGTAGAGTAATTGACTCTTAATCTCAGGGTTGTGGGATCAAGCCCCACATTCGGCAAAAGAGATTCTTGCATTGCAGGGGGTTGGACTAGATGACCCTCATGGTGCCTTCCAACTCTAGAGTTCTATGATTAAAGCCCTTTAGCCAAATTGCTTTTGTATTCTCCACCCCAGTTAACACTATAACTGAGGACTCTGTTGGAAGCCTCTTCATCCAACCATTTACTGATCTATTGAAGAGATTTGTTTTGCTGCATTGCCCTGGAAATTTGCCCTCTCCTGCAAGTCACCAGAGACCAACATTCAGGTTCTCCCCTTTCCTCCTCAGCCTAAGCCAAGTGATTCAGCTACCCATAGCAGGTTATCAGCCAACAAGGCATTCCACCTGTCCCTCATGTCATCCTTCTTCCCTGACCCCCTTCCTCTGCTGTCACTGACCACCCTTAACTCCAAGTCTCCAGCCCACTCCAATTTCCAATTAACTAACTGCTGACCAGCACTCAGCCATATATATATATATATGTGTGTGTGTGTGTGTGTGTGTGTGTGTGTCTTCCCAAGTGTTGCTCATGAGTAACGACAGAGCCTTCAGTAGCTAAGACTATTTATTGTGCATTACTATTTACAGTGTACAGCTAGTTCAAAACATGACCACTCAGTCACTTGCAGAATCCGGAAGTGCCCCTCTCCGGTTTCCCACCCAACACCAAAGTCTCGGCACCCTAAAACGACGTCTGCGGTGCCTCCTCACCCCCCCCCCCCAGATGCTGTGCTGGCGCCGGAAGCGGCAGTTCTTCCTCAGATCCTCTCTGGCTGGCAGTGCTGGGTCTTTGTCCAGAGTCTCCAAGACCCTGCACCTCCTCCCTTGGAGAGAGCTCAGAGGAAATGCTAGAGGAGGAGGAGTCCATCAAAATAAGTGGCTGGGGTTCCCTGTAACGTAGAGGAGCCTCTCGCGAAGAGCTGCTCTTTCCCTGCCCTCCTCATGAGCAGGACCTCCAACCAGCCCTTCCCCTCAAGTAGTCCTCCTGTCCCTCTCCTCCTCGAGAGGAGGAGATGCCCCGGCTCTCCTCCCGAGTAGGGCCTCCCCTCTCCCTCTCCTTGCGAGGAGCCGGGCAATTCCTGACAACACACACACACACACTATTGCACACATTTATTCTGCCCACTCAAGTCCAGCTCCATCAAATCCCACTGTCTAACTGAAAATTCCAAGCTTGCGCCCAACAAACAAAACATGCATACTCTCCCTCCCTCCCGAATACTAAGGATTCTCTCTTGGCTGTCAGTTAAGGCCCCATGCAACAGTCAAAACTAGTTTTCACCAGACCATACAGAAAACTTCCTACATCGAATACATTGCAATGCACAGTACAATACAAATGTCAGAACACATTACACAACACCCATTACAACTTAATTCAAATAAACAGGATTTCTTCACACTGCGTTACACTGATGTGCTGTAAGGAAGTGTTTGCAGAATAAACAGCTCCAAAATATGCCAAACAGATCAACAAACATGAACAAACCTCTTCACAGAGGGAAAAAAAATGCATTTAATCCAAGATACTGTCAATAACTGTGGCCCAGATGCACTAGTTAAGAGGACAAAGCACACTTCAAGTCATGTGGAAGTTGTGTCATCTAACTATCATATTCATTTCTAAGTTTTATTACACTTGGTCTTCTCAGACAGAAAAAATGATGCATAAACATATGTTTTTAATGAGAGATGGGGGGGGAGGGAATGTGACATAAACTACAAGAATGCTATCTACGGTAGTAATGTAATAACCAAACAGCATCTTGGAAAGCAATAATCGGTTGCATGAATTATGCAAGTCAGAATAATATGACGCGCCTTTTCTTACACAGCCTAAGATATTGGCCGGTGTTCAAATCAGAAAAAATGGGGCAGGCCGCTTGTATAATATTGAGTTTTACATATTTTTGTATTCACACTGAAAAACCCTGATAGTGTTGCAGCTATCATGTGGAAAGCAGAAATAGCTTTTTCAAAAAAGAAAAAATGCCCCAGCACATCTCATTACACATGGATAAAACAGACATTAGACTTACAAAGTACCTTTATATCTCTGACTCTGCTCTTTATGCATCCCTCCTGCTATTTGGCAAAAAAAAAAAAATCTCTTTACTATATAAAGTATTTTATACATACAAATTGATATCAGCGCTGCAAGCATCAATTTAAATTTTTCAAAACTGTTGCCAGTTTTGGAAAATTAAGGTAGAAATCAGCTGCTCTGAGCACAAAAAGAAAGGAAAAGCACGTTCTGAAATGCATGCAGCAGACAAAAGTAACAGAACAGTCCTGGTCTGAGGATGCTCAGAAGATAGTGACTCCCTTAAAAATGAGTGTCTGCCATAGATTTACTTCATTAATATTTGCAAAGTATACATTCTTCTTCCATGGAGACCATTATGTGGTGATGTACTATCTCAATACATACATACACGGATGTCCCAGGCATTAAGAACCGACTCCAAAACATTTTAAGTGCTGAACAAATCATGACTTGAAATCAAGAAAAGCTCAAGGCCATAGAAATGGTCTCTATCAGTTACTGTATATACTTGAGTATAAGCCTAGTTTTTCAGCACATTTTTTGTGCTGAAAAAGCTGCCCTCGGCTTATACTTGAGTGAGGCGGGCGGTGGGGGCGGCAAGAAAGCAGCCCTTTCTCTCCGCTTATGCCGCCACCCGCTCTCCCCAGTCAACCATTCCTTAAGAAGCGTACAAGAACAGCGGTTCTTTACTCTCCCCAGGCAGCTTGTTCCATTCCTGAACTGCTCACATAAATGCAAACTTGGCAAAGGAGGAAGAGGAAGGAGCAGCCCAAGGGCTGCTTTTGGGCTGCTCGTTCCTCCTCCTCCTCTACAGCGGCAAAGGTGAACCGGCTTATACTCAAGTCAATAAGCTTTCCCAGGTTTTTGTGGGAAAATTAGGTGCCTCGGTTTATATTCGGGTCGGCTTATATTCGGGTATATACGGTAAGTAACCTGGAAATAATCCAGCAAAAGCCGATACATCCCGCAAACGAGATGAACTTGGTTTTAAACCGGCATCAACCTGGAGGGCAAGGGAACCTAACAATTTTTGGCACTTGACTGCAGCACAGAAAGGGCTATCAGTTCAGCTAAGAGACCAGCTGCCATTTGGCACGTTCTTTCCCTGAATTGTTTCCAATGAAACTTATTGTTATAAAAACTACCTAACTTTAAGAACTGGTCCCTGAGTTTCCTTATTTTTCTCTTCCTTTCCTTCCCCTTTTTTGTTTTTGTGTTGTGCCTTTTAGAATGTAAGCTTTTGGGCTCAGACTGTCTTTGTTTTACTCTGTGTATATAGCCTTTGGATACTTTTAGGTACTTCAAAAATGAAAAAGATTAATTTTTGAAAGCATCAGAGCCAGCAGAAAACCTAGCTCTGGCTGGAAATCAGAGACAAAAGACCTTAATGAGAAACTAGGGACGCGGGTAGTGCTGTGGGTTAAACTACAGAGCCTAGAGCTTGCTGATCAGAAGGTTGGCAGTTCGAATCCCCGCAATGGGGTGAGCTCCCGCTGCTCGGTCCCTGCTCCTGCCCACCTAGCAGTTCAAAAGCACGTCAAAGTGCAAGTAGATAAATAGGTACCGCTCCAGCGGGAAGGTAAACGGCGTTTCCGTGTGCTGCTCTGGTTCGCCAGAAGCAGCTTAGTCATGCTGGCCACATGACCGGGAGGTGTATGCCGGCTCCCTCGGCCAGTAACACGAGATGAGCGCCACAACCCCAGAGTCGTCCATGACTGGAACTAACGGTCAGGGGTTCCTTTACCTTTACTTAGGGAACTCTTTAAGTCAGGTCCACATACCCACTATTCATTTTATCTGGCCCTAACTTCAAGATCCCCACTGCACCAAGGTTCACATCATATACAGTGGTACTCGGTTTACATACGCTTCAGATTACATACTCCGCTAACCCAGAAATAATGCTTCAGGTTAAGAACTTTGCTTCAGGCTAAGAACAGACATTGTGCTCTGGCGGCGCAGCGGCAACAGGAGGTCCCATTAGCTAAAGTGGTGCTTCAGGTTAAGAACAGTTTCAGGTTAAGAGTGGACCTCCGGAAAGAATTAAGTACTTAACCAGAGGTGCCACTGTACTAAATTTCTGAAAAGGAACTTCCATGTAAGAATTAATATGACACCCATTTGTAGAGCACTGTGATGATAATACACATAAGAGTGTATTTTACTGGAGTCAGACAAAAGAGGGAATTTCAACATGTGAAGCACTTTTCACCACTGCACATCAAATTTCTCTCAAGCCTTAACCTCTTAAGCCACCTGGAACAAGAATTGTGTTCCTGTGATTGTTTATTGAGAGCTAGGGATGGGTCTTTTGAAAAATTGTGCTATAATCCAGAGAAAAACAGAGTCATGGTAAGTGGCTTGGGGAGGGAGAAGTGAATTTATCTAAGTATTTTTATACAGCACTTCAATCATTTACTCCTGCATAGAGCAGTTTATCACAGCATTTCATGCAACTGATACCATAATTACATTGATATCCTTCCTTGCCACATGCTGCAGTGGAGATCAATCCCACCTTACACAGGAAAAAACCTGAAGAGCTTTCAAACTTGTCACCCCATTTCCAACGGAATCTTCTCATTTTTAAGTGTCAAAAACCCACACAGTGAAGCAACCTGCATATTAAAGCTATATAACACAATCCTCGCTCCTGCTGGCTAGTACTGAAACCAGAGCCCTGATGCGAACAGTGACTGAGGTGGAGGGGGAAGTACAATTGCTACATACAATTGGATTGGGCCTCATGCACAGCAGCAGTGATTTGCTCAAGCCCAGGAATACCCCATTTGGGGATCTTCCGCACTGGTTACTGGATATCCCATCAATGGCACTCCTGCCCATTTAGCTTAGTTTTCCCAGCCCACTGCAAGTGGGGTACAGACTGCTCTGCCCTTTGGCACCAAGTCCCAGTAAACAAAGAGTGATGTCTCAAACAATATATATACATATATATAAAAAGTATTTAGATAGTGACTTGAGCTCTAAAAGGGAGTTCATAAATTCTCCCGGAAACCTGATAGCAGAGTGGTCAGATGCACAGTGCCGAATTAGGCAGCACAAGAGGCAGCTGATTTTGAGAGTCATGAAAAGGTACCAAACTGTGATGCATTTATTATTGTATTTTACTGCCAGAACAGGGGAGAGATGATTAGGATTTTCTGTCTCAGCTGCCCAAATAATAACATGACTGGCCTTGGCGTACTCCACCTCTTGACCTGGGGAGGGAAGGATTCACCTCAGGCAGCGGAATGTCTTGGACAAGGCCCACAGATACAAAAGGTAGGGTTCCTGCACATTAAAAATTGCTTGCATGGCAGGGACACCTGCCGAAAGCACCCCTCTTCTGAACAACTATTAAAGTTGCAGGGACCCCACCCTGTGTTTGAATCTGGCTACTCTAGTAGGGCCGGCCTCTAGCATGAGGCAACCACCTCAGGCAGCAGGATCCACAGGGTAGCATATACCGATGTAGAGCATTCTTCTTCTGTTGTCCCTGATGTAGATCTTCACTCCCCCCTTCCTCCCTGGCCCAGAAAGTGGGGGGAACCATCTTAATGGTTTGCCTCAGGTGCTAAAATGGGCTGGCCCTGAGCACAAGCATGACTCACCCTAGGGCCTGCTTGATTCAGGCTACAATCCTGTGCATGATTACCTGGGGAGTAAGTCTCACTGAAGACACAGAACTACAGTCGTACCTTGGAAGCTGATAGGTTTTGGCTCCTGAACGCTGCAAACCCATAAGTGTTCCAATTTGCGGGTGCTCTTTGGAAGCTGAACGTCCGGCGTGGCTCCTGCAGCCATTTGGAAGCAGTGATTTGGCTTCCGAACGTTTTGGAAGTCGAACGGACTTCCGGAACTGATTCCATTTGGCTTCCAAAGTACTATATTTGGGAATGAGGCCTGTGCCATCTCTTCACCATTACGCTACGCAAACATCACGCACAGGCACAAACACACATGGGTTGCCACCTGTCCTGTATAATACAGTTGAGTATAGGACTGTCCCATATTTCATGCAAAATGCTATGCCCTATATTTGAGCTCTCTCTCCCAAGAGCACGTGTTGGAAAGGGCGTGCGAAAAGTCATGCACTTAAGCTCTGGGTAGCCAAGCACAGACAGATTTACAAATTCACGTGTACGTGTGCACGTGTGACAAGTTCCAGAGGGACCATTCTGTTCGTCTGAAATAGATTGTGATGGTTTGAAGTCACTTCAGCACCAGATGAAACAAACAAGCAAATCGCGCCCAACCGCCCTGTATTTTGCCAGAACAAAGGTGGCCACCCTAAACACGCCACATAAATGTGGATTAAATAGTGCGGGGAACACCAGCTGCCCAGGGCGCCGACCTTCCTCCCTCTCCCCCCCCCCGGGCGTCGCCCCCGCCCCACCTGCGTGTTCTCTCCCTCGCGGAAGGCCTGCGCCACCCTCTGCCGAAGGAAAGTGCCCAAGTCCCGCCCGCGCTTGGTCTCCTCCACGGGCCACTCCTCGCAGAGCTTCAAGAAGCGCCGGTACCGCGTCACCGCCATCTTGGCAGACGCCTGCGCAACACCATTGGAGCGAGGCTCACGTGGTCCGGGTTACGCTAATCCCGTCATTAGTATTCCCACCGGAGGCGGGGCGATTGGCTCCTCCTGCTCCCTCGTTCCTCTCTGGTTACAGATGGAACCTGCGCAGATGGAACGCGAGAGCTGGCCACACTCGCGGGACCAGCAGAGATAAGAAAAATGAAAGAGGTGCCTCTCTTTTTCAGGATGACAACATTCCGGGTGTACATTTGCGAAATGGATCGCGGTTCATGGAAATGAACGGAGAAATCTGGGACACGGGAGCAGCTGGGTCGTGCCCACCGAAAACTAAGACATAGCGGCAAAGGGACTAAATGCTCATCCTCCTCCTGACTCGGGACTAATTGAGCATTTGAAAAGTAGCCCTGCTAATGCAAATTCCAAATGCTGACTATCATTTCCCGAAGTTTGAAAATGTGCGGCTGAGACCAGCGCTTTATGACAGCTCTGCAGGGAAGTCCCGAATTACAAAGAGCACGACTCCTATCTTTGCTGCTATCTTTTGAAATTTCTTTGGCCGCCCAGTGATAGCTACGGTAAAATTCAGAATTTCTCTGTGGGTTTCTGTGGGTTTGCGCAAGGGGGGCGGGGGCGGAGTCCATAGAAACCAGAAATCTGGCAACATATTACTGTACATCTTTATTTTTTCCTATCTCTCTGAAGATTCGCTGGGTTGGGAAGATTTTAAGGGATGGCGCTCATTCTTCGGTATTTGCCCGTGTTGGGCGTGGAGAGGGATTGGTAGGGGCGTCGTCTTATGCAAAGCAGCAAAGGAGACGCGCGCAAGTTTGAGTTTGATTCACGCATGATTTCTCCCAAAGAATTCTGGGAATTGTAGTTTATCCTTCTCAGAGAAGCAATTCCCAGTACCCTTAACAAACTCAATTTCCCAGTATTCTTCGGGGGAAGCCATGTTCTTTACATGGTTAGTTGGATGCGATCTTTTTCTTACTCCCCTCTATGAGATGCATAGTACATCTTACAGGTTTATTCAGAAGTGAGTCTCGTTTAATGCAGTGGGACTTAGTCTTTCGTAAGCAAGTTCAGGACTGCAGCTATGCTGTACCATCCTATTCATGCTTACTCCAAGGTAAGAATTCATTGGGAGTTACTGCGAAGTAAATGTTGACAGAATTGCAGTCTTAATCTGCACATCCACACATAATTTTAAGGCTCTTCTTTCCAAGATGCAACCATATGGTTAACACAGGAGAGCTAGTTGGGTAGCCCACAATACCGGTATGTAAAATGCACAGTTGTTGTCTGACTCTTGACAGAAAATGAACTACATTTGCATCTGATGATGTGGACACAAGTCCATGAAACTTCATGCCATAATAAAATGTGTTAGGATGGTATCTGGCATGGGCGTACCCAGCAAGGGGCAGGGGGGGCAACTGCCCCCCTCCCCAGAAGCAAAAAAAATGAAATGGTTATAAAGTGATGAAACGAAACAAAATTAGGTAGGGCGATGGCAAATAATCAGTTGTTTACCACACTGAAATGGTGTAAAAACCGAGAAGTATCTAGAGCCACCTAGCGACTGGTGGAGGAATCTATGTCAGCCACCCAGTGGGATTCAAGGGAGGGAGAGGTCTCTAGCGGGCTCTAGCAGAGAGAAGAGGGAATCTTCTAGAGGGGTCTAGTGAGTTCTGCATCACTATATAAACTGAGCCACCCGCTGCTAGTTGATCAGTATTTTAAGTGCTTTCCCGTCCACCACAGCTACTGTTGAATGATCTTTCAGTACCCTTCGAAGGGTAAAGACCTGGCTCAGAAGTACAATGGGAGAGGACAGACTGACTGGGTTGTGTTTGATGAGCGTCCGTCGGAAATTCTTCAAGGAAAATCAGGACTGGATTGAAACGAAAGTTTTGAACAAGTTTTCTTCAAACCCAAGAAAAATGATATTAGTATAAGACATGTAACTAGAATAAAAAATATTTTTTTCCAAGCAAATAATTGTAATAACTACCGTAATAAAGCACTGCTATAATTATATATAATTTTCTTAATTTTTTTGTTTCATTCACCTTTTCCGTGCTGAAATGTCACAACCTGAACGACCATGGCTTGGCCCCCCCCCTAGTTTTGATCCTGGGTACGCCCCTGGTATCTGGTGGTCACATTAAGATCAATAGATATACCTTGGCTAACAAGTCCATGGATTTCAGTGGGTTTACTCTGCAAATAAAACATTTTAAATGTGTTGTAAAGTGCAATATACAAATACGACACTAGATGGCGACACTGAGCTATGCAAAATTCAATTTAATTTTCAAAAATAATAATAATTTAAAAGCATTTGCACAGCAGGTTTTTTATATGTATGCAGATTCCATATGACTGTTCTGAGTACTACTTTGCCAGATGGCACGTGTAGCTTTTAAGTTTCCGCAATACTCTTGGTTGTTTTTGCAAGAACAAAAATGGCTATCCCTCTGGAAACTTCGATTTGCATTAATTACTTTTTTGAGAGGGGTGGGGAAGAGTGATTCTTTTTTCTTTTCCTTTTTGAGTGTAACAAGGATTTGAATTCTATGAGCAGCGCAAATGAAGACAACAGCTATTTGTGCCTGGAGACTTTGACAGCTCAAATGATTCTGCTCCGGATGCTTGCTGTCATTTGCATGTTAGCAATATTTGGTATTGTGAACTACTTCTTTTAGCAATTTCCTGAAGCTGGGTAGCAGTCTAAGCGGAGCATGTACTTGGCCTAATGATTTAATCTTCCTGTCACAATCTGCGGCTATTCGTAAGCCACAGGCAACACATAGGCAGCAAAAGGATTTCCCTGGAGGTCTGAAATTTAAACAAGGGGAAACGATGATTTTTACAGCAATTATGCAAATGCCAACAGATCTTTAAGAAACAGCAGAAAGGAAACGCAGACTTAACCAGTTTGTTACACATAGGCCTATGCAATTTATTTACAGTTTGACATTCCCATTTTGGGCTTCTCTCTATTTAAACATATTCTAACAGTTTTCCCATGTGACATAGGACACAGGAAGGAATCGATTATTTGGTGGTTCCATATTCACAAAGATTAACAAAGTCTGTAAACATTTTGTCAAGTTTTGTGGGCGCACACACACATGCACAGAAACACAACACAAAACGTCTAGATGACACTTGGGCCCTAACGGGAAGAGGAAGGGGGCGGGGGGGGGGTGTTCATCGCCGCCCCAGTTGTCATCACTGAGGGGGGTGACATTCAGCGTGCCGCCCACCCGTGACTCCCAAGCCTACCCTGAGCCGTCAGGGGAAGGGGCGGAGCTGCGCCGCCTTGCTGGCAGACTTCCCCCTTCATTTTGACAGCTCGGGGGAGGCTTGGGAGTTGCGAGCGGGCAATGTGCCATTGCCCCCTGCTCCCAGGCTGCTTTGGGGGGGAGCCTCCCCCGAGCTGGCAAAAGGAAGAGAGAGAGGGGGGGGGGAAGGCTGCTGGCAAAGCGGCACGGCTCCCTTCTCCCCCTGAAAGCAGCCCACCATGGGTGTCTCTCCCCCTGAGATGTTTGCCCTGCCCCCATGGCCCTGCCCCCAGGTGCACAGCATATGCGGCGCTCTGGGTGCCGGAGCAGCTAGCTCCTCCTCTGGGCCCTAACCCTGATATCTGTGCACACATGTCTTCAAGCCCTGTCTAATTCCTCAGGTGATGCCTCTCCAATATAAAAAGCCATGACATGAATTCATTTGTGACTGTTATTACACAGATTTTGCACCCTCTCCATAACAGCCCTTCTAGCTCTTCCATCAGAGAACCTTTGAAAGCACTGCCTTATTCCAGGAGGGGCTATCTCACCCCTGCCTGCTTCTACTTCTGCTTTTTATTGCTTTCCTCACTCACTCCTTTTGGCTGACACGTAGATTCCTTGGAGAATACTTTCCCACACACTCTGGTATGGAATATAAAGAATCAAGGAATTGATCTACAGCCCGTTTTTAAAGTGCCAGAGTTTGGTGGTGGCTGAGCTTGTGGAGCATGGTTGTCATCTGATTGCTTTATTGAAAGTCCTTGGCCCATCAAACAGTGAATTAAAATGTAAAGCTGGAGGTTTTTAAGGACTTGCTAAACCATCTACACCACCCTTTTCAGGAGCACGGCATGTGTTTGGCCTCTGTTGGCCTTGCAAGTCTAAATGGTGCTTTATGAACAAGTCCTAAAATGATTTTCAAGTAACATTTCCTTCTAGCTGAGAAATGATATGAATGGACGACGTTAAAACAAGGAAGGGCAATAACCTTCTTATGGATCGCAGGTATGATGGATTCTGTGTAATCCACAGTAGCATGTAGTATCTTCAGAGTTTTTCCTAATAAGCTGTCCAGTTCACCCCTCAAAACTCTGGCTGTGACATAGTTGCTGGGAGAGCCATTGCTCTGAAGTACGGGGTGTGCCTTTTACAGCCACAAGGTCTCTCGGTAGTTCAGCCGTTGTCATTCTCCCACAGAGATACTCTGAAAAGTTTTTATTAGGTTTTCTAGACCGAAAACGTAGCCATGATCTGGTCCCTCATAGACGGTGTGATTAAACCTAGAGCCTTTGTTGGTTGTATGAGCAAAGTCTATCATACGGACATCCACTTTGGGGTGGCTGTTTCCATGTGGAACAGAGCAGCTAGTATGCTGACAGTGTCCCTGAGGGTGATTGTCTGAAGGCGTTGCTTTCTCCAGGCCCTCGTAGTTTATGAGAAGCGAGCTGGAGTAGAACCGGTAAGAGTTCTGCTTTTTGATGACCGACAGCAGAGCCTTCAACTGAGACACAATGGGTTCCACAAGATCCGTTCGGAGGCGGTTCCCATTATGAAGGAACTGCAAGAGGGCTTGCTTGAAGCCGTCCGGTGAGAGTTTCCGCCCATAGTACTTATCTTTGCAGAGATATTGAACAGTGTCTGCCTGGTAGACCTTGGGAAAAAAGAACAAAGGACAACACATTAGCCGTTTGAGAAGTTATTTTTGATAGGCTGTTCTTATTTTTAGGGCGTTACAGGAATCTTAATTGTTTTAGCAACAACAGTTACTCTGAGGGGATTTTGTTACTGATTTTCAACAACATGAGGACTGTACTCTGTTTTTGCATAAAGAAGTAGGAAGTTTTTTTTTTTTTAAAGATATAATATTTAGGAGGTATCTTTCGCTTTTCTATGCTAGACAACCTTCACAAATCAACAAATATTTCAGGTTTATTATCTCATTTTTTAAAAATAGGAATGAGTCAGGCTAAAGCAGAGTTGTAAAATCAATAATGTTATTTTTTTCTAACACTACATTCCCAGTTGGTATATATTATAGTTTCATTCCAAGCCCTATTTCTTTGTACCGTTGAAGAATGTACTCTCTGGTGACACACCTCTGTGTGCTTCTTTTCTTTTTTTGAAACACTAGAATGAGCTGTTCTTACCTGCATCCCACAAATACGGGCACCAAGGGATGCTGATGTGCTCTGTTCACACTTCTTTATTTGGCGTGCTTTCTTCTCTTCTGATGCATCATCACCATGCTGTCTGGTTCCCATCTTTAAGTCCAGAATGCAAGGGCATTTATATTTGGATACCACATTTTCAAGCAACAAAAATTCTGGACACATGAGTTAAGGAATTTTTTTTTTTTTTTTACTTAGGTTTACAATTGTAGCAAAACTTTGCAGCCCACCTGCGCTAGCTCCCCTGACCAGCTTTTTGTATCCAGCTCAACTCATTTATCCTAGGGATGTTCTACTGTCTCTGAGCTGTCCATCATTTTCAGTCACTGCTAAAGACCGGTGGAGGCTTTCCAGGTATAAAGGACACCAACCAATGCATAAAGGTTGACAGGAAGTTCTTATTACATGATTGGGTTTTGAGATGTGTATCAGGAGCTGGGTCTTACATGACTTAGGACAGATTTTTGTGCATGTAGACTCTTCCCCCCCCCCCCTTTTTCACTGAGTGAGATAAAGTAGAGCTCAAAGGAAAATCCGAGCAAATCCAGACTGCTTGAAACTTCTCTTTGAAACTTTTACATTTGAATGCATAGCTTTTAAATATTGTCAAAGTGGTATTAGAGGAGTGCAAAACTCAGCTTTTCATATTTTGAAACTCAGCTTCATATACATGAAATAAAACAGTGAAGCTAAGAATCTATGAGATGCAATTCTCCTCCCTCCGATATTGTGAACATGGCACATTGTGACAGAGAACATCTGTCATAAGGTGGGCTAGAAATAATATAAATAAACATTTATTTGCATTTTTTCAATTTATTGTTTCAGTATTTTTGAGACAAGGTTCATACAGAGCTTGGGAATGTGGGCAAAATCCAGCATATATTAGTTGTGACTAACACTGTGATACCTGCCTGCTTGTAAGTATGTCCCATTGAGTTCCATGCACTTACTCCCAAGTACAGGTAAGTGTTCCAGCCCTAGTCCCACTGAAACAAATGCCATTACTTATTATGACTAAACTTTACTAGATTGTTCCTTATGTATTTCTATTTTATCCAGTACTACTAGAGCCTAAAACTAGAACAAATTATCCACGATATATATATGTATGTTGAAATGCTCATCTATTATTAAAAGTGAAAGGGATACTGGGAGTTCTGCATTGCAACCTTGGGATTATAAAAATAAAATAAAATGTAGAAAAACAGCTAGGAAAAAGATACGATGAAGTTTGTTCTCATTATACTTCGAAGACATGCGGTTTAGATGCTGTTTATGGCAGTACAGTCCCCAGGGATTATAGCTGTTCTTTTCTGGCTGGTTCCCATTGGCATCCTCCATAATTGAAGACACGTCTCTGTGGTACTGAAGGTCTGTCTGTAATACCGTTTTCCCCTGGCAGCTGTGCACAATGCAAAAGAAAAAGGAGGGGGGGATATGATTAGCCTACTATCTTGAAGTAAAAGCCCATCATCAGACCCTGAGCCTAAACATGTTTGCAGGTAACTCACAGGGGTTACGTTCTGGAGATGGCATGTATACACAAAAACATGTATAGTCCAAGCAGCAACCCCTTGGAACTGCCACATGGGCAACCTTACCTTATGGAGATGGCATGCTGGTCTTAAACCCCCCCCCCCCAAGCAAGGCTTTTAAGCTCTCCACCTTGCCTGAGAGGCTCTCAAGTGGATTTTTTTACGCACTGGGAAAACCCTGCGCAAGACAAAGCTCTGAAGCTCTCTGTGTTCCATGCATTTGATTTGTGTGATTTCAACTGGCTGGTTTGCAATCATGCAAAGTTGAAATTGTGTAAGTTAAACATGCGTAAGCGCCAGTGACACCAGTAAAACTTAGTGCATATTTCTAAGCCTGGCTGGAATGTGTCCTTGAACTCTGATGGTGCCTCTTGCATGTCTGCATAGAGAATAGAAAGGTGTGTGCAGAAACTACCCAACAAAGGTAAAAATTACATCCATTGCCGTGTCCATTTTTACCTCTGGCCTCTAACCACTACTGCCATGTGGGCCTTTGGAAAGTTGCCCAGACAGGAATGCAGCCCTCAGACAACATGGTTCTTCATTCCTGGTTTAGTTTATGGTGGAAGGAGATATGGCCCCTTACTGAAGCCAAGTGAACTAACTTCTGTTCAACATGTGATGCTTTAAACAAGGACTTTGCCACTGAAAAGAGTTACGTCCCGCAGTGTGAAAGCTGACTGTGTTCCCAATTGCTCTCAGTGCTTTTGCATCCCTTGGGATAGACTAATGTTATGTGCAGTTCCTATTTCCATGTGGAATTCCCATTTCTTGAGCTACCCTCGAGGATGAGGACAACCTGAGTTCAACCCAGGTGTGTTCGCTGCTGCTTTGTGAAGCAGGGGCATTGCACAGGTGCATGTTTTGCTGGAGGTGGGCTCCTTACCTGTCTTTGGCGGTGTTTGTGAGTGGGCCATGATTCCATTTGACAAACGTGTGGTCACCACTGCTGGTGTTTGCCTGGTTGAGCTTCTGCCAAATTGTCATTGAAGACTCCTTGGAGGTATTGTCCAGGGAACTGCGGTTATCCGTTTGCGGGCAGGCTATGAGGCTCAAATTGCCCATGCTGTCCTTCTTGAGATGTACAGAAACAATACCTTTAAAGGAAAGACAAAAATGAAAATGTGAGAGATAGAAGTACAGTATATAGGTGCTGGGAGGAGCAAAAAAAGTTCAGAATTAAGTACTTTTAACGAGACAGTCAGTCACTGTTCCAATTTACTTCCGCTGAGAACCTCTGCAAATATTGGTTTCCTCCAAATTACTTAGGGTGGAATTCACCTAATAAACCCCATTTGCACAACAGGGATTCCCCTCCCCCAATGGAAATGGACCCCCCAAAATTAGCTCTAGGGAATCAGGGGAACCCCTAAGAATAGCATGTGAGGTGGGGTTGTTCCACCTGGCAAGCTGCAATGCTTGTGCAGATGGAGCATTCATCACAATGCAATGTTGGATCCCACCCTTCGTTTGTGAATTTGGTTAGTACGCCATAGATAACTTGTGAAGCCATTATCTACGTTTGGTTAGGGCAAAAATGAAATGGCTGTGAGTTCTTGGGATGCTATCATATAATCATAGAACTATAGAGTTGGAAGGGACCACAAGGGTCAAAAAATGCAGGAATCTTTTGCCCAATGTGGGGCTCAAACTCAGGACGCTGAGATTAAGAATCTCATGCTCTACCAGCTGAGCTGTCCCGGCAATATTGCATGAAGCACACTTAGCTTTGGAGGTCATCTGGGCCTCTAGCAACAAAGATGGATCCAGAAGCACCCTCACACTATGAACCTGCTCTTTGTGGGGAGTGTGGCTATATTGTGTGAAGAGAACTTACGAAAGCATTTGTAGTTGCATAGGAAGCTACAGACAGTTCTAAGCTAGTTCTGTTTAGATCTTTGACTTTCAGGAGTCAAGCGTGTTCCCTGGCATGCGTCAGAAAACAGTACTTGACCTCTCTGAAATGCCTTTTCCCTTCATCTCCATTCCAACACTGAAATCTATCCTATAAACTGGAGTGTGGGGCAAATGACTTAAAGTGCAGCATGGGTGGGGGCGAGAAGTGAGTGCTGAACCCTCCCCTAACCTGAAGCTGCTTTTCCTATCTCTGTCTCTCTCAGTGGAAGTTACATTCAGCATTTCCACTGGGGGGAAATGGCTAGGGGAGGTGTTTTAAGAGAATAAAGTATGAGTTCAGTGTTCTCTTCCTGCACTTCAAATTGATCCCAACTCCCGATTTACAGGAGTTCAGCAGCAGTTTGATTTTAAGGCACATACACAACTTTACTTCACTGTTAGTAACTGTTCCTGTGCAGAACCCGAACCTTCAAATAAGGCAATCAGATAAAAAAAAAAAAAAACAGTTCCTGAAATCAGGAAACTTGCAAGAGTTCTTCAAGCTTGATTGCCCCCCCCCCAACCTCGGCTTCCCTCTCATCTGTAACTGGGACTAAAGCAGTGGTAAGCGGTATTATTATCTACCCTTTAGCATTTCCTTTATATATGAGATCTGCTGCTTTGCATGCTCTAAAATAGCACAGGCCCTTACCCACATTGCTCAGATTTCACATGTGTGGCAATAGGTATTGCCCTAAAATAAAACACCATGGAAAACGAAAGCAAGGTCTGGCATACTTAAGACAGCGGATCTTGTTGTTGGAATATTTTAAAGCAGGATATTCCAAGCAGGAACAAGTGTGACGGTATCGTACCAAAATAGCCCTCATTATTGTTCGTTTGTTTATTTGGGTTTTAACTTGCCATGTCCCAAAGGCTAAACGCTCAGAATAGTCCATGGGCAGAATGCCTGCTCTTATCCCTGATCCTTAAACCCGTGAGAGCCATTGTGGTGTAGTGGTTAGAGTGCTGGAGACCAGAGTTCAAATCCTCCCTTGGCCATGAAGTTCCCTGGCCAGTCGCTGCCTTTGAACCTAAGCTTCCTCACAGGGTTGTTGCGAGGATTAAATGAGGGGGGGGGGTAGAAGCATGTATGCCACCTGGAGCTCCTTGGATAAAAGATGACAAGATATAAATGCAAGAATAATAATAACAGTAATAATAGTTTGGGAGGGCAGTAGTTCCAAATGAGTTGTCTGCTACGCCTTGTGATGCTGCAGCTGAGGTTGTTTGTTGTTGTAAAAAGAAACAAACAGATGCTGTTTCGAAGTGGTTTTTGAAATGCATGTTTGCACAATTAAAAAGCTGCCTTGCACTAACTGCAGAGTGGCAGAGTACTTTGCTGACCCCCGCCCCAAAAACTGCATCCACATTTTCTTTTTGTTTTATATAGCGCCATTCAGAAACAACGTAAGCCAAAATGGCATGTCCTTTCCTCAAGGAAAACCAAGGGTAATAAAGCAAGAGAAAGAGGGAAGAAAGAGAAGAGGCTCGTCTAACAAGGGCTGGTTGTAGAGATCAGATAAATTCCAGCCCAAATGCCTTTTCTCCCCCCCCCCCTGGAGGGCAGAACCTCAGGTTTGCAAGTGGTGCTATTTGTTGTTGTTCAGTCGTTCAGTCGTGTCTGACTCTTCGTGACCCCATGGACCAGAGCACGCCAGGCACCCCTATCCTCCACTGCCTCCCGCAGTTTGGCCAAACTCATACCAGTCGCTTCGAGAACACTGTCCAACCATCTGATCCTCTGTCGTCCTCTTCTACTTGTGCCCTCCATCTTTCCCAACATCAGGGTCTTTTCCAGGGAGTCTTCTCTTCTCATGAGGTGGCCAAAGTACTGGAGCCTCAACTTCAGGATCTGCCCTTCCAGTGAGCACTCAGGGCTGATTTCCTTCAGAATGGATAGGTTTTATCTTTTTGCAGTCCATGGGACTCTCAAGAGTCTCAAGTGGTGTTATACCAGATACCAGAAGAATTGTGGCCTGTATGAATGGATAAACCTTCAATATCCTATATCCAAACTGGGGCTGCGAGGCAACTACCTGGAGAGCCATCCCATACTGTGAAAATCAGGACTAAGGTATAGGATTAAGCCATGGGTTGTGACAAGGCAGCCCCAAAGAGAGAGTCCCTAATCTACTGTGCCAAACTTGCACCCTGTATTTCAGCGAAGTTCCTTCCTGCTGACTTCAATGGGACTCACATGGCTGAAGTGCCAGCTGGATAACCTTTTACATACATATTTACTGCACTCCCAATAAAGCCTGAGTGATCACAGTTGCAGCCCAGAACATCTCAAATGACAGATTGCTTTCGGGCATGGCTTGCAGAGGAGGCAGCTTTGACCTTTGGATGAAAGGCCAACAGCAGTTGTCCCTCTTCCTTCAGGCACAGCATGGCGCTTTTCATCCCCAGCTCCGACTTCCACACTGTGGGGGGCCGGCTGAAGAGCCTTTTGCATAGTGACTGCCCTTTGAGGATTAGTCAGGATTCCTCTGGGCCATGTGAGCTGCTCACAGCAGTGCTCAGAGGCTTCCAAATCTTCTGGTGGGGACTCGGGACAGAGCAGGGTTGCCAACTGGCACCCTTCTGCCCTGTGGCTGTGTGTTGGCAGCCATTTTACAGAAGTTGCTCCACATATTAGCCCCTTCCACAGATACCGAGTGTGGGAGATTTGATGAAGTATGAGGACCTGGTTTTCTTCTCTATTCCAAAACCTGGAGGTAGCCAACATCCAATCAATTTTGTCAATATTTGATGACTGGCAGAGGAATCCAAAACCCTGGCCAAGCAGTGGTGGGATTATGAGGGAGGAACAGAGCCTGGATGGCGCCTGACGCCATCAAACGGCAACAGTGAGTCTGGCTAAAGATGCAGCAGATCCTGAGCCTGCTCAGTACCTCACCTGCCCCTCAATGCCCCATTTTGGGGCTTTCCCTAAGCTGCCAGAAACTGGAAGCCCACTGGCAGAACTTACACCTGCCTGCGGCTTCGGCAGACAGAGCTCTCTTTGCACATGCTGGCAGAGCTATTGTGGGCTGGGTGGATGGAGACCTCTGCCCCATCCAACATCCTTCTCCAGCAGGGCAGATTGAGAGTTTGGATTGCACCCTAAATGTATTTTTGTAGGTAATCTCCTGCACCGCTAACTCCAGGAGCTGTTATCTGTCCACTGTCTTAACGGGGGGGGGGGGGGTGCTCATATGCACAGCATCTTCTTAATCTACTAACCTAGTTCTGCATGTATTTCACATTCAAGATGCTTCCCTAGCCTGACTCAGATATACTAAGCAGCTGTTGTCTCCTGGTGATCAGCACTAAGTCTCCTGGGGCCCTCCTCTTTTTCACAGCTGCTCAAAATATAAGACCAGCACAGATATATGGCTGTGCTTGAAGGGCTGCTCCCATAGCAGATAGCTTCTGTGCTGCAGAGTTAAACCAAAAGCAGAGATAGAGGTACTTGAAAGAAGAGTCACCATGCACTGTGGGATTTTCCTGTAAAGGTCTCTTATTTTCAGCAATCTGAGACAATCTGAGATCAGTATGATTTCCACCTCTTGATTATGGGGTGTTGGGAATGCTGAACTAACATGCTCTCAACATGCAGAAATTCTTGGTCCTGACTCTGGCTATATACCCTAAGAGGTGGGGAGGGGGGAAACACCAGATCTATTTTTGTTCATGAATCAATCAGTGTGTGTGTGTGTTTGCCAAATGAGGAGGAGGGAATAGACACGGAATGGCTGTATAACCTAAAACTCATGCACTAGAACAGAATCAGAAATTTTGGAAGGTATCTGAAGGACCATGCAGTCCAACTTGAGGCAAAGCATCCTATTCTGTAGGTATCTGTAATGAATGCCAGCTCAAATTGTTCTTGGAAACCTCTGAACGAGAGGTTCTGTATCCTACCTATACTTGTTAAACTTTGTTCCCAATGATCAATAAGCTAGTTGCAAAACTCTGAGAAATCCAAAGCGAGTTGACCCTTCATAAGTTAAAGCAGCAGTGTGGGAGCCACTTCCCTATAGTTTATTTCCATCTCTCAACAGTTACCAGTACATTTGGAGGTTTGGGACCAATTGATTGGGACCCACACTTTTTGCAAATACAGCCTATTTCTCTTGACCTGATGCAACTGGTGTATACTAATTGGAATGGCCAACCAGTATTTTTATGGCAAAGCTCAGTGGAAAAATGGGTTAGCGGATTAATTGCCACATATTCCAGAGAAGGGGAGGGGAGGCGTGTTAATCAGTTGCAACAAAACTAGCCAAGAGATTCAAGGCACCTCATTTCACTGGTATGTGCAACATATGATAAAAAAAACCACCAGCACATGCAACTCCAGTTCAGTGCATGAGCTTCTGCAATGGGCTTTGCTACAGTTTAGAATGTATCACCGAAGGGGCAAAAGCTGTTACCAGATTTCTACATCCTGAAGGCTTGGTTTAGCCTTCATTTTGGTACCCCTGATGATTCAGTTGGGGTATGTGTATAGCAAATTAGTCAGGCAGGGAGTATTTATCGAAGGTATCAGCATGCTAGAAGCATCTCAGCAATTCTCAGAAGCTGTTTTGCTATGTAGCTCCCTAGCTCCATTCTTGTGTGTATATTTTTAAATTAATAGGCACATTTATTTACTGCCATGTGCAATTTGAAACTGGGAAGAACCCGGCCTGAAAAACAAATCTGTAATTTCTCAGTAGTTCTCAGCAGGCAGCCTTGGGGAAGGGAAGTGTTTGTGTGTGTGTGTGTGTGTGTGAGAGAGAGAGAGAGAGAGAGAGAGAGAAGCAAACATGTCTCAAGGTCATTTTTCCTGTTGGAAATGCATACAAGCAGCTGTCGTCTCTGTAAACAGGGACTGCAATTATATGCATGTTTACTCTGAAGTAAGTCCTACTGAACTCCTAAGTACATATGGTTGCAGCCTAGATTGTAGCGATAGTCAAGCAAAGTTTTGCAAAATGGCATTCTTACGCAATGGTCCCTAGGCCTCTGTGAAGCCTTCAGGGTGTATAAAAATAGAACCAAGGTGCAGCCACACTGGTGAATCCAAGCCAGAGAGTGCACAGGTATTCCATTTGACATTTAGGCTATGATTTTTCCCAATGGAAAAGAGCAGAGCCAGCCCAAGATATTTCGCTGTCTGAGGCTGAACAACTAATGACACCCCCTCCCTCCACGTTAAGGTAAATATTAACCAAAGCTGGCCAAGTGTTTTTGGCAGCTGAAGCAGGAAATGCCAAAAGTGCCTCTCCCTGGGAGTGAAATATACAATAAAAAATTAAAAATTTGCTGCACATTATCTTGTATTACTGTAATTTTAGAATGATTAGTACATTACCTTGTTTTATTCCATTTAAAAATAATTATTTCATATTTCTCCTTAGTTTTTTTTTAAAAAATCTTACATTGTTTTAAACTTCACATTTAATATTATACTTAACAAATTTTATTGTGTTTTATGTGCTTTGTTTCCTTTTTATCTTCTCTACTGGTCATTGACTGAAATATTTATATCTGAAGCATCCAACTGATGGCAGACCTACTCATGAGTAAACAATCCTGCCTGCCATTTCAAGCAGCAGGCTGGGTGCAACCCACCCTGGGATCAGACTTGTGCCATGAAAATTCCTCTGCCTTCCCTGCCTCCCCCAACTCCTGAGTTGGGGAATGTCAGCATGCAGACAGCAGGTACAAACTAAAGAAAGGGACAATAAGGTACAAACTAAAGAAAGGCTCCAATACTTTGACCACCTCATGAGAAGAGAAGACTCCCTGAAAAGACCCTGATGTTGGGAAAGATTGAGGGCACAAGGAGAAGATAGAGGACGAGATGGTTGGACAGTGTTATCAAAGCTACCAACATGAGTCTGACCAAACTGCGGGAGGCAGTGGAAGACAGGAGTGCCTGGCGTGCTCTGGTCCATGGGGTCACAAAGAGTCGGACACGACTAAACAACAACAACAACAAAGAAAGGGACATGAGACAAGACAAAAATCTGCAAGGGGTTTTGATCCTCAGACAAGGTTCATGGCTTCATCGCTGGAACTGTGGAGATGTAAAATTGTTTTTAAAGTGAAGAGATACATCCTGAGGCTGTTTCTCAAGTGGTCATTGAGGGAGTGTTAGTTGCCTTTACTGGGTCATGAATAGGGAACACCTCGCATATCCGAGAGAAAATATTGGCAAGTGGCTGAGCTAAAACAGAAGCCTTAAAATGCAGGTGCTTTCTCTAAAACCGCTATATGTTATGCTGCCATGGAAATCTGCCAGCCCAGGGCATGAGGGAAATGCTTTTTTTATCTTGCCTCAGAGAGAGAGAGAGAGGTGGAGGCATAAGGAGTTTTGGCTGGGGCAGTGTTGTCTTCTGTTGCTTTACTTACAGTCACCAGGGGGAAGTTAATTAACAACAGTGGAGGAAGTGTGCGAGCTGAACTGCTTTTAACGTACTTTAGAAAAAATAATGGGAGTGAGCAAAATAATAACTTTTTGGTTAAGGCAGGCAGCAAAGCGTTTGATAGAAGAATATCAGTTTAAGAGCCTCTTATCCCATAATACATATTGATATTTCACTTCCCTGATCCTATTTTGAAAATGTATTGATTACAAGCTGTTTTAGATCTTCAAGGCTCTCTCTTCTTTCACAGATGTTTCATTCGAAACACATTTTATCATGGGTCTGTGTAGATTAGAGTAACAAAATTCTATTTTTAGATTTTAAGAAGCATGCTTCTAGATTCCTAATTTGTTTCTTTTTAATCTCTTAACTATGTATATGTGTATCTATGCTTTCCCAAGTACTTATAGGCCTTCCAACAGCCTGGTTCTCAGGCATAGCTGTCAACTTTTCCCTTTCCTTGCGAGGAATCCTATTCGGAAAAAGGGAATTTCCCTTTAAAAAAGGGAAAAGTTGACAGCTATGTTCTCAGGGCAACTTGTAACAGAATTAAAAACAAGCTAAAAATTCATACATTTGAAAAAACAACAACATGTGGGACCGGTAATAGGGACTCAGAAACTAGCTGATTAAAAATCCCAGGAAAAGGTCTTTGCTTGGCACCAAAAATTCAGTTCGGTTGAGCTCATCCAGTTTATGAATTGCTTCACACAGGAAAAGTCCCCAAGCAATTTACAACAACAACACTATAAAATCCTTTAAATCAAAACAAATACACCAAACATGTTCATCCACAGAAAACAAAGAACATAAAATCAGTCGTGTAGCCCATGTAAGGATGAACACCGAAAACCAGGTCACAGCCAAAAATCAGAAAAGATACCGTGATATTCCAAGGCTGGCATTTCACAGCTATGGCACCACCATTGAAAAAGCACTTTCCCCAGTAGAAACCCACTGTACCTCACTCAGCAGGGGCATCTGGAGAAGGCCCTTCAAAGAGAACTTTAAGGTTTAGGTAGCTTCATGTGGTGATGGACAACTCTTCAGGTACCCTGGTCCAAAACTGTGTAGGTCTTTCAAAGGTCAACACTGCCATTTTTAATTGGTCTCAGAAACAGATTGGGAGCTAGTGAGGACTGTGAAGCACTGGTGTGATAAACTCATATACACTTTTTCCTGTATACATGGGTGTATCCAGGATTTATGTTGGGAGGGGGCAGACTTCATCTTAGAGGGGGCTGAACCTCAGTTAAGTATTGGCTATGCCCATGCCTGTATATATTTGAGGTCCTCTTCAGAGGCCCAGTTCTGAGCACCCCCACCCAGTGAAGTAAGGGAGAGGGTCTTTTCAGGGATAGACCCCTAGCTATGGAATCACCTCCCCTGAGAGGTTTGCCTGGTACCTTTTTAATAGTCTTTTTTTAGCATCAGATGAATAACTTTTCCTTCTCCTAGGCTTAAAAAAGAAGTCAGAACTTCCCCCACCCCGCACTTTAGAGCAAGCATTACTGTTGGTGAGCTGAGAAATGGTGGAATTTGCCTTCTGGAGCATGTGCTACCTCTCTGGGAGAGAGGAGACGATCAGCTCTAGACACATGATCCCCAGGGCCAGTTAGATTCAGACAAGATGCCTGGTGTCATGTATCTTGGCTCACCTTACTATGTGACTTAGGAGAGCAGGAAATGGGCAAAGATCAATGCTGAGTGTTAATGTTGTTTAGGCTGATGATGATTCCATCTGCCTGCCCTGCCCCCATGACTTTGCTTTCTAAGACCTTGGATTTCACATCTAAACAAGCACAGCCTTCCAGCAAGTTGCTAATGGAGACAGGTGATTCACCTTGACATTCACCTTGAGTTAATAATAAATAGCATGTTGTTGTTGTTCAGTCGTTCAGTCGTGGCCGACTCTTCATGACCCCATGGACCAGAGCACGCCAGGCATGCCTATCCTTCACTGCCTCCCGCAGTTTGGCCAAACTCATGTTAGTAGCTTCGAGAACACTGTCCAACCATCTCATCCTCTGTCGTCCCCTTCTCCTTGTGCCCTCCATCTTTCCATCTTTACATAGCATGTATATAGCACTTAATGGAGTATTTTAAAGCTTCACATCACATATGTAGGGTTGTATCCAATGCTGGTCCAACTCAGAGCAGACTTTAGTTGGATACAATCCATTATTATCAGTAATCCTGACAACAACCCCATATTGCAGGCTGGGAGGAGGAGTAGCTGAAGCTGACGGTGGTTGACCTGCCTAAGACCACCTAGTGAGTTAATAGAAGAGACATCATTTGGCCTTCCCGGGTCATGCTCTTCTTAGTCACAGAAGTGCACCAGCTTATTTGACTACAGCAGCATGAATATATTAACCTTATGCAAGAAGACTTCACTGATTTTTTTTTGGGGGGGGGGTTCCTGCCAAGAAGAGGGACTGCCAAACAAGCACCTGTTTCTCTCTAATCCAATTCAAGATGGCAGCCTAGCTCTGTAGGAGAACCCTTGGGGTCTCATTAAAGAAAAGATCAAATTATTGCTGAGCAAGGGGGCGGAAGTGCTTCTGGAATGGTCTCAGTGTGCTTGATGAAAGGTCTGTGCCAGATCACAAAGAAATGGCAATGTAACAGTGTAACTGCATAAGAACACTACAGTGGTATCTTGGTTTACAAACTTAATCCGTTCCAGAAGTCCGTTCTTAAACCGAAACCGTTCTCAAACCAAGGCGCGCTTTCCCTAATGAGGCCTCCCACCGCCAGTGCCCTTCCACCATTCAGATTCCGTTCTTAGACCGAGGTAAAGTTCTCAAACCGGGACACTATTTCTGCTTTTGTGGACTTTGTAAACCAAATCGTTCTTAAACCGGACTGTTCTTAAACCGAGGTACCACTGCATTCAGAAGAAAGGGATGGACAATTAAAATTGCAACCTTAAGAAGAAACAAACCCACCATTGTCAACAAGTAGCACTCATTGTCAGAATTAAAACTAAAAGTGCATGTATGCTGAAGGGTTGGGGTGGCTTGTAACAGTAGCTGTTGCCATTGCAGTTTCGAAGACATTTTATCAACAAAAAATGTGTCTATTAATGCTGAGCTATAGGCCTGTTTTTCTCATTCTCAGATGCAGCCTCATTATGGGAGGTGAAATGTGCACAGATGGCCTCCTCAAATGGAAATAAATACCATGAATCCCGGGCAGTATTACTTACAAACAGTCATTGCAACAAGTGAGATATTTTCAGTGTCAACAGGGAAATTCTAAATGAGGAGGACACCAGAGGCCTCACCTCTCAATTATAAATGGGTTTCCCCTTCTCTGAAAGGAGCTTGATCCACCCCCTTGCCTTCCATCCTCTTTCCCTCCTGTTTTTTCATGTCTCATTCCCAGATGTACCTGTGAAGTTTCCTGACCATCTGAGATTGCAATCCTGACAACAACCTTTTTTTTGGGGGGGGGGCTTGCAGATGTTTGTTCACACAAAGGCACAGCTAGCATGAAAGTAATATGGGTTGTAGCCTGACCTGATAAAACAGCAATGGGAAAACTGTGTCTCTCCAAATGCTGCTGGACTACAACTCCCATTATCCTTGACCATTGGTCAGAGGGCTACAAGTTCCCATCCCTGCTGTACAAAAAGTTGGCAACATTTTATAATGGTGAAGTCACTGCTTCTTGCTTTCACCTTCACAGCTTAATCATGGTTTTTGTTTTCAAATCAGATGGAAGCTGGTTTGAGAGAAAGTGCACCAATCAGCAGTACTTCTCAATAAACTACAGGATATAGTTGGATGGTGGCTAATGTCACACATACATGGCTTCAAACACCAGCAGTGGGAGCCCATTGGAGTCACAGTAAACAGTAATGCGTACACAACCTTAGCATGACGAATGTTAGACCCAGCCCCATGTTTTCACTCGTGTATCAAATTTCATTTTCCTTCACAAGCAGCAAACAACAACTGGCCTACATATTTTGGCTACTTTTCAGCAGCAAATAATTTCTCCATGGCACAGGTGTTTTTGTACTGCAGAAATCAATCGTGTAATTGTAGACTGAGCAGTTTCTAGTTCTGCTTGCACAATGTCTTCAGCTACAGGCTGTGACTGTGAGATTGACGCAGGCACAGCACTGAACCCCACAGTGGAGTACTAAGCACTGACAATCCTGTAACCCTGATCAGATGGCAATAAAAATTATTAGTGGTCTGATCTGCATGGGGAAGAAGGGGATGGCAAGCCTCCCTCACCCAAATGCATTATTGGCAAAGCCCATCGCCACTGTTGCTGTTCCCCCCACCACGCTCTTTTCTTTCAGCTTTGGTAACTGATGATGAGGAACAACAGATGGCACCCCTCTGGGAACCATGCAATAAACACCAATCACAATGCAAACCCTCTTTCTTGCATTAATGTTGAATCTTGCGGCCTGATCTCAATTATGTTTACTCAGCATTCAAAGGGACCTACTTTCCAGTAGATACTGGGGTCTTGGAGCCTACCTTTGTACTGAGGTGTGAATCGTTTCATCGCTGCAGGGAGAGTCTCGTAGAACCACTGCTCCTGGGAGACGAGGGGTTTGCAGACGGTGTAGTCATCATACTTCATCATGCTCATGTGGCCTCCAACCTGGTGGATAAATGGCTCCAGCACAATCCATTTTCTAGAATCCCCAAGGTCCAGATTATTCTGCACCACCATGGTGCAGCTCTCTCTGTGTCTCTGCCTGTCTCTCTTAGATGCTAAGCCACGACTGGAGAAACAATCCGACTTTCGTTCTCTCCAGCTGGGATTAGAAGATGGCTTTAGGCTCTTCACTGCTGAGTAATCCTCTGAGAACTTTCCTGCAACCTAAAGCATAAATTCAGCAGGTCAGAAAACAGGAACAAATTGCTTCCTCACTCCCAATTCTCCACTGTCCAGTGCAATTCTCATAAAGGTCAGACATCTATTGCAGTAGTCCCTACACTTCACAAGCATTGTATGTACTGATTTCTGGGCTAAGAGAAGGCTATATAGCCAGGAAATGAATGCATATTCCACATAACACACTTTTAGAGACATAGTTACAGGCTGTGTTCCAAGGCTTGAGGTATGGACCCAATTTAGATTGCATGGATAAGGTTGGCAGAGCAGAAAGGTAAGGGAACATGACCTAGGAGAGCTATCAGGTTAATGTGGCTCCCCTGAAAGCAGCTAGATCAGGGCATTCCTACTGCCAGCTAACATAAAGTTATTAATAAGCACCTTCTCTCTCCTTATGGAGACTCCTGGTTGGGAGAACAATCTCCATTTGCTTTCTGGGGAGCTGCTAATGAGCTTTTCTACTTTGTCTCTGGGACCCCAGGATCAGGACGTTCCCTGCCAATAAAGTGATGCATTGGGGAACCCACATAGGACATTCCTCACCCATTAACATCTTGGCATCAGCAAAAGTGGTTTTCGCCTTTCCCTCAGGGAATTACTTCACCTCCCTGCACCTCCATCTTCCCGAAAGAAACCTCAGATCAGGATGTTCCACATCTGCTAACACTAGGACACAGGGAAAGGTTTCCTTTTTCCTCGTAAAGTCACAGGGCAGTACTTTTCTTTATTTTTAACCTCCTCCTGCAAGGACAATGTATTTATATATGCCCTAATGTGACTTAGTGAGGCAAGGGGGAAAGGAAAATGTTTGCTGATGGCATTTTGTTGACGGGTGTGGTATGTCCTGATCTGAGTTTTTTTAATATAGAAAAACCGAGGAGGGCACAGAGAGAGAGGTGGACTGTCTGTCTTCCCTTGCTCTCCTCAAGGCACCCTCCCAAGATACAGCATTCACCCCTGACCACAAGGAAGGCCCACCCCATGACCACCAGCATTGACTTGAGGATGTTCTTGGCTGTTCTTCCATGAGATTGCTTGCCAACTTATTCTATGCAAGCTCCACGGCAGACAGTTATGCAACAGGTGAAGGTGGAGCTGGTGCCACAAGAGGCACTGAACCCGCTATCCTTGCTGTCCGTTGAGCCACTGTCAATTTGCAAGAGCCCTGCTGGGTTGACTAGTTGGCAACCCAACCATCCATGGATCTTTTCCATTCGAGATCTGGTTCATGTTGGATGCTGCTCAGCAGATGCTTTGACTTTGTCTCATGTGTTGTTTCTTCATTGTTAGGGATTTATCAGAATCCTGTACTGACAACCAATATGATCTGGCTACAGCTTGCCTTAGGGTGGGACTTGGAGCGGTGCAGGCAAGGAGCTTGCTGGATTCAGGGCTAGTGGCACCTCTACTGTCCACTGACTCAGGTAGAGGTTCTTTGGGCATTGTTCCACCAGTATCAAAAACTGGTGTATAGGAATGCTTTGTTCATGTCATAAAACATCCTCCCACTTTGGGAACAATTTTTTTTTTTTTTTTGCAGATGTAATATTTACCTGCTTCTTGAAAACATTAATTACCCTACACATATCTATATGTTTAGATCCATCAGATGTTATAAAGTGTTCTGTTTTAAAGTCAAGAAAGAAGCAAATGTCTCACCCAAACAGTAATGGAAAAATATATATACTAACTTTAGCCAGTAGAGGGCAAGAATGTACGTGACTGGTTCTGTACAATCTCCCTTAAATATCAGGCACAAGGGCAGATCTACACAGTGCAATCTAGTAAAATACACTGGGGCTTCTAAGAAAACAGGATGAGGGTTGGGGCGCAATACTGAGATTTTTTAAATGTATTATAATATATTTATTGCATTCTGATCTTTATTTGTATTTGTAGTTTAAAATTTCTGCAAATCACTTGTGAAAAATGTTATGTGGAATAGACATTTTCTAAATAAATGAATTTGAGCATGACAAACTGAAAGAAAGTCCCACTGAAATAAAGAAGAGTTGTTTTCAATCAGATATGCTAATTTAAAATATCACTGCCTGATCCTTTGTAGACTTGGCCATTAAGTAGACATAGTATTTATCCTCCCATAGGTTGAAGACACAGATAGAATAGAAATTTGGCATATTCAGTCAAAATGCAAACAATCGCCCAAAGCTATTAATCACACACAAAATGGTTAAAGTTTGAAATAATTAAAGTGGCTAAAATATCTACTTTTATAATCCACACATAGTCCCTAAAGATGTCACTATGTCAATATGCTTATCTTAAAAGCATTGAGAGTTGGGCTTCCACAAGCCTTACAAAATCACTTTATACAACAAAATAGTGCCTCTGGGACTCCTCAGATCAATTCCTACTTTTCCATGCACTTAAAATATGGAATTTACCACCATAGAATGTGGTGATGGCCACCAATTTAGATGATGGCTTTAAATGAAGATCACACAAATCCATTGAAGATTAAGCAACCCATGGCTAGTTAGGATGCCTATATATCATTCTCTATTGTCAGAAGTGCCCTCCATAAAGAAGTGCCCTTGTGGAGGGCACAAGGAGAAGGGGACGACAGAGGATGAGATGGTTGGACAGTGTTCTCGAAGCTACTAACATGAGTTTGGCCAAGCTGCGAGAGGCAGTGAAGGATAGGCGTGCCTGGCGTGCTCTGGTCCATGGGGTCACGAAGAGTCGGACACGACTGAACGACTGAACAACAACAACAACAACTGTCAGAAGTAGCAGGCCTCTGAATGCCAGTCACTGGGGCTCCACAGCAGGACTTTTGTGGACTACCTGTGGGGACCTGGCTTGCCACTGTGGGAAAGAGGACGCTAAGGCTAGAGAAACCTTTACTCTGATCCAGTGGGGCTCTTCTTCTGTTCTTACTGAGTTCCAAAACTAATTGTTACATCAGTGGCTGGATGGGATACCATGGGCAGCTTCACTAAGAGGCAGTAAACTAATTGGCCAGCTTCGCCTATCATACTGTTATGAGTTTGGGTGGGAGGGACTAGGCTGTATGCGAGACCCTTCTAATGCCTGGATCCAGCAAATGTTAAAACATAAGCCAGTCTATGCTGAGGAGATTTCCTGGGAGATGGACCATTAAGAGAACAAAGGAAAGAGAAATGCAGCACAAAGGGAAGTCCAGATGAGCCCTTAGTGATTGGCACCAGCCTTTCCCAGCCCATAAGAGCTGCAGCCTCTATCGCCTCTGAATACCAGTTATAGGAGTCACGAGTGGAGAGAGGGCTCAGCTCCTGTTTGCAGGCTTTCCCATTGGCATCTGGATAAACAGGATGCTGGGCTAGATGGGCTTTGGTCTGATCCAACAGGGCTTTATAATGTTCTTAACACATTGATCATGGCCCTTCCCACATGTAGCATTGCAGCCCATTAGGCAAATTTGCTCCTAGCTGATGAACTAAGCAAGACACTAGCCACACATTGTAGTGAGGCACTTATTCCAAACCAAAAAACTGCAAACAAAGGAAGCCATTTCAGAACGAAGCAAGGAGGACTGTAATGGGCAAAGTAAGTCGCCAATGAGTACCGTGGCAAATGCAGGGTTATTTTCTTGTGAACAGCAGGGTGTTAAAGTAGTGGTCTCCATTGCTGCTAGGTGGCACTAATAGTTACACATCCAACTTTGCAGTCATATATAAAGACTTGAAAGCAAATGTTAGTTAGCCTATTCCCAAAGGCCAGATTTGCAGCAGTTGAGAGTGCAGAGTAAACGGAGCCCCTTTGGTAGTCCTAAAAATAGCCAGCTGCTTCACCCATTGTGTTATTCAGCCTCTCATTGCAGCCTGAGACAGACAGACAGACACATCTCTCTGTTGCTTTATTGAAAGATTGCCCTGGTATCCGATCGAAAGCTCCCTGCAGATATTGGGGAAAGATTTGGTTGACTTCAGCAAGCCCTTTGCTTATTTCCATACAGACATTTCATGTACAAAGACGGGATGTGTAGCATTAGTCCTCAGTGTACTTCTAAATCTACTTTGGCTCCTTTTCCTTCATCTGAAAGAATAACTGTCTTGGGTGACAGAGTGCTGAAAATGAAAAGCTTCATTCTCTGTGAGGAGTCAAGTTCCAGCACCAAGGCCATAAATCCTTGTGTGCACAGACTCTGAGCCCTTTTAATCTTGTATTTCCTTTCCTGAAAGAATATGATGTTCATAAAGTTTATGCCTGGTCCCAGCATCCCTCATGTACAAGAAGCAAAGATACAGTTTGCTTCACTGAAGGATTTATATGGTCGCTCTGCAAAGCTGGAGGATTGCAGACAGCAAGGATGGGAGAGGCATTAGCCAGGATTGATATGCTGCTAAAATGCTGCATCTCTTTGCCTGTGATTGCTTGGGCATTTGGGATAATGGAGGAACTGCTGTTGCTTTGGCGGGTGGTTTGTGTACCTTTAGTAAATTTTCTGTAGCTGTCCCTTGGTCTCCCCCCTGCCATAAGATATATCTGAGCAAGTGCCAATATTTTGGGGTGTGTGGCTATAAAAGCTTCCCCCCACTTCCTGCACCATAGCTGGCAGACACTTCTAGCTATCTTCCCAAAAATGCCTCTGGCTTTCAGCTTTTTTTCAATTTCAATATGGATCTAGGCCAGTTCGGCACTAAGTTCTGTGATCACCCTTTGCTAATTTAGGCAAAGGAAGGGTATTTTGCAAATATGCATATGGTACAGAACTACGAATAGGAATCTCCCTTGCCCTAACCATTAGGGGGCTAAGCATATGGCCTGGAATGAACTCCAAAGATACTGTGAAGCCGACCTCCAATTGCAAGGCTTTTCTGTGCCTTAGTCTTAATTGTCTTTAATATAAGGTTACCAGATTTTTTCCAATGAATCCGGGGACACTTGTCAACTTCATTAGGGATGATAGGATTTTGTGAGGGGACTGATTTGTAAATCTGGGGGCTGTCCCCAGGGAACAGGGACGTCTGGTAACCTTATTTTAATAATGCTTGCAATCAGACCAAATTGTGATCTGAATTTGGTGGCAGCACTAGGGTGGGAAAATCACTTTTGAATGGGGGCATAGAAAGGGCAAGAAATTTGTCCCCAGTGACAGATTTCTGAAAGATAAAAATTTATTTCACTTCAACACTCTGTTGTTAACACATTTTCCTCTGTAGTCAATCATATTGATTTTGAAGAAGCCAACTTTCAAGTAAACATGCTTACAACTGCAGCTTTATTTTAATTCTCAGTGTATAATTAGTATGTGAAAAGTGACTTTCCTTCAAGTTGGGGTCCGTGGAGAACAAGTAGCGGAGATTAAGTTACTTGTCTGGTGTGTGGATGTGTGCTTCTCTTTTTTCCTCCTCCTCCTCCTCCTCCTCCTTTTCCAGTATCAGCTAGGTCTGAAATATTCTGCTATGAACTGGAGGCTACATCATGGGTTTATTGACAGTCAATACAGATTTATTAGGCTAGCAGATAGCAACCTCTCCTGTTATACCGCAAAACAAATTTGATCTCAAAGGCAGTGGTTTTTTTAACCAGAGAGTAGCAGATTGGTCAAAATGTTCCATCACCAAGAGAGTTTTTTAATGGAATGAACTGGTCACATCATAACAAATACTCCCTCTTCACCGCCACAGCAACCAACATTAAGGTTAAGATTTGAGGAACATACCCCTCAACCTAAGAGTTTAGTGTTTCAGCCAGAGACTGCTATAATACAATCTACCCAGCTGTGTAAGCAGATCTCATGGCCTTGGGCTTAGATCTCAAAGGCCTGCTAGTTAGAGACCCTTCTATAATTTCCAGTGGAAATAATACCCTTTTTGAGCATGTTATTATATATTTATAGAAGACAAGGTCTAATATTCTAAATTCTGTGCACTTAAGATTGAAATACACCTGCAGGTCAGCAAATATTTGGCAGCCTTTCCCTCACTCAGGAGCAATATGGGGATATTGTAGAAACACATACGCAGTGGGAATTAGAGAAGAATATTCAGAACACCCTAAATTCTCTCTAACATGAACAGCAATGCAGCAAACTTTTGTAGAACTGAACTTAGTAGGTTCCACCTATTCAACCCCCTTGATTCATATTCCATCCTCATTGTCTAAGTCTGACCTTTTCTGATCCAAATGAAGGAGGCATACCCAAGTTTAAAGATCAACCCCAACAGTCTATAATTTCAGAGCAAAATCAGAACTTTCCCTCTAGAGCTAAAAGAAGACCTTGGTGAATGCACAAAATAGTTACTCACCCAGCTGTTCCTTTGATAAACACCAGTATATGCAAAGGATATGGTGGTTCACAACTGTCCCAGGTTCATCCGAGATGTTGATCCGCGTGGTTTGCTTGCTCTAATGCAGCCTTGCTTGGAAGTCCAGCCTCAGTATGTGAGCTGGGCTGTAAGGGAGGGAAGCGAGTTGGAACACAAGGTGTCACCTGATCTTCTTGGAAATTCTTGACAAGCATCTGTTATGTGCAGCCGACAGCTGATGCAACTGGGCTTGGAGGGGGTTAAATGGAGACAAGGAGAAGGAAGAAAAACACTTGTGACATTGATGGGAGGAAAAACCTGTGACTGTGGGTTGCTTTAAATATTTTGCATTTCCTACAAAGGACACTGTTCTGTCTAAGTCAGTGCTACTCAAAGTGGTCGTCCACGGACTGGTGCCAGTTTGTGAGCCATCAGCTGCTGGTCCATGGCGACTCCACCACAGCCTAAGTCGGGTGGGGACACTTCAGGGACCAAATATGGTACTTGTCCCTGGCACATTTGGGGGGCATTGCCAGTACACCACATCAGGCAGCTTGAGAAGCACTGATCTTGGTGATAAAATGAACACAGCATGCAGACCGCCGTAAACATGTGCTCGCATGTAGTTGGCATTTGCCACAGCTTCTTAACATGTGCACAGCTCATGTGTATGAAATAACATAAAGACATGGGCATTATGGTCAAACATAATGATGCACAGGTCCCCCACCGACTGTCATTGTTACTTGGAATTCTTCTATAATTCAAGTGAGCAATATATCTATCGTAATATTCGAATCAAATTAAGGGACATTGAAAAATGAAACATCGAGTCAGCTGTAAAAAAAAAATTGCTCCCCCAAGTTTTATGGATTAAATCCAACAGGTAACAAGGTCACTTATATTGCAAAATGAATAATTCTTGTCCAATGCAGGGCCTTTAAGTTACCCCATAGCTTTTGTCAAGGACAGAAACTATAGCCATTGCGGATGTTTTTTGAATGTGCTGGACACAGTAGAACATATTCTCTTCTACTGTCCATTGTATACCCAGCTACGCAAATGCATGCTGTCCCCTTTTCTGGGTAGTCTAACATCACAGCACAATGAAAATATCAGATTCTATCTGTCTTACATTAACCCGGAAGTAACTGCAAGGGTGGCTGAGTTTTTATCAATAGTATCTCTTAGAGTGGTGAGTGGCACTATTTAGCGGGAAGAAACGCCAATGAAAATCCTCCCTCTTACATATTTTTACATGGCTGTTTATTTGTATATATTTTAAAATTTTATATATGGGTGTTTTATGATGGCCTATATTTGTGATGCCTAATAAAGGTTTGGAGAAGAAGTAGACTGTCATTGTTACCTAGAACAGTTTGCCTTTGGGGGGAAAGCGAAGCATCTGATGCAGCTCAGAGATGGTTAATGTAATAACCGCTGAAAGTTGCTGGTAGCATCTTAGGCAGATGGGTGGATAGGCTTGATTAAAATAGCACAGTCAGATTGAAGGTTATTGCTCAGTTTCACAGTTAGCATCTCCCAGAACATCCCTTCCTTGCCCCAGCCACAGAAGTGAGATGTGTGTAGTAGCAAGTTGAATAAAAACAGTAGCTTACAGCAGACAGCAAGTGCGACCTGCAGGCTTTTATAAGGGTCAGGCCTTGTCACATGACTTGCTGTGGCCCATTGGCTTTCAAGAGTCTTTTCTGCTCGTCTTGCTGGTTACCCTGAGCTTTTCTTCTTTGGATGGAGCTGGTGCTGGCACACGGATTGAATCTGCCTGACACCCCTCAGATTCCAAATTCAGGAGTCATTGCAAACTTGAATCCTGATACTTGTCCTCCCTACCGTTCTGCCAGCCAGGCATGACTTTCAAGAACATTCTGTGCATTCCAGGTGGCTGCAAATGGTGGATACTGCCCACAAGATTGGTGGTGCTCAAAACCTACCTTTTACAAACAAATCCAAAGTAAAAAACAAAAACCAGACTTCACATTATCACACTCATGTAGTTGAATTAGCGCCCTCTAAACGCTACACTTTCTGACACTAAAGTGAATTAGCATATCCCTTTCACCCATAAATACACATTGAAAGGATGGGGGAAACATCATACTTCTCCACAACTTTGACTGATCCCACAACAGGATGGTAAAATGGTTTTTAGAGGTAGCTTGAGGAATGCAAGGCAATATAAGGTAGCATCTGCAACATTAAAGCACATTGCTTCCCTCAAAGAATCCTGGGAATTGTAGCTCCATGAGGGGTAATCTACAGCTCCCATGCTTATTTAGAGGAAACCAAGTGCTTCAAATGTATAGCGTGGATATTTCTTAGTCCTTCTCAGTCTCCAGTGAACACATTTCAAATAGGTGAGGGCTCTTAGTCCAATAATTAGTAACAGAACACTACATAAAAATTTTGAGAAGCAAAAGTATCTAAATTTAATGGAGGGACTTCAATAGGAATTTTGGCCTGAGATTTTGTTGCTGCTGTTGTGATGATAGAAATGTAGGTCTATAGATACTGGTGTATCACAAGTATTGAGAGAGACAGAGAGCTCATCCACACTTCTGTTTGTATTGCCACTTGCCCTCCAGAAAATCCACTCTTTAATGTTGAATCAGAGCAAACATCAGTTGAGTTTTCTGCAGACTGATATTTGCTCTGATGAGGGCCAGTTCAAGACATTTTGGTGCCTGAGGCGAACCACAAAATGGTGCACCCACTCCCCATCAGGGAAGACACAGTGAGTGAAGTTCGGCATCAGGAACAAGTGTGTGTGTGTGGGGGGGGAAATAAAGATCTACATTGGGTTTTGCTGCTCCTCTGGATCCTGCCACCTGAGGTGGTTGCCTCACTTTGCACTTGGTGGGCCAGCCCTGTCTCCAGTTCAGCAGTAAAGAGTTCATTTTCTCAAGGAAAGTGGGGGACAAAGAGAAAACTGCCCAGATCCATGCATATGAGGCACAAGACAAGTGGAAGTGTGGATGAACCCAGAGAGAAATTGCACCCCAATTAAATCTCAGTGTCTGTTGGGTGCTGCCGTCAAGAGTCTATTAAAGAAAGATGTTGCGTCCAGCCTAGGGCGCATGGATGAACAAGGGAACAAATTGCTGGAGCAGAATTCCACAATCCTGGTCTTCATTGCCAGTTATACCCCCTTCCGGTTAGTTTCCCTGGGTAGGGCTCTACTAGCCTTCAGTTCCTTGTACTAAATACTGTATTCTTCACATATATTCTACCTTCTTATTAAGTCCACATTGTGCTTTGGGACTCCCAGATGTTATCATAACACATGGATCACGGCTAATAATTAGCACTACACAAAATGATTCATGTGGCTGAAGCAAATCGAGTTTTGCATGATGGGGAAGAAACGTATTCTGTGGTGGGAGGGAGAGGTCATATATAAGCCAGGCTCTGGGAACACAGGGACAGATTAAACAGTTCTTTGAACTAGGATGCCTTGTTCGTTTGCTGGGAAATGTATCAAACCCAACCCGTGTCTTCCCCTCTGCATAGCCCGAGGAACCCTGCTCATATCCAGATGTCATTTCTGATCTGACTCCTCAGTCCTTACCTTTAATGTTTTGCCTATGAATTACTTTTTAAACATTTATGTTATGGGGTTCTGGAGAACTCCCTTTGAATAACATTACCTCAGGCTACAGAGGGTGGGAGAGCAAGGTTTTTGCTTGGTTTAAATGATTCTAAAGACTCACTCTGCTGCTTGGGGTGGTGGCAGAGGCAATTTGGCTGCACTGAATAAACAGCATCACTCATAGCCTAAATCCTGGAAAGAAAAGGAATGACGAGGACTCCAGGTGACATTAATACATATTTTCTGATGTTACCACATGCATCAGACTGAGATGGCAGAACAGACGGTATCTCTTCAAATGGTAGATTGGGGGGTACCACTTTTGAAAGCTTCCTCAAGTTTGTTTTTTTAAAACTCCCTACAGATAGAAAACTAGCATATGAGCGAGAACTGTTGCAGTGTAGCCCTTTGCTTGCTTACTATTCAAAGGGAGTAATTGATTTAAAGGAACATTTTAAAAATGCAATCTTCTAACTAGAAGCTGAAGTACTGCAGTCTGTTCTTCAACCACAGCATTCTGTTCCTTCATTTTACTGCACAGAGCAGCCTAAGTCACAATGCACTGCGACTGGGATTCATTTAATCAATTTTATTTAATCCAAATTTATATTTGCATGCCAATTAGCCATGGCCGAACCCAAGGGGTCTGCATCTGTCTTACTGCCAAAAACCACTGCTCCAAGGCCTGCCTTGAAATGACAAGAAGCAATTAGATATTGTTCACCTACCTCAACATGTTCTGCCTGACTTTCCCCTCTTATTTTTCTTGGGTGTGAGTGACAAAATCACTTCGATCATTGCTATAATTTCGTAGGGCTGCTAAATTCCCCAGGATGTTTCTCAGATAGATAGGGCTGCTAAATTCACTGAAATGTTTCTCCTCAAATTATTGGCTCAATTCTGCAAAATTTTAGTAGAATCTGTGTTTATCGTCAACTAGCCTGTTTTTGAGCTTGGGATCCTGTTTGTATGAAGCATGTGTTCCACTACTGTAGTTTGGCCTAAATATAAGGGTAGAGGATAAAATGTTCCACTTTAATGTTATGGCTGATGAGGTCCAATGCAGTGCTAATACGATCTGTGTAGTCCATAGATGTGGTTTTCTGTGTTGAGCTTGGGAGAGCCTTAAGGCACCCCACCAGGTCTAGGCTCCACCAGGCCCCATTGCCAGGCAGCACTGCCAAAGCCTTTAGGATAGGACAATGAAGAAACCTAAATGCAGCCTACATGAGCTTTTTTCAAATGAGGACCCTAATATTTAAAACAGGAACTAATCACCTAACTTTTTTGGCCACTATTTTTTGGGGGGTGGTGGTGGTGGTAAATAGCCTGAATAATCTTGACTTCTGGTACTTGACTTCTTGACTTCCAGTATGGCAAATAGCCATATTGGAAAAGAAACTAAAATAAGCCAGAGGACAAACTATGACTTTTTTCAATTTGGTTTTCTTTTATTTCCTATACAAAGAAATTTGAACACAACCACCCACCCCACGCCTACAGTGTATCAAGTTACTTGGTTACAAAAAGCTTATAAAGATTGACTGCTTTGCTTTATGTACATATTTCTTTGCCACACACATATTTCTACTCTGTATTGTATAAGATTTTCCTGTTATTTACTATTTGTTTTATGTTTGTTATTGAAAAGCAATAGAAACTTACATTAAAAATAAATACAATTTACAGCAGGAGGCTCTCGGCGTTACGTTTACTGGACAGTATAACAAGGCTTCATATCTGAAAGTTGCAAAAGACGTATCAGTCCTGCAAAGATCATAGAATTGTAGAATCACAGAATTATAGAACTGCGGGGTTTCTGAGGGTCATCTAGTCCAACCCCCTGCAATGCAGCCAGCAGTGATTTATTTAGTCCAAATATTCAAGCCGGCCTTTTCTTTAAAAAGGAAAAAGAATGTATATCATACAATTAAAACAATCATCAATCCCCTATTCATCTGTCTTTGTTCAGAAGCGTCCACTAATGTCAAGGTGACAGTGTTTTTGCTCTCCTTAATAGACGCTGGCAACTTAAGGATAATGTTGCCTGACTATGGAAAGTGAGCATCCTTCCCTGTGGCACAGTACTTTTCCTAGTGATTTCATCTCTTTTTATATCTCAGTGACCAGAATAGAGAAATGGAGATTCCAGACAGCACTTCACGGTATTCTCCGTGGCATTCACTTGTGTAAACCCAATGCGAGTCTTTAAATAGTTTCTAACAAAGGTTTCTGACCTCTTGTTTCACCCCCCCCCCCCCGCTTTGCTGAAGGCTGGCTGTAGGATTTGTTGGTCTGGTCTCCTGGCCACATCACACATCATGATGCGTGTTGACTAGCCGTAAAACATATACACTACTAGCAGGACTCAATGGAGTCCCGTGTGATTCAAGGGGTCTCTGCAGATTCTATGTGCAAAGGGTGGTCAGCATTCAATCTACACAGGCAGGAAAGGGATCCATGTGTAGATTACAATTATCTTTAAAACATATTCTTCATAAATGCAGCCAAAGGGGGAACAGACCCCTATCCTAGACTGTCAACATTCCATCTTGGACCTCAGGATTGCTTTACCTAAAAGGAAATATTTCAGAATGCAGTTGCTGTCGGGGGAACCAATATTTCTGCATCATTGCATAGCTGTGTGACTGCCCTGTTCATGAGCTGAATAAAGAGCATTATGACTTTCTCATGCTAAAAAGTCACCATCTCCCATTCAGCAATGCACTGCATTCATGTCTAGCATAAATTGCTTGGTTTATGTACTCCGCTAAACGAACAGAGCATGTATTGTCGGATGGTATTTTGTATTCCCATTACTTTTTGTTCTTTCTTACATTTTGGCTTACTATTATTATGAAGCAGCCGAAGACCCATCACACTGAATGCTCAATTCCATATATATGCATCAGATACATCTAGCATGCTGCTTACAAGAAGCTCATGTCAAATAATGAGTAAACATCTCTAGAACCATACGGGGTGAGGTGTTTTTTCCTCCCACCACATTGCTATAAACAAACAAGGCAGCTATTTGGAATTTGTCCCTAAATTTCTTTTTACATAGTCTATTTCAGATATGATGAATCTTCTTTTTCACTGAAGGCTCTATACCCTTGAGGAAAATCTTTTGGCCGGTCTTATGCCAGTAGTGGGGAGCCAGAACCCATTTTGGGAGTGACACAACTGCTCCTTTTCTCTCTCTTTCTGTCACCTCCCTTTTCCCCCTATTTCCTCCCTCCATGCCACAACACAGGCATGGCCAAACTTGGCCCTCCAGCTGTTTTGGGACTACAAGTCCCATCATCCCTAGCTAACAGGACCAGTGGTCAGGGATGATGGGAACTGTAGTCCCCAAACAGCTGGAGGACAAAGTTTGGCCATGCCTGGATTAGGCTGAGGGCTCCAGGTTAGAAAAAGGAACCCTTCGATGGATGCTGGTCATAGAAGGTTCCCTCTATGTGGAGATCTAAGTCTAAAGCAATATTTAGCCATGTGTTTGTATTTTGTATTAACCCCTGAAAATGAAGATCCAGTCACAATCTGTCATGTTGCAATGAAGATTTCATCAGGGTCTTCAATGTTTCTTTTTTATTTCTGCTGTTGATTATGTTAGCTTGCAACTGTTACTTAACACATGCCAGTCCTCTTCTGTACTTGTGCAGTGACATAACTCACATGTCTGTGATAGAAGGAAGCAGACACATTGGCAGCTGGTGGCTTATTGAAACAGCAAGGCTCAACATTTGCCACATGCTGTGGGAAGGAGGAAGGATCCACAGGGAGACAAAGGTCCCTTTGAAACGTGCAAACAGGTGTTAAAAGGCTTTCAGGCTCACGTCTATAGGCTTGGGGCAGGACCAGAGTTCCCCTTGCTCTGTAATGAAGCCATTGATAACTATGCAACATAGGTGTAAAAATTACCATCGTGTTTTATACTTTCTTCATAGGGCTGCAACAGATGTGTAGGCTTGAGGAAAACTCAGCAACCAAAATCAGAGTTGAGGGGAAAATGCATTAAAAATACAGGATTCTCTATTACAATAAAACAATCATCATATATATGAAAAGGCGAATAATAAAGCCTTACTAGGCCAAATCCTATGCAGTATATTTTAGAAGTATTTTAATAAATCCTTAATAAGCCAGATCACGTGCGGCATATTTTTGAAATATACTGCAAAGGATTTGGCCTATAAGGATTGATTACTGAAACATTTGTAGATATTATAATTATGTTATTGCAAAAAAAAAAAATCTGTAGTTTTAAAAAATACTTTTTTATTGAGTAGGTTTTTGTTTGTTTGTTAAGGACCATTTGTGCCACAGTTCTTTGCATATTTATGTTAATGAGAATTCAACCCACATTCAGAGTCTGGCATGTGAACGATAAGTACTGGAGCTGCAAAACTATAAGTACTGGATTAGTACTGGAGCTGCCAGACTTACAGCTAAATAACAGAACATTGTCCTCACACATTGCCTTCTCTTGTAAAAAGCAATTGTTCCAGATTCCTGCCCTAAACCCTATTTACTGCATGAATGGAAATGTTATCCTTAAAAATATTCTAAATGGTTAAATAATTGCTGCATAGAACAGCCTCTCTCAGGTCCAGTATACTTGAAGGAGTGTCTCCACCCCCATCGTTCTGCCCAGACACTGAGATCTAGCGCCAAGGGCCTTCTGGTGGTTCCCTCACTGTGAGAAGCCAAGTTACAGGGAACCAGGCAGAGGGCCTTCTTGGTAGTGGCACCCGCCCTATGGAATGCCCTCCCACTAGATGTCAAAGAGAAAAACAACTACCAGACTTTTAGAAGACATCTGAAGGCAGCCCTGTTTTATTTACTTACTTATATATTATTTATTTATTTATTAATTAATTATTGCCTGGTTTTCATTTCTTTAAGAAAACTGTTTTTAAATAGAGCTTCATCCTGCATTTAGAAATTGCACAAATAATTCCCCATGATCTCCCAACCCACGGCCCTGTTTCCAGCTACAGGCTTATTCATTCTAGTAAAACCAAGCCTTACATCCTGTATGCTGAGTCATGATCCAACCCTACAAACGCCAGCACTAGTGGAAAGAGCCAGGCTGACAACTTTCCTCTCAGGGCCAGTTCAGTCATGCGTGTTTTCCCATTTCTTTCCTTGCCCATGTGTGAGCAGTCCTAGCTGTCCTGGGGGCAAGAAGTCATGTGGACAAATGTAGCATGCAAATTCAGAGCTCATACTTAACCCTGCAACAATTCCCATGATGCAGCAGTGCAAAATTGTTTTGCTTGTCTATTCCACGTAACACGAATGCCAAGTAATGACCAAGGATGGCCGGGACTATTCAAGTGTACACAAAAAGAGTGCAGCAATTAAGTGCAATTGGGAAGACTTTTTCATGGGCGAAGAGATTTACGCTTGATAAACATAATCATTTCCACAGGTGAAAGCAGTTTTGCCCTATTCTGGTCGGAACATACCAGGGAAATATTTGATAAATCCGACTTCCGGCGGCGACGCCATTGCGGAGCGGTCGTGGGTTGCCTCGGCTGAGAGGCGACCCAGTCCGTCCCGGGGGTTGGAGCCCCGCTACCGCAAAGCGGGGCTCCGATGGGGTGCGGGAAGAGCGTCCCGCACCCTGGGCTCCCCGGCTATGCCCACTATGGCTCCAAACCCTTCCCTCGCTCCCCCTGTAAAGGGGGAGTGGGGGTGAAGGGAAAACGGAGCCGGGCTTCAGGGGACATGCCCCAACCGGGACGCGAAGCGGCGGTTGCCCCCGCGATGAGCGTTAAAGTTCTACCTGTCAAATCTGGAGTTTAAGAATCCCGGTGGTCGTGAGTATTGGATTAGACTTGCTTTTGCGCTTTTTGGACGACCTGGGCGACATTTGGAAAGGGAGCCTGCCTTTTTCCCTCCAGAGAGATAGAAAATAACCAGTTTAAGAGACTGCTGTTACAGTGATGGCTACAAAGTATCTGAAGTTTGACATGTGAGGCTCTTTGGATTTCTTTTTGTGGAATAAATTGTTGGATAATATCTCTTTTTAAAATTTCTGGTTCTTACACCCTGGATTCAGGGAAAATGGCTGTGGAGGACTGTGACTGAGTGGAAAGTTACTGGTATTAAGATGGAGGAGTCTGAAAATCGAAACTGCAATTTGACACCTATGCCCGCTTCTGCCATGCTCGGCTTTGTTTTGGATTTGGCTATGAACTGTGAAATGAGTGATGAAGAAAGGATTATTCTATTGAGACTGGAACTGCTTAACAGAAAATTGGAAATATTGAATTGTCATATGTCAGAAAAGTTATATCCCACAGAGGAGACTTCACAGGAAATGGTTGCATTGGAAGAGAACCTTGGCACAGAATTGAAGGGATTGATTGAACAACAGGATGGAAGGATTGGGCAACTCCGGAGAAATGGATCGTCCTTTGGGGGTGGCAGACCCAGGACGGAGAGAATTGTTATATCTAACTCTCGAGGTGAGAGCTCGGGAGCGAAGGTGAAATTTATATGTTTTTGTTTACAAATAAAAGAAGAATGGGATGAAGAACTGGAGAGGCCAGAAGAAAAGGTGCATACCCGGATGCTCTGTGCAAGGACTGTTTTGGACTTAGTCTGGATCTGTGGATTTGTAAAGAAAAAGGATATCTCGAGGAGCGGCTCTGGAGAAAGACGACCAAAAATGGACAGAAGGGGGATAGGGTGAGAGGTATTAAGGGTAAAAGGAAAAAAGGGACTTATTATGGTAACCTGAAACCGGTGTGTTAAGACTGTAAGCTTGAGATAAAGAAAAGAGGTATTTAAATTTTTGTTATTAACAGCAGTTATAGTGAATGAAGATTTTTGTTATGATATATTGAAAACAATGGGTTAAGAATTAGAATCTTGTGTGGAATTAACTGAAGTTATAATATGATTCGACTTATGCTAAGATAAGAACGGGAAAATATTGTTTATTATAAAACAAGATTTCTTAAGAAGAATGTTTTAGATTTTAATTTAAGATTATGATGGTATATGATGTTATTAAAGTAATATTCAGGATTAGAACTGAAGGTGAAAAGGCAGGGGAAGTCTGTAGTAAGATTCAACCAAAGAATTTTTTTTTCTTATAACATAAGAAGAATTATTATTGGCGTTTGTGTATTTGTCTATTTTTAGTTGGGTGTTGGGTCAATGTGGGTGTTATATATGTCTGTTGTTTGTTGTAAAACCAATAAATTCTTATTAAAAAAAGAAAAGAAATATTTGATAAATCCATCATTGACCAGGGAGTAAATAGCAAATTGGAATGAAATTGTGATGATATTATGATCTAATTATAAATGCTGCACAGGGACATTCTATGCCAACAACAAAGGACGAGCTCATTTTAATAGTTGGCTCCAAGTTATCTGATGTATTTAGATGATTATTTCAATCAAGTGTGAAAATTACAGCATGCTTAGTACCCTCTTGCTTCTGTGCTTCTATTAATTACAGTGCTGTGGCTCCACAAAAGCTATAATCTGTGACCCTATAATATGTGTCCCTAAAATGGCTGTCATCCTTCTACTTTTGAGTCCACATTTTACCTATCTCACTTTATTTAAGACTGGATTACCGGTAATTCTTATGATTTACCTATCCTCCCATGTGGCTGGATGCCTTTGAAATTCCCCACAAATGGAAACATGGAATGACATAGACAGAGAGGGTGGCCATTTTCTCAGCAAAGGAGAAACCGATAAATACAAATAACAGGTTTAGCACAAGAGCAACAGGCATGGGCTTCATCTTATTTCACATTTCTCATATGGCGTAAGTGTTTCTGTATATGTGTGGTTCCTGAGTGCCTTTGATAGATGATAGTGGCAACTTAGGAACACAAAAACAGCCCTTCCGGATCTAACAAAAGGCCAATCCGGTCCTATTTCTCACAGTAGTCAAACAAATGCCTCTCTGGAAAACCTGTTGTTTCACAGGGCGGCACCCAAATGCAGTAGAACTGGTGGTGTATCAGTGCTATAACAATGTTGCACGATCAGGGCCATCTTAGGGAGATCGGCTGCCGTGGCACGGCGTTCCCTCTGGTGCCCCCGGCGTGCCGCCTCTCCGCCGCCTCCCGCGCTTGCCGCCTCTCGGGAGGGAGGGGTGGGCGAGTGGGGGATGAGGGGCGTGGTGCTGGAGCGGCCCGGGGCTCTGCGCGCCCTTCCAGTGCTCCCGGGATAGGAGGTGAGGGCGGCCAGCTCACAGCCCGCCCGAGAGCGGCATGGGCGGCAGTGGCTGTGCTGCCGGCGCGCGAGCGCCCGGCCGCCAGCCCGCCCATGGGGGTGGGGGCAGGTTGGGGAGGAGGGCGCCTGGTATGCCGGCGGGCTCACGGGGGCGCCCCTAGGGGGGCCAGCGCCCTGGCACGCTGAGCCACTACCCCTATGGGTGAGACGGCCCTGTGCATGATCTTACTAGAGCTGGCTGAATACATTTTTCTTGTGGAGCAGCAAATGTCCCCCCCCCCGTCAATCTCCCTGCCCCCTCAGGTCAGGATGCAGGATGTAATTTAGTGTGGTCAAGTTACTTTGGCCCTTGAGGCAGATAACCACACCAATGCTTCTCTTCTTGCTTGGCAGTAAGAAAAGAACAAGAATAACTTTAACAACAGCAATAACGTCAAAAATTTAAAAACTAACACCTTGATACCCTTTCAGGACATCCAAAAACAACTGCCTGAGGTGGCTGCCTCACTCTTGATTCTAGCTGAGCTATTAATTTATAATTTGACATTTTCTCTTATGGCAACTAGAATCACAGGCACCAAACAGCTTGCTTACCATCCCCTAGTGACAGCTTCTGGGCCATTTATTTGTCCAGCTACTGCAACGCCACCGGACTGTGCTGAGGTGTTGCTTACAGTGATATTTTAGCTGGTCTTTATCCAGGCCAAGAAAAAGCAACTACATAACTAGGCCAAATACAGGTGATAATCCCTGACTTGCCCATATCAGCCACTGGGCTTTTAAAGCAGTCTTGTCAGATGGAATTGAAGGCGTTTTGGCTAGAAGGCAGTTCCTCTAATGCACCAAGAGATTGGTCTCTTCACAATGAAGGGTCAATACAGCCCCACTCACCTTTCCGACCACTGCAAGCTCTACACAGAGTAGTTCCATAACTGCTCCATCACAGGCTCCAGCTGGCAGGAATCAGCCACAGAATGAAACATTTGCTTTCCCTCCTTCCTGCCTCCAGCCTAACACCCTGGTACCTCCATGAAACATCATAACTGGCGCATGCACTGCTGTTGCTAACTTGAAGACTGGTTCCCTTTCCACACCAGTAGTGCTAAGGTTTAGATGGACGTGAGTGAACAATTCCTTATTCTGCTTTCATAGCTTAATGTTAATGTTTACATATTGTAATGGTGTTATGCAATAAAAACATTTAAAACTATTATTATTTTAAAATTTTAATTTGATTAACAACAACAACAACAACAACAGTTCTGAAGATGAATTTCTAAACAAAAGCTTGCCTCCATTGCTTTATGGACTAGCCAATCCAGTCAAAGCTCTAATCCACTCTCTCTCTTTCTCTTCCTAATATGAGGGATGCTTCTCGCAGACTAAAATGAATGGCCTGTGAAATACCTGTGCCACCTGTTGGAAACGGAAAGAAATAGCACAGTACCTTGTTGCATTACAGCAAAAAGAGCTGTTGCAGCAAGTCTAGCCTCGGAAAATAAGACGAGGGGACCAGCTTCACTTTAAAGACTATTGCTGCAGAGTTGCTCATCTGGAAGAAACCCGCCAGCACTTTCCTCTCACCCAGCCATTAGAGATTCCCTCAGATGCAGGAGGAGGCAGGAGGGACAGCATGCCAAATGACCATGCACAGAGGCGAATTTGGGGAAATGTGAGCACTGCAGTTGCACTGGGCACACAGTAGAGGAGGGCGCCTTCTCAAAGTCCAGTTAACGCTTGCCCAGCTTCCAGAAGGAGGCATGGGGGTTCTGCCAAGGTCCTAGACTCCTCCTTTCCAAAGCCGGCCAAGCACTTACCGGGACCCTGCCAGAGCCTCACGTCTCCTTCCCAAATCATGGCTTAAACTGGTGCCACAAGGCTGGAGGAAGGTGTCTTATGGCCTTGCACAGGGCGGCATATTACCAAGGTCTGCCCTTGCCATGCATCAAGGGAAAAGGCAGATACCCTTGTCAGCTAGTTACCTCCATTTCCCCGCTGTACTTGAACAGCTAAATGGCAGGTGAGTGTAAGACCCATCCACCACATGCCTTATTATGTCCTGAGCCAACCACACATATTCCAATATCCAGAGCTTTATGGTAAAACACTGGCTTCAGCCAGCCCACTGTTGTCCCCTGAGTTTTGTCATCTCCTTAATTTGGTCATGGCACCCTACAATGTGAACATGTGTGTGTGTGTATGGGGGGGGGGAACCCAAAATAATTTGTTTTCCAGTATCTTCCTGTTCACGTCATTGATGTGGCTTTGCTGCCGAGAAGTTTCACATTGCCAGAACAGCCATCTCAGTGGGAACACCTGTAATAGTGGGCTTTACTTACAGCCCCAAAATCAAATAAAACAGTGGCTCTGGGTTCAGAACCACCTGATTCATATCAACTGGGCTGGGATCGGTATGTATTCTGCATTTGCTCTGAACAGTTGTTTTCAAAGTTGGCTTACAAACATGCCCACAAACATGCCATGGAAGGAATTTTGCTGCAGTTGGAAGCCGAAAAAGTTCCCTAACAAGGCTCGTTACGGTGGCTGCAGGTGCCCTGGGCCCTGGGCTCAGAATTATGAACGCCAGAGGTTCAGTTTCACCCCACATGTAACTGTCACCTCATCAGAGGCTCCTTCAACCCACCAAGCTGCCTGAATGTAATTATAGATTAACTTGACAGACTAACACTCCCTACCATAGCCTCCCGGGTAAAACAGCTGCACATCTGGGGGGGGGGAGGTCATGAGATAATTTTCATTCTGCTGCCACTTCAGATTCTGCAGCATGCTGTGGGCTTCAGAATAACCATAGTCCCTGGCCCTGCAAGTGATAAATTAATAGCCGTAAAACTCTAGCTTGCTTCAATCAATCTCACATAAACTGGTAAAAAGAGATGATGATGAGCTTCTGTGTTCTGGCTGCCAGAGTGTCATTAGCTCTTTGTTACATCAAATAAGCACCCTGGAAAGGAGTCTGAGAGGAGCTTGTGGCATTGCCATCATCTCATGCTTGTACTGATATAAGCACACATTTCTTCACTGATTGTTCTCCCACTCTCTCGACACTATGGAAGAACAAGCATAGATGTGTCACCATGTGAGTGGATGAGATTGTTTTTTTTTAATGTTCCTGCTGCCTGCTATAGCAGTGACAGGCGGTTCTAACATTTCCCTTTGAGAAACAGATAGTGTGGAAGCAATGCTTTGCAGCGAAAGTGCCCATGCCAACTTGATTCAGTTGCTTTGAACGGGGTGAGTCCAGACTTCTTGTTTTCACTGGACTGTATCAAATGCACTAAGTCACACAGTGGAATACTTGCTACACTGGTGATCTCCCCCCCCCCCCTGCCAGCAGAATATTGATGCATGAGGGAATGCATGAGCAGGTTTCTGGTAACCTTGTTGCACAATAGATTGTGCAATCTGCTGCCCAACGAGTTTCTGCTGGTGCAGCTGTTGTGTTGGAGCCAGTGTGGCGTAGTGGTTAAGAGCGGTGGACTTGTAATCTGGTGAACTGGGTTCGATTCCCCGCTCCTCCACATGCAGCTGCTGGGTGACCTTAGGCTAATCACACTTCTCTGAAGTCTCCCAGCCTCACTCACCTCACAGAGTGTTTGTTGTGGGGGAGGAAGGAAAAAGGAGAATGTTAGCCGCTTTGAGACTCCTTAGGGTAGTGATAAAGTGGGATACCAAATCCAAACTCCTCCTCCTCCTCCTCCTCCTCCTCCTCCTCCTCCTCCTCCTCCTCCTCCTCCTCCTCTTCTTCTTCTTCTTCTTCTTCTTCTTCTTCTTCTTCTTCTTCTGCCAGCGCTCAGCAAAACCACCCCGCCAGGAGTGCCAGCTTGACCCCACAACCATGGGTGTCTGGGGCTGTGGGTGACATGCAGAATGCATGGCCCTGGCACCAAAATTTGTGGGGGCCCAGCCCCTTTGTAGGAATTTTTGTGGGTACTCTGGCACCCAGGGTCCCAGGGAGTTGGCACCTATGCATCCTGCCCTGCCTCTCCTTTTCTCCTTAGCTGTAAAGGTGTCACAAGACTCTTTGTTGTTTTTAGCAGGTACATTGTGGGCTATATATATTACTGGTAGGGGTGTGTGTGTGTGTGTGTGTGTGTGTGTGTGTGTGTGTGTGTATACACACACAACTGTTTCCCCCCCTTTTTAAAAGGGTCATAGAGATGCTTCATTGTTCGAGCCCATTATTTGCTACTTTGGAGACCAAAGACTTGAAAGGTGCTGTATAATTGGAAATAATGAATAAACACTCTGTATAAAGAAATGTTGGCTTAATTATGCACTAAGAGGTATTGTGCAGGGAATGTTGTGGCACCTCAGGGCTTCCATGCTCTAAATCCATGCAACAAAACAACACTCTGATGTGAGCTTGTGCATGCCTACAATCCCCTGCACAAAGTTTCAAAAGAAATACGAAGGAAAAGGGAACACCACCCCTAGAGGCTGTATATGAATCCCAGATAAAATACAGTGTCTTTGTCACAGTTGTGCCAAGTACGGCTCAAGCACACCTCATTAGATCGGGGTCTAGCTTGTTAAGCACACCTAGTGCTGTTTCAAAATGGTCGCCTCAGAAACCCTCTGCTTTTACGAGTGATAAACTGGCTTATTTATAGACCAAACATGCACCTGCATGAGAGCCCCGTTCAGCCAGTATTATTTGCAGGCTCCTAAATTTGAGGAGTGGAAAAACACACCTTGAAATTAGCTCTTCTTGAAGTCTACAAGATGCGAGCTGAGGTGAGCTACTGTATTGCAGCTGAGCTGGACAGCTCCTCCTGTTTCTTCCTTGTAATTGTTAGTCCCTCTTTGCCAAACTCTGCATCTCTTTCTCTGTGTGCCATAAGCTGGCTCTTTTCAGCCAATTGAAATCAGCAGAGCCTCTGTGGTTTCAGTGGCTTGAACTGCCAATGTGGAGATATGTGGTATGTCTTCTTACCTAGCTCACCTTCACAACAAATGCTGTGGTGAGAGAGAGAGAGAGAGAGAGAGAGAGAGAGAGAGGGCATGTAGACTTCATGAGCCCTCTCTCCCCTACAAGAGTCCACTTCCCATTCCTTAGCAGCACCTATCACAGGGGTTTTCAATTAGTCCAGGTCCCAGTTTTTCACAGTGCTTTTTATTCCTTGTGAAAATCCTAGTCCATACCCTTAAATGGGCAGACAGACAGGTGACAGACATCACAGGGACAGCTAGACACCCCCCACTGAGATTTCACTTCTCTTATCAAGTTAGGCTTAAAACCCCCCTCAAAGTGAGAGCTTTCCACTGGTCGCATTCATAATTGAGGGCACATGCTTGAGCAATTTCATGCAATGCCACTGAGCCCCATGGAGTCCCCTCTCTGCCTCTGTAACCAGGCAGGGCAGGAGGCCAGCATATTTTCTGTTCCCCATCCAACCTTTCTACTCCAACACAGCAACCCAGCCTGGAATTTACTCAGGTTTGGAATTAATCCTGCACTGGCCCTTGCCCCTTAAAAAGGGTCTCTACTGCACCCTCTGATGGCCTCTCAGCAAGTGCAGGGCTGAACTCACAGCAGGATGAATCGTGCTGAGTTTCAAAAGCAACACCCACCCAAGATGGAACAGGTTCTTCTCTCAAACCACAACAGCTCATTTTATGAGTGAAGACAGAATTCCAACTGGATTTGGGTGTTCTTTTGCCCAGACAGAACTCACTAGAGTTTTCAAAGGAGTTGTCAGAAGCCACACCAGGTTTTGTTAGATTTCCATTGGCTGAGGCCAATGGAAAAGGTCTTTAAGCACCAATGGCACCAGTATGTGCCACTGCCTAAAGGCTTTGGTGCAGACTCCATCTCAAATGGAGGCTACAGAGTGGCAGCACTAGTGGTGGCAGTTTGGTGTGTGCGCAGAGAAGTCCTAGTTCATGTGGCACAAGCTACAGTTTGCTATACTTGGTAAGGAATTATGTTGTTGCGTCTCCACTAGTGTCTAGCTTCCAATGATCCTAAGATTACGGTACATAGTGTATCTCTTACATCAGTGAGATGTGGTGTTAGATAATCCATTGCTGACACTGCTCCTCACATCACATAATATAGACTTGGACATTACAATTGCACTAGCAACCACACTCATATTTGACACTGGTTACTGAGGTATTCTGCATGGATCTGTTACAAAAAACCCATCCATGGATTGGTGCTAGTGGAGATATTCCCCTTATTTCCATTTAGCAGCAATCCTAAGGGCATGGAAAATCCCACACTGAGAGCTCAGACGAGAACTCCGATTCCTTTTGTAGAACTTGGTCAGACACTTGTGGGGCAGCTCCTGTGCCAAGCCAAATGAATGTAACATTGTGTGCATTTTATAATGTATGATTATTTGAAGAGATTAAATTTTTATGTCGAGTACATTGTGGTGCCAAGAGACGTGTCCTTTGCAAGTTATTATATCATTAAGACATGCAGAGCTGAGGATTGCTGAACAAGAAGTCTATGAAATATGGGGAGGTTGTGGCCTTTGCAAGGTCCCTGGGGCAGCTGGCCGTGCAGAGTACCATAGTTGAAGGAGTCGCAAAGCACCAGAGGCAATTACTTAGCCGCTTGTCAAAAGCACAGGACTCTAAGGGGAGACCAGGCCTGCTTTTGATTCAAAGTATGCTAATAAGCACTAATTATAGGCACAAAGATATTATTACTCTTGGCCATTGGCAGCCCAGAGTAGTCTGCATTAAGTTCTTGGCACTTGGAGCTGCTAAGGTAGGAGACTTTAGATCTGTAGCTTGTGCTCTGTTGCCGTGCAGCCTTTCATATTTGGCTAGAGCATCCTAGCTGTGTTTGCAGCAACAACGTCTTATTTTGGGCTGAGACTTTCAGTCAGAGTTTTTAGTTACCAAATTTTATCTGAAGACAAGCCATGTAAGTAACTTGGCCTCTACTTGTACAAACGCCTAACAATTCTGGACTCAGTGAAATCTGGTCTCTGACCCCCAGGCCTTGCCTATGTGCCAAAATTCAAAAACCAAAACAAAAGCTAGCAACCAAAATACAGTATGCACTGGCTTGTTATGACGGTTTGAATTGGTGCTCTGAGTAACGGCCAGTTATATCCAAACCACCCTTGTGCTGTCAACTGGAGCTTTGACTATTGAGGCACCACTGTCATCGTGAAATCATGCCGACTATTGTACACTGATAATGAGGGACAGGTGAATCTGTCAATTTCAGTTTCTCCCAGTTTCTCATTTCTACTCTCTTAAGTTCATTTCTCCACATTTCCACATCAGTTTGTGAATTTTTTAAAAATAAAACAAGTCCTCAAGAAAATTCAGCAGCATTTTCGTGTGGATTTCTCCTAATATGCACATCTTTATATGCATCGTTACCTGATGCACACACTTTTGCAAAGCGACTTCCCATAATGTAATGCATTTCTGTATGCTATTTTTGGAAATACGTATATGCATTTTATGGAAACTCTACCTTAGTATCTGCATGTTTGTGCACATTGCTTTGCTGAAGAACGACACTGCAAAATTCAGAGAAGTGCAATTTTCACAGGGTTGCGGTGTTTCAGTTTGTGCATCATTTTGGAAAATGCAAATTAGGTAAGTTTGCCTATAAATGTGAACCCTTCCCACACCCCTGTTTAACCACACTAAAGCATGCCCTTCTTCATGAACAATGAATGCAGGAAGGGCAGACGTGAGGAAGTCTAGCAACAATGTTAAGAAGTAGTTTTTAACAAATAATGTTTTGTTTTTCATTTTTGTATTTTGTATAGTTATTGTTTTAGTATTTGTGGTGTGTTTGTAGTTGTTGTATTGGTTTATTGTATGTGTTTTGTTGATGTTTTGAAAAAAGCTAATAAATACATTAAAAATAAAAATAAAGCACGCCCTTCTTCCAACTGGGGGCTTAGACACACTTAACCTTTCCCTCACTTTTCCCAGGCATGGCCCACTATTTAAATCTCCATGTTTGAGAGCCCTTTCCTTTTCTTTTTTGCCCTGAGCGTTCTCTGTGAAAACCCATTATTTAAAGCTATATTGGAGCAAACTTCAATCCACGGGAAACCTGAATTGACATTTGCTCTGATTCCGCTTTAAAGAGCTGGTTTTCATGGGGGAAACTCTGGGCAATAAATAAATAAAAATAAATGCTTGGATATGGAGCATTAAAGTGAGGACCTCTTCCTGGAAAGAACAAGTGTGGAGATGCCCTGGGTTGACTTCAGCCCTTTAAACAGATATTTGCAGTAGTCCTAGACACAATTACCTGGGAGCATGTCTTATTAAATGCAGTGAGGCTTACTTCTGAGTAGACAAGTATAAGCTAGCCATTAGAATAGGAATCTGTTTACAGACCCATCAGAAATTTTATTCCATCCCACATTGATGGTGAAATTAATTTCCCAGTTTTCAGTCTGCATGATATCAGGACAGTTATTAATAACAGCCAAGTCCCACCCCAGAAACCTTATCCAGGATGTGTGTGTGGAGCTGTGTGTGGGTTGTGTAATCCTGTTTCTAGGCTTCATAAGCAGGTCTGCTTGTCCTTATCTGACCCATGTGGCTATCCTGTTTTGCTGGAATGCTAATTTTAGTTGTGTGGCAGAAGAGGGCTGAAAATACGTCCCACAATTTGGACTATAAAACTTTTATTTTTAAAGTGATTGTAATAATAGCAGCCCAAACCAAGGCACCACCTGAAAGGGCAAATTTAGAGATTGGAGACCCAGGATAACACATTGTTCAGTGCATTGAAGCCCATTGGTTTCAGTGTGCTTCAGCATGCTTAACGTTGTGTTGGATTGCGGCCCAGGTATGTAGCTAGGCATGTGGCTGCCATAGCTAATGTCTGAAGAAGGGTTATATTTGTATGACAAAAATGGGTGCTATCTATGTTTGGCTGCCTTTGCAATGTTATATACCATCCCCTAGTGTCAGTGCAATGTTATATGTGCTATAAAACCCGTAACTGTAGCTCTAGCGACATTAGCATTTGACCTGGGCATTTGGCATGAAAAGCTGAAATCCGCAAGGCACGTTGCTTGGATAGCCCTGATAAATCTCCCCAAACCCTCAGTTTTAAAATCCTCTGCAAAATAATTCTCTGAGCAATCCTTATAATTTGGACTGTAAGAGCCTTCAGTGAGGTTTGTTCAATTAAGGCATATCTTGTCATTTTCAGATATATGGGTGCTTTTAGCTAAAGGGTGAGAAATTGACCATTTTCCAATATGGCAGCTTCCCCTTACTTATTTTGGATCTTTCATATGCTTGTCACAGCTGTAAAATAAACATCCCCTGCAATTTTCAGCTTTATATTCTAAAAACGTTCAGAATGGGCCTAAACTTTTCCTAAGTATATTGGACTGCTAAGTATTAGTTCACACATTCTGCAGAGACATGCCTGAGCCAATGCATTTCCAAACACCTGTTTGTTGCTAGCACATTTCCCTTATTTAGCTGAACACTTTAAAACAAAATCCTAGATGTATACAGTATCTAATGTGTGAAGGAGCCCTTAGCATTGAAGTCTTACACATGAGTCACTTCCACATGGGAATGAAGCCATTATCTTCAGCAATGCTATCCATCTGCCTTGTAAGCTCTCCTTCCCTTGGGTGATGAGCATGTCATGGATTAATGCCTTCTAGGAATTTTATATACAGATCTATTTGCCATGTGCTATCTCTGACAAAGCACATTGCAAGAACCATGTTCAAACTTCTGTTCTGCAGGGAGAATTCAGTTAGTGTAAAGGGGACAGTGGACATGTCTACTGACCTTTTGTTCTTTTTTAGGCAAGTTAATTGTCACAGCCCTGCTCAGTTTTATTTGCTCTGCTTTTCAAAAGGACATGATTTAGTTCATCCTTACTCCACCTGGTTGGGCCTGATAGGAGCTGTACTCCAACACCAAGTTGGTGAAGGCTGGTTTAGTGGAACGATGCTTGCATCCATTTGCTTAACTTCTAAGGTTTGTCAGCCACCATGTCTTATGCTGGGTGCCATTATGGCCAGAAGTCTGGCATTTGTAGAAATATGTATAGAAGGTGCTACTTGGCTCTAATATTTTCCAAACCAAAGGATGAGTACCTTCTGGAAACATAAAACACACTTGGGCAGACATTACCTGAAAGCAAGTACAGTCATACCTCGGAAGTGAAATGGAATCTGTTCTGGAAGTCCATTGGACTTCCAAAACGTTTGGAAACCAAAGTGTGGCTTCTGATTGGCTGCAGGAAGTTCCTGCAGTCAATCAGAAGCTGCAGAAGCCCCATCAGATGTTTGGGTTCCCAAAAACGTTTGCAAACCAGAACACTCACTTCTGGGTTTGCGGCATTCAGGAGCCAAAATGTTCAACTCGCAAGGCGTTCGGGATCCAAGGTATTGGGTTATGGTGTGTACGTGTTGTTTTTGCAGACCAACCTTGGACCTTAAACACACCTGACCAGCTGTAAAAATGATGATAAAATCATTATCATCACCATCACCATCACCATCATCACTACTGTATAATAAATGGCTGTTATTTGGCTCTTTGATTAGCCTTTAAAAACAAACAAACAAACAAACAAAAAACATCAGGTCAGTTATGCCTGTTTGCCCAGTGATGATCATCCTGTGCGTGCAGTAGAGGCTTTTTGATGCCTGGGAATGCACAATGCTAAACCCTCTTTCACATGATGAAGGAGGCAGTTCCAAGTAGTTGCACTCCACACATACAGGCTGTTGTTGGTTACTGCTGGTGTGGGCACATGGATGTGCAGGCCAATACAATTTAGGCAGTGCAGTTCTGTCCTCCCTTGCATACAGGATGGCTGGGAGCATGCTTACGCATCCGTCTGTCAATGTGGATGTAGAGCTGCCAGCTCTGCGTCTGATGTCTATGTGGGCACAGCTTTTCCACTCAGCTAGCTGCGGACAACTTCCTGAGCATTTGAGCATCTCTGAATCGGGACGACTGCTGTGATTTACCCCAGAATCAAAACACATTCATTCTGGGCTGTGTACTGACTCATTGCTAAAGGGAATGAGCATTTCTTGATTTGCCCAAGCATTTGTCTCTAACGGTTTTCCTCTCGTCTGTTCTAGGATGAGAGATAATCCAGACAGACATTGAAATAAGCAAGAAGAATGGCCATATTTTTTTAAAAAGTGTTTTCTGAGTTTCACAGCCCTTCAGATGGATTTTATTTGCTTTGCTTTTCAAAAGGACATGATTTAGTGCATCATTCGCCAACCTCATGCCTTTCAGATGTCCACGAGATATGCATTAGATATGCATTAAAAGAAGCAAGAAACCTGAGGCATATGATGAACTATTGCTTAGCAGAACAGCTATTGGATCTGGTACTGTATGTTAAGGAATGTTAAGGTGCAAGAAAGTGTCAGCTTTGGTGGGGAAGAATGTGATACAATCAGGAATGGAAGCACGCTCTGGAGATAACAGATGACAAGCCAGAGCCACACTTTGCCATTCATTCTGCAACTTACGTAGAACACCCAGAATCACATTTTACTACCTTGACCCCATCTGAGCAGAGCACACAACCGATATCACTACCTTTTTACAGAGCTTTCTAGACAGAGGAAATCAAAGCCAGATCAGTCTCCTTCCTTTTGCAGCAGGGATGCCTTTTGCAGATGGTGTTGGCTGCCAGTGAGATGCCAAGCCTGTGTAACTGTATAGTCAGGTCCTCCTCATGGCTAGGCAAGTGAAATGAGACTGACACGCGGCCTTGCGCAATGGCAAGAATTTACTAGGGAAAGTGATTTAAGACTCAAATTCACGTGTAGACTCCAAGCATGATTTACCTAACACCTGTTTCGTGTGTTGCTACTGTATGCTGCCATGTCCAGGGCTGCTTAATGCATCTATGCACACATGTAGTAGCCTCTCCATGAAGATCTGCCAGTTAATGGAACTAAAATATTATCTTTGCACTCAACATACTGACCTACTGCTTGGAGTCCTAGCCAATTTTTCCCTTTTGTGTAGAGAATTCCCCTTCCATATACCCAAAGATGTATTCATTTCCTTCAGAGCAGCTGCAAATATTCTATGATTGACCCATGTGCTATTCTCAGACATCACAGCAGAGACCTATGTTCCTGTATGTACAAGGAGCAAAAATTACTAGAGTAGTCTGCAAATTTACTAGAAGTTTGTAGAAAATTTACTGAGGCTTGGCTTGGGCTTCTAACCCTGTTACAGCTTGAGCATTTATAGGATGAGCATTGCTAACACAGTAAGACAGTTCTGTTAGGGTTAAGTATATGCAACCATATGAAAAAAATGCCATAGGTCCAAAGATGACAGTATTTTTTTGCCTAGAGAGCAGAGACAATCTTTTTAAGGAGTATGGAAAGTGATACAATAGGCCTAGGGGCATCATGTCTTGTGGTGTATACACCACCTGGAAAAACCTTCCCTGTGAACAGAGGAAAGTGTGAGATGAATGTTCACCATGGGCAACATTGCTTCTAATATCTAACAAATCACCTTCTACTCTCTCTCTCTGCCCACCAGAATGAATGAGTTTTGGTTGTACAGAGCAGTAGGGACAAGGTGGGCGGTGATTCATTATGTGTGGAAATCCTTGGCGTTGATGCCGAGTCTTTTTATCTCTCCTGTGCAGTCTGAAGCTTGGTTTCCAGCATTACTCAAGAGGTTTGAGGAAGAGCCTCAATTTTTGATCAGGGAGAATAATTGTCACCAGCCTTGGCAGAAGCAAGTGGAAGGACGGCACATACTCAGCAGTAGCTCGTCAGAAATGCACGAAGAAGCTCCTCTTCAGCGATGGAAACGTGGGGCATCTGCCGCCTCTTGTCTGATCAAACACTAAACGGCAAGCAAGTCCTTCAGTACTGACAAAGCACCAAAGCCTATAGCTATATTTTGCTTGCATTGGGGGTTGTGGACGGGGTTTTAGAATTTGTGTTAATGGGTTTGTGTTATTTTATTGCAGTAGGTTTGCTTTGCCTCCCTACCAGTTTGATTGTTATTGGGGGGAAATAAACCTCTGTAGAACTGCTAAGCCTGCTGCCAATTAAAAGGATCAGCTAGCTAGGTTTGTAATATAAACGTCTTTGTGGTTCTTTGTACAACTGTATATTCTGCTGTGCAAATTCTCCACAGTTCTCTTAAAACAGCTTTAAAAAAAATCTATAAAGGAGCAGACAAGCCCCCATACTGCTGGAGTTCAGGAAGAAAACTCAAGACAAAAGGCTGGGCAGGGAGGTGGTGGGGAACCATGCCATTTCAAAATGGACTTATCTACAGCTGTAGAGAACAAGGGTTGTCTTTATGATCTGACACTAGTTTAAAAAAATCATCTGAGTTATTATATCTACCCAAACACTCCAATGGTCAATGCCCTGAATGATAGCCTTTCCAGATTATTTATATTTGTGTATGTGCATGATTAGATTAGCATTTGACTGTGTCGACCACAGCAAACTATGGCGAGTTCTTAAAGAAATGGGAGTGCCGGATCACCTCATTTGTCTCCTGAGAAATCTCTATGTGGGACAAGAAGCTACAGTTAGAACTGGATATGGAACAACTGACTGGTTCAAAATTGGGAAAGGAGTACGACAAGGCTGTATATTGTCTCCCTGCTTATTTAACTTATATGCAGAATTCATCATGCGAAAGGCTGGATTGGATGAATCCCAAACCGGAATTAAGATTGCCGGAAAAAATATCAACAACCTCAGATATGCTGATGATACTACCTTGATGGCAGAAAGTGAGGAGGAATTGAAGAACCTTTTAATGAGGGTGAAAGAGGAGAGCGCAAAATATGGTCTGAAGCTCAACATCAAAAAAACTAAGATCATGGCCACTGGTCCCATCACCTCCTGGCAAATAGAAGGGGAAGAAATGGAGGCAGTGAGAGATTTCACTTTCTTGGGCTCCATGATCACTGCAGATGGTGACAGCAGTCACGAAATTAGAAGACGCCTGCTTCTTGGGAGAAAAGCAATGACAAACCTAGACAGCATCTTAAAAAGCAAAGACATCACCTTGCCGACAAAGGTCCGTATAGTTAAAGCTATGGTTTTCCCAGTAGTAATGTACGGAAGTGAGAGCTGGACCATAAAGAAGGCTGATCGCCGAAGAATTGATGCTTTTGAATTATGGTGCTGGAGGAGACTCTTGAGAGTCCCATGGACTGCAAGAAGATCAAACCTATCCATTCTCAAAGAAATCAGCCCTAAGTGCTCACTAGAAGGACAGATCCTGAAGTTGAGGCTCCAGTACTTTGGCCACCTCATGAGAAGAGAAGACTCCCTAGAAAAGACCCTGAAGTTGGGAAAGATGGAGGGCACAAGCAGAAGGGGGCGACAGAGGATGAGATGGTTGGACAGTGTTCTCAAAGCTACTAACATGAGTTTGGCCAAACTGCGAGAGGCAGTGAAGGATAGGCATGCCTGGCGTGCTCTGGTCCATGGGGTCACGAAGAGTCGGACACGACTGAACGACTGAACAACAAAATGATTAGATTATATCCACAATGTTATACTTGTGATGGCTCCTACCTAGGGCAGTAGCTATTCTATCCCTTATAAAAGAACAGGAGGAGGTATAGCAGGCGTAGCTAGTTAATATGGCACCTTCCAGATGTTTTGTGCCACAATTCATGCTGGCTGGGGTTTATGGGAAGGTATCACATTGGCTACCCCAAGAATCTTTCTAGAAAGATGGGTATAAAGTAGGCACTACCCAATATATGCCTATAACAGCCGAAAACATATGCACCTCCAACAATGGAGACATTCCACAGAGGAAAGAACAGCATTTTCCCAACAATAAAATGCTGGTGGGAGAATGTGAGCTATCCCGATTAAAAAGACTACCACTGGGAAAGAGAGCTACATCCCATGCAATAAATGCACAGCCATCACACTGAAGACTGATTATCTGAAAGGGAACAATGGACCTGCCATTGCCATTCAGGGGACAAACCTTAAGCTCACTCTGCTTATTTGACGTTTTGCTGGAAGGTACCTTTCGCACACAGAACATAAACTGTGGACTTCGCTCTCAACAAGATGTGGTGACGGTTTCTAACCTGGAAGGCTTTAAAAGAGGATTAGACAAAGTCAAGGAAGATACTGCTGTAATAATAATAATAATAATAATAATAATAATATTTATACCTCGCCCATCTGGCTGGGCAGCTTCCAACAAAATATTAAAATACAATGGTCTATTAAACATTAAAAGCTTCCCTAAACAGGGCTGCCTTCAGATGTCTTTAAAAAGTCTGGTAGTTGTTTTTCTCTTTGATATCTGGTGGGAGGGCGTTCCACAGGGCGGGCGCCACTACCGAGAAGGCCCTCTGCCTGGTTCCCTGTAACTTGGCTTCTTGTAGTGAGGGAACTGCCAGAAGGCTCTCGGCACTGGACCTCAGTGTCCGGGCAGAACGATGGGGGTGGAGATGCTCCTTCAGGTATACTCAACCGAAGCCATTTAGTGCACTTTGAACTGATGGCTACTAGACAGCAGGCAAGTGAACATTCCCCTTTGGGTGTCATGCCCCTGCCCCATTATTTAAAGCAAAAGTGTAAAAATGTAAAGTCCATTTATGCATTTTGCGTACCATCTAATTTGGCCTAAGTGTTTGAAGGTTACAGTCCAGGCCTTTGGGAAATGAGCTGCTTTGGGCACAATTCCCCGCCTGTTCCTTTTTATTATTTACTTCATGCTGATTTTCCCAGTAGAACTGGCACTGTTCCCAAACTAGGCTCCCATAAATAGAAAACAGCATCAGCTGTCATGTCAGTGGGAGACAAAACATTTAATATGAAAAGCCTTTAATGGAAATGGAAAATAAAAAAGATAAAGGGCAAATTTTATTTTAGATGCTTAGTTGGTGCATATTTTTTCTTTCTTTTTGACAGTAAGAGGACGCAATGGCATTATCAACCCAGATTTCTGAGATTTATAAATAGTCTCCCTAGCTAGCGTGTGTCACAATGACAGAAGAAAACAGTCAATGGAAACTGTGAACTGCCCCAACACAAGGCAACTCTTGCTGAAAAGGTGCAATTGGATGGACAGGCTAACTGATACAAGTGCCTGCTTCTGCCACAGGAAAAAAAATACACACTCAAAGCACATCAGCATCTCAGTATTTTTTAAAAGGCATAAAAACAGTGCATGCACCTGACACCCTGAAATAACTTTCAACAGAGCAGCTGCAGACAGTACCTTTGAAGCACAAACCATTTTAAACTAAGATCTGTAAAACTTTGTCCGCTACATCACGTATCAGGATGGGGCGATGAAGTAGAAGCAGGGGCTACCCCAATATTTCATTAATGGCAAAGGAGGGCAAAAAGAAAAACCCAGTGCTGGCTGCATTCAGTTGTTTGTTCTCTCTTCGAGCCCTCACTAGTGGCTTAGGTGACTTTTCTGTATACAGTGAAGGGATTAGACTTGGCCTTGGGTTGAGATTCCCAGCTGTTTAGAAGTTACCGTCTCTCAGGGGATAGTTCATTGCTTGTATTTTCGTTTTGCAAGGGGTCCATTTTGTCTTACAAGTTATTTCAGTACATCCTGAAAACCAGGTCTTTTAAGATGTAAACTAACCATGGCCTTGTTTGCGTAAGACCCCTAAGCCAAACATGACCATGTGATGTAAGGGCCCCTGTGTAGAAGCTTGCATCCATTTTGCTCCTCGTCATTTTTTTGTAGCTGCACTAAGCAAGACCAAGGCTTGGTGCTATTTGGATGTTTTGTATTTTATTGTTAGGCATAGTTTCAGCATTTATTAACATGAGATGTTTGTTTGCCCTAGTGATTATTAGTGTGATGTTTTGTTTAAATTGTGTTATTTTGTAACTGTTAATGTATTATATTTTATTGTTGTTTTATTCTGTATGTTGTTGTGAGCTACTTTGAGCATGGTTCTACCATGGAAACCTGGCATACAAATAAATTCATGACGACGATGATGGTGTGCCATCCAACCTGACACTTGTGGTTAAAGCTCTCTCTTGACTAACCATGAACTGTACATGAGAATCTCTGTTACAGCTTGAGGATAGTGAGGAGAGCGCTTAACCACAAACTTGTCTGGTTGGCACGCTAAGCCAAACCTTAGCCAGGAGGAGCAAAAAAGAGCAAAGTGGCTGCAAGCTCCTCCCCAGGAGCCAGCATGTTCACATGCTCTCACTAAGATAAAGCCCAGCTTAGTGAGCTAGGGTGTTGTGGGAAACCAGGTGAACATCTTAAGAGTTTAAAGCAGTTTGAGAGATTTTTATCCCACTATCACTTCTTGGTCAAGCAGGTTTAACAAGTGTTTACCAGGGGCAAAAGTAGGATGATCTCTCTTCCAAATCCATTATGGAAACCTATCATTTCCCTTCAACTTTTAAAATCCTCAAGACATTGTGGATGTCTGTAAATTGTTTCTGAAGGCTGGAGTTTAGCTTTGGTTATCTGCAAGGCAGGAGTAGCCAGTGTAGTACCCTCCAGATGTTGTTGGAATCAGGCTCTCATCAGCCCTAGCCAGCATGGCCAATGGTCAGGGATGATGGGACCTCACTCTCAGGCCTTAGTTTTTACAAGTACTGTTGTGCTTGTCCAGTGCTGTCTATAACTCATTGCAACCCAATATAATCAGATGAAGTTCAGTTCAGGAGTGCTTTCAGCATTAAATATCCAGGGAATCAAACTGCCTGCATCTGCCTTGTCAGGAGATGGTACTAGTTACCAATACCAGACAGTCCCATTTGTAGCAAATTTTTATTTTGCAAGAGAAAATGGACAGAGACAAAATGTATAATAAATAGCACCAGCTCATCTACATAAAAATAAATGAACAGCTTAGTCAACTGTACATAATATTGTTTGGCATTTCCTCTTGAGAGTCTGATGGTAAAAAATACCCACAAATGTTTCTTTTAAAGCCCCAAGAATGCAGGCACTGTGGAATTTTTTGCAAACATCAGCAGAAATTAAGAATACATTAAAAGCAATAATTTGATTATCTGCTTCAACAGTATAAGGGGAGTGTTTGTGTAAAAAAAAAAGGATGGCTAATGTCACGGAGACATCTGTTACATCTCTTCTTTTACTCTAAGACACCGCCTACGCTACAGATGGCAACATGTGGGGATAAAATTCAAATGAATGCAAAATTTTCTTCTACTTAACCAATAAGACCTCCTGGTGCTTTGTTTTTGGAGGCTGCTTTTCTTTGCACTGATTTCAGCACTGATGAATCAGCAGGAGGCACATAATGAATTGCCGCATGCTGCTAAAACAGCCTCGAAGGGCACCTAGGTGAAAACTCCAATCCGTCAGTTTTTCAGCTCTGCCAGCAGGGGGAGTAAAAGGGCAAACCTCTACGTTCAGGCTACCACCCACTTGCAAATAAATATGCCAGTTGAAACAAAACATGTCACAAAAGGTAGCATAAAGGCTCAGCTCATTTTACTTAAAGAGGCTCAAATGTGCACACTTTATTCCAAATTCATATGCAACTTGCTATATCCACTGGACAGAGGCGAAGTTCATGATGAGTTAAGTGGATGCCCTGAACCAATAATGGAATGATGTGCCATCATGCCAGAGCCTCAGACTTTATGATGTCACTGAAGAGGTGCATGACATTTTGGTGTTTCTCCCCCTCACAAACAACCCAGCATGAACTTGGACCAACTAAGGTGCTATATGCACAAAACATGTGACTATATTGGCTGAATAAAAGATTTTAATTCTTTGGGCAATCGTGTAAACACCTGATTTGTGAGGCGTTGATTCTGTACCAAACACTGTTGGCACCCCATCAGCTCTCTAGTACAGCACACGACCCAAAAGCACAGTTGTTGCTTTCCGGTGCTCCCCACCAAGCCATTTTAAGACTGAATGCTTTCTACTGCTCTCACAAGAAAATATCCTCACCTCCCACTGCCTAAAAAAAAAAAAAGCTTTAAGCCCCTCCCACCTTGCCTCCAAAGGTTCAAGACCTGGCCCTTTCAATCCCACCCGTCACCCAATAAACAATGCCAGTAGATTATTCCCGACCAGCTTGTAAGAACAAATATACCTCGCATATTTGCTGTCCACTCTTATCCACAGTGCTTCTGTAATGAACACCTTTACAAAGCATCTTTTAGTGGTCTTAGCACCAACATTCTGAGTAGATGGTCGGACACAGTCTTCCCTAATACCAAAGCAAAACTATCAATGGCATCTTTCAATTAGGGCAATGAATCCTGTTTCTTCTTTTTTAATTATTACATTATGGAAGCCAAATATATGCCATGAGAGTAACTTTGGTGTGCACCTGCATTTCAACATTTATATTCCATACAGAAAATGATCACCCCAGAGTCATTCTACAGCTCTCACACATGTACAGTAGTATCAGGGGTTCACCTGAGTATGGGCAACAGGACATTCCCTAGCTAGAAGAGGGCACATCACCCTGCACAGTGTTAAACCAATGGCTTGGCCTCTGGTCAGAGCTAATGATCTGAATCAGAGAGGTAAGAAGGCTGTGTCCAACGCCACACCAGCATGTCCTCTCCTGCCACCCTGTGCGACTCGGTCTGAATACGTGACTCATTTGAAGCGAGGAAGTCCACTGCTCGGTCCCAAACCCGCTTCATTTTTTTCCTGGGGATAAAAAAGGAGCACTGTAACCAAAGCTGAGCATTTGTACAATGCAGGAAAATGGTGGTCTAATCTAATGCTTAGAGCACAATCAACCATGGGTAATTTCTGTAGCAGCCAACATCTGAAGGTACAAAAAGGGGGGAAAGGCCCCATTTCAACTTGTGTCTCATTGCAGATCTCTCTCTCTCTCTGAATACAGGAACTCAAAAGACATCATCTGCAAAAGCGTCAGGCCAAGCAGAAGGAAATATTCATTTGAGCCATGAACCATCAACTTATAGAACTCATTGCTGCAGGTTATCATTGTGGCTCTGAGTGTAGATGGCTTGAAAAGTTCAGGCACATCCATGAAGGACTGGTCCTATCAGTGGCTATTATCTATATTTGGAGGAAAATAGTTCTTAGGCATTCCAAATATTGGTGACAAATATGAGGGGATGCTTGCTTCCTCAGCCTGCTTCTCAAGGACAACTGGTTGGCCATTATTTTGGAAGACTGACCCCCTCACATCTACATGGTAACTTAATCAGGATTATTAATAAAGTCAAAGAAAAACTCACCTGTCTTGTGGTGGGATAAGTGTGTCTCTGATGTGAAGGATGCCTACATATGGGTACCGTTCCAGATTCTGCTCCCATTCTTTGTAGTGACCTTGGACGGCAGCTGTTGAGAGAACAACGCATGCAGTCAGGCAAATAAGCAAACTGATGAAACTGAGATGATTTTACTTATAATTTGACTAGCAGGTGAATGCTACCTATGATTTTCTGCACCATTTTATACATGTCCAGTTCCTCTTCTTCCCTTTTCCGCCAGTAATACTTTAGAAGAATCAGAATCCCCCAAAGGAAAGCTAAACCTGTGAGGAAGGAAGCACAGAGATGAAATCTTCTGATTACACATGAGCTAGCCTGAAATGTTTCATTGCAATCCTTAAGATCAGTTATCAAAGGTGCTCTCTAAAAATTCCCCTCCATGCACCCAGCATATAGCCATTATGTAGAGATGTGTTTGTTGGAAGGTGCTACACTGCTATGAGACTTTCATCTCTTGGAGACCCAATAAAGCCTGAACACCATTTGCAATCTTTGTAGATTAAAAACAAAATAAAATCAGACTAGCTTTGCTAGCTCACAGGGTATCTCTATGCTTCAGCAAACAAGAGTTAAGTTACTGTTACCTGAAGATTTCAGTGAAGGATTGAACTATAAATATGGCAACATTAACATTTTGTTTTCACCAACTTAACAGATCATCACAGTATTTCACTTTTTCAGCAAAGAAATTCAGAGCTATCCCAGTTTATCCTGACAATTCACAGTGATTGGCCCAAGCAAGCTTTATGACTGAGTGGGAATTTGAAACCTTGTCTACCCCCCCAAGTCTAAATCCAAACAACATCCACTATAACACACTAGCTGAGTAAAGGCTGACTGCTGGTATTTTCCTCTTAAAACCTGTTCCCATTTATATTATTCACATGCACATTCTTTGCAGGGAATTCCGCATACAACAGGAGACATCCAATGAGGTCTGCCCACTTGTGCAACAAAAAAACTCTTGCACAGTGCGGTAGCAGGCTTTGCTTCTTCTTCATGCAGCTCCCAAAATTTCCTTTGGGGGGGGCAACCCTCTGGAGGTTTGAGGGGGAGAACAGATGGCTGCAGGTGAAAAAGAGGAAGCAGAAGCCCTGCTGCACAAATGTATGCCTAACCACACTGTGGTCTGTACTTAGTCAGCAATGCATGACTAAGAATAAGTAATACTGCAACTGTTAAGGAAGCAGGGTATTAATAGTGTCTTGTGAGGAGGAGGGCAGAATTCATTGGGGTAAATGCCAGAGCACAACTGCATGAAGTTGTGGTGCACACAGAGAGACCTCCATGGGATGATTTTCATGAAATGGCAAACACCCAGACTGTGTGAACCAGTCTCAAGACTGCTTCTTGCTGAATATTTAACCTTGGGCCCAACAGCAATTTCATCCATTATTCCCTCAACCTTCCAGAATCTCACACTGTACAAGACTGTTGGGAGATCTTGGCTGTCATAGATAGTGGGGGACGGGGATGGGGACAGGGACAGGGACTTACTCCAAAAGAATATAAATAGGTTAGTAATTGCTGTATTCAGTGCCCGGCGGAAACGGCAGCCTAAGCCCATCCGGGGACGGGTGGATTCGAGACAAACCACTTGGCCCACTGCAGTAACTGTTTCGGAACTCTCATCGCCTTGTAACCTGAAAGGATGAAGCAGAATGATTCCTTGACTGAACAATGCAAAGAAGCTGATGGTCCTTATTTATCAGGATTATAAACATGCTATCAACTCCATCACACTCCTTAGTTTCTTGCTCCCAACCTTCTCGGAATATTCCAGCAGTGGCTCATTAGCAGCAGATGGAGAAGAGTATGAGAGGAGAGCAAACAAAGATAGCACACTAGCAAGATAGCCGTCTTCTTTAGTATTTTTGTTTGTTCTGACAGCACTTCTTAGTACAGTATACAGGAGATTAAACTTTTAAACTAGATTCCCTCTAGTGACTGCACAGAGATCAAGTGAAAGTGTGCATGCATGTTGGGTCTATTTTTCTTGAAACAAATTCCAGCAGTCAATTTTGTTGGGGGAAATGTTAAGTTCACCTGAATTAAATGTTGGTGCATCTTTGGAAAAGGACGAGGGGAAAGCCTACAAATTTATTCTGCGCAAAATCTGCAATAAGGAAAAACCTCATCCTGCAAAATGAGAAAACACTGGAAATGACCACTAGGATAATTCCAGCTCCTAATCCCCACAAATTGATAGTTTGGCTAACTGTGCTAGAGGGGCTTTACAGGAACTTGGCTTCCCATGGACCCAGCAGAGTAAACAGTGATAAGGGAGTCTCAATGCAAGAGATGATTGTCTCAGGATATTTGGTAACTGGGCATGGAGTGCATTCAAACCATGTAGTTGAGTAAATGGACTTGCATGACAGCAGAATGTGTGAATATAGAATTTAAGAGTCTGTACATGCCAGGCCTGGGCAAGATATCAATTTATCACCCAGGACTGGTATGAGGAGCAGACCACGACGTCAGTTTCACTAAGCAGTATATCACTGGTGAAACCGCCACCGCTCCCGAGTCCCTCTGCTAGCAGCAACCACTAGCAGAGCGACTCAGGAGCGGTGGTGGTTTCCCCAATGATATATCACTGAGTGAAACTGCCATCCCACTCTTCCGACGGGCCCTGATACAGCTTGTTCCTCCTTCTGCATCTTTAAACTGTTCGACTGAGGAGTGTGCAGCTGCCCTTGCCGCAGTTAAAGGAGCCCCCAGTCCAGCCCTGGCTCACACAAGCCTGCGACAGGGTGGGGGTTCTGTGAAACTGCTCAGCTGAGGGCAGTGTGTTTGCCGTTCTCTGTAGCGAACAGTTAAAGGAGCCCCAAAGCTCTGCCTGGGCAAGAGCACCGGGCCATCTCAGCCGGGGGAGGGGACGTTCCCTCCCCCCAGCTGAGCTGCACAAAGCAGCCCCGATGCTTCTGTTGCTTGTTTGTGAGCGGCAAGGGCACTGGGTCAGTCTCAGCTGGGAGGAAGACCTTCTGTCCTCCCAGCTGAGTGGTGCAAACAAGCTGAATTGTCCCACCCTGCGAGCCTGGGTGAAACTGCCTCAGCTCTCGAGGTGAGAGCTGGGGCAGTTTCACCTGGTGTCTTGAGCGCAGATGACAATGTATCTTGTTTTTTCAACATTGTGGTATATCACCAAACCACAGTGTTTGGCTGGTGATACACCGCGATGTTGAAAAGCTGATATTGCCCAGCCCTAGTACATGCCTGTGAAAACCTCTCTCCGAAGTTGAAGGCAGATAAAGGAATTACCGCAAAACAGAAAGATGGAAGAAGTACAGCAATTTACCGCACTTTGACTCTAGTCTCTGCATGCTCACTAAAGAAAATCTGAAAGAGCCCTGCTGTAGAATTCCCAGTCTCCAGGCCTTTTCAATCAGTGTATATAAAAAAGCCAGGTGATCACATTTCTGGCAGCTAACTGATGTCACACCAGGGTTGCAATTAATAGCTCATCATACAGATAGTCCAAATCAGTTGTCCAAGAAACACTGCTGAGCAGTGCACAAAAGCTCCTGACATATTGCATTACACCCAACTTTTTACCCATCCCCATGGATTATTTGGATCCCAAGTTTCTGAAAGATCTTAAAATATGCAGCAGGGTTCCCAAGCACAGCTGACTTACTTGGTTCTGCTCTTAACAGAACAGTGTCAAATAAGTTCACAACAACATTTGTTGGAAAGCCTGCAGCAGGTCTTTAGTATGCTGTACATTCTTATTGAGTTTCATATTGAGCTGCCAGAACAGGATCCATTTGCTCAAGTGTTGATGAAACTCTTAATTATGGTGAATACAAAAGTGGGGAGTGTATTTTACGCTTCCAGGCTATGGCTTGTAACAGTGAAGAAAATCTTAATTAGAAAACACTGAATTCCATCCCACCAGCAATTCTAAGCATGTCCCTAAGGGAACAGTGTTTAGCAGCGTGGAGTCTTCCTATACAAAGAATGGAAAAATGGAACACATTTTCGAACATTAGGTTACAGCAGAGTTTTAGATAATGAGATTAGGGGAGGAGAGTATTTTGTTGTTGCTCACAGCCTCGGGCTTGTTGAATTATTCTACAGCAGTGAGAGAGTTAACAACGCCTCAAAATTATGTCTGAAATCTGATAAACGCTACTGAACTGAGGCATTGGCATCTACCAACTTACTGGGTACATGAAAACACAGCAAGACTGTACTTTTGGGATCACCTTCAAAACATTACCCAGAACTGTATTCCATACTAAAATAATTAAAATCTGGTACCTGGCATTCTATGCAAATTTGTGCACTAATCTCACTGGCTTCAAATGGGACACATATACAGGCAAATTGTTTTACTCTTCTATCATTCTACCTTGATAAAAGATTGAATCTGATACCATTTTAACAACAATGGCTTCCCCCAACAAACTCAAGGAATTATAGTTATTTATTATTTTCTTATTATTTTTATATCCTACCTTTCCTTCAAGGAACTCAAGATAGAATACATGATTCTCCCCCTACCCATTGCATCCTCAGAACAACTCTGTGAGGCTGAGAAGCAGTGACCACCCAAGGTCACCCAGCAAGTTTCACAGCCTATTGGTGATTTGAACCCTGGTACCCCAAGTCTGAGCCCAACACTCTAACCACTACATCACGCTTACAAGTGTGTCGGGACTTCTGTGAAAGGCTGAAAGGGCTAACTAATTTAAAACAATCTTTCCCAATATCTTTGGTTAGACTGAAGCCACAGAGGCTGAACAGATTTCAAATCTGTTGTGAAAACAGGGTCCTAACAGGTTAACCCTACCAAAAAAACTGAACTGAGACATAGCTACAAGCTTAATGAGAAACAGTAAGTCATTTGAGGCCTATGGGAATTTCAACAGTAACTTTTGTAGACAGGACTACAAATGCAGAATATCAAATAAAGAATTCTACACCACACAGAAATAACTAAGATGAGTGGAGATGGAATAATCTTAGCACACTAGCTGGCTTGAATCCCTGGTAACTGCAAAGGAATGCATTTCAAATTGCTATTATCCATCCTTTCCTGCTCACCAAAATAATTGTGTTTTCAAATAGCACATCTGTATTAGAGTTTGAAAATATATTTATATGGGCTCCCTGCCGGCAGCAAGTGGCTCTTGATATCTCCCTCACAGTTCAAGAGAGTAATCTATAATATCGGGAAGAGACAGGCAAGGAAGTCCTTATAAATATATAATAGGCACTCAGAGAGATGGCATGATTTTTCAAAGAGCTGAAATGATTTGCACAGGGTGATGTTTGCTCTCCAGACAGTCTGCAGCCACCATTTACAAATAAACAAACCCAGCTGCTGGAAAAAGCTTATTCTGTTCTTCCAGAACCAACTGAAGACAGCAAGGATATTGCCCTTTATGCCAGTGAGCAAGTTAGCTACTCTGAAGATGTGGCCAAGACTATCCAAATTTCATATGTGTTATAGATGCCTTAAAGAGCATAAAACTTCCCTTTAATATAACTACATTTACTTCGAGCACAAGAGAACGGGAACAAATGCTCCGTGAATCTCCTGAATTTAAACCACATGAAAGCTAGGCCAGCACAACCAAGGTCATATTTCAACCACCTGCATAAAGTACACGGTATTCAGTATCAATCTCTTAAAACAAAATAAAATTAAGAAATATCGGAGGACTGGAATCAGTTTTACAGTCCACCTGAAAGACCAGAAGCGGCACAGTGTACCCTTGTTCCATAACTGAAAGATCGCTGCATTCTGAACCGTTGATATTTCAAGCAACACCCTGGTATTAGCAGGGAGAGTGCTTACCTCATATGATCAAATGAGGTTCCAGAATGAGAAATGACAGCCAGTCTATGTACTGAGTTGTATCCAAAGCAGTGCTAAGCAAGTGTCCTGACAGTACAAGGATTTCTGAGTGTGCAGTGGGACTTCCCCTACCTTCCCCCTGCAGGGTAGGCTGTTATCATCTCTATATTACAGGTATGAACGTGAGAGCAACTGTCCTAAGGAGATGTAAGATTTTAACCAGGAAGTCCCCATCATTACACCACACTAGCTTCCACAAATAAAAAAGAAATAAAGTGTAACAGCCAAGCATTACAAGTCAGGCCTGCATCAAGGCCACATTAAGGCAGTTGGAGGCCTGGTGCAGTTCATCAAACAGCCCCCCACTTCCTCCCAAAAGGAATGTGTGAAATAAAGTACCAGAAAATATGTCAAGATATTTCTTGTTGTTGTTCAGTCGTGTCCGACTCTTCGTGACCCCATGGACCAGAGCATGCCAGGCACGCCTATCTTTCACTGCATCCCACAAATTTATTATTACTTTCATGGACTACCAAATAAATACTCTGAGCATGTGCAGTTTTACAGCTCTCAGCAAAACACGAACATTTTGACAACGAACAAAATGAATACACATGCGTTTTCATATTTTATACTTCCACTCTACAGTTTTAATCTGAAATCTTAGGTGCAGTACTGTGCCCAGAGCTCAGAAACTGCTTGCACTAATGAAATTCCTAGTCGCAAAATGCGCCTAGAACAATGGGAGTTTCGAACACTACCTATAGCCACTGGGGGTGGGGGATTGTGGAGAGCAGATTGATTTTCTTTCATTTTAAAAAGGAACAGAATGGAACGGAAAGAAACTATAGAAATCCCAAGGACAGAAACAGGAAAGGAAAGCACACTAACAGGGAGAGAACAGCAGCTTTTTAGAATTGCAGGGATTCCTGTAGTATGTTGCCCAAATAACTCACTCATCACAGTTCTGACTTCATTCACAGACTATAAATACTGAAAAGTGGGAGTAGCCAGGCTGGCTTATCTCACAGAAATTGCTTAAAAGCACATCTTGCTTTATAAGATGTAGGAGACACTGAAGAGGAGGAGGAGAGAAAGGAAGCTCAGTCCAAGCCCCCTTGCAGGCATTGGGCCTTGGTACAACTGCACCTTTATAAATCCAGCCTTTCATTTCTTTGAGAGTTATGTAGCTGCACAGCTAGCAACTATGACCTTCCAGATGCCCGTCAACCCATGTTTTGGCAATCTCAGGCAGAAAGCAAAAGGAGGTGAATTGCCAAACCTCTGGTGGACAACTTGGTGGGTATCAAATTCTGCAGATCAAATTCAAATCTAAATAAAAACATCTTACAGTGCCAGGCTTAGAAGATCATTTGTAGTTAGCTGGTTCTAGAAGCCTGGTGGTCTTCCTAGGGAAAGTCTTACACTGCTTGTTTTTCAAACAGTCACTTATGGTTCTCTGAGTCACATCTCCACTGAATCTCATGGGATAGTGAACAGATATGGAGATAAATTTAACACAGCTCATTCCAATGAACTTACCATATCCCCGAGTCTCTGTGATTGTCCAGTAACCGCTGCAAAGCATCCACAAACCTTTGTGCACTGTAGGCAGTCACATTCTGTAAGGAAGTGGGCCCCAAGATGTAAGTTCTGCATTCAGCTAGCAGTGAGACTTTTCTGTAAATACATTCTTTCCATTTTATTTTACTTATTATATTTATATTCCACCTGCTTTTTCAGGGAATTTGAGAAAATATACATAGGGCTCCCAGGTAGTCTCCTATTTACAGCACAATTAGTTTAGCAACCCTTTAAATGCATTAAAATGAGTGTTAGGATTCTATTCCATTTTCCAAGCAGCTAAGATGATTTTATGATCATATTTGATGCAGGAACCATAAGTGTGCATAACTCTAGTATACTAACCATCTTTTCTAGAGAGGTACAAAAAAGAAAAGAGGAAAACAAGGCATTTACTACTGCTTTGTAAGCAACAACTTTAAAATGCTGCAAGATTTTGGTTTCTCATACGGAAAAAGAAACTGCAAGTCTCAGCAGTCATATTATTTAGGCCTTCCAACGCAACAACCCCCAAGAAAAAAATGCCAATCAAGTAACAGCCAAAATAATAATAACAGAATTACCGAAGGGAAAAAATAAAATAGAAGGTAGTTTTAATGCAATAAATAGGAGATACAAATATATACGATAATAGAAAAATGTCATAACCTTGCTTACCTCTATATAATCCTTTGCCACGCTAACTGGAATGCATTTACTTTCTAGATTATCAGGGTTTCCACACTCAAAGTTGCCTGGTGGTGGTGGGAGAGACAGAAAGCGTTATTGGCATGAAAATTATGAAAATTGCCAAATAGTACAGAAGCACTGAGCTAGCTTCCTTTTTAAAGCACTTTTAATGCTAGCCAAAATGTTTTTTACAGAATATAGACCTGGTTTAGTTTTATGACTTCATAAAATTTGTAGTGCTGTACACATGCTAGCATAAGACAATCAAACCTCACATTTATTCCATGAGAGCAGCTCATACTCTTGAAGAAATGCATGTATGTGTCCCGCCTTTGTGTAACTGTATCTTGCCTAATGCTTTGGGCTAATGGGATACATTAAACAGTGCCTGAAATATTTACTGAATTATACAAAGATTTATAACATGTCTGAGGCCACCCCCACATGCCCCTTAAAAAAAATGCTTTCATGATGATTCACATTCGGGATGGGCTCAGGGATGTTACACATTGACCGGCTTCCAATGCTGAAAAAGTTTTAGGGCGGGCCTGCCACTTAGCTTCTGGTCAGGTTATGTTCTGTGATTCACCTGATGCCTTCATTACAAATCTTTAGGTGCCAGGTGAAAACATTTCTCTATAACCAGGCCTTTGGCAGATTAACATTCTAGGGCCTTTAATATGTGCTTGTGGGAGGAGGGCTAATGCTTTGTTCTTGTTTTTATTATGTATTTTGTTTTCTCATTTTGTTGTGACTGCCCTGTGATCTTTGGAAGAAGGGGGGCATACTACTACAACAACTTTCACAATAAACACAAGAGGGGAGACCGGATTGCTGCCTCTCGTAATGGACACTCTCTCTAAGATACAGCCTGACACTTAAGCAGTTGTCCAGTGCCAGTTTTCTTTTGAAAACTGGTTTCTCATCTGCAAGGCCATGAAGCCATCAAGAACGTTTGGTATTTCTACCACATGCTGATGACACAACCCAATTTTAGACTTAAATTTCAAATCTGAACTGAAAAGCAGCCGAATTCTTCAGCAGTGCAAGCAGTTTATGCACCGCACCCCACTGTGAATGCACAGCATTGTGGTTTTAAAGAACATAACCAGCCATTGATTTTTAGTTCAAAGGACTTTTAAGTATCCTTCCCTGCAGAGTGGCCACAAGGTAAGAAAATGTTACGTACAAAGAACAAACCAATTAATTTCAACAAAGCTTAAGAATGACTGAAATTCAGGAAACAAGCCTACTATATGAAACACTGGCCTAAAACCCCTACCATCCAATGCCCACACAGTAGTTTTGGCCAGCTATTAAAATGTCTGCTGTGTTGACAGGTGCAAAAAAATTAATGTTCACGATCCAAACAAACTATCTTGAGAACTACGCAAGAAGTTATTTAACAGTGCAATCCTTTGCATTTCGATTTGAAAGTCCCACTGTTTCTAATATGTGCAGAGGATTACAGACTACTGCAGGCATGTCCAACAGGTAGATTGTGATCTACTGGTAGATCACTGGACGTCTGTGGTAGATCACTGGTAGATCATTGACTCCCCCAAAGAAACTGAACAACTGTGGATCCCCTTAAAAAAAAAAACCTCAACATTTTTCCTCCTCCCCCCCCAAAACTCAACAACTTTGACCCGAACCCCCCAAAAGGGGGTAGATCACTGCCAGTTTTTAACTGTGTGAGTAGAATGCAGTCTCTTGGGAGTTGGCCACCCCTGGCCCTACTGCATCTAGGACCCTGTTGGCGTTAAAGAAGTGCTGCCTAGTAAAAAGATAAACGACCCCTGGCAGTTAAGTCCAGTCGTGAATGATTCTGGGGTTCTGGTGTTCATCTTGCTTTACAGAGCGAGGAAGCTGATGTTTGTCTGCAGACAGTTTTTCTGGGTCATGTGGCCAGCATGACTAAGCCGTTTCTGGCGAACCAGAGCAGCGCACGGAAATGCTGTTTACCTTCCTGCCAGAGCGGTACCTATTTATCTATTTGCACTTTCGACGTGCTTTCTAACTGCTAGGTTGGCAGGAGCTGGGACTGAACAACGGGAGCTAACCCTAGTGACCTCCAAAGGTTTTCCCAGACACAGTTCAGTTCTGCAATGCAGATTGGGATACACACAGAGAAACGTAACGCTTAATGATATAAAATGGGCCAGCCTGGTGGAAAGGGGGCATATACATTGCTGTGATCAGGGAACTCATTCCTGGAAGCATTCCATATATCCAGGATGAGATGGGTGAAGGATGAGCTCACCATCAGCATACAACCATGCCTTTCACAGGGAAAAGTGTATCAATATCCTTTGGGATATTTTGATTAGTCATCTGCTAAATGTAACAATGTTCTGGAAATTTGATTGTGTTGGCCAGCCCTTTAAAACTATGCTGTGTATCTATGAAAGCTAGAGGAAGGTCTTGAACTTAACTTGTGAACTGCATCTTTATTTTGGACATGGAGTGGGGGTCACATCAGGAAAGCACACCCGAGAACTGAAATGTTTGACTTGTATTCAACATAGTGCAAAGGCTAAGGTTATGTTAGCATAAGGATTTTCCTTACTTGATGGAACATTGTCCCCCTCTCTTCTCATCAAATCTGGAGCTGATTTAGGAATGGCATAGCATATGTGCAGGGGGAGGAAAGGAGGGAATTGCCATTGCGCTAGTGGGAATCCTTGCATGGGCTCACACTAGCACAATGGATTAGTTGAATATGACCCTAAATCTCATTTTATCTATGCGAAAACATCAGTGCCATACTAGGGGGTCATTGTTTTAATAATAATGCAGCTCAGATTTAGAAACGCTGTTTTTCCTACATTCCTCTGCAGCCTTTGAAGGGAAACAAAACAGTCCTCGCTCTTTTAAATTCAAATTAAGGTAGAAAATACCTAGCTAACATACAGCTACTTTCTTTGAACAAAGTGATTGGTAAAAAGATAAGTAAGAACTCACCAGCTTGAACTGCAAGATAATTGTATAGTTCATACAGAATGGTCATGATCATTTCTTCATGTTTTTCCTGACAGTACTGAAAAAATTAAGAGAGAAAATTATTCAACAGATCTTTAATTCAACCAACTACAAAAATTACAACTAACTATTAAATAGAACATTTCTCATGTGCCCTAATTTAGCAACTGAAAACTAAGGATGGACTCATAAGACCTCATTTCTTGCCAGGAGTTTATTTCTCTCTTTCTGCAAATGTCATTGCAAAAGTATATCATTTTGTATGATGATGGGGAGAATGGGTGGACTCAACATATATCAGTTCCCTTCATTGCAGTCACTATCAGAATAAAACCCATCACATATTGTGGATTATGTGCATTGTAAAACATTGTATTTTGGGGTTGGGGGTGCAAAAACTATATAGCCCTCAGATCTCAAATTCTTATATTCTATGTAAATTTGATGATAAATAATCTTAAATATATGTATGTACAAAAAACAAATGAAGGAAGGGCTTTCATTTTAATTATATGCACTATATAACAAGGTTTGTTTTATTCAGCTACGTGTTATAGAAAAAGTCACAACTACACGCACACAACAGGAGAGATTAAAGGCTGTTAGCGCTATTAAGCTTGTTATTGAAAAGTAGCTTTACAGATGAAATCCTTGTCACAAATCAGTCTCACTTTTGTTACAACTGACTAACGAATATTTTTGTAAGATAATAAGGATTTAGATTTGCAGCAGCTTAGGTTTACATGGTCTGAATTACTAAACTATAACAAGCTGTCTGTTAATTGCACACCAATAAATCGTTACATTTCTCTTGGAAAATAGCAGAGGCTTATTTCTGTAGCAATACAGATACTAAGTGATCTGTGGCCAGCGCTTTTTTCTAAAAAAATGTTTAGGGGCATTCTCATTTTCCTACTCATATTGAAATACTGTCCCTCAATGAGGCCACACTTAGACTCACAAAATGTTTAGAGGTATGTGTACCCCTGCGTCCCCAGAGAAAAAAAGCACTTCCTGTGGCCGTCCAGATATTGTTGGACCAAACTCCCTATCATCTCTAGCCTTTGGCCAAACTGGCTGGGGCTGATAGGAGTCACAGGTAAGCTGTACATTGTACTTATTGTGCTGTTGTATCGTGAGGGGAATAGTGTTTGTATGAGGTACGTTTTTCTTTACATTGCAATGTAGTCGAAGCAAAATTCCAAGCATGATTAATACTTGGCCAATAAATTATTCCTTATTCCTTAACGAAATTTAACATTGGAGATAGTAAAAAGATTCACACTTACGCCTTCTTTAGTTCTTTCACAATCCATGGGCAATAGCTTAACTGTGAACAAGAAGAAATAAGGATTTATTTTTAAAAAACAATTAGTCTTGTAACATCTTCAAAACTAACAGATTCATTGTGGCATAAACTTTTGTGGATTAAAGCCCACTTCGTTTTGTTACAGAAGATGGACATGGCTACTCTTCTGGAATTTATTCTCCAAGCATGTTATTTTGATAAACCTGCAATACGAACCTAATAATGTTCCTTAGAAATGCCCCATTTTGTTCAATGGGACTTGCTGTGAAGTTAAGCATCCATAGACTTCCCATCAAAAGGAAATGATTTACATAACATAGTATCAGACAAGAGAAATAACTATTCTGCATTCATGTCAAAATAAGCACATTTGTTTACTTTGCAGAGTATCTGGGGTTTTGACTCCGAATGTAACTATAGACAGAAAATGTGATTTAGCTTCCTGAACACTTATGGATTAAAACATAGCGCAGAAAAATCTTGACTGAGACAGTATTTTGCTATCATACTGTAGGAAAAGTTACTTTGTTATGCTGGTGAAAGGATGCTAGACTGATTTCTGGCATGAGTAAGAACATCCCACTACTTCATCATAAATCTGTAACATAAGGGTAACAGCCAATATATATTGCCACACCAGATTTTAAAATACAAGTGGATGGGAAGAGTCTTTTACATGTTTTCCCACAATGCTTTGCAAGAACAAAGTGACCAAAAACTGTCCAATTGATCATGAATTTGTAGTCACTGAAGTAACTGTTATGACTTTTGGAGTAGTCTAAGACAGTGAAGGAAACATCCTATTAGTAACAACCATGTCCATCTTCCACTTGTCATTCTAAAGTCATACAAGAGAATTATTATTTGATACATCAGGAAAATGCAGTCTATCCTTTTCAAAAGGTAGAAAGAACCCTTTCATCTGCTTAATCTCTTTGGTGTCTGCAACTATTAAACATTTCAAGATCAGTAGTTGCTAGGCAGCCAATCTGAAAGACATCATAAAGCTTTATATTGACAACATATCCTTAGAACCTGGGCCAGGACAAACTTCCTATAATGGTTATTTGAAAAAGATAATCATCCTTAGGCTATGCACACACTATAACTTTCAAGCACATTGCAACTACATTCTTTCCCTCAAAGGATTCTGGGTGCTGTAGTTACATTGTGTTACAATTCCCAGCAACCCTTAACAAACTACAGCGCCTAAAATTCATTGGGGGGGGGGGGAATGTGCTTTGAATGTGCTTGAAAACATAGTGAGCATGCAGCCTCAGTCATTTTTGTACCTCGATTATGAGCTTTTGAAGGAACGGATGCAAACTTTCGCCACAAAAACATTCTACGAGTTGTGTTTCCGTAAGCAACAACCGAAAAGAAAAGGGACTAAACAACAAAACTCTAATTGAGGCTATCAGTAAGAGGAAGAAGAGATGGAAGCGGGGTTGAAGAGGAAAAGCAGCGTTACATCCCGCACGTACAATTCTCAGGCCCTTCCAGTCGGGGAGGTCCCATCATCTTCACCCAAAGGATGCCCAGGAAAATGACCAGCAGCCCTATGGTTGCCAGCCACAGGAACCAGGAGAGATAAAATTCTAGGCCTCTGCCTTTCCTCCTTATGCCCTGAGCTTGCAGTTTCAAGCCTACATGCTGGCGCGTCCCGTCCCAACGTGTCTCCCTACTCAACTCTCTTGTCCCCCATGGCGGTGTTTTCAAACTCCTGGGCGCTAGCCCAACCTCCTTCTGCGCTCTCCACGGGGACCTGTAGGTCAGCCCCTCTTCACTCCTTTGGGTCAGCAACCCCAAATAGGAGCTTGGGTTGACCCCCCTTTCGGCCTCTAGGTGGGCCCTGTTACTGAAGGAGCTTGGGGTGACCCCCCTTTTGGCCTCTAGGTGGGCCCTGTTACTGAAGCCTGCAGCACTGCCCCCCACCACGGGGGCATTCCAGGAAAGGCTGGGGCTCACGCTCTGCTCGTTTTCCCACCACTTGCTGGGGCTTAACCCTATTCCACCTCCTGGGGATGCTGCTCCCCACGAAGGGCTGGAGGTGAACATGGGCGCCGCCGCATCCCTTTGGTAAGGGGCCTCGAAGCCTTCTCCCGCCTCCAGCCGGGCTCTCCTCGTAGCCAACCCGCTACTGCCCTCCTCCCAGCGGCTGCTCGGCGTCGCTCCCTCCCGAGCCGTCAAATGGGGCTTCCGGGCGGCGGCGAGCCCGCTCTCTGCCCGCCAGTCATTGCTCTGAGGCAACAGCCCTCGACTCCCGCTCGCCGCCTCCCGACGAGGCGGCACGTAGTCGTTCCCTTCTTCTTCTTCTTCTTCATCCTCCTCCTCATCTTCCTCCTCCTCCTCGCTCTCCTCCCTCCTAACCGGGACGCGGGGGCCCCGGGGAGCCGCCTTGGGCCCGACCGCGGCCTTGGGCCTCGCGGGGCCGCTTGGGCCCTGAGGGTGTGTGCTGGCTGCGCTGCCGCGGCTTCTCAGCCCAGCGGCCACCTCGGCCCTCAGCCGGGTGAGTTTCTTGGCGTAGAGCTTGCGGGTGGAATCGGTAATGGGCCCCGGCTGGTAGCCGAGAGCCAGCAGCTCCGCCCGCAGCTCTGCGTCTGACAGACCCGCTGCAGCCATAGCCAGAGAGGAGCGGAGGATCGCGAGCCGGAAGTGATACCTTCTCCTGCGAGGAAGGGCTTGCCGCCATCTTGGTAGGGGCAAGCAGGCGTCTCTCTTCCAGCTGCCATCATGGTCAGGGCCGCCTCCGGCGTGGCCGCCATCTTGAGAGGGTCACTTGTGAGCGAGCCGAGGCTGCAATTCTTTTTGTACGCTTGCCTGGGGAGAAAGTGCCTTTGAGCGCAGGAGGGCTTGCTTCCGAGTAGACGCCTATACTAGGATTGTACTGCAAGCCGGCCAGACCCTTGTAGCGAGTTAAATAAAAAGAAAGAAAGCAAAAAGCACGTACACTTGGTAACCAGTGGCAGAGTACACTGCGGACTTGCCCCTCCCCCCAGTCTCTGTTGCACCTTAAATATTGTTATTGTTTAAAGTCCTCCCATCTTTAATTCCGACATGTGGAAAGATGATTATTTATTTTAGTACAGCCTGACTTCTGTCTGGCCTCTTCCTTCCTTCCTTCCTTCCTTCTTAAATATACCTTAGGGATGCATTCCGGTTTCTGCTAACTGAATGCAGCAGGGCTTCCATGTAAACGCGTAACGGATTGTGGCGCAAGATTGCTTTTATTGGTTTTTAGCGTCGTGGGGAAAAGCTCGCCGGCGGCGCAATGCACCCAGTGGGCCACTGGGGCAAAGAATAATGATATTAATGAAGAGCCGATGTGAACTATCCCTTTTTGTTCATTCCTGTGCCTCGGCGATCTCGTCCCTCGTTCGTTAGGAACTGTTTTAGAGGGGTTACAGCAAACTTGGATACAAATAAAACTAAAACGACCCTTTATGTTGCGTTTCATTCCACCAGCTGGAAATTGGGTAGCCGGTAGAACTGCTCACCTTGGTCTCTATAACTTTATCTAAAGAAATAATTGTAAAACAGAATTTCGTATCCTGCCAGCTCAAGAATTTGTGGCTATAACTTTCTGATTTTTACCTAGTCTGGGGCCAAGAGGGTTTAAAACTGGCCTGGAAAAGGTCAAGAATGTAATGAAATAAACTGAGGAAGCACCATGCAATAAATAAATTCAGAAAAGACAATGCAAAGTGTGTATATCCTGTGTATGGAGAAAACCTTGTTTCTCAGTTAATGAGCTTAACGTTTTGCCCAGGCTGCTGTGTATTATTATTATACATTAGAAAAATTCCCCGTTTAGCTTGCATCGTGTAACCATCGAATGCATTTCTAGTGAAGCAAAACAATACTGGATTCCCTTTGCTTCCAAAGGAGAAAATTACTTTCTGGGCACTTTTTTCCTATTTACATGATGGGCTATAACAAATTTAACATTGGCTATTATCAAAACAAAATAAAAAATTAAGAAGTTCCTTCCAGTAGCACCTTAGAGACCAACTAAGTTTGTTCTTGGTATGAGCTTTCGTGTGCATGCACACTTATTATGTACTTGATGTCACATACTGGTATGATATAGTACTTATTATTCAGCCAACATCCAGGGCTGTATTAAAGTAGATTCATTAAAGGTATGATTAAGGCTGGAACCCTAACCACACTTATCTGCAAGTAAGCTCTATTGTATTCAGTAGGACTTACTTCTGAGTAGGCATGTCTAGGAGTGTGCTATTAGTTAGGATCCAACCCTCAGTCTCCAAAGCTGCAGTAGAAATTTTTTGATAAGGATTTAGGGAGCAGGATTCCTTTCAGCACTAGTGTAAGGGACATTTGTCAAGGGGAACACAGATATGCCACTTCTATTGTCAGTTTACAAATCTCTTGACCCCCTCCATGTAGAATACTGAACCAATGTCACCTTGCTCCCCTAATTCAATTTATACTGCACCTGATAATCTAACACAGAAGTTTACAGGAGCAGGAATAAAAGGGGGGGGAGAGACTTGGTGCTCATAATTAAATAAGAAAAAAGGCATGATTTGAAAATTAAATTTAGCACATCAGAGATGTAGAGTAATTGCTTTTCCTGCTGCTCTATATAAAAAATAAATGAAAACAGCTGAAATATTGCTGCTTAATATTTGAATTTAATTAAAGATAATGTAGAAATAGTGACTAATGTTCCTCATAACAGCAACAATATAAGGATCTTTAAACGTACCTTGGGCACTCATTGAACTCTTCATGTCCTATTTTTTTGGGGGGGGGGGTTTCTTTGAGTACTGATACCCACTTTCAGAGTTCTGAAAATAAGAGGCAGACTTTCTGACAGAAGTAATGTGAGGGAAAGATTGAGCTACTCTTTACTCTTTCACCACGCCAAACTTTTCATTTTATGATTTGATTGGGCTAGGATGTTGAACAACCGCCCCAAGCCAAAAAGCCTCATTCTGGGACACGCGTGCCAGCGAAGAGACGGGCCAGGCGCAAAAGTCAATAGAACAAAGGAAGGGACCTGTTTGTGTACAATAGACTACATTCCGCCACATGAAACCCAGAGGTTTCTACACAGGATTTGACTTAGGGAGAGTATCAAGGGCCCTCTGCCTATTTGCCCTTCTTCAGCTGCCTCTGCCTCTGCCTCTGCACTTGCTGGGCTGCCAGCCACTGCTTCTTGCTTGCTGCTGCTGTCCCCACTCATCCTGGTCCATTGTGGCATGACCTCTAGGAGAATCACTGTGGTGGCGGCATCCCTAAAGTGCTTTCTGGAATGGTACCTACTGTCAGGTACTGGACTGAGGAGGAATGGTAGGAGCCCCCCCCCTTTTTTCTGAACCTTCCCAAGGGCAGGAGGACAGTATTGATTTAGAACAGTGGTTTGCAGAAGGGCATACAGAGGGGGAAAGCTGGGAAATACTGGGTGAGGAACAGCTAGAAGAGGAAACTCCAAGAGAGAGACAGCTGGTAGATTCAGTGTCCTTGGACAGCATTCCTGACCCACCTCCTCCTTCGCCTAAGATTAGACGGGCTTGGAAAATGATAGAACAGAAAGCGCAACAGCAACAAGCTCAGACATAGGAGTGGAATAGATTAATGAGGATGGAGGGGGCAAACCTTTACTGGGAGCAACACCATTTTTTAAAAGAGAGATATGCATTCCTTTGTCTCTCGCTGTGATTATTAAATAACTTATTTGGTTAAATGTTGACTACTGTAAAACTTAGGGCTCGTTCACCCTGGAGTTGAATGTGGATTTGAAGCTGATTGCTTGCTTGTTTTTATTTATTATTACATTCATATCCCATATTTCCTCCAAAGAGCTCCTCCTCTACATTTTACCCTCACAACAACCCCCTGAAATAAGTTGTGTCTCTTCCACAAAATGTTCTTATCCAAGTAGCAGTTCCTGCTTCCCTTCCACTAATTTCAGATTTTCCTGATCTGTGAATAACCTGTTAAAGGAAGAAAAGTCAATGTAAAATTGAATGCTACCTGACTGTGAATGAGCTGTAGCGCATTGAATGGGTAGGCCTTTCAACATTTGTAATAATGTTTAATTGGGTGCTTTCTATAGCACCCTCAGCCGTTTCCTTTCCATCAACCCAAAGGTAAGGAAAGAGCCTGCCCTTTTCCACTGGTGGTTGCTGAAGGCACATTTGTGGTGTTTTTATTTTTAAAACATCTCTTTGGTGCAGAACATCTCTTGCACTCATATATATATATATATATATATATATATATATATATATATATATGATAGATAGATAGACGGGAAACATTGAGGTGGATTTCAGAGGCATAAAACAGGATAAAAGTGCTTAAACGGACACATGGAAACAGCAGCCAATATATACATGAATACCCTAGTGTGTGCATAGACTTACTTGCTGTCGCTGCAACAAATATTGTTTAAGATTTCACAGCAGTATTTGCCACTGCTGCAAAATGGTGGCAGAGCTGGCACTGTCTGGGGTGACCTCACCCATGGTAACCTCTGAAGAACGACTCTTCCTCATGGAGATGTGTGATGAGATGGTCTCCGAACACCTGTGCAGCTGCTGCTGTTAATGTGGGAGCAAAAATCGGGGGAAGAAGGAGCCAGTGATGGTGGTAAGTCCACCTGCCTTGAGCACTTCAATGTGTGCAGGCCCACGTGAGACAAGTGGCACATGCCTTGTCTTCTGTGTGGTCTTTTGACTGTACAGTAATCCTATTATAGGCGCTTACTACTAGTCAGGCTTATGAATCAGGTTGCATGAAGCAGGTCAAATGACAAGCTGTGTGAGGTATCAAATGCCCTTTAGGATAGTGTTTAAATGAACTGTCCCCATTCCTGCCTCTGGCACAGCTTTTCCTTCAGTCATTTTGGTGCTACACAACAGTTTTGGGGACTTCAGCAGACAGTGGTGGCTGCTGATGCTGTACATGGGCACCAGCCTAGGTTGGATTGTGACCATTGCAGTGAGGCAGACATCATGGCTCCCTGTCTATATTGGCTGGCCGAGTATGGTTTCCCCTAGTTGGTGTCTGGTGAAAAAAAGAAGCCCAGGTTGCTTGATTATGACTTGGTCCTCTCTTATGGCCTTCTGCTTTTCTTCAGGAAAACTTGACCGCCGAATTGGAGCAAACATCAATGGCGTTTTCTGTGGATTGATTTTTCCTCTGATTCAGAGGTTTTGCCAGGAAAACTGGCAGGGCAAATGGAAAACCGCTTGGACTCGTATTTTCTAGGCATGGGACAAGCGAAGTGTGGCCAAGCTCACATATCACACAGTAAAGAAACCGATTGTCCAGTCTTCAGACTCCACAATGTTTCAGTGGTAGCAGCACCAAGAGTGGCTCCTGACTGTAGTACTTAACATGGTTACTAGTGGATCACCAGTCTAGTTGGACTCAGTGAAAATGGTGGCACAGCTCCACCCCTTCCCCTTTATGCTACTTTCAGAGATTGCCCAGCGTCTCTTGTCCTCTATTCTGTTCAGATGAAGGACACATTCATGCCATATATTTAAATGACGACTCTTTAAACAGTCATGGCTTCCCTCAAGGAATTCTGGGACCTGCACTTTGTTAAGGGTGCTGAGAGTTGTTAGGAATGTCTGATTCCTCTCCCAGAGCTACCATTCCCAGAGTGGTTTAACAATCAATACTTCTTCACAGGGAACTCTGGGAATTGTAGCATTTTTCAGGGTGTGTACAAGGAGGGGGGAGATGGTTGGGAAGGTCCTGTTGCACAAGAGGAAATCCTTGCATTGATGAGATGTGTTCATAGCTGTCAACCTTCCCTTTTTGCAGGAAATTCCCCTATCAGTACTATAGTCTATAGTATAGTACTGATAGGGGAATTTCCCGCAAAAAAAGGGAAGGTTGACAGCTATGGATGTGTTACAGTTAGTTGAACACCACCCATCATTCCAGAGAATGATGTCCTGGCGTTTCTGCTGCCTTTCACAGGAGTGGGCTATTAAGTTGCCACTCGAGCAATCAGCGTCATTGGCACTTCTATGATCAGTGTTGTGCCCTGTGCCTCTGCACTGATTCTAATCCCTCTCCTCTGCTGTGAACCCCTGAAACAACCCCCTCAGCAACTAGAGTTGAAAAAGTATTCTATTGGCTCTAGTAGATGGCTTTTACCAAGCCCAATTGCAGTGGAGGAGGAGATGCTAAGGGCCAAACAGGGAAAGCCTCAGGGGCCACATTTGGCCTTTGGGCTGGTAGTTCCCTACCTCTGTTCTAAATAAATGTTCAACAGTGGCAGTAACAATCAACATAATGCTTGTTTTATGTAATTTCAGCCAATAATATAAATCAATTTTTATTTTTAAGCTTTTTGTTTTTATAGATTTACTTCTTCGGAGCTCTGATAAATGATCAGCTTTAAGCATCTTTTTCATTTGTATGCACTGCGAGTGCCTAAATGGAGAAATTATGGCTGGAGTTCTCTCCCTTCCCTTTATTTATTTATTTATAAAATTGGGAAAGAGAGTTTTAACTGCCAGGTTTTTATTTGCATTTATTTATGAGAGTTTTTTTGTACTTTGTTTTATTTCTATAAATTTAGATGTTTACAGTTGCTGAAAATTATGGACTTGGATAATAATTATTTGATTATAGGAGATGCTGAGATTGGTAGAGCCTTAGTCTTCATAAAAACCGTTAAAGCTCTGAACCATGAGTCATTTTTTGTGTGGTCTGAGCTGTAAAACACAAACTGTCAACCCTGTGTGACAAAACGTACAAAATACATAATCTTAAACCATCAAATTGCATTTTCTTTTCTTACCTATTTTGTATTAGGCAGATATGTTAATAGGTGCTATTCATTATTTTCCCTGACCATAACTTCTGGTAAGCAAGGGAACTCCTGGTGAAGTATATATTGGTTTGTATATGGATGTATTTGAAATAATAATTGACCCCCAAATAAAAGAGTTTATCAGGTTCCGCTTGCACAATGAGGATAATATTTGTGCATTTTATGAGTATCCCTGCTTGTGCAATCAATCCTTTCTCTCTAATACATACCGGTATTTGTGTAAGTGCATTGTCATGCCAGTACTCTTGTGTGTATGCGCAGCCTGCTCTGACTGAAAGTTCTCTCTACCTTCATGTACACACAACATGGCCTGTGAGAGGATGTAAGTGCTCAGGCGCATGTGTGTGTCAGCGAGAGAGGGGAGCTAATTGTTCACATATTGTAAAGATAAAAACCATGTACAGTGGTACCTCAGGTTAAGAACTTAATTCGTTCTGGAGGTCTGAAACTGAAACTGTTCTTAACCTGAGGTACCACTTTAGCTAATGGGGCCTCCCGCTGCCGCCGTGCCACCGCCGCAGCACAATTTCTGTTCTCATCCTGAGGTTAAGTTCTTAACCCGAGGTAATATTTATGGGTTAGCAGAGTCTGTAACCTGAAGCGTCTGTAACCCGAGGTACCACTATAGAGTTGAAAGGGACCACAAGATTCTTCTAGCCCAGGCATTCCCAACCTGCGGCCCTCCAGATGTTTTGGCCTACAACTCCCATGATCCCTAGCTAACAGGACCAGTGGTCAGGGATGATGGGAATTGTAGTCCAAAACATCTGGAGGGCCAAAGGTTGGGGATGCCTGTTCTAGCCTAACCCTCTGCAATGCTAGAATCACAACGGAAAGATGGGCATCCAACCTCTGTTTAAAAATCTGCAACGAAGGTGAGTCCACCACCTTCTGAGGTAGTTGGAATATATATTACTGAGATTATTTATGCCAGCAGTGTGGAACCTCAAGCCTGGGAACCAAATGTAGTGCTTCAGATCTTTATTTGGCCCTCAAAACTCTTTTCAGAACTCACCCTCACTGGTCTTGCTTTGCAGCCCAGCTTCTTTTGCTTGGCTGGAATGTGCCCTTGAATTCTGGCTTTCAATTTTTATATGGTTTTTTATCGTATGTATTTGTGGTTGTAAACCTCTTGGATTTTTTAAAAAATGAGCAGCAGTCTACAAACATTTTTATCAATAAATAACAATACACGTTGCTTGTCTGAACAGATGAAAGAGAGGGTATATGTGAGGGAGTGTGTAGGAACTAGCCTACTGTACAAAATATGTGGTGTGCAGTCCTTGGAGGATTCCAGAAGGAAATGTGGTCCTTGGGATGAAAAAAAGCTCCCCAGACCTGATCTATGCAACTACAAAAGTTTAGCATTTAGCCCTCAAGCTCTGTAAGAAATGAAAACCTTGCATTTTGGAGAGTCAACTTTTCTTTTTCAGAGGCATGCCAGTGGGACATATTGCCTCGTTTCACATGTCCCTCTCTGCTTATTCATTTTAAACACCCTTCGTCCCAAGTTCTTCCAAGTTATGTAAATTGCAATAATTACTAGCGCTGCTTGAGGGGGGAAATGGAATTGTATGTGGTGTATGTATTATTTAGCTTTCCGTAGCACCCCTTTGAGTCATTAGAGCAACGCAGAGTATAAGCTGACAGGGTGTTGCTAGACTGCTCATACATAAAAAAAGAGCCTCGTGTGGTTGGTCCCATCAGCTGAGAAATCCTCCTCCTCTCATTTATGCAGTTTATATTCCCTTTTAAGATGTGTGGAGACCTTTGAAGTGTGAGAAATTTCATCTGGATTCTACTGGGTGCAGTCGTAAGGGGAGAACATGCAGCCTTTTATAGAGTTGTGTCAGCTGATTAGAAGATGCATTTTGGTGCTATTTCAGTGAGCAATTGTGCCTTTGATTTTAATGAATGCATTAAAGTTGGTTGTGATGCTTCTGCCTCCTGGTGCCTTCCTTTCAAAGCCACTCTGCTCTCATCACTTACTCTAATTTTGGGCATCAAGATCAAGCCATGCTCAACTTTCTTTCTTTATTAAAGGAGGCGCCTGCAAATTATAGTGCAATTTCTTAATTCATTTAGCAGCTGCAGGTGTATGTTTAACAAAGGATAGCGTCGGGTCTGAGGGGAAAAGCCTGGGAGCGTGAGGCTAAAGTTGTGTCTTGTCTTAACTGGAAAGTACAAATAGCAACTAATAGGATGGAGCAGGAACTAATATAAATATGGAATTAAAGTGCTACCTCCTTTCACAGAGATTCTTAACTCAGTATTTAGTCTCCGGGCCTTCAAATTGTGTGGGTTAATCAGACAAATCTGATCAATGTAACCAGGCAGGCTTCCAGGCGGATGCTATTTTCCGGCGGGATTCAGCCAATTTTGTGTGTACAACTATATTTTATTATTACTATTTAATTAATTTTATTAGATGCTTTTTCTTGCCTCAGGCAACTCAAAGCGACTTTTAGCAAAAACAAAACAACAAACAAACATTAAAACCAAGAAAAAAATGCATTAAAATGAATACAAATTATTCAAACTCTTGCACAACTAATCTGTGTTCCCAAAAGACTAGAATTTTTGTGATTAGGGAAATGATAGCAAACTGCAATGGAAAGTGCCAGACATCACTTGCTTGGGTTCATTGTCATCTAACCTCCCTGCAGACATATCAGAATGAATGCTCATTAAATAGCCTACATCATCTAATCTCCCTGCGGACAAATCAGGATATATTCTTTTTAAAAAGATAATTTGGAAGGGCCCCAAATAAACTTTCCCCTCTCTTTTAAAAGTGTTTCCTTCTAGATAGGACCTTTACTGATTGCCATCTTGAGTATCATTTCACTTTTGCCCCTCATTGATGCACTTACCATTCATGCACTTTTCATTCATGCACTTACCATTTCAATGCAATACAAATGCTATAAAGTAGTTTGAAGTGAAACAATGCCATTAGTGACATACTAGGCATTGATGGTATGTTGATGTTTCCAGAGTTACCCAAAGATGCTCCCTCAAAGTTTTTGATGGCTAGAAACATGGTTCCCAACGTGGGACAATTTGATTATTAATGGGGGCAATTTGAGAATGAGTTATTAATGGTTAATGGCCTTTTAGGCTTCGTCCATGTGAATAGGAGTTCACTTTTTGAATAATAAGAATCATATGTCACGGGAGTGGGGGGTGGAATCAGGATTTTAGAGATGCTTAGGTGGGGCATGGCCAAAAAAAGGTTGGGAACCACTGGACTAGAAGGTTTGTTTTAAAATCATAGGTGGTTGGCGGCTACTAGCTTGGAAGCACCATAAGTCTCCAGTCCTGTACCTCAAACAGGTAAACTTTACCTCTCAAGTATACTGCCACCAGTAGAAGGTCTCTGGAGTTCCCTGCCACTTGGGAAAGTGGGAAGCCACATGAAAGCTATTTCTGTGCTTCCTCCTGTAATTGGGGAGTTGCATTATTTCCCCACCCCCAGAATAAATATTAAATTTGTGCAGTAGTGTCCATGCACCCATGCTTGTACCACACCCACCCCTAGATCAACTTGATGGAGACGCAATTGCTTCTGACCCAAGCTACTTTTTCATCAATGCTACACATGGATACATTGGTGGGGCTTGTTCACAGGAGCTGGCATGGCAACACCAACATTGTCATTAGATGAAGCACCGGTTATACTTGTTGTTGCTCAGTCATTCAGTCGTGTCCGACTCTTCGTGACCCCATGGACCAGAGCACGCCAGGCACGCCTATCCTTCACTGCCTCTCGCAGTTTGGCCAAACTCATGTTAGTAGCTTCGAGAACACTGTCCAACCATCTCATCCTCTGTCGTCCCCTTCTCCTCGTGCCCTCCATCTTTCCCAACATCAGGGTCTTTTCTAGGGAGTCTTCTCTTCTCATGAGGTGGCCAAAGTACTGGAGCCTCAACTTCAGGATCTGTCCTTCTAGTGAGCACTCAGGGCTGATTTCTTTAAGAATGGAATTCCTCCTCACTTTCTGCCATCAAGGTTGTATCATCAGCATATCTGAGGTTGCTGATATTTTTTCCGGCAATCTTAATTCCGGTTTGGGCTTCATCCAGCCCAGCCTTTCGCATGATGAATTCTGCATATAAATTAAATAAGCAGGGAGACAATATACAGCCTTATCGTACTCCTTTCCCAATTTTGAACCAATCAGTTATTCCATATCCAGTTCTAACTGTAGCTTCTTGTCCCACATAGAGATTTCTCAGGAGATGGATGAGGTGATCAGGCACTCCCATTTCTTTAAGAACTTGCCATAGTTTGCTGTGGTTGACATAGTCAAATGCTTTTGCATAGTCAATGAAGCAGAAGTAAATGTTTTTCTGGAACTCTCTAGCTTTCTCCATAATCAAGCGCATGTTTGCAATTTGGTCTCTGGTTCCTCTGCCCCTTCGAAATCCAGCTTGAACTTCTGGGAGTTCTCGGTCCACATGGATCACTTCATGGATAACTGTCCCTTCATGGATCCGGTCCCTTCATGGATCACTGTCTTGTTGTGGCGAAGGGGCTTGAATTACTCAGGGAAGCTATGGACAGGTCAAGATGGACAGGTCATAGTGGAGAGTTTGGACCAAACGTGATCCACCTAGAGGAGGAACTGGCAAGCCACTCCAGTATCCCTGCCAAGAAAACTCCATGGACCAGTTATACTACAGCATCTATAGTAGCTTGACAAAACTAGACAGGGGAAGGTTGCCAGTTACCAAGCATACTTTAAGGCACTAGCATTTGATCAACAAAACTATGGAGTTGGTGCATTATTATTAATCTGTTCTATGTAACTTATTTTTTCTTTAAGAAATAATGGGGAGGTCATAATTTAGATTTTTCTCTCGCCAGCTGATGACATTTTAAAGGCTGGCATTAACTGGGATTCTGTTTTTATTTCCGCCTCATTACTAGCCCTGTGGTCTGTCCAAAGTTTATTTTAGTGGCATTTCCCTCTCTTTTTGTCCCAATCTCTAAGGAGAGGGCAGGATTTCTTTGGAGGTCTGTTTGCAACTAGCCATGTATTCTTGGAACAGCAAATGGAGTTTGAAACTGGATGAGCTGGGCTGCTCTGCATACAGATGGAGAATACGACCTGATTCCTGCTCTGGCTCATTATAGAGGAAGGCATCAGAGACAAGCAATGGCAGGGAATGGAAGACAAACTGTGTTTATATACAGAAATGGAAAATAGGTGGCAGGGACTGACTATAGCCAAATGTTTGCAAAAATTAAGCTCTTCTATGCAATAATTTCAGATTTACGTTGACTGGTAAGGACACTGTTAAAATTATATTGTTTTGTTTCTTCAAATTAGGCTGCATTTATAACAGAATAATCCTACACTTCTGGTCTGAAACAAGTCTCATGAAGCTCAGTGGGACTTATTTGTAGGTATCATAGAACTGTAGAATTGGAAGGGATTCCAAGAGTCATCTAGTCCAGTGTTTTTCAACCTTTTTGGGGCAAAGGCACACTTGTTTCATGAAAAAAATCACGAGGCACACCACCATTAGAAAATGTTAAAAAATTTAACTCTGTGCCTATATTGACTATATATAAAGTAATTTTCCCGTGGCACACCAGGCAACATCTCGCGGCACACCAGTGTGCCGCGGAACAGTGGTTGAAAAACACTGATCTAGTCCAACCCTTGCAATGCAGGAATCCTGCCTACAGCCATTGCTGCGTGGGCTCAAACCACCAGCCCTCTGGTTAACAGCCAGAGACACTGACACATTGTAATTGTGTACATACAGTATTGCAATGCATGTTGCATCCTTCAAAACAACTCACTTCCAGGAAAAAGTGCTCTAGAAAAGCAGATTCTGGATGATGCCACATCAATTGGAAAGAATCCAGAAATGTTCTATCTGCTCAAATTCTCTCTGCATTGGTTCCCACTTTGCCAAAACAATCCTTTTACAGTATGCATATTACCTTAACAATGAAGAGAGAAAATATATGTGAATGCTATTCAGTTAATAGGGAAATGGTGTGCACCATTGGTGACCATAGGAATCAATTAGACCCTCGGAGAGTTCTCATTGAGACTGGCATCCATAGCAAAGTGCTGAGCTGCTAGAATGGCGTGTATGCCATTTTGGCAGCAATACTTGCGCTCACTCAATGATTCAGAGTGACAGAAGAATTCACATTAACTTGGAAGTACGAAATTGGATTGGAATTGAATCTGTGTCACACATATCATTTGTCACGGTGCTTCTCTCTCTCCCCCCACCTTTCAAACCTTGCTGCTGTTAAGAGAGCGTGCCACCTAGAGAGTGACAGCTCTTCATCAAATGTCAGGCCTTTAAGTGGCTAGCAATTAATGTAAAATTGAAGCATATCTAAGTTTCCCCCCCCCCCCAGCAGATTTGTTTACAGGGCTAAAGTAAGCACCGGTGTCCATAAGCACCGAGTACATTCGTAGATCCTATAACATCAGGCAAACTATGTTTGCAGGGGAAGATATGGGGGAAGACTAGAAAGCTGAGAGCTTGTAATACTGATATAGAGTTGATATTCTGGTGATTTGCATGTTCATGGAAAGTCACATGTGATTAACATAACACCCCAATTCTTCCCTGTTTTTAATGTTTGATGTCTTACCATGTTTTTAATATTCTGTTGGGAGCCGCCCAGAGTGGCTGGGTAGGCCTGGCCAGATGGGCAGGGTATAAGTAATAAATTATTATTATTATTATTATTATTATTATTATTATTATTATTATTATTAGTGCACACAGCTGTGAAACTTGATTTCAAAACGTGTATTTGGCATCCACTGTGAGACAAGCAGGGGAGGTTTGTCCTGCTATCCTGTTGGCCATTAGAAGCAAAACTATTCTTTGGACACCACTTGGTGTTGAGAGTCTGATGTGCAGCATTGATTCAGCTGGCTCAACAATAGTGGAAATATCTTTGGAAAGGCACTTGAGCCCAGAATCCATTCTGACATGCTGCCTGTCAGGAATGAGCCAGCTCCTAGTGGAACTTTACAGCCAGCAGCAAAATAGAGAGGTTTAGATTTGAAGCAGGCTCCCCTGGACATTGGAATGCCAGTTCCCAAGGGAACAACTGAGAGCAGGCTGGAACACAGCCAAAGCTCTTAGGAAGCTCAAACAGGCGTGAACAGACACAGAGACAGTCTGGCTGAACAGGAGGAGGTGGAACTGATCCAATAAGTCTGAAGAGTCAGCAAATGGGAGGGCTGCTAGACAGGAAGCAAAACAAGAGACGTAAGGTGCAAAAGTTCAATATCTTCTGTAGGAACTGGAAGGAGTCTTCAGAAGGGTCATCTTGAATGATAATGTCGGTGGATTCATTAGAGCTGTCCAGAGCTATTTGTTTGTTTTTGCAACAAATCCTCCTTTTTAATTACCTATGCTTACTGTGTTATCAAGCCTGAACCTGGACAACTCCTGACACTGCCCTATCTCTCCACACCCATGAACGTACTATGCAATAGCTTTGCATGACACCAGAATGCCACATCTTATGATGGTAGCTGTTGCCCTATTGTCAGCCCATCTGATGACATTGACATAACATCTTGGGTCAGCTTGAACTGCCAGAGATACTCGTTAACATTGGCATCACACATTTAAATGGTTCACATATTGTAGCTCAATAATTTATAAGTTAGTTTTGTAAAGGCAGGACAGTATTGTGTGTGGAGGCTGGCACAATAGCATTTCCCCTAAAGTTGCAGTGAGCTTATCGCTGCAGTGAAATTTGAGCCAGGGACATTCTGCCACTGTGATACCCTAGCTCTCTAATGTAATATGAGCATACACAATTATTTCTGGTGTGAAGGTTCATGGGATCAGTTGGGAAGCAGGACAATGTTCCTTATTAGCTGAAGGAAAGTTTAGAAGTCAGGACTCTTGCCAGGTGAAGGATGAAAGATCTCTCCATAACTGTGACACCCTCTTTTCTTTCCTCTTAACTTCCCTGTTCCACAGTCTAACAAGCTCACTAATGTTTTGGCTGAAAGCAGAGTAAAATGAGATTGTATGGGACCTCGGTGCTTTGTGGGGAAAATAGGCAGGGATGGACAGTTGTGGATTCTTGACAGCAAATTGTTTGGTATTTTTGCAAAACCTTTAGTTAGCTTTCATTATTTAACTCAGAATACTGGTAAAGAGTTCAGGAAAGCATGGAATCCACTGTCCACGACAAACCACACTTTAGGTCCTCATCTCTCTGACCCATCAACTTGACTTTCCTAGTCCAGCATTTGCAAATGGGAGCATAAGACGCAGGGCCGGATTTAGGTTTGATGAAGCCCTAAGCTACTCAAGGTAATGGGGCCCTTTATATGTTCAGCTTTCCTTTGTCAATAACAAATTGTCACTGTTTTTTGTGTTGAATATATGCTGCATGGTAATTTTGGGGGGCCCCAAGAGAGTGGGGCCCTAAGCTATAGCTTGTTTAGCTTATACGTAAATCCAGCACTGATAAGATGTGGCACTATGGTGGCCTGCAAAGCTGTTTTATAGCATATACATGAGTTGAGAAATAAGAATGGTATGTCAGGATGGGTTCAGGACTCAAGCTCCATTTACTAGCACAACTGTAAATATGCACAAATATGCACAGGCAAGCTTTCCTCTCTTCTTGAAGTTGCTGGCACTAGGGCTTTATGTCTCATTATAATCAGCATAATACATTAGGCCCTGAGAATGGTACAGAGGAAAAGCTCTTAATTGCTTGGGATTTGCAAAGTATTTTGATGTTGGTGGAAGGACGTTTATGTATCTTACATATGCAGAGTGACTTGTAGTGACATCTTCCTTTCATGTTCTCAGATGTCATTTGGGTCAATCTTTTCAAATGAACTTTGAACAAACTAATCATATATTTAAGTTTCATGCTTTATTATCTTGCATAAGTATCCACCCCCCTCCTGACACCCTTTCTGTTAAGTGGAATCTTGCAAATTTGCAGTTTAGTCTTTCACTCTTGTCTTCTAATTCCGAGAACATTAATTAACTATAAAGAGAGGAAACAGAAACAACAATGTAAGCTTGTGAATCGATGCTGTGCAAGATCAAATTTGGATTTTCTTAATCCATCAAACGAAGAAACAAAAGGTGGTTTCAACAATAAAAATGGTTTGAAACTAAGTAGATTATCACAACAATTCTCTGTAATAATTACAAGGTGTTATTCCGAGGTTTGCTAGAACAAAGGAAGTCATAAACTATGGACAGCATTCTCGAGGGTAGGGAGGTTTCTTAGTGTGTTCAACTAAATACACTTTGAAACCCTATACAGACCTTTGTGTTAATTGCCTGGCGGTCTAAAGAGGAACATGTGCAGACATGGGGGTAGGGAGTAGCATGTATGTTTTAAGATGTTGCATTTCTGGGGGAATGGCTGAACATGTCTATGATGTTAAACAGATCCACATTTTCAAATGGCAGTAGTAAGCCCTGCTCACCCACATGTGTAGGACAGACTACAATCCTACTCTATTAGGCTATTGGCAGTTCTGATTACGATATTCTGAGATTTTAATTAAATTTTCAAAAGAGCTAAGTTGGCACATGTCTTTGAGTACCTGGCTCCAGTTATGGATGCAGAGGTAATTTGAATATTTTGTCACATCCTATCCAAATGTCTTTAGCTATTCAGTAGAATCTTGGGACTAGTATTTTAATTCCCCATTCCCGCTTTGCATAGCTTGGAACTTTTCAGCGAGATGAGGCTCTGTGATCATGCCCAAGCTCATGTACATAAACTCCCTTTGATTTCAAGGCTGAAAGATAAGCAATCCTAAAGAGTTATTAACAGCAATATCTTTTTACAAGCCCACAGTGTAATTCATTTCCAAGTCTATTATCAGTTCCAGAGAGAAACAGGAATAACTCACATGAAAATAATGCATAGTCCAGTTTGAAGCCCTTGATTCATTGCACACCATAATCACACAAAACTCAAGGTTTGCCACAGAAGTGCAATACAAGAGAACAACTCAACAGTTGATAAAAATGGGCACAGAACATTGGTAGGTTTTTTTTGTCACATATATGATTTTCCAGCAGCAGATGTATTGCCACAGGTCCAAGCAGTTTTTTTATTTTTGCTTGACCCATACTTTCTAGGCATGGGTCTGAGTGGTTTCCCCCTTGCCTCGCTCCTTTACCCAAGGAAAACCCGATGTGGGTGGCACTGTGGTCTAAACCACTGAGTCTCTTGGGCTTGCTCATTGGAAGATTGGCGGTTCAAATCCCCGTGACAGGGTGAGCTCCCATTGCTCTGTCCCAGCTCCTGCCAACCTAGCAGTTTGAAAGCATGCCAGTGCAAATAGGTACCACAGTGGCGGGAAGGTAAACAGTGTTTCCATGCACTCTGGCACTTGTCATGGTCCTCTGTGTGCTAGTAGTGGTTTAGTCATGCTGGCCACATGACCCGGAAAACTGTCTGTGGACAAACACCAGCTCCCTTGGCTTGAAAGCGAGATGAGTGCTGCAACCCCATAGTCCCCTTTGACTGGACTTAACCGTCCAGGGGTCCTTTACCTTACCTTTTACCCAGGCATGGGTCTGAGTGGTTCCCCCTTGCCTCACTCCCAAGGAAAACACGATCTTTAGTGCTAAATGGGAGCAAATGTCAATCAAGTGAAAACCCAAATTGCTGCTTGCGCTGATTGAGTGTCAAATGGTGGTTTTCCTTGGAGGAAAGCAGTAGGACAAGAGGCCACGTGGATGAGCCCTAAGTGGGGAAGCATTGTGCCAATGAAAAATGTGGCTGGGGTGTACTTTTTCTTGACTGCAATCACTGCTGATAGAAGAAGGATTTATGATCTTTGGTCAGGAGTTTTCTAAAAACGAATCAACATGACACAAAAGCTATTCCTGGAATGTCTGCGCTGAGGACTTCCAAGGAAAGGGAGAGACAGATAATATCGTACCATTCTGAGTATCGGGTAACATCTCTGTTAGGAGTTCCTTCAGGACATCTTGATATTTTTCCAGCTGTTTGGACAGATGTATTCCTATTTCTACTGGAGCAATCAGCTGTGAAGAAAAGCAGGGTTAACATGCAAGGAAAAAGCAATGTTTTCACCGCATTCTGCCTCGCCTCACACACGCTGAAGGAATCATTAGTGTTGGATCATTTGTTATTGTTTAAAGGTATTTCCTGATCCAGTATTTTAGCATTTGACTTTGTGACCTGTGGAGCAGGGTTAAGCCGCTCATTGAAAGGGAGGTTGCAAAAGCCAATGCCAGTTGTTTCTCATCTTGTAAGTCTTGACAATTTGTCAAGTTTTTAAAAGCTCGAGGCTGCAGTCCAGTACACCATGAACAGCACCATGTGGTGACTGAAATCAGTGGAACTCTCATCTGGATTGTGGTTGAGCCATAGGCCTTAAATTAAAATATGCCAAGAACCTCACATAAGGAAATATCTCGTCCGTATGGATGCAGACAAATTCCTGAAAAACAGAACTGCAGGGAGCAAAATTAAATAATATGAAATCCGTATTTAGTCATGCTACCCAGTTTCATGATTTTAAAGCACTTCCAATAGGCAATCCAGCTAGATGGATTAGAATAATGAAGATTTTGGTGTGGTAAATTTGAGATGGATGGGAACTTGATCACAGGTCAACTTGAATGGTTGGACAAGCTTAATTTATAAAATTACTTAGCTACAAATAAGACTTCATCTACTGAGGCTTTCCAATACTGAACAGAGTATTGTTCAGCACCTATACGTTAGGGACATGGGAAGCCACATTATCCTGAGTCAGACTAGTGGCCCATCAGTTTGGTATTGTCCACACTGGCTGAAAGCATCTCTTCATGGCTTTAGGCAGGGGTTTCTCCCAGCCCTACCTGAAAACACCAAGGATTAAATCTGGGACTTTCTGCTCTACTCCTGAGCCACAGCCATTTCCATTTTCAGAACACCTTTGCTTGCAGTAAGAGGGATGTGGAGGTAAATTTGGCGCTGGAGCTCAAGACACCTGTCTACATTTTGAGGTTTGCCATGAACATTGTTTGTGTTGCTTCTGGAAGAGTTAGTGGAAACTTCCCGTCACAATATGAACATAAAATATATTAAAGATTATGAAGGAGACTAAACAATGAAGTAGATGAGAGATGCATAAACTGTAGATCTGAAGCAAGTGTTGCAGTTAATCAGTAAGCTGGTGGTTGGGCGAGACAATTTCCTAAGCCAAGCTGTAATTCACAATAGTAGCTAGGCAGGACAGCTCCTGAAGCCTTTGTAGCTTAAAAAGGCCAATTCGTATGTGTGATTAGTTGACTTGACTGTATCACACCCTGTTAGGATTTCAGCTGTATATAGTGATTTTTGATATTTTTTCTTTCATTCAGCTCTAGTGCCATTCTAGGGACTAAGTGATAGTTTGTTGTAATAACAGCATTTATATGAAATTGATACATTGTCCCACAGATTCCCTTGGAATCTTGCAAGACATTGGATGGATGATACAAATTAATAATAAAAAGTTACAGAGAAGTGAGGACAACAGTGAATTTTTACCAATGAAAGCAGAGATTCTGCCCAATGAGAATTGAAATAAGCTTTCTTCTTCATCAGTATTTTACCTGCTAATCAGTATGATGCTTTGTCTCATATGTTAGAAGAAGTACCTGCCTGTACCTGTCTTGTCTGTCTGTCAGTTTGTTTGTTTAAAAGTATTTGTAAGCCACTTAATACTTTTAAAATCTCTAAGTGGTATACAATACAAGAAACAAGCATTATCATTAAAAATGTAGCAGCCTTAAACCACAGAAAAGCAAATAATGTAAAATCAAGGGAATTGAATTACATGAAACAGAGTATAACTTTATGGGCCAGGGAAAGCTAGGAAAATTTCATGAATGGTATTCAACTAAGTTTGGACCCCCCTCAGCACAGGTATCATATGTGCACATCTATGTGCTTCATTCAGCAACTTTGCTGCAGCATTTTGCACCATTTGTAGCTTCCACTCCAATCCCAGCTGTAGTCCACAGACTCACGCACATAGTCTCTGTCTTACCAGGATTCAATCTCATCCAGCCCACCACTGCACCTAGGCACTATTTTTAAAAAGACACGGCCTCTCACAATTAAGGTGCAACAGAGAAATATAGCTGGGTGTCATCAGTGTAATGGGTGACATAATTTGGAGCACAATTTACCTTGATGATCTGTCCTTCATCTTCTGAAAGCTCAGGAAAATCTCCTGTGTCTGATTGCTGCTGCAAAGTCAGAGATTTCTTCTGTGCTCGGTTCCTCTCTTTCTCCTAGGGCCAAACGACAAGAGATATTAAGAATGGCACTTTGGGGTAGGTCACTGTATGAGAACCAAGTTGGCTATGTTGCCATTTCAAATGAATATAACAATGGTGACAGGCAATAGCAACTGGTCACAGCATCCCTGTCAACAAAATCTGGCTAAAGCTCACTGCTTGAGCAGTGTCACTGTCCTGAACCAAAATTCTTCAGATGCAGAGACTCCCTACAACATCAATTCCAAGGAGAAGCTGCATCCACTCCATGGTCCTTTGAATTTAAGTCATAAGGCACTGGGGTCCACATCTCATTCCTTGAACCCCGAGAAGATATCACTGCTACATTACTCTGATTACTGGATCACAGGCTCTTCTGAGGATCAGGAGAGCCCCGATGAGCTTTCTCCAAAGCAGTCCCCACAGACTGAAACCCCACTATCTAGAAAAAGCCAACAGCTGCAGCAAAAGGCACTGTCATTTTAACTGGCAAGATCTGGCACTCATGGACTACCTGGGTCAGATTGTAGAACTTTGCCAGCTTCTCTGAAACACTGCTGAGGCAGCTTGCATTTTCTGCCTCAGCTGCAGGACCACTGACCATGGTCCTGAACCAGCAGCTTCACCCTTATCCAGGGTCCTGACCTTGCCTTATATTTCTGTCTGTTCCTGGGCTTATCAGTCTCCTGTGGGCTTGGGCCAGAACTTCCATTGGTGGTGGACATCACCATGGATCATGCCAAGCAGGAGGTGGAGAAACAGTTGCAGAATGGTGAGCATATAAGACTTCCCAGTACTCTTTCTAATTCTGTCATAGGAACACACAAAGCTCCCTTATACCAAGCCAGACCATTGGTCCATCTAGCTCAGTAGTGTCTACAGAGACTGGCAGTAGCTGTCTGATGATTTAGACAGGAACAGATGCCCAAGACTGAACCTGGGACCTTTTGTATGCAAATCATGCATGTTACCATTGATTTGTGGCTTTTCTGAACATTGGCACACTGTTTTCCAGACACCAACCTGCATTTTTCTGAAGTCATCAGGAGTGTAGAAGGCAAGATACCCTTCACTCTGTTTAGCCAGCATGGCTACCATGTAGAGGAGCAGAAGAGTTACCACCACCTTTCTTGGAACCATCCTAGAGCATGACAAATAAATAAATAAAATAAAAATACATGTGATTGGCCATAGACTTGCCAGATACCACATGTGACTTTCCAATCCAGGTTTGTGTGGTCTTTTCCACCATGAGAATCTACATGCCAGAAATTACGGTCACAGTTAAGGCTGACCGGCACTCTCTGGTGAGTTTGGATGGACATGATTGTGGCAGTTCAACCAGCCAGAGCTGCAAAGAATCTTGCACAAAAGTGATATCCATGTGTCCCACTATAGGTTTTCCAGTCCTCTACACCAGGAATGTGAAACCTTTGAACATCCAAATGCCACCCTACTACAACTTCCACCAGCCCCACCAAACATGACCAATGGCCAGGTTTGGTAAGAGTTATAGTTTGGTAACATTGGACCCCAAACACCAGATTATTTTATTTTTATTTATGGGATTTCTATCTCACTCTTCGTCACACATAATCTAGCGACAGGTCACAGCAAGCTGAAATATAATACCTGGTAAGAACAAAATGGAAAGCACTTAAAAATATTACCACCCCTCCTTTGTTAAATATGTTAGTCAGACTAGCCATGTAACACAGCATAATACAACAAAGAAGTGTTTGGTAACCCGGACTCTTAAGCAGGAATGGGGAACCTGTGGCTCTTCTCATGTGGAACTCTAAATTCCTTCAACCCTAGCCAGTGAGGCCAATGGGCAGGGATGGTGGGAGCTGGAATTCAAAAAGGTCGGGGGGGGGGGGCGGCTACAGGTCCCCTGCCCTTGCTCTAAAATCTGAAATAGAAAGCTGATTCCCTGTTTAGAACATGAAAAGCACTATATAGGGAGTGAAAAATATGATCTGATGGCTGATGATTAATAAGCACTTATTAGTTATTCAGCAAGTCAGCTGAAAAGCGTTCATAAATCTGCAATTTACAGGCGAAACTGCACACCATCTGAAACTGCTATTATATTGCTTAGGACTTTGCTTGCTAGAATTGAGATAATGAAGCAGGAATGTGATGCAGTAAAGTGTATCTGGAACTACATCTTTTGCCTAATAAAAAACCCACCTCTTTTCTCAGTGGCCATTCATATTCCAGAAAGTAAGTCATCAGAGCAACTATATAGGTAGGGGAATAGACTCTGGACTTCTTCTAATGGTTTGAGAGCCTAAAGCTGCAGTCCTATACTCACTCAATAACAAACCCCATTAAACTCAATGGGGACTTACTTCTGAGCACACACACACACACACACACACACACACACACGAGTGCACTGTTTGTGTAGCATTCAAATTCATGCTCCTCAGGAAATGGCAACTGGATGACTCAAGATGCAGAGTGCTGGAACACAACCCAGACAACCTTCACAGACTTCTTTGCTTACATGCCAAGTGGATTCACACACAGCCATTTCCACTTCTGTGAGTGTGGGGCTTGTGTGCTCCTGTGTCACCTCTTCTTGCTTCTTGGCACCATTATTCCCAACACCTGTGGGCAGCATCTCAAGACCCATTTGAGAAAGCTGCTGACCTTCTTCTTCTTCTTCTTCTTCTTCTTCTTCTTCTTCTTCTTCTTCTTCTTCTTCTTCTTCTTCTTCTTCTTCTTCTTCATAAATGGAATTATGAAATTGTGTTTCATGTGAACTGATGCGTTGTCCTGAGCTGAAACAAGGACTTGGGGAGACCTTGGTTGTGTTTTCTTCTCTAGCTACCAGATTACATCAAGACCCAGGGGTATTGACAGATAGCTTTTATAACAGTTGACCAACACCACTTGCTCGTCATAAGGAAATAACCTACTGCATTTATAACCGAATCTCCAGGAGTTTTAAATTGCTGCTAAATGTTGCTAGCTATATTGTAGATTTATAGCTGTGTTTCAGAAATCTAGTCATTCAAGTACGGGAATGTGCATGAGGGTTTTGCATCTTTCCTCCTTACCATTTGTCCCCTGATGAGAAAGCTCTACTGGTTTTGGCAGAGAAACATATTGCTTTTCCTATTAGTATTATTGTAATTCCCCCCTTTTTCTTTTCCTCCATAAGCTTCACAGAGGGGAAGAAAAGAATCAGACAGCTGTGTCACAGTCCCTAATCTTATAAGAGACCTAATAAGCTCATCTGGTCAATTCCCATTGGTGTGCTGAGCTCCTTAATAAACCTTGATAGGTTGTACAGAGCTAAGAACATGGTTTGTCACTCCCACTCTATGGGAGCCTCACTTTAAGGGGCTGCTGTAAACCAGTTTTCGACTTGACTGGACAGCAATACCACATCACAAGGAGGATTTATGTAAACATTCAAGAGCCTTTTAATTATTAAATGCTCTTTGTTGAACAAATTTAATGAAGCATGGTCCAAGTACTTAGAAGCTTTGCTCATTTTTATCCTGAGACTTAATTAATTTTTTTAAAGTGCTTTTGGCATTATTCAAGTATTGCTCTTGGGTCAGATTTAGTTCTAAACCAAGCCTTTATATACCAATAAAATTCTGCAGGATCTGAAACCAATATTGTACAGCACCTAAAAACTAATTCTTCTGGTGCATTTATTACCCAGATGTATTAGGGCATGGAAGATGAAAAAGAACTGAGCATGGTGCCATTTATATGACATTCCTCTGTGGAGTTTTGGGGGAGTGCTTTAATTCAGTACATCAAAAATCCAAAACTTTCATTGCACCCAGGAATCTGGATTTCACACCTATCTGCTCAGGTCCTACAGGGTTACCCAGGATGTGCTGCAGTACTCACCGAAAAGTTGAAAAGCTAGTGCAAGAAATGTTGCACCACATTGTGCACAATGCACATTTTTGACTGCACACAAGAGCACAAACAGAGAACCTGAGAAGTATCTGATGTAATTACACCTTTAACATGGATGACGGAGGGTTCAGTTCTATTCCTGGATCATGTTCCATCTAGATCAGAGACAGGGAGGCTGTGGCCCTTCAGATGTTGCAGACCTCTAACTCTCATCTGCCCCAGTCAGCATGGCCATTAGTTGGGGATAATGGGAGTTGGTGTCCAACGATATCTAGAGGACCACAGATTTCCCATCCCTGATATTTATATATATACTGGTCCAGATCACATGTCCAAATGCAGAACAATAAAGGAAATTGTGTCACAACAACTGCATGGTTACAGGTGTTATGATCCCCGAATCCAGCAACAATCCAGACACAGAACTGGAGGCTGCAGAGGCACCAGCTAAAGAGCTAGATGAAAGAGCAGGGCTCTAAACAGACTGTTCAACATCAGGAGACCACTAGAAGTCCCAGAAGAACCTTTCATTACACCAGGGCCTGTAGGACCAGAGCCAGAATCCTCATGGGCACCTTCCCATGAGCCTGAGGAACAAATGCCACACACACTACCTCACTGGTCCAGCAGTGCAGGGCACACATCGGACAGGAGGGCATAGAATGGAAGAGAAGCACCTTTCTTCAAGCCAGAGGGTTCAGCCTTTGAGAACTTGAAGTTCTCCACATAGGGGCAGAGCCTAGAAGAAGCAGTCTGGACTCAGAGGCTTAAAAAGTCTCAGCCTGCTGTCAGTTTCTGTTATAGCAAGCTGCCCTCATGGAGCTATCTGTGGTCCTGTAACTTTGCATGCAAAAGGTCCAACATTAAATCTCTCACAACCAGGGGAGGCCTGTCCCATTTCACCACCTGAGGCACTTCCCCCTCAGCCACTTCCCCCACCAAAGACTTGCTTACCAGGGTTGCATGGGGATGGCTTCCGGCAAATTCTCATGAGAGTTCCACGAGATCTCGTGAGAGTTCCACGAGATCTCACGAGGTCTCACCAGAAGCTGCCGCCGCTTCTCCTCACTTCTCCAGTGGCAACAGGGGCAGGTGGGGGCATCTGTGGAGCAGGTTCTGCCACTGGGGCAGCTGCCTCAGGCTACATTATGGGCTGCCCAGCCCTGCTCACAACTCTCTGAAACACTGAAGAACTGTTTCCAATGTGGACAATACTGAACTAGATGGATCAATGGTCTGGCTATATAAAGCAGATTATTATTTTTTGGGTGATCCTACCATAAGGCTCCCAATGCATGTTTGCAGGGAGCAAATACCCCTTTGAAATCCTGCAGATGATAAAGCAGCTTGGAGGTCAATGCAGAGTGGAGAGGTGGCTGTTGAGGAAAGGGGTAAGCACCCACTGGCCCCAATACCACACCATCACATCACAAAGCTGCATTCTCTGCAGGTGGGTGGATACGAAAAGGCCACTAGGAGTTTGTTACACTCCTAGTACACACGCAGCATCTAATTTGGCACTGAGCAGCCACGTGCAAAGGAAGACTGAGCTTTTGTTGCTCTAATAGTAGAATCTAACCAGTCTTCATCAAGTCACACAAAAACTGGGCTAGTGGGAGCATGTCAGGGAGGAAGTTATAGTAATTGTCCCTACTTCTCTCGTGGAGCTGTTGCCACGATCCTGGAACTCCTGCACCTGTATCTGTATATTCAGTGGGAGAAAAAGCAGCCATTTGCATATTTAGTTCGTAATGCACTGTTTGTGCCAATTAGTGCCCCCCCCTCAACCCGCTCCGATTGCTACTGGGAACCAACAGATTGCAATAAATCACTATTTTGCACGTGCTCTTTATTTGCAAACCACTTAACCGTCGCCATTATCTTCTTTTTACATTAGCACTTCCATCCTTAGTTGGAACATTTGGAGCCACCTTCATTCATTTCAAATGGTGCCCTTAAATAAACCCATTTCTTTAAATAATTGCTGTGTTTAGTCCCCCCCCCCCCCCCGAGAACCTGACAGTTCAGAACTATTATTTTGGCTATTTTTGAACCCAATGTTGATGAGCTTTGTTTGCATTCTGCTGCACATTTGGCTGTGCATCATTTCCATGGACACAGTGCGCACAGCACATCAGAAACCGGAAAACGTCCAGTTTCTAAAAGATTAAAATAAAATGTCTTCCTTGAATAGGAAGAGAGACAAAAGGTCGACATTTTTCATCAGGTAAAAAAAGAAGCAGCAGCATATATTCTATTTCCTGACCAGCTGTCATGCCTACAAATTGTTGCTAGGGACCAGAACCCCAGAGTAAATTCATGGATTCTGCTTCAAGCCAATTGCACCATAAGGTTGAGGGAAGTGTGGTTTGCTATGATTTGAAAGGGTGCTGCCCAGATCTATATAACACAATCTGCCTCTCTCTCTTTGCACAATGTTACCTTTGCATGATTGTGCTTTTGTGCTACTTTATTTGTAATTTCAGCATAACACTGCAGAGCCTCAAAGCCAGTTTGCTTCCCCCTTGCTCTTGACTAGTCTTGCTATTTCTCTGCTACCGGGGAAAGAGCCCCTACTTTTTCTGTTGATTGCCGAGACTACGGATTGCCCCTTCCTTGTTTTGCAAACAGGGCACGTCTTTCAAACATTAACACTGCAGCTCGGTGCCTCCCAAGGCGAATAGTGTGTTTGCTGTTTATAAATTAGCTGCACCGGTAACATTTTGAAAAGGTGTGATTCAAAATTGGACATCTTCGGGGCCTGATTCTCTTTCTCTGACCATTTTTTTTTCATGTGTCATCCTGCACATCGGTACAAAACAAGGGGGAAATTAATGTGGAGGCAGAGAAGGAATTGTAGGAAGCACTGTCTCTTTTGTTTAAACATTTGCTTTTATCTCTCCTCTACCCAGAAACATTAGAATTGGGGAGCCAAACTAGACATAACATTTGCAGGTTCATTTTTCTTTAACAAATAGGCAACTTGGGGAGGGGGAGCTGAATTCAGACCATGTCAGGGAGGCACGGGAGTGTCTTTGTCCACACCATGGCCTGGGGTAGAAATCAGACTGTTTTCCATGCCTGCCTTTTGCAATGGGAGGAAAACTCCCATCAGTGTCAAGGAGGGATTTCTTCTTATTGCAAATGGCAGGTGTGTGGGGGGGGGGGTTTGAAAATTGTTCAGCAATTTTTGATAGTCTGTTTTCTTCTTCTTCCAAATTCTGTAACCAAACAGATGTAACTTGAAAGAGCTGCACATTGCTTCTCTGTTTATGATTGTCTTACCTTCCTCTATCGTTCCCCCTGTGTTGGATTTCAGATTGTATGCTCCTTGGGGCAGCTGGGACGTGTGCTACTGTGCTCTGTGAAGTGCCATGCACACTGATGGTAATTTTTTAGCCATGTTCCAGTCAGCAGAAACTCTCCCCGTGATCAGAAACCATTGTAAGTCAGGATTCCCACTCTCATGGAGGTTTCTAAGCATGTTGTGTTGAATGCAATTAAATGGTGTCTTCAGACCTTCACGCTAATCATGCAAAGATCTGAAGGACAACCTGCTCATGCCTGAGGACATTGGGGATGGTACTTAAGTTCGCGCATGCCCCTGCCCTCATCAGCAGTTTAACATTTCCCTGGTTTAACATTTTGCGTGCTCAGGCAAATGTTTGAACATAGCTTTACTGTTGGGGCTAAACGACATAGCATCACAAATGTGTGGCTGCTGCCAATTCACATTGCCTTGCAGATCTCCCTGGTGATTTTAATTAAAGAAGATGCATTACATGATAATGTGGAGCTCGTTATTTCCCTTCTCTGCTGCAGTGCCTGCTACTTAGAATGGGACATAGAAACTCTGAGAACAGTGAATGGTAATGGGGGTCCTGTGACTCCCCTGGGTATTGCTGGACTACAACTCCCATCAGTCCCAACCAGCTTGGCCAATGGTCAGGGATAATGGGAGCTGGGATCCAGCAACAACATTTGGAGGGTCACAGATTCCCCATACCTGCTCTAAGGGATGGGGGAGAAGGGGGCGAATGTAGGAATGCAAAAATGATAAAACAAAAAGTCATATTTGGCTTTCTGTCCAAAATTAACCACTGTCCTCATTGCAATGTGATAGTTGCTTTAAAATGGTTTTTATTCTTATAAACTGCTCAGAAGATCAATTGGGCAATGGAGTGGGCTATAACTACAGGCAATGAAAGTGCAGAAGAGCTAAGTGTATAGAAAAGCAATGCGCATGTGCCAGAGACTCTGTTTTAATACAGTCTTAGCAATAGCTTCGTAATAATAAGATCGTAGGAGCTCACATAGCCCCTTGTCGATAGGTTTTACAAGCTATGGAGCTTGTTTTCGAACTTGAGTTGAGGTTTTTAACCTTCGGGACAAAGCAAAATTAGAATTTTGAGTCGGGACAATTACCACTCACTATTTGGGAGTTTTCTTTATGTTTGAAGTTTCTTATCCTCCCTCTAGATTTAATAGCAACTAAGCTATCTTGAGTTATACAAACACAATTCATTTTTTCTCCTTCTGAGGAAACTGATAGATCATAACAGTGAAACGAGATTTTTAGCCGGCAACTCGTTAAGGTTGTTTGGAAGTTATTTTTGGTATTTGGAGTTATTTGAAAAGTTTGTTGAGTTATTAATTTTCGTGGAAAGTTTGTTGAGTTAACAATTTTCATTTGGATTAGTTTACAACATTTTGGAGTATTTTTTCTTGAGCATTTTTGCTCTTAAATCATTAAATATATTGTTTGTTTGAGTATTATTATATAAATATATGCTCATCTCGTTAAAGGGATCTTTCACGGTGTGGTTTATTTCTTGTTATTTGGTTATTCCCGTGATTGTCTTTTTTGTCTAGTTACTCTGTTTTAATGAGGCATCAGCTTTTATAGGTAAGCATTTATTTTATCAGGTACACAAAGTGGACTGTGACACTGAGAAGATGCAGATGTGATGGGACTTTGTAATTGCAGAGTCCCAATCATTGTAATAATATTGGTGTGGACATAATGGTAGCCTTTCTTGACATCGCTAGAGTGAAATTCACCCACACATTGAACCTCCACAGAAGATCTGTGCATTGTCAAGGATTTTCTAAAGTATGATTACATTGCACAGAGATCGAAAATGTTTTTTTTTAAAAAATATTCACACAGGGAAAGAACCCAGAAGCCCATTCTTGTTCAATTGTCCTGGGCTTCTGGGCCACAAAATAGAATGAAATACCCATATAAGGAGACATTTGAAATCCCTAAACTCCACTGTCTCTCCACGGAAGATTTACATTGCATAGAAATGAATGGGCAGAAATGCTTACCTAGTGAATGTGCTGTCTCCTTGTCTGTGGAACAGTGCTCTGGAGATTCCCCTTGTCTGTTCTTCTCTCTGGTCTGATCTCATTGGCCTTTATATAACCACTACCAGCTCCTAATGACATCAACAGCCCTTGTCAACATTCATGGCCCTCGAAGACACTGGATTGATTGGAAATGTAGGAACATAGAAATGGTTTTGTTGCACATACCAGGTAAGAATCCTGAGTTTCCAAGGACCGTTGCTTCCCTTGGTTGTTGCCACTGGGAATTCTGGGCTGTGCTTTCACCCCCATCCCTTTCCTTGCCTCCTTCCCAGCAATTTTGTTGCAATGTTTGATCAACGGTCCTAAATAATTGTAAACACTCACAACACCATTTGAATTCAAAGAATGGCCTTTTCATCTTAGTGACAAAGCTGTTGCTGAGGGTCTCTTCCTGCAACATTACATATTTTGGAGCACATCTTAAAAATGTACAGTGTGAATGCAACAAATATGTTTGCAAATACAAGTGTCTGATATATGCATCAGAATGCCAGGCTTGGCTGTAGCTCCCTGTTGAGTATATACTTGCTGACAAACCCAAGTTTACTTTGGGTAACAGGGGTGGGGAATCTCAGACTTGAAAGCCAAATGTGGTCCTCCAAGCCCCTCTTATCTAGCCCTCAGCATTGTCCCCAGAGCAAAACTGAATGTGCTCCTTGCCTGTTGTCTGGCTCAAATGCGTGATAATGCCTCTTGCTTGACTGGATAGAGGTTGCAGAGGTGGCTGTGTCGAAACCTGTGACTTTTGCTTGGCTGGAATGTAGCCTGCCACATATGCTCTGCCCAGTTTTGTATCTGGTCCTGAGCACCACTGACATATGCCCCCCCTCCCCGGAAGGTTGTCCATGAAGAAATGTGGCCATGGGCCTTGCTGTAGAATATGGACCAGGCTTCAGGCCCATGAATCTTGTCGACCATTCTCTGTGTTCTATAGTAGCTGGCTTGATTTCCTGTTACTTAATTTGCTTAGTCTTAATATCTATAATTATGCTCTGCAGAATTTCATACCAACAGAGAGTACATCCATGTTTGTTTGTAAAGGAAGTCTTTCAGTGTTTATCAGTTTGGATGAATTGTGGAAAATTACAGCTTTTAAGCATTTTTTAACCACTTACCCACAACTTTTAAGCATTATAGAAAATTAAGGTGTCACTCCATAATTATGTAAACACTGAGATTCTGAAAGTTAAATCTTTACCGCTGTCAGAAATGATAACTCACATTACTTACACAAAGCTGTGCCAAATAATTTTTTTTAATTCAATGTATCATTATCTGGAGTATGCGATTCATTCTTTTTTCTTCTTCTTCATGGATTACTTTGCCTAGACATACATGACACTGATTTATGACGAACCCTTTCTATTTAATGCTTTGTACATACATGGTAAAAGTTACTTACAAAAGGGTAGATCTTCCAAGTCTGCATTTCATTCTCTTGTTGAACTATTGCCCCGGGGGGCTATTCTTTGAAGCCCAGACACTTGAAACTGTAATCTCAGCTTTCTTCCTTTCATTAGTCTAAGTGAGTGTGTGTAGCCCTGAGGTTAGTGGGAAGCTTCAAAGTATGAAGGTAGCAAACTTCCTCTGAGACTATCTATCTATCTATCTATCTATCTATCTATCTATCTATCTGATCAGTCAGCCACTTCCATTTCTTGATACACTGTACTGTGGAACTGTCTGAGTGCAGATGGCCTGGAAAGTCTGATGTGACCAACAGAGCACCTGCATTGCCTCCAAAGGTGACTCCCTCAGTGTTATCCCATTGTTATGGGAAGAAGCAACCACAATGGAGTTTGGTTGGAGAGGCCACAACTCTGGACACAAAGGCTTCCAAATATATCTCAGTTCTGATTAATAGCTGCTGGGTTATTTCCCCTGTTTATAAGAGGTTGCCAGAGAGAGTCGCCTGGTATCCTCTTTATTTTATTTTCTGTGCCAGGTGAATTCATCTTAGCTTTCTAAAGTAGCCTGCATTTTATGCTGGGTTTTAAAAACCTTTTAGATGTTGGCCCTAATTGCTGCTTTTATTATGATTATCTGTTTGGTTTAATTATTTATTGTTGGTTGCATTTATCCTTGATTGCATTTGTAAGGTGCTCTGGAAGCCTTGCTGACCAAAGCGTAGGGCAGAGATATCTAAAATAAATGACAAATAAATAAATAAACAACCTGTTCTTTCAAGGAACATTTCTTCTACTGTGTATGGATTCTGAGCATTCTCTCTGTTTTCCAGATACAAGGGGGTTTGAAACGTGGGCTGCTTAAAAGAGTTTTCCTCATCTGCTTTGGCTGACAGCAGCTCAATGCAAACACGTTCAACTAGGGAATTTCACCCAAGTTTTACAACACGTTCCCAGTTATCATCCCAGTCAATAATGTCATCTTTGATCAAAACACACCCTAGAAATGTGCTGGTAGTTAAGGCACTCCCAAGAGCCCTTTGTATTTATGATAGGTTATCGTAAATCCTGTGAAGTGGGCCCAGCTGTAAACCCCCAGGAGGGGTCAAATGGCTTTGCTGCTCAGAACTTTGTGCCTTCCCCTGACAAATTTGTGACACCAGTTTTCATTTTAATTGAGCTTTAATATTTTTTTTACAGCAATGATGGATGTGGCTGCGAGACAGCAGATGGTGCTGGGAACAGCAAATTAATTATCAGGAAAGGTCATTCTTTGAAAGCACAAAACTTTCATATCTTTCTCCCTTTTTTGTGCCAGTGAAATGTGTCTGCCAGCCAGCATGTGGGACAGTTTTAAAAATAAAAATAAAATGGTTAGATCAATCATATTTGTATCAATTAGATGTCAGAGGACAAATTAACTATGCCGATGTGGTTTCCACGGCATGTGTTTGTAGAACTGCTGCTGGAGCAGAACCAATGCTCTTGAAAAGACATACCTGGTGGAAACTGCCGAGGAATCATTAATTACAGTGAGGCTTGTCTTCAACACGTGAAGATAAGATCAATAGTCTTCTGATGGAGGAAGACTCGCAGCTCCTGAAATCCACTGCTAAATTCACTGTTTCAGTTTAAACGGAGCTGAGTTTTGGGACCAAAAGTTTGGATTAGCTCCGTAGCAGATGGTGCAGTGGGGCTGTGCTGCTTACCTGGCCTTGCTCCAGCCAAATTGCTGCTGCTGCATACTGTGACAGAAAGGAGTGAAGTGGGAGCATGGGCAGCATGGTGCAAATGTCCCGGCAGGAGCACCAGATTGGCTCCACCGGCATGTTTGCGCTGCACCAATCTTGCTACCCTCTCTGTCATGGTATGCAGCTGTGAGTTGGCAGGAATTCGGTCGGCAAGCAACACAGCCTGACCACATCATCTGCTACTGAGCATGTCCAGTCCCTACCATCCCCAGTTAAAAGGATCAGATAGCAGGTGATGGGAGATTTCTCAGACAAAGGTTCTGGAGAGCCACATGGGCTACATCAAGCATTGGGAACCTTTAGCCCTCCAGAAGTTTCTGAATTACAACTTCCATGATCTGTGGCCATTAGCTATGTTAGCAAGGGCTGTTGGGAGTAGTAGTTCAGCAACATCTGGAGGGCCAAAGATCCCACTCTTAAGCTAGATGGACAAAACTCTCGCCTGGTATAAAGCAGCTTCCTATGATATGATGCTCAAACAGAATGGTTATTGGAGATTATCTCCATTGCCCAGTGGATGCATTCAGATGATTGACAAAGGCTTCCTAGCCATGGCATATGAAGCTGTGAATGAACACCATAACTGTGTGCCCTTCTCTTAATCCTTCCTGGCCCTCTTCCTGTTGTGCTGGCTTCTGCATTAAGAGCCTGTTTTGAGTTAAGCCAGGGTTCCCTGTTGCATCTGAATAGGCTGATGTGACATCTGTTCTGTCTATGATCCTGGCTTATTTTCCTGGTTTGTTAACTGGCATTAACTCTGAGTTCCTGGGTTCAGATATAACAGGAAACTCTGCTTAATGCTGAACCCAGAGTGTAATAGAAGGATGACGGTGTAGCGGAGGGGTGAGTGAGGAGCAAACAGCCTTGGTGCTCATCCACACCTCCATAAACCATGGTTTATAAAACCTTTGCAGACCATCTAAACTCAGCCACTGAGTCCTTGGACTAATATATATATATATATTCAAGTTGCTTCTCCTCTTTTCCTGAAAATCCACAAGTCTTTGGGTGGTTAGGTGATGGAGGAACAATTCACACAATCCCTGAGCATGTAGAGTAGGTGGCACTATAGAAATAAATACAATTAACACGGGTGGCTGCTTTTTCTTGATTGCACCATGATTAACAAATGATTTGTTGGGAACACAAATTGTGATTTGGCACATCTCTGCTCAACTCTCATTAAGATGATTTGTGCATAAATCATAGCATAAAGGGTTTGTGCGTGTGGTGGGGATCCATGTTCTGTCTGTTCATGAGAACTAGCATTTATGTAAATATCAAGCTGCATTTGGTAACCAAACTCTAGGAAAACACAGATACACCACAGATTTCTAATACTGTGTGTGCAAGCACCTTGCTTAGAATTCTATGTAATGCAGACACATCATTTTTACAGAGATTTGTTTTAGAGGCACCCATCTAGTCCATTGGTCAAGCCCACACAAAACTCCAATTTTAACACCTCTGTTTGCAAATGATTTGATCTGTGGTGTAAAACAGAGCATATTCTTATCCATTTGCAAACTGGTGCCAGTTAATGCACAGATGCATTCTGGACAACAGCCACCACCACCGCTATCTGTGGGTGTTCAGCTTTGCTAATGAAGAAAAGTGCCTTTGGCAACTTTTAATACATTTTTCTTAATATTAGATTTTGTCCCCCTGCATACATAAATATTTGAAATTCAGAGGGTTTAAATACATGTTCATTCACAGCATAAATATTTTAAATGCACAGCCTTTAACTTGTGTTTCTATTCTTCCCTGCAGACTGGTTACATTTCTCCCAACTTCTCAGCAATGTAATTCATGTTAATTCACTGGAGCATAGCCGGGTTGGAAAGAGACAATCAATAGTAAGATTTAACTCCTGCTGGGTTCAGACCATATTGTGTACTCTGGCTCTTGGCTGGGGAAGGCAATGTCATATTAATGTGGAATTTGGTGCTGGGGTTTGTCACTTTTCTGTATTAAAATTAAACTATCACTTTCTCTGTCTTCTCAGATCCATACCCAAAGCCCTGTGATCCTGGTTCTAATTTCAGCTGGGAATGTTTACTGATCTTAACAAGAGCTGATTCATTTTCCATGAGAGACCATGGTCCCCTACAGATTGTGGCATCTTGTCATCTTGTGCTCCCCCATAAATAACCAACTGACTTTGGTTACACCATTAATCAGATGCCAGTTGGTGCCCCAGGCATGTGATAATGAAGGATATCAGAAGTGAGGTTTCTGTGAGAAGAAGAAGAAGAAGAAGGAGAGTTTGGATTTGATATCCCGCTTTTCACTACCCGAAGGAGTCTCAAAGCGGCTAACATTCTCCTTTCCCTTCCTCCCCCACAACAAACACTCTGTGAGGTGAGTGGGGCTGAGAGACTTCAGAGAAGTGTGACTAGCCCAAGGTCAACCAGCAGCTGCATGTGGAGGAGTGGAGACGCGAACCCGATTCCCCAGATAACGAGTCTACCGCTCTTAACCACTACACCACACTGGCTCTACATAGTGCTACATAGCCTGCTATGTACAGGATTCAGATGGAAGACCAATGACAGACACATTGATTCAGCACACCTGACACTCATAAGCCGTATAAGAATGGTACCAAATCCTGGGCTGATCTCCATTAGGCCAGGTACCACACCTGAGGGTATCAGGGACTGGCAGGGCTCTGAAGCAGAGGCAGGGGGCTAGGAGAATGACCCAGGAGCAGGGACCAGTGATTTATGGGGTTGGGTGCTGGTTGCAAGGCAGCAACCAGGCCAGGGGGAGGAGGAAGAGTCTGAGACCGAGGGAGGTGCACAGTATGTGGCAGAGGAAAAAGGGACAGTTCAGATGAGGGATGGGTTAGTACAGTCCCCACCTTCCCCCACCCCATTGTCTCCTTGAACCAGGAGGGGCTTGAAAAGGGAAGAGCAGTGATGACTTCCATGCAGGATAAATCTCAGGTTTCAGGCATGCAACCCATCAGAGGAAGGTATATAACCCGGAAGGAATGGCCCCACTGTTGCTGCAACTGCTCCATGGGGTCCAGACCACGGACAGCTGCCTAGTGACTAGAAGTGTGTGTGCATGTGTATCCAGAGCACTGTGGGAGCTGATGTTCCGTACTTTTCCGTGTATAAGACAAGGTTTTTTTCTTTTACAATTTTGGTAAAAAGTGGGGGTCATCTTATACATGGATAGTGCATAGGGTCGACATTTGATTGGTTGCTGCCACGTCTGTCAGTGTTTATTGGGTGTGTTATTGGTTGCTCCGTCAATGGCTGGTGTTGATTGGCTGACGGTGCGGCAAATGGGCGGGCGATTGGCAGGTTCTGCTGGCGAGGGGGCAGATGAGAGGCGGATTTTGTGATGCGTGTGGGTGAGCGATTTCCGGCAATCAACAACCCTGGGTAATCCTCCACAAAAAGGGCAATCCTCCCCCCAAAAGATCAACAACTCTGTGCCATCTCCCCCCATTTTCTTAAATCTTGAGTCCCCCCAAATAGGGGGTGTCTTATCCATGGGGGCATCTTATACACGGAAAACTATGGTAATTGTTTCTCTTGCCAATAAAGAGTTAACTTATCAGATGTATGCCTTCCTTGTCTGGGGTGGGCTGTGACAGAGGCAATAGCAAGACAGGCTTGGGTTGTATAGACCCCGTGAAGCACACTTGCAGTTGGGCTTGTGAGTCATCTCCTGAAGCTACATTATCTTGTTCCTACCCAACTTACAGAGCAATCCTAATGAGGGGATGTGCAGATTGGTTGCATCCAAAGCTCTGCCAGCTCTAGAGCGGTATAGTTGAGAGGCCAAAGATTCAACCCTTTAGGGGATCCATGAATGGGGCATTCCTCCCAGTGCCCCATTTGGGGACTTTGTGGTGGTTACCACGAGCTGGAAAACTGCTGGTTTTCATGTCCACTAGGCCTGTGCTGCTCCTTTTTGTGAGTGGAGTCTAATGGAAAGATGCTTTTGTGCCATCAACAATGGGGAGAGATCCACTGCACTCTTAGTAAAAGTGTAGGGAAAATAAGCAATGCTTAGTTTCACTTGTAAGGAAAAGAAGCAATGAAGATCTTTTCGTATTTCATATGAATTTCATTGTATTGGTATTTGGGGAACTGCTTCTTGGGTTGGGCTTCTCAATCAGAATATTGGGAACTGCCTTTTACTCATACAGATGGTCCATTTACAGATATAGATGAATGGAAATGTCAATTCCAGTTCTCTCCATTTCTCTCATTTTTCCAATCTTAAATTTATTTCTCCACTCTTCTGCAGCAATCTGCATTACAAAAATCCTCATGAATATTTGTCAGCATTTTAGTGCAAAATTATCCTAGTAAACACATTCATATGCAGTTTGGACTAATGCGTTGGCAAGGAATTTCTCCTAATATAATGCATTTTGCACAATGTTTTCACTAATGTGTTCCTCATTATGCATTTTTGTAAACATTGGGTGGTTGGAGCATTGCATTGCAAAATTCATAGAAGT